>NC_079490.1:54769516-55394516 GCF_020520425.1 Spinacia oleracea
TGACCGTTTCTTGAATTATTCTTGAATTAGTCAGGACCCTTAGGGAAGAGTTGATGAATTGTTTTTAAAAACTAGAAAAGAAGAAAACTGATTTTGAAAAGTTGGATATGACCACCTAGTTCTTGATTAAATGTTGACAGATTAACGCTACCAGCAAGTTCAGATGATAAGAAACGCTTGCTCAATATGTGTGGAAAACTGAGTACTTGGAGGTTTGGGTTGCCAGCTTACAGGTAGCCTTTTTATCTTGACTGAAGTATTAGACTGAATAAAGAGGTTGCTCTAAATCTGAATGATTAGAAATTGGGTCGTCATCGTCATTTCAAGATTTAATCAAAAGAACAAATCGGGTAAGGGCCCAAACTTGTATTTTGCGCAGTAATTATGTGTCTATTAGTCAAGTGAGAGTTATAGTGCTCTCATGGTCTATATTTTTAAGATCTAGGGGATTTGAACGGAATGCAATAATTGCTTTAATTTCGAGGTATGGACTGACTTTTATAATCCTTTTAGATGGTGAATTCCACCTAAAATAGACGTACTAATTATTTGGGATATCTTAGTACGATATTTCATACGACTCGGACTCAAAGGTTGGGCGTGGGTTTGACTCAAAACACAAAAATGGATTTTGACAAAACTGCTGGACTCATGGTTGTCAAGATCGGGATCCCTGTAGGGGAATACAGTTAAACATAATAACATGTGCGGAAACAATCCCCAAAGCCAGGAAACATGTATAAAGCACAGATTAAGCAAACTTACATTCGAAGCGTGTTTTCCACAATAATATGTCAACGAACACGAACAAAGAACTCCACTTGTCGTTCTTTTACTTGGTTCACTGACACGTTCAGATCCGTCTTGATTATCGTAGCTTAGACAATCGATCAAGATACTTTGCTTTTGGGATGAACACACCTTGGAGGCACAGAGAGAATTAGGGTTCTCTGTTTTCTCCTAGGGTTGTGTGTATTGTGTTGTGTCTAGTTGGAAAGAGGTTAGAAGGTTATTTACATAACCTCACTAACCGACCAAGCCTTGAGGCAAGGCCGGCTAGCAAGCCCCGCGCGCCATCACACGGACACGCACAGCCAGCTGGGCCGTGGGCCGCGCTGCTGCTGCTGTGTCGTGGTCTCAGCCCGCACGCGCACAGCTCCTCGGCCATGGGCCTCGCTGCTGCGTTGCTTTGCTTGCTCGCCTAGCTCGCGCGCGCCCATGGGCCTTGAGTGCTTCGTGCACTCGGCTCGTGGGCCTCTCCTCGTATTCGCGATTTAATATATTTCCGATATATTATTTATCGTTTCTTATACGACGAATCACTGTCGTACGATATGATTTATTCGTCTCGCCTAGCTTACAAATACTCGCGATACGATATACGATTCCGATGCAAGGTCGTATCGTATAATACGTTTCCAACTTAATTCCCGAAAAACTATTAAATGAATTTCCGATTCATTTAATCCGGTGATCTGTTACGTGTCATTGGTGTGACCTTGTAGGTTCAGTCAAGAGTAAGTTGTGAGTTCAATATCCATTAGAACTCACTGATCAGAAGCATTGCTCCAGCTAGCTGTTCCGATCACTTGATCTCACTGAATTAATTGTTCGCAATTAATCTGAACCTTGGTATTAGACTTAATGCACCTTGGGTGAAGGACATATTTCCTTCAATCTCCCACTTGTCATTCAGACAAGTGTTCATCCACATTCCTTTGTCACTTAGTGTTACTTACTTAACATAAGGTAAGATCCAAGCCATCCTTATTAGGTCCAAAAGTGTTTCTCGGATTACAGAGTTCAACTGTCAAACTTTTGCAGAAGGTTAAGCCTAACCATTCTGAGTACGGCCATGCATTTTACAGTATCTAACTCTCCGAGAGGCCTTGTTACACAACAACACCATATCCTATCAAAGATAGGAGGACAATCCATTCTTGAAATCTATGAACACTCACTTTGATTCATAGTACGCACAATAACTGCTTTTATAGCCTCCTTTTACGGTGCGACGTTTAGCTAGCATCAAAGCGAACTAATTCTCAAACGAGCAGACAAAATCGCTCATGTTCTGAGGAACGGTTTATAATCACCATTAATGAGAACTACCTATGACATGACTTTAATCTCTTAAAGTGTTCTCATGGTCAATCCGATACAAGATCCAATAAGTATCTATGCAAAAGATTCTGACATCCAGTCACTCTAGTTCAAGAAACAGAACTAAGTAATCTACTTGCAATCTAATCTTCATTAGTCATTGGTCGTCCACCTTTCAATGACCTGGATTAGGGATCCTTTGTGACTTCAATATTCAAGTTCACTTATGGGTGTTTCTTTGTCGAAGAATCCATCTTGACAACCCATTTGAATGATTTAAATCACATGGACTTATCATTTAATTCTAAACCACAATTAAATGAATATGAAATAATAAATTTCATAAATATAAAATGGTTAAACCAATTGTTTTAAACATAGATCTAACAGATGTTCTAAAACAATACTTAGAAAATCAAATCCATTCTCCAACATGCTTGATTCCCATGGTTGCTACATGTGCGTTGTGTTTCACTTGTGGCAACGGTTTAGTCAATGGATCCGCGACGTTGTCATCAGTTCCAACCTTGCAAATCTCGATTTCTTTTCTTTCAACAATCTCTCGAAGTATATGAAATCGCCGCAGTACGTGATTGGACTTCTGGTGGCTCCTAGGCTCCTTTGCCTGGGCAATGGCTCCACTATTGTCGCAATACAAAGCCACTGGTCCTTTAATGGAGGGGACAACACCAAGTTCTTCGATGAACTTCCGAATCCAAACAGCTTCCTTTGCTGCTTCTGAGGCAGCAATGTACTCGGCTTTAGTTGTAGAATCCGTAATAGTGCTTTGCTTAGCAGTTTTCCAGCTTACTGCTTCGCCGTTGAGGCAGAACACAAACCCAGACTGTGATCTGAAATCATCTCTGTCGGTTTGAAAGCTTGCGTCCGTATAGCCCTTAACAATCAACTCATCTGTACCACCATAAACCAGAAACTGATCCTTGGTCCTTTTCAGGTACTTTAGGATGTTCTTGGCAGCAGTCCAATGCGCCTCACCTGGTTCTGACTGGTACCTGCTCGTTGCACTGAGTGCGAACGAAACATCTGGCCTTGTACAAATCATAGCATACATGATGGATCCAATAGCCGAAGCGTATGGAATTCCACTCATCTTTCTCCGCTCATCAGATGTTTTGGGACACTGATTCTTGCTTAGATATATGCCATGTGACATGGGTAGATGGCCTCTCTTGGCTTCCATCATATTGAACCTAGCTAGCACTTTGTCAATGTAAGTGTTTTGGCTTAGTCCAATCATCCTCTTAGATCTATCCCTATAGATCTTGATTCCCTATATGTACTGTGCCTCTCCTAAGTCCTTCATTGAGAAACACTTCCCGAGCCAAGTCTTTACAGACTCCAACATAGGAATGTCGTTTCCAATAAGTAGTATGTCGTCAACATACAAGACTAGGAATGCAATTTTACTCCCACTGACCTTGTTGTATACACAAGATTCGTCCTGATTCTTTATGAAGCCAAACTTATTGACTGCTTCATCAAATCGTTTATTCCAACTCCTTGATGCCTGCTTTAGTCCGTAGATGGACTTCTTAAGCTTGCATACCTTTCCTTGGTTCTTTTGATCGACAAAACCCTCCGGATGTGTCATAAACACAGTCTCTTCAAGAACACCGTTCAAGAAGGCAGTTTTGACATCCATTTGCCATATTTCATAGTCATGAAAAGCGGCAATCGCAAGGATTATCCGAATAGACTTAAGCATCGCGACTGGAGAAAAGGTTTCATCGTAGTCAACGCCGTGAACTTGCCTGTAACCTTTTGCTACCAATCTAGCCTTGTATATGTATACAATTCCATCTTTGTTATTCTTCAACTTGAAGACCCATTTTGCATCCGGTAGGTGTGAACCCATCCGGCAAATCAACCAAATCCCAGACTTGATTTTCAGACAGGGAGTCTATTTCAGATTGCATGGCCTCTAACAATTTAGTGGAGCTTGGGCTCGTCATAGCTTGCTTGTAAGTCATAGGTTCATCATTATCCAATATGAGAACGTCTAAGTTTTCAGTCAAGAGGACGCCTGTCCATCTATCCGGCTGAAAAATAGTTCTATTTGACCTACAAGGGGCAACAACGTTTTGAGGAACTACTCCCACTGGCTCGTCTAAAGACCTTGGAGTTTTATCAACCTGAACTGCTTCTAAAGAGTTCTGAGTTCGTTGTTCGTCTCGAATCTCTTCGAGGTCTATTATTCTCCCACTTGTCAATTTGGAAATATGATTTCTTTCCAAAAAGACACCGTCACGAGCAACGAAAACCTTGTTGTCTGACTTGTTGTAGAAATAATACCCCATGGTTTCTTTTGGATACCCAACGAAGAAACATTTGTCAGATTTAGGTTGTAGCTTGTCCGAAATTAATCGCTTGACATATGCTTCGCAACCCCAAATCTTCAGAAAAGACAACTTTGGAAGTTTCCCAGTCCATAATTCGTATGGAGTCTTTTCAACAGCTTTTGACGGAGCACGATTCAGTGTGAGTGCTGCAGTTTGCAACGTATGTCCCCAGAACTGTAAAGGAAGTTCGGCCTGACCCATCATTGACCTGACCATATCGAGTAAGGTCCTGTTTCTCCGTTCCAACACTCCATTCCATTGAGGTGTCCCCGGAGCAGTCAATTCAGAAAGAATACCGCATTCTTTTAGATGGTCATCAAACTCGTGGCTAAGATATTCACCTCCTCAATCCAATCTTAGAGCTTTGATTTTCTTGCCATGTTGATTCTCTACTTCATTTTGAAATTCTCTGAATTTCTCAAACGATTCATTAAGTAAATATAGCCATATCTACTAAAGTCGTCCGTAAACGTTATGAAATTGCTGAACTCACCTCTAGCTTTTGTACTCATAGGCCCACATACGTCCGTATGTATTAGCCCTAGTAGTTCGCTTGCTCTTTCTCCCACCTTTGAGAAAGGTTGCTTTGTCATTTTGCCAAGTAAACAAGATTCGCATTGATCAAACTTCTCTAAGTCGAATGATTCTAGAATTCCTTTCCATTGAAGTAATTCCATGCGCTTTATGTTTATATGGCCTAATCGACAATGCCACAGAAATGTGAGATCCGAATCACCAGTTTTAGCCCTTTTGGTATTTATGTTATAAATGTGTTTGCTCGTATCTAGCACATAAAGACCGTTTTCTTGTTGTGCTGAACCATAAAACATTCCATTCAAAGCAAAAGAACAACTATTGTCTTTAAATTGAAAACTAAAACCTTTAGAATCCAAACTTGAAACGGAAATAATGTTTCTGGTGATACTAGGAACATAGTAACAGTTTTCTAGTTCCAAAACAAACCCACTAGGAAAAGAAATAAAATAAGATCCTATGGCTAATGCAGCAATCCGTGCTCCATTTCCCACGCGTAGATCCATCTCGCCTTTATCAAGCTTTCTACTTCTCCTTAGTCCCTGCGAATTGGAACATAAGTGTGAGCCACAACCAGTATCTAATACCCAAGAAGTAAATTAGCAAGATTACAATGTATAACATATATACTTGAAGGAGAAGCAACGTTTCCGCCCTTCTTCTCTTCCTTTAGTTTGGGGCAATCTCGCTTGTAATGACCAATCTCATTACAATTAAAGCATTGCGATGTAGATGGAGAATGATCCTTCTTCATCTTCTTCTTGGATGGCGCCACTTGCCCTCCTGAAGTAGATGAAGATGCACCCTTGCTTTGGATCTTCCCCGGAACCTTTTTCTTGATTTTCTTACTCTTTACTTTTAGTGATGCTTGCTTATCACTTACAAAGTCCAATTCATACTGATGAAGCAATTATATTAGTTCACTAAGAGTGTTTTCCCTTTTCTTGGAAAAATAGAGTAGTTTGAATTTCTTATATCCAGGGTGAAGAGAATTCAAAAGTATTCCCGCAGCTGCAGAATCTGGGAATGGATCACCAAGTAACTCATGCCGGTTGAGAAGCCCAACCATTTTCTTTGTATGAGTTCTTATTGGCGTCCGCTCTGTCATTTCAAGATCAATGACCCTTTCCCTTGCTTTTTGTCTTTCGACGTCAAAGCAACAACCCAGTGGAGCATTAAGCTTTAGATCCTCAAATGAATTTACCAATTCAAAAACATTTTGGTCGACATGTTGACCACCATGTTGGAATCTACCACGACATATATCCCTGAGAGGCCTTAGGAGTGCCCATGGCTCGTATGCAACGAACCTTGCACTCCAATCAATGAGGATAGAGCCAAGAATAAGATCCATCACTAGCGACATGTGGTTCGCCCACGCACAGTGCTTTTCTGGAGTCATATCCTTTGAGTAATAGCTGGGGATGGGATGGTCAACTACATATTCAATGTTGTTCCACCTAAGGACTTGCCGAAGCTTCCTCTCCCAATCAAGAAAGTTTGATAGGTTCAATTTTACATCCAGAATTTCAGTTACTTTAAGTTTTGTTTTGATCGCGCACATTTTGATTACTACAATCGAAAAGAATTTGCAATAAATAACCATTCATACAATTCAATAACTTTGAAATAAAAGCAAACATGCAATCATTAAAGCTATTAAAACATTTCATTCATGCAAAAAGCAAAAACATGGTCCAAAATGAATGAAACGATTCCAAGACCCCAAAAGTCTTAAATCCTTAAGCAGCTTTAGCATGTCTTAAGTAGTTTAAGATTTTAGGCAAGCAAAACCTATTGCTAGTAATCTCCAAATTACTCTTGGTTAATAAATTAATGTCATAATTTATCCCATTGCCACAACTTAATGCCATTGTTGTTTGAGTTGTAACCACAATCAACGTGCTCCTTTAGGACGCCTTACCACCTAAGTCAACTAAAATAGCACCTCGCTTTAGCGTAAACCTACTATCTTAGATCCCTAGATTTTTGTAAGTGCTTGATTTGGAAGGCAATTTTTTTTAAACTCAATATTACTCTGGACCTAGTTGTTTCTATGTTGGTTCGATTATTTAGTGAAATTAATCTAATCGATTCATATGAAACAACCTGTTCATGCAAAGCATACATACATTCATACATTCACGCATAATATATATATAGAAGTGCTAAAATAAATGGTGATCTAGTATGGCCCAAAACTTCTTGTTTTGAAGCATCCAATCTTAATCACCTCATTGTTAGCTTGGCATCGTCTTGAATCTTCGTTCAAATGCTAACTTAAAGTTCTAAACTTAGAAATACTTGAAAATAATACAATTACATCAAAATTTCCATGGTACGCAGACCATATTTAAAACTTTACATTCAAAGATAGAAAGGTACACAGACCGTATTTAACTATCCTAAATTGGCCATACAAGTCACTTGGAGTACCTGCATTACATAAAGTATATATTCTATGCATTCACCCATTCGTGTGCTAAAACGAATGGCCCATATTAATATGCAAGTATTTACGTGAATTAATTAAAATTCACGTTCACATAAACGCGTCCTAAAAGATTAATCAATTTTCAAATTATTAATCCTTAGACTTTATTCTAATTAAAATTGAATTTAATTAAAATAATGCGACCTACGAAAATAATTAAAAATAATTATTTCAGTTTAATTTCATTTAGTGGCTCCCACTCAAACCAATAATTATTCTGGATAATTAATTATGAAATATTAAATTAAAACTCGCGGCCCGGCCTAAGCAAATAAAATATTAAATTAAATATCCCGTTAGCCCAAATTAATGCAAATATACGAAGCCCAACGAAATAAACAATTTTCAACGAAAAAAGTCTGATTACGTACTTGGACTTGGCTTGCGCCCAGCCCAATCCCTTGCGTGTGGCCCATGAGGCGCACGAGCAAGCTCGCACACCCCAGGCCTTCGCGCGCACGCGTGCCCGCAGCTGTCGCTGCCCCTGCGCTACGTCGTTGTGCCTTCGTGCGCTGGACGTCGCATGGCCTTGAGCCTTGCTTCGTCGCAACCCCCGCAAGCAATGCTTGCCCCTTCCTCGCCCAGCGCGCACGAGGCACGCAGCACGCTTGCTGCTGCCCGTGTCGCTGCGGCTCGGCCAATGCATAGCAGCCCGTATGGCTCGACGAGCCATACGTTCAACACACTTGTGTTCGTGCCTTTGGTTCGTGATACGGACCAACTCAATTAAAATTAAATTTAATTTCACGAACTTGCATTAATATTATTTTTCAAAAAGTTACGATTTTTATTTTCGAAAAACAAAGTTTTTTAACGATTTAATAAACTCTAACGACAATCCAATTTCGTAAAAGTATTAAATCAAGGGCTAACAATATTCAAACTTTTAAGAACGAACGAATCAAAATTAAAGTTTGAACTTTTAATTACTAAAATCCGAAGCTTTAAATCGTTCATTAACATTTAAATTTCAGATTTTTAATAATTTGGTTTAAGTGCGATTAAAATTAACGAAACCATTCAAAATTTTAATCCAATAATTTTTAAAATTAGCCACTAACCCATGAAATTATATACCCTTTCCCAATTAACTTAATTATTAAACCAAAATTAATTAAAATTCAATTAGGGTTTCAAATTTTACGAATTGGGGAAAGGCAAAATTACGGTTTATACTTATCGGAAAATTCTGATACTTTTACCATAACTCAATATTATACCCAGAAACATTGTGTCAAAATTCCAAGCAATTCCGAGTAGTTTAGGTTGACCTTTTAATTGAATTACTGTCCGACACTTTTAATTTTTAATGAAAAATTAACAAAAACGCCCAAAAAACGATTTTTCGAGGCCTGTTTTTGCAGTTCCGTTCACATGAGTTGATCTTAGAAAATCCTTTTCAATCATATTAGGGTTTTAAAACTCGAAAAAAAGAATATTTTTGATTTCGGACCTGATTATTACGCAATTCATCCAATAATTCGTAAATAATTTCGAAAATCCAACAAAAATTCAAAATTTTCGACAGATGCAAAAACAATAAAATCATGCTAATTCATGCTTTGAATACATAAGGCTCATGATTCCACTGTAGGGGAATACAGTTAAACATAATAACATGTGCGGAAACAATCCCCAAAGCCAGGAAACATGTATAAAGCACAGATTAAGCAAACTTACATTCGAAGCGTGTTTTCCACAATAATATGTCAACGAACACGAACAAAGAACTCCACTTGTCGTTCCTCTACTTGGTTCACTGACACGTTCAGATCCGTCTTGATTATCGTAGCTTAGACAATCGATCAAGATACTTTGCTTTTGGAATGAACACACCTTGGAGGCACAGAGAGAATTAGGGTTCTCTGTTTTCTCCTAGGGTTGTGTGTATTATGGTGTGTCTAGTTGGAAAGAGGTTAGAAGGTTATTTACATAACCTTACTAACCGACCGAGCATTGAGGCAAGGCCGGCTAGCAAGCCCCGCGCGTCATCACTCGGACACGCACAGCCAGCTGGGCCGTGGGCCGCGCTGCTGCTGCTGTGTCGTGATCTCGGCCCGCACGCGCACAGCTCCTCGGCCATGGGCCTCGCTGTTGCGTTGCTTTGCTTGCTCGCCTAGCGCGCGCGCCCATGGGCCTTGAGTGCTTCGTGCACTCGGCTCGTGGGCCGCTCCTCGTATTCGCGATTTAATATATTTCCGATATATTATTTATCGTTTCGTTTACGACGAATCACCGTCGTACGATACGATTTATTCGTCTCGCCTAGCTTACGAATATTCGCGATACGATCTACGATTCCGATGCAAGATCGTATCGTATAATACGTTTCCAACTTAATTCCTGAAAACCTATTAAATGAATTTCCGATTCATTTAATCCGGTGATCTGTTACGTGTCATTGGTGTGACCTTGTAGGTTCAGTCAAGAGTAAGTTGTGAGTTCAATATCCATTAGAACTCACTGATCGGAAGCATTGCTCCAGCTAGCTGTTCCGATCACTTGATCTCACTGAATTAATTGTTCGCAATTAATCTGAACTTTGGTATTAGACTTAATGCACCTTGGGTGAAGGACATACGAGTGTTAGTTTAAAGCTTAAAGTTCCAATAATACAAGGAATACAATGTTTCTAACTTTTAAACGTTGCAACTCCAATACTCAATCTAAAGAATATTTATAATTTTCATCATAATCGAAGTCTCCGTCGTCAGCAAAATCGCTAAGTGCCCCCAATGTTCATGTTCCCCAAACATCTTCACAATCATCACCATGATCATCACCAAAATTTGTTGTCATCACTGATTACAAGTCGCTTGCCCCTCACATCCACGAGAATAAGATGAAAGAAATACAAATCATATAAAAATTTGAAAAACTATTGTACTACTGTACCAGAACTAAACGAGTAAACAGTGATGCAATGCTGCAGTTAGAGAACTGGAATCCAGGTTGTGTTACCAAGCATCCATCAATTGAAATTTACCTCTCCATGGGTCGCCCTCGAGGTCCAGCAACCACAGACTAGCATCTGCAAGCAGTGTCTTGTTTAAGCACAAAGCTTACTTAAATGGCCAAAAACCCAGCAATCCTCGTCCAAAAATAAACTGAACAAGAAACAAATATGGCAAGTGGAGATAATCATATGGCTTATGGGGTTGTGGGAACTCTAGACACACACGTAACACATTCACACACAGCTCACAACTTCACAATAGTCAAAATTCAAGAAGCAGGTTAACCCAACACTTAGTAAATTAATGCACAGTGGTCACAAATTCACACTAATTTAATTAAGAGAAACTAATTTAAAGGAAAGCAGCATGTTAATAAATGAATCAAAATTAACGCATTCACATCAAATGCAAATTAGCCCAGCACTCAGCACTCATCAAGCAGCAACTTATCTAATTAGATTAAAAGAAATTAATTTAATTAACTCATTTACATCACACGAAAATTAACCCAGCACTTAGCAATCAGCAAGCAGTCAAGCAGCAAGTTACCTAATTCAATTAAAAAACCGAAATTGGGGACTTTAATTACAAATTTGGGTAAAAAAGAATTTGTGTAAGAAGCATGTTAATAAATGAATTAAAAGTATGCAAATTAAATACATAAATCAAATTAACAGTTCGAAAATCAAACAATCAAAATAAATTGAAAGTATAAGTACTCAAATTAAGAAAATATCTGAATAAGAATTGAAGAAAAAAAGGCGAAAAAAATTCCTTGTGTGGATGTGTGCTGGAGATGCTTTGATTCATTCAGTGAAAGAGGGGATGTAGTGATGTACTGTTTCGAGCGTCAATTCGAAATTGAGACATAATTTAATCGAGGAAAGGGGAGAAGTGGCAACATGGAGAAGACGAACTACTGAACTGGGGCATTAAAGTTTCAAGCGGGTTTTGCTTTGAGTTTTAATTGGGCTTCAAACAGCGCCCTTCAAATTTGGGCTTCATTTAAATGGCCAAAATCAAGATCGTTAGGATCGGTGGTAGGATCGCGATTCTGTACGATCCTACACGATCCTGAACGATCCCACATACGATCCTGCCATAAATACGATTTAAGCTTCAATCCGGGTCATTTTGAAAAATCCGAAGGTTAGACATACATGTTGATAGGTTATGGGCCTCACATTTCTTTGTAAAACTATTTTTATGAACGTTTTATTGTTTTTTACTTTTGGCTATACGGGTTTGACTTAAGTTACGAGACGGGGATTAAGGGAATTGTCCTAGGTGTAAGTGGGTTCTAGGGGAAGGACTCTAAGTGTGTGGAGATTCTATAGAATGTAATTCTAGGTGAATGATGACTCTAACGGTAGATTTTAACTTAGTTTAGACTCTTAGGAATCAATTTTGGTTAAGGCTTTAGGTGGATTAAGACTAGGTGAACTTAGGCTTTAATTGACATGATGGACTCAAGGGATGAAAGACTTGGCTAAATTTTTTTGACTCGAATTGATTTTTCCTTTGCCTCGAATATTATTAAGCGATTATAACGAGCAATTTGGTATGAATCCATTTTATCAACTGATTTTAGAAAATAAACTCTCTTTTTGTCTTTTTTAAAAATATTTGCTTTTAATAAACGACAAAGGTTATTTTAGCATGAACGGTACTACTTTACGAATAATTTTTTTAGTCTAAGCCAGAGTATGAGAAAATCATTGAGAGTGAAGCCAGCTGTGCTAGAATATTTCAGCGCTTGCATTCACAGCGTTGGAATTTTCTAACGCTCGCTTGTTGTGCGCTAGAAATTTCAAGCGCTTGCAGGCATTTGTGCAGTTTTTTCTTTCAGTCAGTTTTATTCCGTGGCTTGAATTTTACCAAACTAGACCCTTCGTTAGAGCGTTCGTGCGCCCAAAACGTTCAGCATTCTGACGCAAGTGATAAGTAATTTGCGCGTACTAGCCTTTGGGTTGGATTGGTAAAAGCTTATGCGGATTTTCGTTAATTTTGACTTAAGGGGACTTCAATTCCGTGGAAATACCTTCGGCGCAGTTTTGAATATGCATTCTGGAATGGGTATTTTCAGCCAGACCTACGTAGTGCTTTAAGGAAAATGCGTATTTCGGTATTTAGAATTGGTTGCACAATAGACTGGGTTTTGAATTTTCGAGTTCTAGTAAGTATTTCAAATGCGAGGAAAAGTGAGTGTGCGCTGGAAAACTCCAGAGCACGAAAGGGCAGCGCTGGAAATTTCCAGCGCAGGTCTGGTCAGTGTTGGATTTTGGTGCGCTGACCATTGTGCTCACTTTTCTTCTCCTCAGCGCATGCGCTAGAATTTTCTTGCGCCCAACTTTTGAGCGCTAGAATTTTCTAGCGCAAGGTCAGGGCCGCGCTATTATTTTCTGGCATTGGGCTCCTGACTGCGGAATTTTGTTTCTGATTCGTAGATGTAATATTTTTTCGACGTTTAGAGTATGTTTTAGCAGTTTGATAAGCAGTGTTGACCTTAAACTAAGCGTCTGGTTGATTAGTTTCACATAGAACATAAAGTTTTACATCAAACTAACAACGAGCATGATTTCAGGTATAATGCACACTTAGTTTATGCTAGTCTCTAAGGTTCAAAAAGGCTTGGGTACCAAACCTATCCACCAATCCTCCAACAGGCCCTTGTCAGAGTAGCCAGGTTCACTGGCAATATTCGACTGGCTCAATAATTATGCTAGACATCCTGTACTATAGCATAATAATAATAACAACTTGCATGCGCACTACTCATACATGCAAATAACCTTGAACAACATGCTTGACATAATTCAATGATCATAAAAGTCCATAACATGATAGTTCAACAGAATCTATAAAGCATAATTCAATTCATAACATGCTCGTTCACATAGATTCAATAAATAATAATAACATGCTCGTTCTCAACATTAAACATGAATTCATAACAATATAATCATTCTCAATCATCAAACATGAATTCATAGCATATAAGTTCACATGATTCGCATTCAATACACTTCACAAGTCCTCAAGGGATGGGTGGTCACCCTAGTCTTGTACGTACCTGGAATACCTAAGTACGGGGGCCACTGTGCGAATCACGACTCGCTAGAAATCAACTCATTTAAACAAAACAAGAGAACTAAATTATTATCCATGTTTACTAAATTTCCAGCAACTATTTAAGAAACTAAAACCCTTAGTTTAATTAGAAATCATTCATTAATTGGTAATTTAATAGTCTCAAATAGTTAACTCAAGTCCTAACGTAAAAACATTGACTTTTTAGCTTTAAAACCCTTAAAAACCAACTTTTTAAAGCTTATAAACATTATGAAAATTTAGATTGATTCCCATAATTTAAATTGCCATTAAATTATGTAAATCAATTGCTCAATCAATTTGAAACCAAAACCCTAGCAATAGTTTAATCCGAAAACATGTTTTGACTTCAAAAATCCATACTTTATAAACATATATAATCTGAAAATTATAATTTCAATCATCAAAACCAATTCCTTTAATTAAAACATACTACTAACCCAATACGGTGTTCATAAGCGTTTTAATTAATCAAAACAATTCAATAATTAAATTAATCACAACAATTAATTAAATTGATTTAAAACTGAAAATTAATATTTTTGAAAACAAAATTTGATCTTTCCAATTGACAACACACACACACACACAACAATTACTTGTGTTGTGTGCGTGTGCGTCACACATACAACACAACAACAACCACACGCAACACGCACCGCAAGCAGCAGTGGCGCGCGCGCGCAAGGGGCAGGCGAGAGGAGCTGGGCACAGGCGGGACACAGCGCGCGCACACACAACACTGATGTTGTGCTGCGACGAGATGCGGGACGAGGGCGAGCACGACCACGCAGCTCGTAGGCACGTAGTGCTACGCTGCGGTGCGGGACGGGCGAGAGAGACGAGCGAGAGAGGGCGAGGGGCTGGCTTGCGCTGCAAGCAAGGGCGCACGAAGAAGAGGGAGTGCGGGTGGAGTGTGCCGCAAGGAGAGAGGGAGAGGAGAGAGAGAGAGATTTCTGAATTTTTGGTTGTGAGGGTTTGACATGAGGTCTTATTTATAGGTTCCTCTCATTTGTGGGCTAGGTTAGGGTAATTTTGAGTTGGGCTTGCTTTCGGGCTTAGTTCATTAAATTCCTTGCAAGCTTTGTTGGGTTTAATTAAAATAAAACGACCGGGGTTTAAGTTTATTAAATTAGTTTTTGAAATACGACCCAACAATTCCCGACAAAATAAATTCCTTGAATTTATTTAATAAAAATACGGTTTTCGAAATAATAAATATTTAAATTAATTAAAAATAAACGCGCATTTAATTCTCATTAAATGAAATTAATTTATAAAAATACAACGAAATGCTTTATAAATATAATAAAATATATTTATAATAATAGAAAAATACGAGGTATTACAGTCTACCCTCCTTAAAAGAAGTTTCGTCCCGAAACTTGGGCACGGAAATCACAATTTTAAAACTAAACTTGAGACTATTTTGAGACTTTAGTGCGTTTTCTTTGCAAAAAGGTTTAGTTGCTGTACTCTTTAAGTAATTCAACATGACACTAAACTGTGAAACTTCACTGGGAACAACGATTTAAGCATATCCTAAAGGATAAATTGGGTAAATAATGTAAAAAGCGCGAAATTCTACCGCACTCTACCCCCCTTAAAGAAAACGAGTTACGGCCCCGTAACTCAACTAACCTCGGGAAAAAGCTCGGGATATTTATTTCTCATTTCCTCCTCCGCTTCCCAGGTAGCTTCCTCAGACTCTTGGTTAGACCACAACACTTTTACGATCTTAACGTCCTTAGTTCGAGTGCTACACACCTTGCTATCAAGTATCTTGACAGGTCTTTCCTCAAAGGTCAAACTTTGGTCTAACTCTATGGTCTCCGGTTGTAGTACATGAGACTTATCCGGGACGTACTTCCTCAACTGGGATATATGAAACACATTATGCACTCTATGCAAGTCCATGGGCAAGGCTAGTCTATACGCTACCTTCCCTATCCATTCTAAGATCTCATATGGGCCTATATACTTCGGGCTAAGCTTTCCCTTCTTCCCAAATCTCATCACACCTTTCATTGGTGAAACCTTTAGCAAAACTTTGTCACCTATTTGGAACTCTTCATCCCTACGCTTTAAATCTGCGTAGCTCTTTTGGCGATCTTGCACGGCTTGGATTTTGGATTGAATAGTCCTAACCTAATTCATAGTGTCCTCTATCAATTGGGGACCTAGTACAAAGGTTTCACTAATGTCACTCCAACATAGTGGACTTCTGCATTTTCGTCCATACATGGCTTCGAATGGTGCCATCCCAATACTGGCATGATAGATATTGTTGTATGAAAACTCAATTAGATCTAGGCTATCTCCCCATCCACCTTGAAAATCAATCACACAAGCTCTTAGCATATCCTCTAAGGTTTGGATAGTCCTTTCGGTTTGTCCATCTGTGGCTGGGTGGAACGTTGTACTCATTTTCAATGTGGTACCAAAGTTCTTCTGCACACTTTTCCAGAAATTCGAAAGGAACCTAGAATCTCTATCTGATACGATATCCTTAGGAACTCCATGTAATCTCACTACATGCTTGATGTAAGCTTTGGCAAGTTGTTCCATTTTCCAGGTTTCTTTCATTGGTATGAACACTGCTGACTTAGTCAACCTATCGACCACTACCCAAATGGTGTCATTTCCACTTTTCGACTTGGGTAAGCAAGTAACAAAGTCCATTAAGATACAGTCCCACTTCCAACTTGGAATTTCTAAAGGTTGGACCTTTCCCTGAGGTCTCCTATGCTCAATCTTAACCTTCTGACAAGTCAAACACCTTGCCACGAATTCAGCCACTTCGATTTTCATTCTTGGCCACCAATAGACCTTCTTCAGATCCTTATACAGTTTATCACCTCCCGGGTGAACAGAATATGGTGTATTGTGACCTTCTCTCATCAACTTCTCTTTTAGTTCACCACACTTTTGAGGTACGCACCATCGTCCTTTATACCTCAAACTTCCATCCTCGTGGACCTTAAAGTCAATCTCCTTTCCTTGCGAAATATTTTCCTTGATCCGCTCTAACTTAACATCACCAGCCTGATTCTCCCTGATTTCATCACATACTGACGACTGGATGGTTAAGGCATTCATCATACCCTCAAGGCATTCTCCACTCACTATTTCTAGATTCAATCGCTGCATGTCCCTACACAGCTCGTTAGCAACTACTAACGCATTCACACCATGACTTGATTTCCTACTCAAGGCATCTGCAACTACATTGGCTTTTCCCTCATGGTATTGAATATCTAGATCATAGTCTTTGATCAATTCCAACCACCTTCGTTGGCGCATATTTAGGTCCTTCTGTGTGAAAATGTACTTTAAGCTCTTATGATCCGTAAATATTCTACATTTCACACCACACAGATAGTGTCTCCATATCTTCAATGCAAACACTATGGCGGCTAACTCCAAATCAAGGGTAGGGTAGTTGGATTCATTTGGCTTGAACTGCCTCGATGCATATTCAATCACTTTCCCGTTCTGCATCAACACACACCCTAAACCATTCTTAGAGGCATCACTATACACATCATAAGTACCGCTCTCATCTGGTAAAGTTAACACTGGCGTGGTTGTTAATCGCGTCTTTAAGGCTTGGAACGCTTCCTCACACTGGTCATTCCACTCAAACTTCGCTTCTTTCTTCATCAAGGTTGTCATTGGTTTGGCGATTCTAGAAAAGTGTTTCACAAAGCGTCTATAATAACCCGCTAAACCAAGAAAACTTTGAATATCGGTGACACTTTTAGGTGTAGGCCACTCACTAACAGCTTTTATCTTTGCAGGGTCCACTGCAACTCCTTCCTTGGATACAAAGTGTCCTAAGAACGCAACTCTTTCCAGCAAGAATTCACACTTCGAGAATTTGGCATACAAATGATTGTCTCTCAGGGTACTCAACACTGACCTTAAGTGTTCCGCATGATCCTCCTCATTCTTGGAGTAGACCAGAATATCATCTATGAAAACCACTATAAACTTGTCCAAGAATGCATGGAATACTTGGTTCATTAAGTCCATAAAGATTGAAGGTGCATTGGTTAACCCAAAAGGCATAACAGTGAACTCATAATGACCGTATCTAGTCCTAAATGCAGTCTTTGGTATATCGTGATCTGCTATTCTCAACTGATGATAACCTGACCTCAAGTCAATCTTCGAAAACATTCCCGCTCCTTTCAACTGGTCAAATAGATCATCTATCCTAGGCAAAGGATACTTATTCTTGATTGTGACCTTATTGAGCTCCCTGTAGTCTATACAGAGTCTCATACTACCGTCCTTCTTCTTCACAAACAAGACTGGCGCTCCCCAAGGCGATGCACTTGGTCTAATATAACCTTTTTCTAGCAATTCCTCAAGTTGACCTTTTAACTCACTCATTTCTGCTAGAGCCATTCGGTATGGGGCTTTTGAGAAAGGTGCAGTTTCGGTTGCTAAATCTATGGTAAAATCGATTGGTCGATTGGGCGGCATTCCCGGGATTTCTTCCGGAAACACGTCCAAGAATTCACTCACCACTGCGATATCCCCTGGCTGCTCTTTCATTACATGGTCTAGGTCTCTTACGTTGCATAAGAAAACAGGGTTCCCTTTGTGTATTAACTTCACGAGTTCCATTGCCGTGACAATTCCTACACTCCTAGGCTTCTCAAAACGGCGATACGATACAACCTTTCCTAGACTAGACTTCAGGTGAATCTTCTGCTTCTCACAGTCAATCTTAGCTTTGAACATGGCCAACCAATCCATTCCCAAAATGACATCTAAATCTCCTAATTCGAACTCAATTAGGCTAGACAAGAATATGGTCTTGGCTATGGTTAAAGGTACATTCCTATGCATCTTGGTGCATTTCACGATCTCACCGGTTGGTATCACTATGGGAACTTCTACCTCTTCTGGTTCTTTCACTTCTAATTTCTCTAAGATACCCTTTGTTATAAATGAATAAGTCGCACCAGAATCAAATAGTACTTTAACTAAAACGGAGTTAATAGAAAAAGTACCATCTATGACGTCAGACGAGTTTTCGGCTTCTTGCCTAGTGATCACATTCAGCTTTCCTTGAGAAACTCCCTTGTTATAGCCACCTCCATTGGCATTTCCATTGGCATTTCGGTTCCCATTTTGCTGATAGTTCCCTCCGGGCTTTCCATTACCCTGGCCACTATTGCCATTGTTACCATTCTGGTTACCCCTTTGGTTTCCACCATTATTTTCTCCATTCCGGTTTTGGTTATATCGGTTGTTGTTCTGGCGGTTGCCTTGGTTACCTTGGTTGGGTTTCCCATTCTTGGCCCAACACTCAAATTCTCTATGGCCTAGCTTCTCACAAAACCTACAGAGAACTTGGTTTCCATTATCTCGACCTAGGTGATTTGTATGGCAACGTCTACACTCATAGACTCTCGTTCCATTCCCTGCAGACTGATTCTTATCTCCATTGTTATTGTGGAAGTTGTTCCTATTTCCACCCTGGTTTCCTTTGAACTGAAAATGGTTGTTTCCTTTGTTTTTCTTAAAATTCCCTTGGTTTTGCTGACCACCACCTTGGTTATGGTTGCCAACATCCTTCCTCTTTTCACCAATCCCATTCTTTCTTTGCTGCAGACCATACAAATGGGCAGCTTTTCCATATAGGGTGTCAAGAGATGTAAAGGTCTCTCCAACAAGCATTATTTGTAAGTCCATAGTCAATCCACTCTCAAACCTCTGGGATCTAAGCTCCCCAGTTGCCACCACTTCCGATGCAAACCTAGACAACTCGATGAACCTCGAATAATACTCTGTCACAGACATACCATCCATTTCCAACTCGATGAACTCTTGAGCTTTCTGCTTCTTCAGATATGGTGGGTAAAACTTGTTTCTTAAGGCTACCTTGAATGATTCCCATCCAAATCCAGGTGTAGCTCTCAGAGCATTCTCACATCTTTACCACCATAGATCGGCTTCTCCCCTAAGGTAATAAATAGCACTATTAACCCTAAGGTTTTCTGGGCAATTGACAGCTACGATAAGCTTATCGAACTCCCTTAGCCAGTTCTCAAGTACAGTTGGGTCTATCTCCCCTTGGTACAAAGGAGGCTTACTTTGGGCCACCTTCTTGAACATCTCACCAGCTGGATCAACTCCCTGGTTATTCCTATCCTGTGTTAAGTTCTGCACTACTTCAGCTAGTTGCCTGACCACGTCGACAATTCCTTGGGTAGTCATTTCCCTTCTCCTGGATGAAACAAAAGACTAACTTTAACAACTGAGGTTGGACACTGCCTTACTATCACATTGCACTAGCTAGTCATTCAATTTGTGCACATACACAAAAATTTCGGACCTTCAGTAGGATAGGCGCCTGTTTATGGGCCGCTTTTCCCTTTAGTCCGCATCACAAAGTTCAAGTGGTGAAAGATTGAACCACCTTGCAAGTACAATTTCATTGAAGAAATGCATAAAATTCCTTTCGCGATAATCGCTCAAAGATAGTATAGATTTAGAATTAATGATATAAGAAGGAATTCTGAATTTTATTACTTCAATGGAAAAAGAATAATACATCCTTTGGATTGTACTTTATTCGGAAACCACAAAACTGAACTACTAAAACCATAAATAGTAGTGTACTACTTTATTGCTTCTCTAAATCTGGGCACTAGATATTGCAAAAGATTAAAATGCTACTCTACTATCCAGCCACCCCTACAAACTGGTGAAGAGGGCTCATGGTCTTCAAAGTCATCAAAATCTTCCTCAGGATCAGACTCATACTCCATATCCTCATTGTTTTGCTGTTGCACACTGTTTACCTCATCATTGTCGATTTCAGGCTCAATTTCTGTGTCACTTGAGATCTCAATAGTGGGTTCAGGAATGATAGGATTAGGGTTCTCAATCTCAACAACATCGTCATCACTATCCTCATCCATCTGAGTCTTTGTATCATGATCTAATCCCAAAATTATCATGTTCTCTACCGTCTTACCATCATCAAAACATTCCTCTGCGAGCTCTATAATCGTAGTCATAATCTCCAAATCATATCTCCATCTACCATCTGGAGTACCATAGTTGTAGTAATTGGGAATACCATTTTCCATATGCATATCCCGAAATCGGTTCTTAAGCTCTATGTATGTGTTCTTGGAAGGTAAGCAATGAATAACCATCTCTTCCATGACATCTTTCTTCCTTAATTCAGGTAGGTTCTTCACTGTAGCAAAGTAATTGCAGGCAAACTCAATCTTCTTGACATAAATGTGTGGGGTCTCACAGTCTAGCTTCTCTAGGTTTCCTAGATTTGCGTACTTTGAAATCAACATCTTAATCCTGAAAGTTAACAACTACAAAATCTTACTAAAGTGTTCCAAAACAAAGTAAGTTCGTTGAGCCATACAATTTTCAATGCACAAGTACATGCTTAATCATGAATCGTGATGCAATTAATCACATAAAGCAAAACAAAACATGATCAAACTTTAATTTAAAGATCACAAAAATCAAGGCATAATCACATAAACACTTGATTAGAAAGGCATACTTAAACAACACATACTTAGACTAATTATACCCTTCTTATTCTACCCATTCCTCACTTAGAAAAGAAATAAAAAATTTCGAAATTAATTTAAATAAATCACTTCAAATATTCACGAAATTATTAGAAATTAAAATCGAAAATTTAAAATAATTAATCGAATAATTTAATTAATTCGATTATTTTCAAAAATAATTAAAAGAATTAAATAATTAATTAAATAATTAATTCGGAATTTTCGAAAAAATATATTATTATTTTTTTTTTCGAAAATTCGGAAAAATCCGAAAACAAAATAAATTTTTTTTTTTTTTTTTTTTTTTTTTTTTGAAAAATCCGAAAATATTTCGGAAATTCGAAAAAATAATTCGAAATTTAAAATAATTTTCAAATACTAGAAATAATTGGTATTTGGCTTTTCAAAATTTTGAGTACTCATAAATAACGTTTTCACTTTAGGAAAATAGTTTTCGAAAATCCTAAAGTTCCGCAATCGTAGTTTAAGGAGTTACCACTTTGCACAATTACTTAATACAAAGCAGCTCTCAAACTAGAGCTCTGCAAATACCACTTTGTAACACCCTAATAATTCCTTGTTTTTTATAAAACATTTTCCGACTTAAAACACAGGAATTACCAAGATATTACCGCCACCGTGATAACGGCTAAGACTATTTACCAGAATTACGCAGCGGAATTAACTAACTTTCAAAACACATTAAATAAATAGTTAATGGTAATTAAGAAAAGTTGGAACCGTTGAGGCCCAAACTAAAACAAACTGTTTGAAATCCATTAACTGAAAATAGTAGTATTATTAGTCATGACTATAAATATAAATAGAGTTTATAAATTACGGAAGCATAAAACTCTCGACACGAATCCCATGATAACTTCTCCCGCAAGTTATCTCTACAAACCTGCTTTATTAAAAATGTACTCCCCAACAACGTAAATGCAATTGATGGATCATCATAGGGTCATTAAGGCGAAGGCCATGACCAAAAGACATGAAGCACGAAGTCAGCAAAAGCCGAGTACGAACAAGCTAGAATAACATTCTATCCTAACATGCTTCACTCGACAATTTAAATAATCAACATGCAAAAGCCATAAAATAAACAAGTAAACATGGACACAAGACTCGACACATGACACGACTCTTGACTCACAGTTTAATAAAAAGTAGCTTCGAACGGGTAAAGTAAAGTATCCTCAAAAGGAAAGAAAGGGTGATGGGAGCCAACCATACACCAAAATAAGTCGGGCTACTACCGACAGTCGGGCCATACCGACAGGAATTCCAATGCACAACGGCATAAAAGAGAATGAAACAACGTCTTGTATCATTCTTGGAGTACAAGTTTTCCGGCAAGACTCCCCCCATTATTCATACTCAAGGTATATACGTTCCAAGAGTTTTGAAGCTCTTTGGGTTACACTTTACGTTAATTAATATATTATGTTCAAGGCGACTCAAGACACAACCATACAACGAATGAACAATTAAACAATTCAACGATGACACTTCATTATTTTACTTCTTTAGGACTTGTGATCAAACATACACTCAAGTGAAATTACTCCCATTGTTCCTTCTCAAAAACACTGTTTGAGATAACCCGGCATTGCCTATTAACAAGCGGGGTGTGCCCTTAGCACGAATTGTCCTTAATTCAATTCACATAGACTCTCTAACATATTCTACCCCTTTGGTAGAATATATATTGCTCACTGGCAATATTCGACTGGCTCAATAATTATGCTAGACATCCTGTACTATAGCATAATAATAATAACAACTTGCATGCGCACTACTCATACATGCAAATCAACTTGAACAACATGCTTGACATAATTCAATGATCAAAAAAGTCCATAACATGATAGTTCAACAAAATTTATAAAGCATAATTCAATTCATAACAAGCTCGTTCACATAGATTCAATAATAATAATAACATGCTCGTTCTCAACATTAAACATGAATTCATAACAACATAATCATTTCCAATCATCAAACATGAATTCATAGCATATAAGTTCACATGATTCACATTCAATACACTTCACAAGTCCTCAAGGGATGGGTGGTCACCCTAGTCTTGTACGTACCTGGAATACCTACGTACGGGGGCCACTTTGCGAATCACGACTCGCTAGAAATCAACTCCTATAAACAAAACAAGAGAACTAAATTATTATCCATGTTTACTAAATTTCCAGCAACTATTTAAGAAACTAAAACCCTTAGTTTAATTAGAAATCATTCATTAATTGGTAATTTAATAGTCTCAAATAGTCAACTCAAATCCTAACGTAAAAACATTGACTTTTTAGCTTTAAAACCCTTAAAAACCAACTTTTTAAAGCTTATAAACATTATGAAAATTAAGATTGATTCCCATAATTTAAATTGTCATTAAATTGTGTAAATCAATTGCTCAATCAATTTGAAACCAAAACCCTAGCAATAGTTTAATCCGAAAACATGTTTTGACTTCAAAAATCCATACTTTATAAACATATATAATCTGAAAATTATAATTTCAATCATCAAAACCAATTCCTTTAATTAAAACATACTACTAACCCAATACGGTGTTCATAACCGTTTTAATTAATCTAAACAATTCAATAATTAAATTAATCACAACAATTAAATTGATTTAAAGCTGAAAATTAATATTTTTGAAAAAAAAATTTGATCTTTCCAATTGACAACACACACACACACACAACAATTACTTGTGTTGTGTGCGTGTGCGTCGCACATACAACGCAACAACAACCACACACAACACGCACCGCAAGCAGCAGTGGCGCGCGCGCGCAAAGGGACGAGAGGCGCGAAGAGCTGGGCACGGGCGAGGCACACACACGCGACACAGCGTGCGTGCAAGGGGCAGGCGAGAGGCGCTGGGCACAGGCGGGACACAGCGTGCGCACATACTGCACTGCTGTTGTGTTGCGACGCGACGCGGGACGAGGGCGAGCACGACCACGCGGCTCGCAGGCACGTAGTGCTACGCTGCGGTGCGGGACGGGCGAGAGAGACGAGCGAGAGAGGGCGAGGGGCTGGCTTGCGCTGCAAGAAAGGGCGCACGAAGAAGAGGGAGTGCGGGTGGAGTGTGCCGCAAGGAGAGAGGGAGAGGAGAGAGAGAGATTTCTGAATTTTTTGTTGTGAGGGTTTGACATGAGGTCTTATTTATAGGTTCCTCTCCTTTATGGGCTAGGTTAGGGTAATTTTGAGTTGGGCTTGCTTTCGGGCTTAGTTCATTAAATTCCTTGCAAGCTTTGTTGGGTTTAATTAAAACAAAACGACCGGGGTTTAAGTTTATTAAATTCGTTTTTGAAATACGACCCAACAATTCCCGACAAAATAAATTCCTTGAATTTATTTAATAAAAATACAGTTTTCGAAATAATTAATATTTAAATTAATTAAAAATAAACGCGCATTTAATTCTCATTAAATGAAATTAATTTATAAAAATACAACGAAATGCTTTATAAATATAATAAAATATATTTATAATAATAGAAAAATACAATGTATTACATCACTCTTCCATCTTATCTTACATGGTTACTATTTTAAGTAGCGTTTTAAGCATAGCTGTTACTATAAATAGCAGTTTCTAAAAATGGAAATGTGGTTTACGGGATTATCAGTCAGTCAGGGATCGTTCGTCGTATACTTAGGAAAGCTTAGTCAAGCGGTGTTTGGTTTCATCATCGAACACACCGTGTCGGGCCTAAGGATAAATGTAGGCGTGTACACCAAGACATTTATTTTTATAAACTTGTTGTATGCATTAAACTTTCTCAATTATCTTTGTTAGAAAAAATGGCTAACCAATACTAAGAGTGAAGCTCAATAAATAAAACAAATAAATAAGTGCAGAAGCAAACATAATTAGTTAACTATTTAGATTATTTGCATTGAGCTTCTTATACATGAAGAAGAGAGTCCAAACTAAAAGTAGGTGGAAGTATACATAAAAAGACACACTTTCAATCTTGTTAACTAAAAGTGTTTCTTGCCCGTCACTCGGTAATCGATAACGTATTGATATGTGATAGTCTTTGTTTCTGGCAAACTCCATCGATTTGATGTGCTATAGAATTTTCAAAAAACTTCCACACATTTTTAGTAAAAAAATTATTAGGTAAAAAAATTATCTTCTTATCTTAATCTAGGACTTAATAATGCAATGTAATTTTAGTAAGTAATAGATTATGTTACCTAGTGGGAAGAATCAAGACAACTCTTATAGTCAATGTTGATAATTTGATATCATGGACTAAATTCGTTTTGAATCATTATAAATCATACACTTAATTGAAAAAGAAAAAGTAAATTTAACAAAGAAAACATTCATCTATGTTATTCACATATAATAAACGGGCCGGTTTAATGAAGGAAATCGTCTTAGCTTTTCTCAAAGGCTAAAAAGAGCTTCTATATTATAGTATAGGAAAAACTATGTATTGATGCAAATAGATACAAAGTTAACAATAAAAATGGCAGAGGCTTGTATTCTTAAACTAATGTAAGATACAATAAACATATCTAGTAATCTACTGAACCCTAATTAGGTGCTGCAAGGCAAAATTTGTTTTTGAGAGGCATAGAAATTTGACTAAAAGTTAAGTGGATAAAAAAAATTGTCATATTGTAATAGAGGATACTAAATACAAGATAAAGAAAGAAGCAAACACTTCAAATTAGCATAGAGTCATGACTAAATTAATCATCGACCCCTCCCGGGCGAATAGAGTGGGCAATAGGCAGTCCAACCACGTGAATTAAGAATTATAAGCACAATATAGAATAGTGTTTAATTGCCGCAAAATTTTAACAACGGTATTTTATGATTACTCCACCATAAATTCATCCATATAATTAACAATAAAAGTATTTAAAAAGCATAAGCATACATCTTAAATTGTAGATGAAAAGAAGAAAATACCTTAAACTCATATATCTGCAAACTTTGACTCCCAAATTAATTGAATCAAACACTTGGTAAGATAAACATGCAAACAATCATGATCATAAGCAAAATAACAATTCATTTCAACGAAAGGCATCTCGATCATCTTTGATCAAATTATCACAATTCACCTAACGAGCAATAAATAACACTAATCAACCACAATATACCAACAAAAAAAACCACCCCAATCATGCAAAATCTCAAGAAATCAGATACGCCACCACACACAAGATAGAGCGATAAGAATTGAAGGGCAGCCTCCGTCAGAAGGCAGAGCAACCCTGCGGTGCCTCTGTGAGGAGAAAGGGTTCTCAATCGATTAAAATGGAGGCAAGGGTTCTCAACGATTAAAATGGATATTTTTGAGGTGTTGTAAGCGCAAGATACATGTCATATTAAATGAAATTTGGCATCACATAAATAAATATTTTTTTAAAACAATAAAGAAAAGAAGGAAGGACAAAATTGTCCGAAAAGAATTACGCATAACACTTTCTTCCTTTCAGATTTTTAATAGAAGAAGACATAAACAATCTCTATTTCCCCCAAAATGCACCAAATTTCCTTGGACTTAACAATCGTTAGTGCTCCGTCAGTGTTTCTTTTCTTTTCTGCCCTCCCATTTCCTTCTATTTTCTTTCATGGAGAATTATCAATGACAACCATCAACTTTTCCTGAGCCCGCCGCTGACCCACCAAACACGCCCTAATCATTTCAATCAAACTCTCTTAATTCGTATTTAGGGTAATCTGGAGCGTGGTTTTCTGGGATTTTTCAATCAAATCAAATTAGGGGGAAAATGTAAAAAAAATCGGGAGCTCAATGACGAGAAATTGCATATTGAAGAAGTAGAGATTTTCTTGAGAATTAGGCCATTTAAGTTATATTTTCACTTTCATTACATATACCGTTGTTGTTGAATTTGATTTATGCATTTGGGTCAATGTTTCAATTGAGTTATTGGTCCTCGATACATCAAAACCACCAACCTCAATGCCCCTAACCCACCACCTATCTCCTTTTCACTTCTCCCCCCTCGCCGACCAGACCTCATCTATTAACATCGCCCATGAAGGACAACCTCACACACTACATGCATTTCCTCGCCGATGAATGAAAGTAATTTCAAGTTTAGATCGTTCCCGTTGGAGAATAAAATTAAGGCGTTGGACGGTGATAGTGGAGGTTATGGTGGACGGTGAGGTTGGAGGGTGAGATTGGTTATTGAATGGGGATGATGGAGGGGGTGATTGTCGGTGAATGGAAGATGACAAGGAATAGCCTGATGTTGACGAGCAACACACACGTACTCCTGAGAGGTACTTGGATTCTACTTCACCCTGAACTCTCTTAATTTGTATGTTTTTCTCTGCCTTTGCCTTCTCATTAGATGCCAACCTCGGTCTTGCAGCTGAAATTTTAGGGAGTTTATAAAATAAAACACAGACCTTATTACCATTTAGTTTTTAAAGATTGAAAGTAAAACACTAAATCTTCCTGTCAAAATAAAAATTGAGTGCACTAAAGTGCTAAAATGTAAGAACTTACCTCATCGAGCTTTTTACCGTTTTCTTTCACAACCTCATTAATTCAATTTATGCCAAAAATGAAGGATACGGTTTTGTCCATTCAAAAGGAGTGCATACTAACCTTAGTTTTTTCTCGCATTTCACATCTAATTGTTGCAACCTTAGTGTGCGGTACTGATATATCCAACAATGTTATCCCCTAAAATCCAAGGAATAAAGTGGCTTCCTAGCTCATGCACCTTAGAAAATCTGCCAAAATTTTCCTTAACAACTACTTGTGATTGTCCAACTTGTACCCATCAAAAGAAGTTGTCTATTTTCATGAACATAACTGCTTCTTGCTGGTTTTCTTATGAAAAACGTTTCTGCAAATTTACTAGTGTATCATCCTATTAGTCCAACAAAAGGAAAACAACCTTCTTCAAGTGGAAATATCTAGATAAGTTCAATGATGAATAAACACTACAACATACTCCAATTACTGCATGTAGATAAACCAACTTCCTACTTGAGATGTTGAGTATTAGAGAAAGATGTTACAAAAGAGGTTGCACAGGGACAAGCCTGCCAACTCTTCATATTTTTCAAATGTAGGGAAAAAATTGTTGGGACATAGGGTAGTTGGTGAATTAAGTTTTTTTGTTTTGGCAAGCAAGTAAAGGGAATAGATTAACATCAAACAACAGTTTTATAACCAAGCCAAGGGAGGAAGGAAGGCAGCAGGCTAACCACTCACCCTTAAGCTAACTACACAGACTACAAGCAGTCTGGAACAAACAAATTAAAACAACATAGAATTCACAAAGAGAAAAACTAGTTCCTATTATTAAGACTAACTTTGTCACTGATGATATTTTTAACTCTAGTCCGACATTCTGCTGGATCTGAAGAATAGTATGGGCTACAGAGGGAACCTTAGAGTCCCACACAACACAATTCTTGGCTTTCCAAACATGGCAAGTAAAAGAAGCTATAGCAACGCAAACAACTTTCTTTTTAAAATCACATTTACAACATCTCTTGATGCACTTAATGATGACATATATGGAGTTCCCCCTATGATTGATGCTCAACCATTGCAGAATAAGAGCTTGCAGTCAGTATTGTACCTACAATTGTAGAATAAATGAATAGTAGATTCTTCAGTTGTCCCACAAATTGCACATAAGTTATCCATGCAAACCCCAACTTTAAAGAGCTTAACCTTTGTTTTCAAACTATCCAACATAGTGAGCCAAAGGATGAACCTGTGTTTAGGCACAGATAGTTGAAGGAAATAATTCTTTTGGTACAAGTTTGCATTTAATGTTAAGTCTAATATATACTGTTCAGTATTTATTAACAAGTTAATAATTCACTGAGATCAAGTGATCTGAATACCTGGTTAGAGGCCACTTCAGTTCAAGTGAAATTAATAATATTAATCCACAACTTACTCTTGACTGAACCTGTAGGGTCACACAAATAGTGCGTAAACGGATCAATTATTTAAGTGAATATAATATTCATTAAGTACTTTATTTATGGTCATTCGGAAATGATGGATCTTTGTTCCAGTGGGAGCTAAAATCATCACAAGGCAAAGAAAGTGTATTATCGGAAATGAAGATATTGCCGGAAACAGAAATATGGTTCATGACGGAAATATAAATATTATCCAAGTCGAAGATATTGCCGGAAACAAAAATATGGTTCGTATCGGAAAATATTGTCGGAAATAGAAATATTGTCGGAATCAAAAATATTGTCGGAATCGGGAATATTGTCCATATCGAAAAACATTATCGAAATCGGAAATAAATTCCGGAATAGAAAAACTAATCGGAAGCGTGACGAGCGACTGCTCGACGAGCAAGCCTACGAGACGCAAGTCCCAGGGCAAGCGCCAGGCCCATCTTCCAGCAAGCTTGCGCACACGGAGCAGTGCCCATGGGCCAAGCAAGCGCAACAGCGCCCAACGATGGTCCGCGTGTTGTGAGCTTAGATGCCAAGCCACAAGCAGCAACGTGGGCTTCAAGCCACGCGCGCTGCAAAGGCTGGCCGGTCCGAATGCTTGGCTTGTGCGCTAAGAAAACCTAGGCGCCAAGTCTACTTGCGCGGCAAGTAGCTTGGGCCTTAAGCTATTGTTTTCCTAATCCTACAATAATTAGACTTCTAGGTGTTTGATAATCCCTAAAGTTCTAATAAATATCATTAACTAGAATCCTAATGGGTTTAGTTATTTGATTCCTAGTAGGATTACAATTATCTATTTCCAACCTATAAATATGTGGTTCATGATCACAATTTATACAACACACAATACATTAAATTCAAGGGAGAGTTTAATATTTGCGTATCACCTTTGTGAGTTTCCCGAGTGCATAAAACCTTAGAGAATATTCTAGTCGGTTGATGAAGGAAATAATGCCCTTGGTCCAAGTATGCATTCTATGTTAAGTCTAATAAGTGCGGTTCAGTATTAATTAACAAGTTAATACTTCAGTGAGATCAAGTGAGCTGAATGCCTAGCTAGAGGCCGCTTCAGTTCAAGTGGAATCAATGATATTAATCCACAGCTTACTCTTGACTGAACCCGTAGGGTCACACAAATAGTACGTAAACGGATCAAGTATTTAATGGCATTAAATACTCCATCTATGGATATTCGGAATCGACGGATCTTGGTTTCAGTGGGAGCTGAGATCGTCACAGGCAAGAAATGAATACTCCGGAAACGATGATATTGCCGGAAACGGAAATATGGATCGTATCAGAAATATAAATATTATCCAAGTCGTAGATGTTGCCGGAAACGGAAACATGGTACGTATCGGAAAATATTATCGGAAATGGAAATATTGCCGGAATCGGAAATATTGCCAGAAACGGAAATATTGTCAGAATCGGAAATATTATCGGAATCGGAAAATAATTCCAGAAACGGAAATATTAAATATTTGTTCGAAACGGAAATTAATTCCGGAATCGGAAATATTAAATATTGTTCGTATCAGAAATGAATTCCGGAATCGGGAAATTAATCGGAAGCGTATCGTACGAATTAGCATCGGACGAGGCCTGCCAGACGAAGGCCCAGCACGAAGCCGGGCCATCGCCCAGCAAGCCAGCGCGCCACAACGCACCAGCCAAGGCTACGCCAGGCCCACCGCAAGGCAGGCCCACCGCGCGCCAAGGCTGCGGCAGCGTGTGGGCCTCGTGGCAATGGGCTGCGAGCTCGCGGGCTGCGCGCGCGCGCATGGCGCCCCTCGTGGGCTGCTGTGCGTGCGTGTGTGTGTTGGTGTGCTATACGAATCCTAAAGCTATCAGGTTTCGACTAATGATTAAATTCCTAAAACTAAAAGGATGAATTAATTAAATAAGAATTCTATTAGGATTCTAGTTTAATTAATTCGTATCCTAATAGGATTACGATTCCCTTTCCATGCCTCTATAAATAAAGGCCTAGGGTCATTATTTTACATAGAGTATTCAAGTATTCAAAGTGATTTTTGAGAGCAAAAATTCAGTCATACAATTGCCTATACTAGCCGAAAATTCTAAGTACCTTAAGGGCGATCCTAGTTGGTCAAGCTTAAGGCGGATCCGGACGTGCTGTGGACTATCTACGGAGGGACGACACTTGGAGTCCTAAAGACTTGTTCTTGTTCGGTTCGGGCGCAGCTAGGGAAGGCACGCAACAAAGTGTATGCATCTAAACTATGCTAAATGATTATGTGTAAATAATATGCTTTCCTGGCTTTATGGTTTTTCCGCATGATTTATGAATTGTCATATGTATCATAACCAAACAGTGGTATCACGAGCCTCTTATTATTTTCATAATCTAAATTGCATGAACATGGTTAAATATTACAAATTTGCAAGAATTAAAAGGGGTGATTAATTTTCGTAATTGTTAATTAATTGCAAATTGCATTTATTTAATTATACGTACGCAGTTTTTCGGCAGTTTCTTCGTTACTCATCCAAATCGAGTGATTTTTGTGTCAATTCCGCATGTAAAAGGCATTCTTAAATTTTGACAAAAATAATAGTTTTCGGCCGAACCCAGAATTCTCAAATTCGAAGCCTAACTATGACTTTTCGGAGGTTTTAGTTTTTCGAATGCAAAATTTCGTAAATTTAAGATGTTAAATTAAATATTTGCGATTCTTGTTGATAAATCTTGAATTTTTGATTGACCTACTGTATATGTTTAACAAGTTTGAATGCCTAGCCTTGTTAATTATGCAATCTAATTTGTAATTATGATTAATTTGTTGAAAATTGGAATAATTTAGAATTAATTTGATTTTCATAATTAGTTATAATTTAATTAGATACCTATGATTAAAAACCACCATAAAAATTGTAAATTTATGTTAAATTTTAAATTTTTATGACCTAGACTTGAATCCATGTTAATCGGAAATCAATTAAATAATAAATTTTCGATTTTTCGCCCTAAAATTATGAAATTAATATTATTTATTAATTTTCATTAATTTTGAATATAAATTTTAAATTTTTTATGCGATTCGCTCATATAACTTGCACGCACAAAGCAATGGACGCTACGTGTTACCCTTAAGGGGTGTTGTATAGTGCGGGCATGTGACGACGAGCAAGGGAGCTCGTCGCCCATGCGGTACGAATGCAATGAGCAAGGCCATGGTGCACGAGCACAAGGCAGCAGCCCTGCCTTGTGTCGTGGGCTGTGTGCAATGGGCGAATGGGCGAGGGCGAGAGCAAGGCACGAGCAGTCGCGTGTGGGCAGCAAGCGAGCTGCGCCACAGCGCGCACTGCCTCGCTCAAGCGTGCGGAGCCTCGCGTGCAGCGAGCGCAAGCTCGCGTGCCACGAGTGCTACGCCCAGCATCGATCGCTCGCGCGCAGCGAGCACTATTGTGCGTGCAACAAGCGCTGCGCCCAGCGATGGCGTGCAGCGTGCTTGTTGCGACGTGCGACGAGCGCTGCGCCCAGCGATGGGCTGCGGCAGCGTGCTTGTTGCGACGTGCGACGAGCGCTGCGCCCAGCGATGGGCTGTGGCAGCATGCTTGTTGCGTCGAGCGCTGGCGCGCGCAGCGAGCACCAGCTCGTGTGATGCCTTGCGATGGTGAGCAGCAGCGATGCGACGCAGCGCATGGGCTGCGCGCACATGGCCAGCGATGGCTGTGTGCGTGTGGCCCATGGGTGTGCGTTGCGTGGGATTGTTGCGTTGCGATTAGATCGTTTTGAAATTTTAATTTGAAATTTTCAGTTTACGTAATTTTAATTAACTTTAAAATTAATAATTTAAATTAATTTCTTGGATTTTAATTTTGAATATTGTAATTACAATAAATTTTATTTATTCTAATTATTTTACTAAAATTAAAATCATGAATTAATTTAAATACGACTGAAATTAAATTAAACTTTTTGTATTCAATTATAAATTTATATGAGCTTTAAATTTTAATTAAATTTGTATGTTTCCGGTTAGACTAGAAATACATTTTTATGTTTAAAATTAGTAAAGCATATGAATTTATTGGTTTAAGTGGGAGCCCTTTTTAGTCATATACTCTTGATTAGGTCTACAAATCCTTAAGGTTAAAACAACTTGATTAGAATTAATAAGGACTGAATAATTGGTAGATTATTGGTACCCTTGATTAATTGCTGCAAATGTTTATGTGATGCATAATGTGTTTTACTAACCAGCTATGTGGGCCATTCATGATAATGAATGGGTGAATGGTATATATTGTATATGTACTGTTTTGCAGGTTATGAAGTGACTAGTATGGCCCAAATAGGATAGAAAATATGGTCTGCGTACCATTAATTTGAATGTAATTGGTCTAAAGTACCAAAGTTGTTTTTCAATTCAAATATGGTCTGCGTACCATCAAATAGTTGTAATTAGTTTTAATTATAGCTTATCCTATTTGAAGAAAATGGTGCCTCCCACGGAGATTTTCAAGACGGATTTTGAAGTTAAAACTTCAAGATGAAGTCGGGCCATACTAGATCACATTTATCTTATGCATGTTTTAAGTTATTTATTGCTTTTAAATATGTCTTAAAATGCATGAGATCAAAGCTTGATTATGTTGCATGATTAAGGATTTTAGTTCACTTAAAATCTAACCAACATAGTAAGAGCCTTAACTTCCAAACTTAAAAATTGAGTTAAAAGGTGCCATGCCAAAATATACACTTGCTTGGATATCCTTTACATCAATCTAGTAATAGTTTTCGCTCAGCGAGGTGTTACTTATTGGTCCTAAAGGGGCAAGGTACACAAATAATTGTGAGTACATGTTAGTTTTGGTGAAACTCAACGATATAAGTAAGGAGTCCTTTTATGTCGTGGCAAAATCGATAGGTTTACCTAATAAGTTCTTAGACGTGCCTATCAACCAAGAATAGTTTCTAGACTATTAGCAAAAGGTTTTTGCTTACCTAAGATGTTTTAGAATTAAGTCGACAAACTGTGCTTAATTCTTCAATGATTTTAGGATCTTGGAATCATTTTATTCACACCTGCCGGAACACATAATTCGAATAAAATGCTAATGACTTGTTTAAATTGCATGATTGCTTTCATTTTCAAGTTATTATTCATGATAAATGTTTAGACTTTGCATGCTTCAATGTATGTTTTAATTATTGTTTATAATTAAATATCTTGCACTGCAATAAATCCTTTTAGAAAGGTAACAGTAAATTTCCTCGATTGGTAGTGAATCCAAGAACGATTCACGGAAATGAGAGAAAGTGAGCAATTTAAAATGTACGTTTCTTATAGCGACTTTTATGGTTGTTTTCGAATATCAAAATCGAGTGGCAAACCAATTGGTGCTTGTGAATTCAAAATACAATGTAGTTGAGATCATAAAGCATTGAGTTTAAACGCTCAGCCTTACCAATGGTCAACAACCTAATATCTTTGTCCATTTATTTCTCGAATGAGTCTAGTCCCTAGACATTCGAATAGATTGATGCTTAGAGAACTTTAGAAGCTTCTGGTAAAGTCATCTAGTTGAAACAGAATATTCAACATAAATAAAATGGTAAGAACTCTGTTGGAATGACATCGGACATGTCTAACAAAGTATAAAAGTCAACACTATAGAATTCAATTCTTAAGACTATAAGAAAGGGTACAAGAAATAGGAAAACAAGGAACAAATGAAAGGAATTTACGATTCCGTTTCTACCTATAAGTTTATGTTTAAAGAGAAGTGGCCTAGCAATCAAACTTCCTTGGTATCATATACCGCTTGAGGTTCTTACTTCGGTAATAACTCAAACAATGGAAGCTAGGCTACACTAATGACCTACAAGTGGGAAATGAAGCATGGCAATCCTACATTAGTTGTAGGGTCATCTAGTTTGTTTTAAGTCCTTTCAAAGGCTGGAACTTAATGGTTATTTTGTTCTATAATCAACATACCTAAATTTCTGTTTTCAAACACAGAAAGACTCACATTCAAGAAAAACAAAAACAATGTTTGTTTGTTTATTTGAATGAAATGGTCAATTACAGGTTGAGTCAATATGCTTGATTAAAACAAACAACTCTTTAAAGAACTTTACTAGGTTCAAATCAACCCCTTGATTTGAGTTCCACTAATCTTTGGCATTGTTGCTTAGACCATATCAACAAGTTAACATTCAAAAGCTCTATTTTGATGGACTTTTGAAAGTTGATTGATTTCTGGATCATTTTAAGACAACTAGTCTTACTTGTTGAAAGTAACAAAAGATATGAACTATTGTTAGAACGCCTAGACAATAGAGTTCAAAGCTAAAGAAAGATTTTATGACTTTATTATTTCACATGGATTTGAGTGAATATAGGTTTATTTACTCAAATGTGATATAAGTTGAATCTGTTTGGCTAGTTCAAAGATTCAGAAGTATAAAATCCACTTGGCAAGAAATCATAAAGATCTAGGTTAGATCATGTTGATGATTACTTGAGACCAAATATGATCATCAATGATTGTGTGTTGTAATTTCACAATCTAGGTCCATAAGATATGGCATATCTACGTTGGAATGATCGAAGTCAATTAGTACTTGATTCGATCAATGATGAATCATAAAGACTTTTCCTATAATTTCTAAAACAAAATGCTCAACTACCACCAAACTAAACCAAATTCGTCAAAGCTATTGAAAAGTAATTTCATAATATCTTTTCATAATATATCTAAAGAGTTGCTAAACTCAGTGGGAGCTTAGTGTTTGTTATTCAACAAACTAAGGCCCAAGTCTAGATATATGTTTCATTGTGATTTATTCAAATGAGACACAAGGGTATTGTTTCTACCACGAATTTTTGAGAACATAATGTTTGTTTGCTTGAAATAATGTCCTTTTGGAAATTCGTTTCCAAAATGACAAGTGGGAGAAAATAGACCTCGAAAGTCTTCGAGGCGAACAACAAACATAAACGGACATTCCGGAGGCTTTTCGAAGTGCTTCAGAAAAACCGAACTTATTTTTTAAGGACTTTAGAAGTGGCTTTAAAGAATAGACATCTCTTAGAAGACTTTACAAGTGCTTCAAGGAGAACAGAATATTCAAAGGACTTTCAAGTGGCTATTGATATTCTATTGTTTGATGTTCCATACCCAAGTAGGCATAGAGTTCAAGTCACTGAAACTATGCAATTCTTCTATTAGATAGTGAAGAAACCTACAACTTACAGTCAAACTATTATCAAGTAGATTAATGAGTTTGTGACTTGTAAGAAAGCTATGACGAAACCTAGATTCCCTAAAATGGTTAGAGGCCATATATAGACTCAAATGTTTTAAATGGTTAGAGGCCATAAAACATACTCAATGTTTTGATGACAAAATTGAAATTTTGTTGATTTGCAAGAATAGGTTCACACCTATTGGTTGCAAGTTTGTTTTAAGGATAAAAACCATCAAACATGAAATTGTGTTCACACACAAAGCGAGATTAGTTGCTAAAGGTTACAAGAAAATTCATGGTGTGAATTGTGTTGAAACCTCATGCATAATCGTAATGCTCAAGTCTATAATTCAAGCAATGATTGCATATTGGTACATATAGCAATTGGATGACAAAACGTATTCCTCAATCAAATGTTGGAATAAACTATGTACATGGTATGTCATAGGATTTGTGGATCCAAATAAATGCTTGAAAGAGAAAGCTAGCTTATAAAATCTAAGTACAAATTTAAGCAAGCAATTGGGAATTGTAATTATATTTTAATGAAGCTAATAAGTATTTTAGTTTCATAAAATATACATGATTCTTATAGATATATAAGAAGTTTAGTGGGAGTACATAAAAATTTAATTGGTCCTATGTGTATCACACACATATCTCTCTATTGTAAAATAACATTCAAATGCTAATGACTTAGATTTGAGATTATTCATCAATGATGGACCATGGCGAAACTTAGTACATACTGGGTATTAAGATCTATTTACAAAGATCTTATGATATTGTTTTGGATTAAGTAATGGCATTTACTAAATCAAACACGAAAGTCTCCATTGGAGATATTCGACCCATGTGAATAAATCTAAGTAAAGGATGTTTGAACTATGTATAAGCATTTACTAAGTTAAACATCAAAGAGTCTAAATGAGATTCTTAACCTATATTATATGTCAAAGAATTTAGCTGAATTTAGTATCTACTTAAACTAGATAAGCTAAAGTTACATGAATAGAATTCAATTGGGAATTATTCTGCAAAAGAATTTATCATGTATGATATAATATGAGGATCGCCAAAAACGTATCGTATGACTTTAGGCATGACGAACATATACCAATCTCTATTGATCTAAGTGAAGATCAACTAGATTGACATCAAGAATACTTATGGTACTTGAAAAGGTACATAGGAATAGTTCTTGATTCAAGGAAATAAAGATATGCTAAATATTGATGCTACATGCATAAACACTGGCACAGGATCAAGCAAGACCCTTTGGAGTTAACCATTGATAAGGACGAGCTATAGAGCATCGTGTTTTGAAATGGCAACATGGATTGGAGACCATGAGTTGTTGCGTGGGATATTAAAATATTAATTTCTATGTTCTAAGATACAGCTGGAAAGTATTCCACATATCTGTGAACTACTTGGATAAGTAATTCCAAACAAAGCATCACTAGCAACCTATAAAGTTGAAGTAAAAGTACTTATTGCCTAAGAAGCAATAAAACAGGGTTGTTTATGTTAAAGAGTTCTTCACTGAACTTGGGTAGATCACATGTCTGCTGGCTTGATGGTTCTTCATTGAAAAAATGCGTAGAACCACTCTTGAAGCAAGAAAAGACTAGATCACAAAATAAACATACTCAAAAGATCTTATCATCTATCTCGAAGAACATTCGATGAAAAGGATATTAAGATTGCAAAGCATGATAACTAAACCTATGCAACAAGTGAGAAACAACACTCACATTGTAGCACTGGAAATCAAGCATAGCTTTGAAATCCATGAACTGTTTTAGAAGATGGGTTTGAGGCCCATGGTGGTAAAACATTGGGGTTGAACATTTATCATATATGAAATGCATTTTCATATTCCATTTAATCTTGGTTTAGTATTAAATGATGAGTCCCTTCAATTTGACGATATATTCAAGATAGACTGTCAGGACCAGTCCTGTGACTAAGAAATGTCTATCAAGTGAACTTGAATGTCAAAGGTTGAGAATGGTCCCTGGTCGGAGTTTTCTATAAAATTGGACGCATAGAAAACGTTAGACGATTAGAATGCAAGATGACTAGTAGTTCTGTTTCTTGAATTATGTGGACATGGCAATGTCATAATCATTTCCATAGATACTTACTTTGGGAAGACTAGTATCGGACAAGACCTATGAAACTTTACTGTAAGAGATGAAAATCTGTCATAAGTAAATTTCATTAAAATTATTAGACACTAAATCCTCAATACCTAAATGATTTGAGATTACTTGTTTGAGAACTGGTTGCTTTGACGTTGACCAACCGTCGCACCGTAAAAGGAGGCTATAAAGGCAACGCTCAGGTAATCACCTATCAAACGAAGTCTAATCTCAAGATCGCAAGATTGGGATTGTCCTCCCATAAATCGGGATGAGATGCTTAAAAGTTGTACAAGGCCACTCGGAGAGCTAGAAACTGTGAAATGCATGGCCGTGCTCGGATGAATCATAGGCTATGATTATCTGTTTATTTGATCAGTTGAACTCTGAAACCGAGGAACACCTCTGGACATAATAAGGATGACAACTCTTACCTTATGTTCAAGAGCAAGCATCGAGCGACAAAGGAATTAGGAAATGCACACTTGTCCCTAAGGACAAGTGGGAGACTGAAGGAAATAATGCCCTTGGTCCAAGTATGCATTCTATGTTAAGTCTAATAAGTGCGGTTCAGTATTAATTAACAAGTTAATAATTCAGTGAGATCAAGTGAGCTGAATGCCTAGCTAGAGGCCACTTCGTAGATGTTATCCAAGTCGTAGATGTTGCCGGAAACGGAAACATGGTACGTATCTGAAAATATTATCGGAAATGGAAATATTGCCGGAAACGGAAATATTGTCAGAATCGGAAATATTAACGGAATCGGAAAATAATTCCGGAAACGGAAATATTGAATATTTGTTCGAAACGGAAATTAATTCCGGAATCGGAAATATTAAATATTGTTCGTATCAGAAATGAATTCCGGAATCGGGAAATTAATCGGAAGCGTATCGTACGAATTAGCATCGGACGAGGCCTGCCAAACGAAGGCCCAGCACGAAGCCGGGCCATCGCCCAGCAAGCCAGCGCGCCACAACGCACCAGCCAAGGCTACGCCAGGCCCACCGCAAGGCAGGCCCAGCGCGCGCCAAGGCTGCGGCAGCGTGTGGGCCTCGTGGCAATGGGCTGCGAGCTCGCGGGCTGCGCGCGCGCGCATGGCGTCCTTCGTGGGCTGTTGTGCGTGCGTGTGTGTGTTGGTGTGCTATACGAATCCTAAAGCTATCAGGTTTCGACTAATGATTAAATTCCTAAAACTAAAAGGATGAATTAATTAAATAAGAATTCTATTAGGATTCTAGTTTAATTAATTCGTATCCTAATAGGATTACGATTCCCTTTCCATGCCTCTATAAATAAAGGCCTAGGGTCATTATTTTACATAGAGTATTCAAGTATTCAAAGTGATTTTTGAGAGCAAAAATTCAGTCATACAATTGCCTATACTAGCCGAAAATTCTAAGTACCTTAAGGGCGATCCTAGTTGGTCAAGCTTAAGGCGGATCCGGACGTGCTGTGGACTATCTACGGAGGGACGACACTTGGAGTCCTAAAGACTTGTTCTTGTTCGGTTCGGGCGCAGCTAGGGAAGGCACGCAACAAAGTGTATGCATCTAAACTATGCTAAATGATTATGTGTAAATAATATGCTTTCCTGGCTTTATGGTTTTTCCGCATGATTTATGAACTGTCATATGTATCATAACCTAACAGTTGAATCTAAGACGGATTCGGGCATGCTGTGGACTTGCTACAGAGGGGCGACATTTGGAGTCCTTTACCTGTTCTTGTTCGGTTCGAGAACAACTAGGGAAGTAACTCATCACATAGTATGTATAATAAATTATTCAAATTGACTATGTGGCAATTAATTTGGATTCCTGGATTTTATGGCTTTTTCGCATGAATTATATTGTTCATAACCTTACAATAGTCTACTCTAAACTTGGTTATGTCAGGGAACTTTAGGGTGAGTGTCACTGCGGTTGTATACATTTCTTTGATAGAATAGCTGCTCTTAGTCAACCAAGAAGAAGACTGTAACTTTGCAGAACATATGTTCTTCACCTGACAGACTAGTCTAACAACCCAACTAACATAGTTAGAAACTATGAACTGAGATCAGTCTTCAGTCTTCACATAAAGGGAATGGATCCACTTGACCCATAAGTTTTCCTTATTTTGAGAAATAGACCAGGCTTGCTTACCAATAGCAACTTGGTTCCTAAGAACTATGTTCCTGAAGCCTAGCCCTCCACCAGTTTTTGGGTGTGTGTGGGGGTCGAAAAACACAACGGGCGCACCTTTCCGAAGAAAGTGTCCCGAATGACCTTCCCTCGGGATGTGGCAAGCAATATTAAGTAAAATAGGGACTAACTGTGGGCATTAGCCTCTTCTTTACTAGTCTGTAGGAGTCGCCATTCAGTTTTCAATGACATTGAGGAAAACTGACAAAACCCGGTTGTCGTGATATGCATGGAGTGCAAAAATATTTGACTCACAAAGACCATAGGTTCCCTTGTGATCCCTATTACGAAGATCACTCAACGTACATCCAGCGGAGTAGAGATTGAGAGTTCGGGGGATGTTTACTAATACCGGGAGTGCCCAACATTAGCCCACGCCGCGGTCCTTACTAGTTCAATGTGACGATGAAAGGGACATGCGTTATACTATATTACTAATATGAGTTAATTTTAATGCACATATATTAAATAAACAGTCGTCAAAACAATGATTTAGATTGATTTAAGGAGCCTAGCAATATCATATTTGTACAGAGATTATCTTATTAGGCGTGATTAATAAAACAGGTTAAGTGAACAGATTTATATGGTGATGAAAGCTATAAAAAAGTAGATTTCAGGTTAAAGTATGGTGTAGGCTATACTGCGGTTCTCAGGAACACCTACCACTCGCCTTAGCAGAGCCTCCCTTTAGCTTCAGAATAACATTTATACTGACTTTCCGATCTTTTATCCTTCCGTCAATTCCGGGAGAGTTTCCTCTTAGATTCCTTGGTTTTGGCTTATGAATTGGCTAAAACTTCGGTAGTTATTGGGAAGGTATGAATTCTTGTACGGACAGAGTTCTTCTTAACAAGAGTTAATACGACAAAACTATTACGAATACGGGGCGGGACATCAACAAAATTTTAGTATACCAGAGAGGGAAGAGAGAATTCTGAATATCATAGGAGTGAGATTGAATTTACGATGTAAATTGGGGTGTAGAAGGGATGTATTTATAGTGTATGTAGTCGAAATAAGATAGATATTTGAAGAGTTCGAGTTTCAGTGAAAATCAAAGGGCATCGCCAGAAAAAAGTGGCGCTGACAATGTGTGCGCTAGAGAAAAAAGTGGCGCTTGCTACTGTAGTGGTAGAAATTTTCTAGTGCACATAAGATTGAATTTGAAGAATTTGAATTTTAGTGAGAGTAAAAATGAAGTGCCAGAAAAAAGTGGCGCTCCCTTGAAAGCGCTAGAAATTTTCCAACGCAAACAGATCTGCGGATTTCAGAAAATTCGATCTTTAACAGCTCATAACTTCTTCATACGAACTCGGATTCTTGCAAATAATATCTTGTTGGAAATCTAATAAATCCAGCTTTCCAATTTCTCCGGTCCGGCACAAATGGGCTTCATAAATCTCGAGTAATGGACCTAAGAGTGGAGGTCGGTCTGTTTTGGCGAAGCCCAAATAAAATCCTTATAACTTATTTGTTTTAAATCGGATATGGGCTTAGATATATGCGTTTTATATAGAGTTTTTACTCCCGTCCCTTAGTACTTTTTTATCTCAAATGAGCTCTTCGGAGCGATTTTTAGTAGTAATGTGATCCCTGTATTGTGTTTGTAGTTTCAGGTTCATCATTGTAGGAATTAGCACATTTGTGTGCATTTCCTACTAAATTGAATCAATACAAGATATATGTACTTTCGAGAGCACAAACATTGAGTTGTAAGAGTTTTCAAGCAAAGCGAATAGTGAAAGAAGTAGAAAACCGACACTCGTCTACGCTTTTGATCATAACTCAAGTTCTACCACTCTAAATGAAGTGATTCTAATTTGGTTGGATTCTAGACTTCACGATCTTTCCAACGAGTGGTCACTCACCTAATTCCGACGAATAACGAAGGAGATATGGCGTTTTGAAGATAGAGGATCGTGCAGTTTGTACTCGCGCCCGATCGGGCGAATGGCTGCCCGATAGGGCGAATTTCTTCCCGATCGACCTGTTTGTCGAGCAGAATGCCCGATCGGGCGGCCGTTTGCCCGATCTGACGATGTCAACCTGATGCGCTTTTTCGCGAGTTAATTTCTTGTTTTTGAGTGTTATTTTGGGCAAACTATAAATATTAAGCCCTATTATTTTTAGTGACATCTTACATTCTAGTATGGACACTTAGTTTTATTTTGCTTAAGCTTAGTTTATTCTCTCTAAATTGTACCAAACACTAATCTTTAATTTCAATCAAAGCTTTAATTTTACGTTCATCCTTTCATTCTTCATTTAGGTATTGATTTCTACTTTGCTTTATTATTTGCTTTTGATCATGTTTTCCATAATATTAATTGCTTTGTTATTTGTTAATATGAGTGAGTTGTTTAATATCTAGGGTTTAGGGGATCCATGAATGCATGATTGGGATTATATGTGGACTTGATTATTGATTAATTGATTGTGATTTCTATAGCTTATTATTATTGCTCATCAATTCTGTTCGGCCGGACTATTTTGTTTGAGTTTGATTAACCTTAGATTATGCGCCAAGAGGTATAAATCTGATGTTTTTGATCTGTGGCTATTAGATAGGAATTGTTTCTAGTACATAGCGAGAGCCTGCTAGTTATATTTTCCTAAGGAATTCATAAGATTCGAGAGATGCATGTTTTCCTAGTTATGATTGTTAATTGATTGTTGTTGTCCCTTGTCCGATCCCGGTCTGCATTTGTGGTGAACCGTCGCCCTAGATTCCCTTAATATTATATTTTCCAAATTGATTGTTGCCTTAGTTTAATCTACAAACCAATCTAACCCTCTTGTTACCAATAGTCTAGACTTGTCGATTAATAGTAGAAAGAACGTTGTTTCCCTGTGGATACGATCCCTGCTTCCCTTGCTATATTCTTAGTTGGTGAACGTTAGGTTTATCTTTGATAGGAGTGCGATTTAGCCTGTCAGCTTATGTTAAGTCTATGGAAAGCTTATTCCAAGGCCTATACAAAAATGTGATGTGCATGATCCAAATCATAATTTATAAGACATACTTTGACTTTGTAAGGACGTATCATTTGCTAAACGGGCTAACGAGCATATTCTAGGCACTCATAAGCATTATTAAGTAACTTGGGTTAATATTTACATGTATTGTGCCATATAAGTATGAGTTTGAGAAGTGCTATTGTTTAAGCTATGTTATTCTAGAGCCTGAAGGCAAGCACTAGAACATTGTGGCGCGTACAAGTATGATGTAATGTTAACAATCATATTCTATCTTTCTATCGATGCAACCACATATTAAACCGTATCGGGATGCGAATGCGACTAAATATGTATCCAATCTATTTTAGGAAGCTTTCTATTTATGGAAGTTACTATTTTTAACAGGTTCTGTTCCGGATGGTCTCTTTAATCAGTCGAGGGTCGTTCTTCAGCTATCAGAGTGCTTTGTTGGCGAGCGGGTTATAGTTTCATCATCGAACTCACCGCTTCGGGCCTAGGGACAAATGTAGGCGTCTACAGGGTGACACAGTTTGTCCCAAGCCACATAACCAGGCCTTTTATCTTCAAAATTTCCAAACCATAAGAAGCTCCTGCAAATGGAATTTATCTTCTTTAAAATGGACTTGGGAAAAATAAAAATCTGAGACCAATGGACACTAATACGCATGAGACCTGAGTTAACTAGCTGCACCCTTCCATGAAACACTAGTGGAAAAGTGGTCATTTACATCGCCATATTTGCGTCGCACATTTAAATATGTGATTTAATTGTTAAGTTTTATCCTGAAAACTTGTTATTTGCGCCGCATTTTTAGTTTAGTATGACGCAAATGATTGTTTACCTTGGGAGCAAAGTGATTATAATTTATAAGTAATTTACAAATAACTCTTCCAGCATTAGAAAGTCAACTGCGTCACTGTTTTATAAAACTGTGACGCAAGAGTTTCTGAAATTTAATTTTCCTCCTGCCCCACGCGAAAACATTCACCAGGCACTACAACCTAATTTTTTGAAGAACAAATTAAAACAAACAAACACCAGGCGCAGCTACCTTCACCCTCATCATCCATCTTCGCCACCCTAATCTCCATCTTCTTCACACTATACCAGGCGCAACTACATTTAAAGAGAGTTTCGTTGGAACCCTAGATCTGCCACCGCGGCCTCCGTTTCCATGGTAGGCCGCCCCGCCTCCGCCTTCGTTGGAAAATGCCCACGAATAGATTCTCTCTCTAGCTTCCCTTTTTCGATCTCCCTAATTCTTCAATTGATTCCCTTACTTACTCAATTAATCGGGTACACTTTTATTTAATTTTGTGGTTCTTTTTTGTTTAATTTGAAACAATTAGGTTTTCTTTTGTTGAATTTAGGATTTTGTGAGAAATTACGTGAATTAGGTCACTAATTTCCAATAAATTGGAACAATTAGGGGGTTGATTGTGATGCCCTGTACTTCTTTGTATTGAGTGATGCCCTGTACTATTTTGTGCGATGAACTTCTTTGTATTGAGTGATGCCCTGTACTGTTTTGTCGGAAAAAAAATTGTTGCAGAATTATTGCTGCCATTTAAATTTTGATTGTGTCCTGGTCAGTGGCAAACCAGTAACTGCTTGTTTTGGAGTTGTGATATGTTTCGGATTCTAGATTTCTAGTATGTTTAGGACACTAGAGTGTCTTAGTTAGGAATTAATGTTCCAATGTCTATATGAATAAAAAAAAGTAAGGGAATATCTTTCCATAACGATTATAATCTTTGAGAGCAGCAGAAAGGCTTGTAGAAAGACTGCTTTGCAACATTGGTTTTTTGCTTAGTTAGGTTTCCATTTAGAAAAGTGATGCTTTTGCATCAGCAGATCAGGTGTATTAGCCTCTAGTACTTTTTCCTTAAATTACCATTCTTGATCATTGAGTACATGACAACTCAGGCAGTGGAATAATTTCCTCGGCCTCCCCATTCTTAAGGCCATTTAAGTCTTACGCCTAAGATCTAGAGACAATAACAAATCCATTTTCCTACCTACTAAGACATACATACATGCAATGTCTTGCCTTAAGCTTGGAATTTAAACCAGCTTAATTGTCTTGCTCTTCCCTTATTGATTTTGAATGACATTTGATTACTAGTGACATCAGTGTAGTGTAATTCTTTAAAGCACCCTGAATATGAATATTATCCCAGAGAATCCTTTTTGGCCTTTCTTAATCCGCCTTCAGCTCCGTGTAACCGGATAATCAGGGCAACATATCAGAGAAGTGGATGAATAAATGCATTGTGCTTATTTCTATCATATTGTACTGTTGTTTGAAAAATAGATGGATGCAGCACTATACCGGTAACTTTGGGTTAAAAGTATCATTTATTTTGGATGGCAATATCATCTTTTTAGTAGGCTTAGGGGAATAAGGTTCTATGAGGAAGTGTAGTTCGGATTCATCTGCTTGCTATATTAAGAGGGTTTGACTTCTTTAAATAGCTTTTGTTAGAAATATGTGTTTGTTTTGTGGTTTTATAGGGTAATTAGTCCATGGAGCATAGTCGAACCAACCTGTTGTTAAAATATTGGTTGTTATGTATGTTCTGATCGTAGTTCTATTCTTTACAGTTTGTGTGGCAGTGGCTAAGATGCAGTTTCCTACATCTGCACTTCAATTTAACATATTACAAATATTTTAATAACTAGTGAGACCTTGATTGTTGTAGAGTGAATTGCAAGGGAGTTTGAATAGTTGTAGATCATATTGGCCTAGCAAGTATTCATTTACCTGGAATGTTGATATTGGTAATGGTACATATTACTTGTTTGCGAGTAAAACTGTTGTGCTAAAGTTCACAGATGCTGGGATAGAATTACTGAAATTTTCACTTTTTGTAGTTTGAAATTGGAAATGGACCAGTTAATTTGGTACTTCTTGCCTTATATCCTTCAAACTAAGTCCTAGTCACAATCTACCCATTGGAGATTTAGCTAATTATGCATAAGTATATGATCTTTTTAGTAACCCAATCCAGTTAATTGAGTGCATTTTGTCATACTCTCTTGTATGGTTATAAAGACTGTCCTTGATGCTTTTCCTATGTTACATTTAAACTAACACTTATGTGACATTTTGTGTATGCAGCCAAGAAGATGGGTCTGCCAGATACACCAATATTTTATGATAAGAATGATACAATTCAAGGAGACTATAATGGCAACGCTCAGGTAATCACCTACCAAACGAAGTCTAACCTCAAGATCACAAGATTGGGATTGTCCTCCCATAAATCGGGATGAGATGCCGAAAGTTGTACAAGACCACTCGGAGAGCTAGAAACTGTAAAATGCATGGCCGTGCTCAGATGAATTATAGGCTATGATTATCTGTTTATTTGATCAGTGGGACTCTGACACCGAGAAATACCTCTGGACATAATAAGGATGACTACTCTTACCTTATGTTCATGAGCAGGCATCGAGCGACAAAGGAATTAGGAAATGCACACTTGTCCCTAAGGACAAGTGGGAGACTGAAGGAAATAATGTTCTTGGTTCAAGTTTGCATTTAATGCATTTAATGTTAAGTCTAATAAATGCGGTTCAGTATTTATTAACAAGTTAATAAATCAGTGAGATCAAGTGATCTGAATGCCTGGCTAGAGGTTGCTTCATTTCAAGTGGAATTAATAATATTAATCCACAGCTTACTCTTGACTAAACCCGTAGGGTCACACAAATAGTACGTAAACGGATCAAGTATTTAAGTGAATATAATATTCATTAAGTACTCTATTTATGGTCATTCTGAAATGATGGATCTTGGTTCCAGTGGGAGCTAAAATCATCACAAGGCAAAGAAAGGGTATTATCGGAAATGAAGACATTACCGAAAACGGAAATATGGGTCATGACGGAAATATAAATATTATCCAAGTCGAAGATATTGCCGGAAACGGAAATATGGTTCGTATCGGAAAATATTATCGGAAATAGAAATATTGCCGGAATCGGAAATATATTGCCGGAAACGGAAATATTACCGGAATCGAAAATATTGTCGAAATTCGAAAATATTCTCGGATTCGAAAATATCAACGGAAACGTAACTATTGTTCGAACTGGAAATAAATTCCGGAATTGGAAAACGAATCGGAGGCACGACATGCGATTGCTCGACGAGCAAGCCTGCGAGACGCAAGGCCCAGCGCAAGCGCCAGGCCCAGCGCCTAGCGGCTAGCAGGCCTATGGGCGCGGAGCAGCGGCCATGGGCCAGCAGCCACAGCATGGCCTGCAAGGCAGCATGGGCAGCGAGCACACACAGCCACAGTCGTGGGCCTGCAATACCCGCCAAGGCTCCATTGGCCTGCAAGGCTTCGTGAGCAGCAAGCAAGCCTTGCGCGCCAAGGCCCGATGACCCACACGCTTTAGTTAGGCGCCAAGTTACTTGGGCCGTAAGTAAGATTGTTTTCCTAATCCTACAACAATTGGACTTTTAGGTATTTGACTAATCCTAAAATTCTACTGGAAATAGGTAACTAGAATCCTAATAGCTTTAGTTATTTGATTCCTAGTAGGATTACTATTCTCTATTTCCCACCCTATAAATATGTGGTTCATGATCACAATTATACATCACATACAATACATTATATTCAAGGGAGAATTTAATATTTGCCTATCACATTTGTGAGTTTCCCGAGTGCACATAAAACCTTAGAGAATATTCTAGTCGGTTGAATCTAAGGCGGATTCGGACGTGTTGTGGACTTCCTACGGAGGGACGGCACTTGGAGTTCTTTACTTGTTCTTGTTCGGTTCGGGAGCAGCTAGGGAAGACACGCATCACACAGTATGTATACTTAATTATGCTAATTGACTATGTGGCATGTAATTTGGATTCCTGGCTTTTATGGTTTCTCCGCATGAATTATATTGTTCATAACCTTACAGGAAGATCTTAAATATTGGTTATCTAGCTCGTGGTGTTATTTTGACGCTAGTTTATCTTGATTTTATTTCTTTTTCTCTAGTTATGTCTTGATGAATTATTTTAATACTTTGCCTCTTTATGTGTGTATAAATAAAATTAAATTGTTGACCGCATTATTGATGGTTATGTTTAGCACTTTACTAAGACAAGTTATTTGTAGTTTCATCCTTAATTTCCCCTAATATTGTACAGGTACAAAATGAGTATCACTACAATCTATGTCAATATCTCTAATACTTTTTTATTCCATATGTTTTATCTGATGAAATATGCTTCAGTTCATTCACATGCAGTGTCATGTTTTGTGTAAGGGTGAAAAAGGATTAATGGGATAGAGAGACATATGACAGAAGTGTGAAATAAAGTGTGAAGATGGCAGCGACTGAAATTAATTCAGTTATTTTTATCCAACTTGGTGGTGCATCATGAGCAAATCAGAGAACTATAGACTTCAACGAAATATGGTGGCAACCCCTCACTTCAAGTTTTTTTTATACAACTTATTGTAAACTGAAGGTCAAGAGTTTATTTTGGATGAAAAAACATTTATCGTTGATTAGTTCTTAGGAAAATTAGGTGATATTTCAGTTAAATTGTAATTTTTCTAACGGAAACAATTGCAACATTTTACATCCTCTTGATTTTATATCTCAATGAAATTTCCTGTTATTTTTCAATAATTAGATTTTCATAATGTATATAAATAATAAATATATATAAAAGTATAATATTATACAATTTTTTTAAACATGGTCGTTGCATTAGGATAGAGTCGTTGCAATATCACTAAAAATTGTTACAACAATTTTCGGTAGGTCTTATACCATTGCATCAAGTCTTCATACCGTCGCATTAGGTCTTATGCAACGCCACCGGATGCAACGGTAGAGAGCCGTTGCATTATATCTAATGCCACAGATTTTCTGGCCTTATGCAACGGATTTGGGAATTGCATTAGCCCTGAAATGTAGTAGTGTTTTGCTTTGTAGTTCTGTTAATCGCCCTCACATTCCAATATAGAATATTATCCATTAGGTTTAGGGGTAGTCAATCCCCTTCCTAATGATTCAACACATGTACCAGGAGTATGTTTTTCAGTATTATCATCCTGGTGAGGAGTAGTGTCCTCAGTGAGTGCTTGAAAAGCATTCCTGGTCACAACAGGCCTCAATTGTTGGCACCTTTGCTTACTGAAGCCAGTGGCTTGAGTGAAACCCTCATTGTCATTAACTGTAGTGGCAAATTGTGGTACAGTTACAGACTTGCTCTGCAACTGGAATTGTACCTCGGGGATTTGAGTGTCTTTCCTCACCCAAACTCTCTTCTGCTTGACAGGTTGCTTACTCTTGCATTGCTCACTCTCATGTCCCATCCCTTTGCACACACTGTATCTAGTAGGTAGCCAGTCATACTCTACTGGTTGTGCAACCTGAACCCCTCCCTCATTTATGAAATGCAGTATTTTAGGACATTTCTAGCCCATGTTAACCTCCACCAAAACCTTGGCAAACATCAGTTTGTCTCTGTTCAAACTGGCTTGGTCTACCTTGATTGCCTTCCCAATCAAACCAGCTATCTTAAACATGCTTCTTTCTCCCCAATACTTCACATTCAGACCAGGTAATTTGATCCACAAAGGAACAATTTGAATAGGATCTTTAGCATAATTGACATCAGGGGTCCATGCCTTACAAGACATTGGTTTAGAGTCAAAGAATTAAGGGCCACCATGAAGAAGCTTGTCACGGTTCTCCATAGTTTTAAAGCGTACCAAGAAAGTGCCACGACCAGCTAATGACACCTTGTCCACCCCATATTTCCCCCAAATTCTATTAGTAAACCCCTCCATTACATTTTGTGGAGGATTAGCCCCCAAAATATAGCATGCAACAGGTGATTTCCAGTATTGAACCTCCTCTTCAATGTCATCCAATCAATACGCATAGTAGGGGGTTCATCAATCACAATATTACTAAGCAAAGCATTAGGGGTAGGGTTTGAGATCGTTTTCTCCTCATCATGCATCACATAATCAATTGGAATCCCTTCCCTTCCCAAACAAAAATGGGTACGAGCATCTTGACCTCTACTTAAACCATTAATCCAAGCGTTAAATTCATTACGAACTTGCGATTGTTGTTGTAGGTTAGCAAGAAAAGTTCACGGGTTAATAATCGTCTCTTCAATCACAAGTTGATCATCTGGGTTTTCTACTGAAAAATCTGAAATGTCACCTTCTTCCACCATTGTTGAGCTCTCAGTGCTTCTCCCTGTAGTTGCACGAGTTACTGGCTTCGTAGGGTTGTTCCCTTTCTTTACATTACGTATTCCTGGAGCATAAAATTTTTCTTTCGAGGTCTAGCCATGGCTGACGAGAGGATCTCCCTTCGAAAACCTCTCAAGCAAGCAACCCTTGGTCTAGTGGTGAATTAAGTTTTAAATAGGTGTATTTGGTGCAATAAGTTTAAGAGCAGGTGTATTTGGTGAATGAAGCTTATTACTAACAGAGCATTAACGGACCGTCTAAAATTTGGGAATTTGGTGCATTTTTTTACATAAATATCATTTATCAAACTCCCCAAGCTAGGCTTTTACTTGTCTCAAGCAAAACAAAGAGAAGAACATGAAGGAGACATGAAGTTATTTGAAACAAAAGAAATGAAAAAAGAAAAAAAAAGAGTGAGGGAGAATTCACACTAACTTACTTTTGTAGGAACCACAGTTACACTTAGCATATGCAACAAGCTCTTTAAACCCCATAAGTCATTTTAGAAGACGGGTGAGATATCGCAAGGGTTCTCTTCGAGTTTTGATAAGGTGTTTTTCTGTCGTTCAAAAGAAAATCACCCAACCAAACAAAATTTATAAACCACTACCTAACCGGCTATATTGCTATAGCGGCAAGTATAGGGATCGTCCCAAGAGAATGAATATGTTTGACTTTTCAATCTAATATGTTCAAAAACTAGTTCGGATGGAAAATGAGTTTTTGTATTAATCTAATGAAAGCAAGAAAAGCACGAAATACAAACAAATAAAGAGATTCTAGAGATTTCGGAATCGGCAATGGAAATTGAATCAAAGGAAGAACAAGGTCAAAACAATCATGATTATGCAACGAATTAGTGTATAGGGGAATAGAATCGAATGACGTGCTCTCCACCTCTCAGATGGAGCACGCGAAGCATCTAATCTATGGAAGAGCTTTCGCCTAATCCTAAACTAGATAACTTGCATATAATAGGAACCACTATTCACTTGCATAAAATAGGCTCACACTGTCTTGCCAAACCTAGACTACACATTCCAATCAAATCCAATCAAATAGTTTTTGCAACTACCACTCAATTAGTCATGGATATCCTATCACCAAATCACATTTAATCACAACATCAATCATGAGTTTCCCTAAAATTCCCCAAATTCAATCCCAAGGCTTCAACCCTAATCTTTAGACTAAAACTACTCAATTAGCATGATTAACATCAAAATTAAACTAACATTAATCCTAATCATGAATCTAATTGAATTAAAGAAACTAATTGAATCAACAAAAATCAGAAAATTCAAACATCCAACAAATTGGGGAAAAATCAATGAAATTCAAAACATGAAACTAATTCTAGAATTCAAGCATGAAATCAAAGCATAAACGAAATTAATGAAGCATTAAAGAATTGAAAGAACAAATCAAAAGAAGAATTATAATTATACCTTGAATTGAAGAAATTGCATCAAACTTGAAGAACAAAAATGAAGAATAAAGCTCAAAAGAAAGAGAAAAGAAATCTGAAAATTGATGATTGAATTCAACAAAGAATCAAGAATTTGACGCTAAGAATCCTAATCTTAATCTCTAATCTAAGCCCTAAACTAATTCTCTCTCTAGCATTCTAATTCTAAAATCCGAAAATGAAACTAAAAACTAATTACGTGATTTTCTAACTGCTCAACTTTGCTACGATTTAAGTTCTTATATCATCATCCCCGTGCACTTGTGCGATCGAATAGGGGGTATGTGTGGTCGCACAAGGTCTGTTCGGTCGCACAAGGGAGTGTGTTCGGTCGTTTACCAAAAATCATAGCTTCTGTTTGTAAACTCGCCCGCACAAAGCCTGTAACTCGCTCGCACACAGTCTGTTCGATCGCACAGCAAGCTGTTCGATCGCACAGCACTGCAGTCTGCTTGTTCTGCGCTATTCTACTGCACTGCAGGGTCTGTCCTGCGCTGTTCTGCTTGGTCTGTGCTGTGGCGATGTTGTATAGCGTGCTGCTGTGACTGCTTGTGATGCCACAAGGTGCTGTGTAGCTATACTGTTGCTCGTGCATAGATGCTGTAAGTGGGCTATTGCTGCACTGCACTGTTCGAGCTGTTGCTGTGACGCTGCTATTGTTCTGCTCGAGTTGTTGCTGTGAGTGCACAGCTACTGATCTGTTCGTGCACTTGTGGGCAGCGACGAGGCTCAAACAACAGCAGCCAAGTGGATTGCTTCGCCTAGCACATTCAATAAAATCGTAGAGCATTTTATTAATCGAAAATCAAAATATTAATTCGTTTAACATTTCTACAAATCGTAAAAAATATAACTCGTCTACAAGCGTAATGACACAATATTAACACGTTAATACTCAAAATGACTCTTACGCAACGAGAATGCGCACAAAAGGCATATTTAGAGAAAAAACGATTAAAATATACGCAAGATGAGAAAATGTAACGATAAATGCAAAAATGCAATAAACGAACTAAAAACGATAAAACTAAGCATAAATTATAATAAAATGCTAATAAAATGAACTAAAATCCTAATCTAAGAGCGACATAAATGTCGCTCATCAAACTCCCCCAAGCTAAACCTTTGCTTGTCCTCAAGCAAAGCTAGATTGAGAAACGAGGAGGAGAATGAGCTTATTTAGTAAAAATCAAAATTACGAAAATAAGAACTACAAGAATGCACACTAACTCACTTTCATAGGAATCACGGTTGCATTTAAGCGCATGCAACAAGCTCTTTAAACCCCACAATCGCTCATGAGGGCGAGTGGGATCTCGCAAGGGTTTCCAAAGAGAATCACCCATAACTCTTCCAAAAATTTTAATCAAGGCAAGACCTAAAATGAAAAACAAACCAAGAAAAGGAAAGAAAAGAAAGAAGAAAGAAAAGAAAAAGAAAGAAAGGAAAAGAAAATAGAAAAAAATGAAAAAAATGAAAAATGAAAAATGAAACTACAAAATTCAAGAAAAGGGCCTTTATTAAGGAACGAGCACAAAAGAATGCTAATATTACTAACTAAATAAACGAATGCACGCTAACCAATGTCCTAAGTCGAGTGAAGGATTCAAATGCCAAGCAAAGAGAACTAAGGGCAAGCACTAATCAATTCCCCTTCCACCGAGCATACCACGTCAAATCTCTAGATCCCATCCACCCTTAAGAATAGTTTCTCAAGACGCCGCGAAGGCGCCGGAAAACAATAATTGCAAGGGAGAAGAGAGGGTTACTCGACATCTTAGCACGACAATCCCATTCCATAAACTTGACCAAATCCTCCCTCCACCGACAATGACTCAACCCAAAAGGGTCAAGAGGACTTTTTAGGGTGTAACGTAGGCTAGGGGTAAGGTGTGCAACAAATTTGGTAATTGGTGCTCATACCTAAAGTGAAGCGCAATGAATGAACTAAACCCAAGAAAATCGAACCAAAACAAACTCATACCACTTATTTGGGGTACCCCCAAGCTTATTCAACAACAAAACTAAACTAAAACTCTTTTTGAACTTTTCTTGATTTGATTTTCTCTCTTTTTTTTGTGTTTCAATTGAAACTTTTCTTATTGCCTTGTTTTTCTCTATTCTTGGCTTTTTCACAACTTTCCTTTCTCTTTTTGCATATGCATCATTTATTCACTATATACAACATAATTCCCAAACTTTGCCATTCATACCAACATCAATCATTCCACAACTTTGCATAATCATTCAAAAACCATCAAGCATCATAACACAAGGCTTCACTATCACTTCTAAGGGTGAAAATAAAACAAAGGCTATTAGGCTTGTAATGTGCTTATAGGAAATGAAGGGGCAAGGCTCAAATGGCTATCAAAGGGGCAAATGCAAGCAAAAATATCAATGAAAAATAGAAAATAAAGTCCTAAACTAAAAAGAAAAATAGTCACCGAAAGAAATGCCTCTATCGTCCCCAAAAGTAGTTCGGTCGCGGTCTTGGGAAGGAAAAAGTCAAACTTGGGAGATAAGAAAGTCAATGCCAAGGATCCATGCCACTCAATAAATGTAAACAAGTGTTTGGGCTAATATGAACATGATCCTCACATGGGAGCAAATACTACTCTCTCCGGTTTCAAGTCACTAGAGAGATCGACACCGTCTTACCACAAACCAAGGGTTCAAGACTCATGCTACCCAAAGTTCTAACCAACTTTCTTAACACGTAAATCCTAGATTCGACCCAAGACATTGAAAACCGTGCAAACATCTACCAATTAGGAATAAAAGCATTCTAGCCTACAAGTTCCAATTTTATTTGCCCAAATCAAGAATAATGCCTAAAAAACCTACAAAAACTTGCCTTGACAAAGATCGAAAAAGGAAAAAGAAATAAAAGAATTAAAAAAGAAAATAAAGTAAAAAGAAAAGGAAAATAAAGAAAATCAATGAAACTAATCAAGAAATATGCACAAAATCCAAAATATTCACAAAATCAAGCAATCCATCACATGGAAATCAAAGTAGCAAACAATAGGATCTCCCCCCAATCTTGAATTAGGCCATGTCCTCAAGGCCTAAAATGAAACTAGGAGGGGCACAACTACCCATCCAACCAATGCCCCGCATATATGATGCCCGACCCCAAAGAATGCAAGAGAGTTAGAATGATATTACCGGAAATGTCGTGGGAGCAAGTCCAGCAAAGAACCGTAATAACGAACGAACTCACCAAGAAGAATAGCCGGACATGGAAAAGATGGATGCAAATATTTCCACATCAAGAAAACTTGAGGCACAAAAAACTTCAAAAATCAAGAAAATTTAGTATACATGGGCCAAATGGCCAAAACCCACAGGTTGCCTCCCGAGAAGCGCTCGTTTTACGTCATTAGCTTGGCGCCTCTTACCTCTAGTAAATACCCCGACAACGATCGAAATAGTTTTTCATATGCAATGGCAAACATATTTAAGTGTAACAAGTAGGCAAGAGTCAAATGAGAAGCATGCACAAAGTAAAATGCAACTCTATGCCTAAAGGGGGTGGGGTGCCAAGAGTAAGAAGAATCAAAAGGAAAAATAAGAAAATAAGAAGAAAAAGGGAAAAGGGAAGCCTCATGCTCCTAAACAAACTCTTTTTGGGTGGCAAGAGAGCCAATTTCCTCAATATTGTTCAAACAAGGCATAGGGGAATGAATGAAGGGTGGGAGATCCTCAAGTGGTGGGGTTCGGAGAAAATAAGGAAGTGATATGGGAAAGGAAGGATAAATCTCGAGTTTCTTTATTTGGAAAGGGGTATGAGTGAAGGGAGTGGGAACACAAGTTTCACAAACAACTTCACTCACATCACAAGGAGCACAAGAAATCTCAACAAGGGATTTTTCAACCAAATTCACATCATCAACTTCATAACAAATCTCGGAATCATCCGAAACCACCAAATTAGGTGCTTCACACTCAATGACATCCTAAATAGAACTATCACATCCCAAATGGACCAAATCATTCTCAATATTCAATAGGCAATCATCAATGGGGTTAGAGTCACTTTCGCTCAAGGGAGGGGAGGTGGGAGAAAGAGGAACAACCTCTAAGTTCAATACCTCACCATTATCAACACCATTCTCATCACTAGATTGATTATCATCCTTAGCATAACATGAATCATAATCATAATCATAAACATCATCATCAATATAATTGCGACACGGACAAGATTTTGAAAATTCACAATGCAAGGAGTTTTGAGAATCAACATGGGGAGAATGGTTGTCATCAAGCTCATGAGCATTAGCATTAGAAACATGAGGGAAATCATTGACATTCATGCAAGGATGCGAAAGATCACGAGAATAAGCATGAGAATCACAATATTGAACTCTAGCAAACCACGTAAACAAAGGCATGGCATCTCTCCAATGCATGTGTTGAAGCTCTCCATTACAATTGGATTGAAGAATCTCAAATGTTTCCCTATTCACTCCATAATATATGGCATAACATAAGTCCCATGTCGTTAAACCATTAAGAGTTCCATGGGTGCGACAATATTCAATCACCGCACTTACTCTATTGTAATACATATAAAATGGTTCATGAACACCTTGAGGAATATAGAACACTCTTGACATTTTTTTTTGATTTTTAAATGGAAATGAAAAGAAAAGAAAATGAACTAGACTAGAGAACTAGAATGAAAAATCAAACTATGATGTCAATCCCCGGCAACGGCGCCATTTTGATAAGGTGTTTTTCCGTCGTTGAAAAGAAAATCACCCAACCAAACAAAATTTATAAACCACTACCTAACCGGCTATATTGTTATAGCGGCAAGTATAGGGATCGTCCCAAGAGAATGAATATGGTTGACTTTTCAATCTAATATGTTCAAAATCTAGTTCGGATGGAAAATGAGTTTTTGTATTAATCTAATGAAAGCAAGAAAAGAACGAAATACAAACAAATAAAGAGATTCTAGAGATTTCGGAATCGGCAATGGAAATTGAATCAAAGGAAGAACAAGGTCAAAACAATCATGATTATGCAACGACTTAGTGTATAGGGGAATAGAAACGAATGACGTGCTCGCCACCTCTCGGATGGACCACGCGAAGCATCTAATCTATGAAAGAGCTTTCGCCTAATCCTAAACTAGATAACTTGCATATAATAGGCTCACAATGTCTTGCCAAACCTAGACTACACATTCCAATCAAATCCAATCAAATAGTATTTGCAACTACCGCTCCATTAGTCATGGATATCCTATCACCAAATCACATTTAATCACAACATCAATCATGAGTTTCCCTAAAATTCCCCAAATTCAATCCCAAGGCTTCAACCCTAACCTCTAGACTAAAACTACTCAATTAGCATGATTAACATCAAAATTAAACTAACATTAATCCTAATCATGAATCTAATTGAATTAAAGAAATGAATTGAAACAACAAAAATCAGAAAATTCAAACATTCAAAAAATTGGGGAAAAATCAATGAAATTCAAAACATGAAACTAATTCTAGAATTCAAGCATGAAATCAAATCATAAACGAAATTAATGAAGCATTAAAGAATTGAAAGAACAAATCAAAAGAAGAATTAGAATTATACCTTGAATTGAAGAAATTGCATCAAACTTGAAGAACAAAAATGAGGAACAAAGCTCAAAACAAAGAGAAAAGAAATCTGAAAATTGATGATTGAATTCAACTAAGAATCAAGAATTTGAAGCTAAGAATCCTAATCTTAATCTCTAATCTAAGCCCTAAACTAATTCTCTATCTAGAATTCTAATTCTAAAATCTGAAAATGAAACTAAAAACTAATTACGTGATTTTCTAACTGCTCAACTTTGCTGCGATTTAAGTTCTTATATCATCAGCCTCGCGCACTTGTGCGATCGAATAGGAGGTATGTGTGGTCGCACAAGGTTTGTTCGGTCGCACAAGGGAGTGTGTTCGGTCGTTTACCAAAAATCAGAGCTTCTGATTGTAAACTCGCCCGCACACAGCCTGTAACTCGCTCGCACACAGTCTGTTCGATCGCACAGCACTGCAGTCTGCTTTTTCTGTGCTATTTTGCTGCACTGCAGGGTCTGTGCTGCGTTGTTCTGCTTGGTCTGTGCTGTGGTGCTGCTGTATAGCGTGCTGCTGTGACTGCTTGTGATGCCACAAGGTGCTGTGTGGCTATTCTGTTGCTCGTGCATAGATGATGTAAGTGGGCTATTGCTGCACTGCATTGTTCGAGTTGTTTTTGTGACGCTGCTATTGTTCTGCTCGAGTTGTTGCTGTGAGTGCACAGCTACTGATCTGTTCGTGCACTTGTGGGCAGCGACGAGGCTCAAACAACAGCAGCCAAGTGGATTGCTTCGCCTAGCACATTCAATAAAATCGTAGAGCATTTTATTAATAATCGAAAATCAAAATATTAATTCGTTTAACATTTCTAAAAATCGTAAAACATATAACTCGTCTACAAGCGTAATGACACAATATTAACAGGTTAATACTCAAAATTACTCTTACGCAACGAGAATGCACACAAAAGTTATATTTAGAGCAAAAACGACTAAAATATACGCAAGACGAGAAAATGTAACGATAAATGCAAAAATGCAATAAACGAACTAAAAACGATAAAACTAAGCGAAAATAATAATAAAATGCTAATAAAATGAACTAAAATCCTAAGCTAAGAGCGACATAAATGTCGCTCGTCAAACTCCCCCAAGCTAAACCTTTGCTTGTCCTCAAGAAAAACTAGAATCAGAAACGGGGAGGAGAATGAGCTTATTTATTAAAAATCAAAATTACGAAAATAAGAACTACAAGAATGCACACTAATCCACTTTCGTAGGAATCACGGTTGCATTTAAGCGCATGCAACAAACTCTTTAAACCCCACAATCGCTCATGAGGGCGAGTGGGATCTCGCAAGGGTTTCCAAAGAGAATCACCCATAACTCTTCCAAAAATTTGAATCAAGGCAAGACTTAAAATGAAAAAAAAAAAACCAAGAAAAGGAAAGAAAAGAAAGAAGAAAGAAAAGAAAAAGAAAGAAAGGAAAAGAAAATAGAAAAGAAAGAAAAAAAATGAAAAATGAAACTACAAAATTCAAGAAAATGGCCTTTATTATGGAACACAAAAGAATGCTAATATTACTAACTAAATAAACGAATGCATGCTAACCAATGTCCTAAGTCGAGTGAAGGATTCAAGCCAATCAAAGAGAACTAAGGGCAAGCACTTATTAATTCCCCTTCAACCGAGCATACCACGTCAAATCTCTAGATCCCATCCACCCTTAAGAATAGTTTCTCAAGAATTGCAAGGGAGAAGAGAGGGTTACTCGACATCTTAGCACGACAATCCCATTCCATAAACTTGACCAAATACTCCCTCCACCGACAATGACTCAACTCAAAAGGGTCATGAGGACTTTTTAGGGTGTAACGTAGGCTAGGGGTAAGGTGTGGAACAAATTTGGTAATTGGTGTTCATACCTAAAGTGAAGCGCAATGAATGAACTAAACTCAAGCAAATCGAACCAAAACAAACTCATACCACTTATTTGGGGTACCCCCAAGCTTATTCAACAACAAAACTAAACTAAAACTCTATTTGAACTTTTCTTGATTTGATTTTCTCTCTTTTTTTTGTGTTTCAATTGAAACTTTTCTTATTGCCTTGTTTTTCTCTATTTTTGGCTTTTTCACAACTTTCCTTTCTCTTTTTGCATATGCATCATTTATTCACTATATACAACATAATTCCCAAACTTTGTCATTCATACCAACATCAATCATTCCACAACTTTGCATAATCATTCAAAAACCATCAAGCATCATATCACAAGGCTTCACTATCACTTCTAAGGTTGAAAATAAAACAAAGGCTATTAGGCTTGTAATGTGCTTATAAGAAATGAAGGGGCAAGGCTCAAATGGCTAGCAAAGGGGCAAATGCAAACAAAAATATCAATGAAAAATAGAAAAATAAAGTCCTAAACTAAAAAGAAAAAAAGTCACCTAAAGAAATGCCTCTATCGTCCCCTAAAGTAGTTCGGTCGCAGTCTTGGGAAGGAAAAAGTCAAACTCGGGAGATAAGAAAGTCAATGCCAAGGATCCATGCCACTCAATAAATGTAAACAAGTGTTTGGGCTAATATGAACATGATCCTCACATGGGAGCAAATACTACTCTCTCCGGTTTCAAGTAACTAGAGAGATCAACACCGTCTTACCACAAACCAAGGGTTCAAGACTCATGCTACCCAAAGTTCTAACCAACTTTCTTAACACCTAAATCCTAGATTCGACCCAAGACATTGAAAACCGTGCAAACATCTACCAATTAGGAATAAAAGCATTCTAGCCTACAAGTTCCAATTTTATTTGCCCAAATCAAGAATAATGCCTAAAAAACCTACAAAAACTTGCCTTGACAAAGATCGAAAAAGGAAAAAGAAATAAAAGAAATGAAAAAGAAAATAAGGAAAAGAAAATGAAGTAAAAAAGAAAAGGAAAATAAAGAAAATCAATGAAACTAATCAAGAAATATGCACAAAATCCAAAATATTCACAAAATCAAGCAATCCATCACATTGAAATCAAAGTAGCAAACAATAGAATCTCCCCCCCAAGCTTGAATTAGGCCATGTCCTCAAGGCCTAAAACGAAACTAGGAGGGGCACAGCTACCCGTCCAACCAATGCCCCGCATCTATGATGCCCGACCCCAAAGAATGCAAGAGAGTTAGAATGATATTACCAGAAATGTCCTGGGAGCAAGTCCCGCAAAGAACCGTAATAACGAACGAACTCACCAAGAAGAATAGCCGGACATGGCAAAGATGGATGCAAAGATTTCAATATCAAGAAAACTTGAGGCACAAAAAACTTCAAAAATTAAGAAAAATTAGTATACATGGGCCAAATGGCCAAAACCCACGGGTTGCCTCCCGAGAAGCGCTCGTTTTACGTCATTAGCTTGACGCCTCTTACCTCTAGTAAATACCCCAACAACGATCGCAATAGTTTGTCATATGCAATGGCAAACATATCCAAGTGTAACAAGTAGGCAAGAGTCAAATGAGAAACATGCACAAAGTAAAATGCAACTCTATGCCTAAAGGGGGTGGGGTGCCAAGAGTAAGAAGAATCAAAAGGAAAAATAAGAAAATAAGAAGAAAAAGGGATAAGAGAAGCCTCATGCTCCTCAACAAACTCTTTTTGAGTGGAAAGAGAGCCAATTTCCTCAATATTGGTCAAACAAGGCATAGGGGAATGAATGGAGGGTGGGAGATCCTCAAGTGGTGGGGTTCGGAGAAAATAAGGAAGTGAAATGGGAAAGGAAGGATAAATCTCGAGTTTCTTGATTTGGAAAGGGGTATGAGGGTAGGGAGTGGGAACACAAGTTTCACAAACAACTTCACTCACATCACAAGGAGCACAAGAAATCTCAACAAGGGATTTTTCAACCAAATTCACATCATCAACTTCATAACAAATCTCGGAATCATCCGAAACCACCAAATTAGGTGCTTCACACTCAATGACATCCTCAATAGAACTATCACATCCCAAATGGACCAAATCATTCTCAATATTCAATAGGCAATCATCAATGGGGTGAGAGTCACTTTCGCTCAAGGGAGGGGAGGTGGGAGAAAGAGGAACAACCTCTAGGTTCAATACCTCACCATTATCAACATCATTCTCATCACTAGATTGATTATCATCCTTAGCATAACATGAATCATAATCATAATCATAAACATCATCACCAATATAATTGCGACACGGACAAGATTTTGAAAATTCACAATGCAAGGAGTTTTGAGAATCAACATGGGGAGAATGGTTGTCATCAAGCTCATGAGCATTAGCATTAGAAACATGAGGGAAATCACTGACATTCATGCAAGGATGCAAAAGATCACGAGAATAAGCATGAGAATCACAATATTGAACTCAAGCAAACCACGTAAAGAAAGGCATGGCATCTCTCCAATGCATGTGTTGAAGCTCTCCATTACAATTGGATTGAAGAATCTCAAATGTTTCCCTATTCACTCCATAATATATGGCATTACAAAAGTCACATCCCGTTAAACCATTAACAGTTCCATGGGTGCGACGATATTCAATGACCGCACTTACTCTATTGTAATACATATAAAATGGTTCATGAACACCTTGAGGAATATAGAACACTCTTGACATTTTTTTTTTGATTTTTAAATGGAAATGAAAAGAAAAGAAAATGAACTAGACTAGAGAACTAGAATGAAAAATCAAACAATGATACCAATCCCCGGCAACGACGCCATTTTGATAAGGTGTTTTTCCATCATTGAAAAGAAAATCACCCAACCAAACAAAATTTATAAACCACTACCTAACCGGCTATATTGCTATAGCGGCAAGTATAGGGATCGTCCCAAGAGATTGAATATGTTTGACTTTTCAATCTAATATGTTCAAAAGCTAGTTCGGATGGAAAATGAGTTTTTGTATTAATCTAATGAAAGCAAGAAAAGCACGACATACAAACAAAGAAAGAGATTCTAGAGATTTCGGAATCGGCAATGGAATTTGAATCAAAGGAAGAACAAGGTCCAAACAATCATGATTATGCAACGACTTAGTGTATAGGGGAATAGAATCGAATGACGTGCTCGCCACCTCTCGGATGAAGCACGCGAAGCATCTAATCTATGGAAGAGCTTTCGCTTAATCCTAAACTAGATAACTTGCATATAATAGGAACCACTATTCACTTGCATAAAATAGGCTCACAATGTCTTGCCAAACCTAGACTACATATTCCAATTAAATCCAATCAAATAGTATTTGCAACTACCGCTCAATTAGTCATGGATATCCTATCACCAAATCACATTTAATCACAACAGCAATCATTAGTTTCCCTGAAATTCCCCAAATTCAATCCCAAGGCTTCAGCCCTAACCTCTAGACTAAAACTACTCAATTAGCATGATTAACATCAAAATTAAACCAACATTAATCCTAATCATGAATCTAATTGAATTAAAGAAATTAATTGAATCAACAAAAATCAGAATATTCAAACATCCAAAAAATTGGGGGAAAATCAATGAAATTCAAAACATGAAACTAATTCTAGAATTCAAGCATGAAATCAAAGCATAAACGAAATTAATGAAGCATTAAAGAATTGAAAGAACAAATCAAAAGAAGAATTAGAATTATACGTTGAATTGAAGAAATTGCATCAAACTTGAAGAACAAAAATGAAGAAAAAAGCTCAAAAGAAAGAGAAAAGAAATCTGAAAATTGATGATTGAATTCAACTAAGAATCAAGAATTTGAAGCTAAGAATCCTAATCTTAATCTCTAATCTAAGCCCTAAACTAATTCTCTCTCTAGCATTCTAATTCTAAAATCTAAAAATGAAACTAAAAACTAATTACATGATTTTCTAACTGCTCAACTTTGCTGCGATTTAAGTTCTTATATCATCAGCCCCGCGCACTTGTGCGATCAAATAGGGGGTATGTGTGGTCGCACAAGGTCTGTTCGGTCGCACAAGGGAGTGTGTTCGGTCGTTTACCAAAAATCAGAGCTTATGTTTGTAAACTCGCCCGCACACAGCCTGTAACTCGCTCGCACACAATCTGTTCGATCGCACAGCAAGCTGTTCGATCGCACAGCACTGCAGTCTGCTTGTTCTGCGCTATTCTGCTGCACTGCAGGGTCTGTTCTGCGTTGTTCTGCTTGGTCTGTGTTGTGGTGCTGATGTATAGCGTGTTGTTGTGACTGCTTGTGATGCCACAAGGCTTGCTGTTGTGTGGCTATTCTGTTGCTCGTGCATAGATGTTGTAAGTGGGCTATTGCTGCACTGCACTGTTCGAGCTGTTGTTGTGACGCTGCTATTGTTCTGCTCGAGCTGTTGCTGTGAGTGCACAACTACTGATCTGTTCGTGCACTTGTGGGCAGCGACGAGGCTCAAACAACAGCAGCCAAGTTGATTGCTTCGCCTAGCACATTCAATAAAATCGTAGAGCATTTTATTAATAATCGAAAATCGAAATATTAATTCGTTTAACATTTCTACAAATCGTAAAACATATAACTCGTCTACAAGCGTAATGACACAATATTAACACGTTAATACTCAAAATGACTCTTACGCAACAAGAATGCGCACAAAAGGCATATTTAGAGCAAAAACGACTAAAATATACGCAAGACGAGAAAATGTAACAATAAATGCAAAAATGCAATAAACGAACTAAAAACGATAAAACTAAGCGAAAATAATAATAAAATGCTAATAGAATGAACTAAAATCCTAAGCTAAGAGCGACATAAATGTCGCTCATCAAGTTTCACCCATAACTCACTTGAAAAGATCAATAAAGAAACAACCTTTTTGTTTTCACAATTTTCAAATTTGCACGGTCATGCCAAGTCAACCCATTACAGAAGTGGTCCACAAACTAAGACAATTTAATGACTTTCAGAAAAAAATTCTTCCAAATGTATACAAAGGTTAGGGGTAGAGAGGAGGACTAATCTAGATTGCTAAAGGACAATTCTTTCAACACTTTTACTTGGTTCATTAGAGCACATCTAGTCATTCAAAAGTTTTTAGAACTCTTCTTAGGTTAAGAAAATTCAAAGTGATATTCCAGCTCCCCTAAATGTATGAATAAACCCCTTTAGAGTTCCCTCTACTTCAGACATGAACAATTACAAACTAAGTGTGGGAAAATCCACAACTTGACCTTTTGTTGAACTTTTTGTTTTTCATATTTCTCTTTTTTTTTTTAACTTTTTAACTGTTTTTGGCCTTTTCTTTTTCCCTTCGTATGGGATTTTGCAATACAAGAAGGAACTTTATTTAAATTGAAAATAAGAACTTCATTTTTCAACACAATACACTTGTGGCTCATGGTTTCACTTATTAAACAAAACATAATTATAACTTAGGTCTCTTGTAGAGTTTCACTTCCGAGGGAATGGTGAATACACTTAGTGGTACAAGGGACCACAAATTAAAGCAATTTTATCTAATTATGAGCGAGTTAAACAATTTCTTAGGCTAGATGACAATTGGACGTTCAAAGGCTAACTTTAGTGGAACACGAAGCATTGGAGATTAAGTGATCCCTAAAGTACTCTAACTCTAGCATACATTTTTCCAATAATGATTTTGGGTCAAATGAGAAGATACAATGAGAAGGATGTGAAGGAATTTGAAACGTTCAAATGAAAATTCTAACGGCTCTAACTATCCCGGTTCATTAAATGGAAAAATCGTAAATGTTGGAATTTTTATTCACTACCAACCAAATAATGGGTTGCCTTTCCAACTTTTCAAGTGACTACTCCTAACCATTTCTTTCTCTTTCTTCCTCGTTTTATCTGTCCTACTACATCTTTCCCATATTTTTCCAGGAGTATGATTAAATTGCTTTGGTTTAATTATCCGATCTATTGCGTCTGCAATTAAATGTAAAGGAAAAACTAGTATTACCTCTATTCCTAAAAGTTTTTTACGCCTTATAATATATTTCCAAAGTATGAAAACTTTGACCGTAAATTGTCACTATTATATATATCAAAATGTTTTCATGTAAGATATTATTAGATTAGTCTCAATATTTATTTTCAGAATATCAGCTTTTAATAATTTTTTCACTATGGAACTAGATAAATTAGTGGTAAATTATTGCATAAGAGTCCGTGCAAATATTAAGTGTAAAGAACTTTAAATAACGAGAAAATATAATACTCCGTATAAAGTAAATTAGTAATATTTAAAAGTAATGAAACTAGGAACCAATTTAAAAAGTTGCAATATTATAAAAATGTCAATAATCCCGCGAGAATCATTTAGACCATTCGATTTTATTATTCTAGAGGCTCATATTAGTACTCCGTTCTCATTTTAGGATGTGATAGTCACGGGAGGTTCGGAACCGTAATGGGTCATAAGTAATCGTTTGCTATCCGAAATATCTCATTGTAAAAAATTGGATTATATATCCGATATTTTCTAAATATTTCAGATGTCCAAAAAATTTGAAAGTTGATAATTTTAATTTTAATATATGATCTTTTACAAATGAAAAACCAGGTGTACAGGATCAAATTCATATATCAAATGGATCGGATCTTATTGTTTATTCCCACATCTAAATAGAAAGCTAACCTTTTTACATATGTTTGTAATTTAATTAAAAATATTAATGCTTGGTCTAATAAAATGAAATATGAATGTTAACCAACTCAATTTTAAGTGTCATACTCTAACACTTTTCTGATCAGATTGTATTTACATATTTTTTCCCCTTTGTGACTCAGGGTTTCAGTTTTCTTGGTTGATTAGGCCGAAAATAGTCTAATTTCTTGAAAAATTAGATTATTTTCAGCCCTTCATGTTTTTTCTTTGTTTTCTCTTCGAATTATGTCTTTTTTCCGTTCATTTCTGTTGGTTTGTTCACAATTTTCAAGGTTTTTCATAGATTGTTTTCTAGGTTCTTGATTCTCATCTATGGACGATAATATTTTTTTATATGTTTCATTAATTGGGAAGGTGATCTAGATTCATGCGGGATTAGGGTTTTTCATCTACTTGTCGGTAGGAACAATTCATGCGCAAATTGCGAAGGGTTATACTTCGAAACACTACTCGCGTCAAGATAAAAGTGGTGGTGACAAAGTCCTACATGAGAACGCAATATTTGACAAGAAGCATTCTATAGCCACCCCCTATAGCCACCCTATGCCTACAACGGTTGAAAACTTCATCCTCATCACAATAATATTGACTTATGTTTTATGTTCGTTTGAATGCATTAATTATGTAGGTGTAAGAGTAACTGGATTAAGCCTATAAATAGCCATGGATGTAATCAACTGAAGACAATCCTTTTCATGAGAAATATATCAAACACTTTGAGTGTTCTTTAGGTTGAGTATAATCTCCCTCCCCTTGGTGGTGTTAATGTATCCAAGGCTCCCTTCTCTACTACTTCCTAGTGGTGTTTCTGTATCTAGGAATAGGAGAGTTGTGTTGCCGGAGTAGCCGATCGGCGTGGTGATTAGGCTAATTCTATCCAACCCCTATCCAGTACGGTGTCAGGTGGAGTACGAGTTGTGCTTTAGGATACAAAATAGTAAATGTTGTGATTGTAACAATTATGTATTTTCTCTAAATCTGTTGTATACATATTTATTTTTAGCATTGTACACTACAAGAATTTGTATCATTAATGACAACCCTATAACGACGGGTTAAAATTTCAGTCGCAAAAACAACCAAATAAAGACGGGAACAACCATCGCAAATGCCTTTTACGACGAGCTAACAATGAAATTTTCCATCAATGACGGCCCCTTTTTATAACGGGTTCACAGGTAATCCCACCACTATTGACCTTTAGCGACGGGATTTCCCGTCGTTAATGTTACAATTTCTTGTAGTGGTAAATGTTACTTCCTCCGTCCCAGATTAGTTGTTACACTTTCTTTTTTTCGTCCGTCCCAGATTAGTTGTTACACTTCTAAATTAGGAATGGCCCCAAAATTATTATATTGTCTCTCTCTTCCCACTAAAAAATTGTTTTGTCCCCACACCCTCTCTCATTCAATTAAAAAAAAAATTCACTAAGTCCTATCACATCTACTTTTTCAATAAAATAACAATTGATAACCAAACAACCACTTATCACCTAAATTTTTTTTTTTTTTGAGGGGAAACGTAAGCTAGTATATTAAGTAAGCGACAAAATGTCTTTGGTTACAAATGTGGCGATCTCTTGGGGATGATGATTCTCCCATATTTGTTCGACGCCGAATGGAACTAGATTAGCAAGGTGATGAGCTACATTATTGCCCTCTCTTCATACATGAGACCAAATAATAGAATTAAAACAAACATTATAGACAAAATATCACCTAAAACAGAGTCAAGGTCTGAAAAGTAGATTGCACCCTTCGAGAGACGGTTTATTAAAACTTGAGAATCAGACTCCAAAATTGCATTTTGTATCCGGTACCTTCTTCCTAGGCGTATTTCCATTGCAAGGGATTTTTCTTCAGCTATCTTCGGGGGCCAGTGGGCTCTTGTTCTTCGCGTTGCTGCAAATATTACTCTACCCTCATGATCTTGTGCAACAACGCCAAGACCTATCCAACCTTCATGTGTGAGTGATGCGTCAACATTAAGCTTGATTATGCCTACAGGAGGTGCTTTCCAACACTTCGGACTCCGTCCGACCTTTGGTCTCGCTGCATTATAAATGCGGGCCGTATACTTGTCGTGTTCCTCCACTAATCTATTCACCCTCTCAATAATAATTGCATTTGGTGTAAATTTATCTTCAAGTACCTTTTGGTTTCTTTCGCCCCATATACACCAAGCAAGGAAGCATCCTCTTTGTCTCATTTTTGCCTCAACTTTTTCCCAACTCTCCACCAGGTTACACATACTCCTAGCCTCCCTCCATTCCTTCATAGGCAGACAACCACATTCCTCCCATAGTTCGTTCACGCTAATACAATAAAAAATAGCATGACCCACTGTTTCCTCTTCCGTATTGCACCACGGGCACCTAGAATTCTCCACCATGTGACGAACCTTTAACAAGATCCTAACTGGAAGAGTTTCTGTACACAAATGCCAGAAAAAATGGCGGACTTTTGGGCTCGCTTCCATGTCCCATATGTCTACAAAAGCCTTGTGAAAATTATCTAGATTACACCCTTTGCCCAATATGTAATAGTTTTTTACAGAATAATGTTCGTCATTCGAATATGCCCAAGTAATCTCGTCATATTGTCCTTTTCAGCTTATGGGAATAGATAAAATGCACCGTGTATCACGCTCATTAAAATGCTCCTCAATGACTTCCACATTCCAGTCCATGCTCTCCAAATTGATAAGGTCACTCACGTTTTGTAAATCCTCCACCTCCTCATGTACTCATAACAAATATGCCTTCCTCATCCGCTAACCATTGCCCCTTACAAATATCAATGTTTGCTCCATTACCTACCCTCCATATGATACCCTCCTTGATCAAAGCCTTCGAGCTCCACACACTCCTCCAAGAATAGCTACAAGAGTAGCCCAAGTAAGCCTCCAAAAAGGAGGACTTTGGATAGTATTTTGCTTTCATTACCTTTCCCAAAAGAGACTCCGAAGCGCGCACTAGGCGCCATGCCTGTCGGCCTAGTAGGGCATCGTTGAAAACGGATAAGTCTTTGAAGCCTATACCACCAAAAGACTTTGGGGAGCATATGATCTCCCAAATCTTCCAGTGTGTTTTCCTTTGAGTCCCCTTCTGTCCCCACCAGAACTTTGCCATAGCCGAATGGATACTTTGAATAATCGAGGTTGGGAGTTTATAGACTCCCATGAGATAAGTCGGAATGGCTTGTATCACTAACTTCAGAAGTACCTCTTTGCCCGCACGTGATAGAAATTTCTCCTTCCACCCTTGTGACTTTTTCCATATTCGATCAAGTAGAGCTCCAAACACAGCCTTCTTCGATCTCCCCACGATGGTTGGAATGCCCAGGTATTTTTCATGTCGGTCTACCTACCTTATGTTCAGAACCGTCATCAAATCTTGTTTTCGCTCAGCACTCACTCCTTTGCTAAAAGAAACCTCCGACTTATCATAATTAATTTTCTGGTCGGATGCTGCTTCATACTGGTTAAGAATATCAACGACAACTAAGCATTCATGTCGGTTGGATGTAGTAAAAAGTAGGTTATCATCTTCAAATAAAAGATGTGAGATTTCAGGTCTGTTCCGGCTAGCCTTTGCCCCATATAATTTTCGCTCTTGCACCTTGTTCTGCATCATCCTAGAAAAAGCATCAGCAACAAGTATAAAAAGATACGGGGAAAGAGGATCCCCCTGACGGAGACCTCTAGACGGTGTCACAGCTCCAAATACTCCCCCATTGAGAACAAAGGAGTAAGTCACAGTTGTAACACAATCCATGATCAAGTTAACCCATCTACCATCAAACCCCATCGTCAAGAGAAGCTTCCTCAAAAAGCCTCATTCGACCTTGTCGTATGCCTTACTCATGTCAAGATTAATTGCTATTAAGCCCCTCCGCCCACGACTTCTCTTCTTCATAGAATGAAAAACCTCCATAGCAATAAGTGCATTATCGGTAATAAGTCATCCCAGTACAAAAGCACTTTGGTTCTCTGTAACAATATCGGGGAGTACACTCTTTAACCTGTTTACAATATCCTTCGACACCAATTTATAGAGTACATTACATAAAGCAATTGGCCGAAATTCTGCCGCCGTAGTATGTGATTTAACTTTAGGGATCAAAACAATGTTAGTATTATTAACATGGCTAGGGGAAGAAAAACCATGTAAAATATTACTGTCAAATTAAATAAGTAACGTCATCACCTACAATGTGCCAGAACCGTTGAAAGAAGATTGCATGCATGCCATCCGTGCCTGGGACTTTGCATGGGTGCATTTGTTGTAATGCCGCAAAATTTTGATCTTTCGTGAATGGCACCAAAGCTCCCTATTAATATCATCATTATTTACTGGATGCACAAGCTTTAAGACCTCCTCAATATTTCCTGGCAGTGGGTTTGATGTAGCAAATAAGTCTTCATAATAATGCGAAATGATTCGCTCAATGTCCGCTTCTTCTGGTTGCCAGACCCCCGTACTATCAAACAGACCCGCAATCTGGTTCCTCTTTTTCCTTTGAGATGCTTTATGATGAAAATAGTTAGTGTTTCTATCTCCGTCCCGTACCTCCGACACCCGCGATCTGATATACCAATATGCTTCATATTTGTCGTTAAAGTCGTCCAGGGCCTTTTCCAGAGTAGCTTCATCACAATTCTCCTTTGAAATTGGGGCTTGCTGCGCCACTCTTAGGGCTTTCTCAGCCTTGTCAATTTGCTTCCCCAAGTTTTCGTACTTGCCACTACTCCACCCCACTAGCTCCTTGCCTACAATTGCCAATCTCTCAATCATAGTTTGCCCCGCCGACACCTCCCACGCCCCTTTGACTGCTTGCTCGCAGCTCTCATCAAGAAGCCAACTGGTTTCAAATTTAAATTCCTTTCTCTCCTACTCTTCTTTCTACCTCTCCTCTCTTCGTGACGAACGAGGATCGCTGTGTGGTCAGATTTATATCCTAACAAATGTTCCACGTGAGCCGACGGAAACATGTTTAACCAGGACTGGGATGCAAGGTAACGTTCCAACCTTTCATGGACTCTAGTCTCAACTGTCTTCCCCTTCTCCCAAGTATACCATTTTCCCTCATACCCAAGATCACGAAGGCAACAAACATCTACTTCCTCTCTAAACTCAGCCATCTCCCTTCTCACCCTGTCGGACCCACCTTCCTTCTCCTCATGACCCAATATCTCATTAAGATGTCCTCAAAAAATAATAGGGATGTCCACTTCTTCACATAGGTGACGGAGAAGCTTCCATGACTTGTGTTTGTCTTCCTCCCTTGGACATCCGTAAATCCCCACGAACCTCCACGAGCGAGCACCATTGTGGCTAATGTCGCCACATATGTGGTTTTGTGAGAACGAGATGAGCGTAAACTCCACCTCCTCCCTCCAAAACATACACAAATCTCTTTCCTTCCCTCTACTTGCTACGCCAAAAGTATGAGCATAGCCCAACTTCTCTTTCAGATTTTCTGCAACATTTTTCTTTACCATCGTCTCCGACACAAAAACAATGTCGGGGGCATAAGTAGAGCTCCATTTGCGGAGCTGACGAACTGATCGGGAACTGCCCATTCCTCGACAGTTCCAACACAAGAGATTCATTGGTCCTGGCAGGGTTGGGCATCACCAACCTTCGCCAATATGATGGGTTCAACATTAAAGGGCGAGCTTAACTTATTTCGCTTCTCAGCACCATCCCCTAACTCGATCTCCATGACAACTGCTTCTAAGGTCTTTTTTTGTGCCTGGGTAGCTTTGTATTTATTGTTTACACCATCACTTACAACTCTTGCTATTCTCTTCCACGCCTTGCCTCCCTTCTTGACCTCTCCTTCCCCCCAACGAGCCTATCACTAAGCCCCCACTCAGCAATGTTGAGGCCTCGCTAGGTGCAATAGCTTCGAGAACCAATTGGTTCTTCGGGGCGATTTCCTCTGTTACACCTGATGAGCGGCATTTATGTCGCTCTAAGCTTAGGTTTTTCGTATTATTTTATTATGATTTTCGGTGTTTCTAGGTAGTTTTATAGCATTTTTATGCCCTTATTCCACCCTTGTGGTTTATAGGTAGACATTGAAGAAAAGTGGAAAAACAAAGTAGAAGTCACTCGAAGCAGCCCTGTGCGACCGCATAGGATTTTCGTGTGCTCGCACAGGGTAGAAGAAGATGTGTTGGAGCAAGCAGTGCAGTGCGACCGAGCTGAAGATTCGTGCGGTCGCACGAAATCGCAAAAGGCTTACAGGAACTCTTCCCCTATACGTGTGATCGCACGAGATTTTTGTACGCTTGCACGAAATTCTTGTGCGAGCACATTGATATGCCATGCGACCACACGAGTGTTTTTGAAGATTTTGGCTATCTCAGATATGTGCGATAGAACAAAATATTCGTGCGTTCGCACGGTACGAAGAAAGCAATCGTCTCTCTACCCGTTCGCACAAAATATTCTTGCGACCACACCGGTGCGTTCGCACCTGGGTCTGTGCGTTCGCATGCCTGCGCAGGCTGAGCATTTTCGAGTTTTTAAAATCTATTTTGGGGCAACATATAAATAGAATTTCTGATTTATTTTGGGAAGTTAGTTTTCAGAATTAGTTTCATAATTAGTTTTGACAGATTTAAGAGTTCAATCCTTAGTTTTCAAGTTTTATTGTAGAGAGAGAAACTCAAGAATTCATTCAATTTGAAGATTAATTCCAGAAATTTTGTCAAGCTTCATAGTAATCTCTACTTCTCTTTACTTCTTGCATTAATTTTTAGTTTGTTTGCTTTGAATTCTTAATTTTGGTGATTTATTGAATGTTGTTGATTGATTTTCCTTAATTCTCTACTTCTTATCAATTTCTACTACTTGTTTTCCTTTTAATTCTCAATTTCCATGACTCAATTGAACTCTATGTTTTCATTCAATAGCATAATGGCTAGTGAGTAATTCTTAGGTTAGCGTTAGGGGAATAATTGGGGAATTATAGGGAATTGTAGAGATAATGTGTTGGATTATTGATTCAATTAAACCTTGATATGCATTCTTTGGGGATTCCATGTCAATTAAGCTTGGTAGTTGCAAATGCTAGGCATAATTCTATTATTGGAACTTCCTTCATTAATTTGTGAAGACATTGAGGGTTTTTGTTGGATTGAAAGTAACTAGGTAGTTTAAATTCCCATGCTAGGCTTAGAGTGACGCGAAAGCGTGTTTTGGGATTAGTTTTGGCATGGTCCGCTAACCGAAAGGGGTGCCGGACTAGCTTGGTTAGTTACTCCCTAGTTTTGCATGTCTTTGTATCGTATGAATGCATAGCGTCTTGAATTTCCCCCGTTAAACCCCGATTCAACCTTGATTCAACCCCGATACCCTAGCTCACTTAATTTGATTGCTTAATCATTCGATTTTCGTAGTTGTGTCAAACTCCTAAACTTAGTTTTCAAAGCTAGCTTGATCTTAAACTCATTGACTTCCCGTTCTCTTGGGACGATTCTCGAACTTACCACTATAGTTGATATAGTGTGTCGGTTTAGGGATTTATAAATATAGTTTGATAGGTAGACTCCGTTTTGAGAGACACGGAAAAAGCCTAATCACCACCAGCTTCTGACACCCTTGTCTTCTCACTTTGCTCCAAGCCAGAGTTAACAATTTCTTCTCTCTGCTCCTCTAAGTTATGTGCTTTCCCTGAAGGAAATATGTCCTTCACCCAAGGTGCATTAAGTCTAATACCAAGGTTCAGATTAATTGCGAACAATTAATTCAGTGAGATCAAGTGATCGGAACAGCTAGCTGGAGCAATGCTTCCGATCAGTGAGTTCTAATGGATATTGAACTCACAACTTACTCTTGACTGAACCTACAAGGTCACACCAATGACACGTAACAGATCACCGGATTAAATGAATCGGAAATTCATTTAATAGCTTTTCGGGATTTAAGTTGGAAACGTATTATACGATACGACCTTGCATCGGAATCGTATATCGTATCGCGAATATTCGTAAGCTAGGCGAAACGAATAAATCGTATCGTACGACGGTGATTCGTCGTATACGAAACGATAAATAATATATCGGAAATATATTAAACGCGAATACGAAGAGCGGCCCACGAGCAGAGTGCACGAAGCACTCGAGGCCCATGGGCGCGCGCTAGGCGAGCAAGCAAAGGCCAAGGCAACACGGCAGCGCTAGGCCCATGGCCGAGCATGGCTGTGCGTGTGCGCGCGGGCCTGTGCAGCGACACAGCCATAGCAGCGAGGCCCATGGCCCAGCGCGCTGTGACTTGTCTCACGCACGGCTTGCTGGCCGGCCTTGCCTACGGGCTTGGTCGGATCATTAAGGTTATATAAATAACCTTATGACCTAATTTCCAACTAAGGCAATCACAATTCATATTACACACAACCCTAGGAGAAAACAGAGAACCCTAATTCTCTCTGTGCCTCCATAGTGTGTTCATCCCAAAAGCAAATCTCTTGATCGATTGTCTAAGCTACGATAATCAAGACGGATCTGATCGTGTCGGTGAACCAAGTAGAGGAACGACAAGTGGAGTTCTTTGTTCGTGTTCGTTGACGGATTATTGTGGAAAACACGCTTCGAATGTAAGTATGCTTAATCTGTGCTTTATACATGTTTCCTGGCTTTGGGGATTGTTCCGCACATGTTATTATGTTTAACTGTATTCCCCTACATTCCCTACAACATCAGTAATGCCCGCCACTTCCTTAATCAGGCTAATTGCCTTTGGGATAACTCCCACCCTCTTCTTTTCTATCTCCTTCGATCCTTTGCCTTCTCCTCCATATCGTTAGTGACAAACAAAGCCTTCTTGCATGACACCAAGCTTTCCAACTCCTCCACCTCCTTAGCCCTTCCTATTCTAGGAGTTGCCTTTAGGTCCGGTTGTTAGGTTATGATACATATGACATTACATAAATCATGCGGAAACAACCATTAACCCAGGACAACATATTATTTACACATAATCATATAGCATAATTTAGATGCATACTCTTTGTTGCGTGCCCTCCCTAGCTGCGCCCGAACCGAACAAGAACAAGTCTTTTAGGACTCCAAGTGTCGTCCCTCCGTAGATAGTCCACAGCACGTCCGGATCCGCCTTAAGATTGACCAACTAGAATCGCCCTTAAGGTACTAGAAAATTTCGGCACTTTTGAGCAAGATGTGTGTTTGATTTTCTCTCAAAAACTCACTTTTGAATACTTTGAAACTTATGTATAAATTATGACCCCTAGGCCTTTATTTATAGAGTTATGGAAAAGGAATCGTAATCCTAGTAGGATGCGAATTAATTGGAATTAGAATCCTACATGAATTCTATTTAATTAATTTATCCAATTAGGAATAGACATTTAATCATACACTGACTCTTGCAGATTCAGGAATCACGCATGAGCACAAACTCACACACACACGGCAGCCACAAGGGCTGCCCATGCGCGTGCGAGCAGCAGCCCGCGCGGCACGGCCCACGCAGCCGTGGCCTCTTGGCGCGCGCTGGGCCTGCCTTGCGGTAGGCCTGGCCGCTGCCTTGGCTGGGTTTTGTGGCGCGCATGCTTGCTGGGCGATGGCCCCGGCTTCGTGCTGGGCCTTCGTCCGGCAAGCCTCGTCCGATGCTAATTCGTACGATACGCTTCCGATTAAATTTCCATTTCCGGAATCTATTTCCGATACGAACAATATTTAACATTTCCGATTCCGGAATTAATTTCCGTTTCGAACAAATATTTAATATTTCCGTTTCCGGAATTATTTTCCGATTCCGGCAATATTTCCGATTCTGACAATATTTCCGTTTCCGGCAATATTTCCGATTCTGGTAATATTTCCATTTCCAATAATATTTTCCGATACGTACCATGTTTCCGTTTCCGGCAACATCTACGACTTGGATAATATTCATATTTCCGATACGATCCATATTTCCATTTCCGGCAATATCATCGTTTCCGGAGTATTCATTTCTTGCCTGTGACGATCTTAGCTCCCACTGAAACCAAGATCCGTCGGTTCCGAATATTCATAGATGGAGTATTTAATGCCATTAAATACTTGATCCGTTTACGTACTATTTGTGTGACCCTACGGGTTCAGTCAAGAGTAAGCTGTGGATTAATATCATTAATTCCACTTGAACTGAAGCGGCCTCTAGCTAGGCATTCAGCTCACTTGATCTCACTGAATTATTAACTTGTTAATTAATACTGAACCGCATTTATTAGACTTAACATAGAATGCATACTTGGACCAAGGGCATTATTTCCTTCAGTCTCCCACTTGTCCTTAGGGACAAGTGTGCATTTCCTAATTCCTTTGTCGCTCGATGCTTGCTCTTGAACATAAGGTAAGAGTTGTCATCCTTATTATGTCCAGAGGTGTTTCTCGGTTTCAGAGTTCAACTGATCAAATAAACAGATAATCATAGCCTATGATTCATCTGAGCACGGCCATGCATTTCACAGTTTCTAGCTCTCCGAGTGGCCTTGTACAACTTTTAAGCATCTCATCCCGATTTATGGGAGGACAATCCCAATCTTGCGATCTTGAGATTAGACTTCGTTTGATAGGTGATTACCTGAGCGTTGCCTTTATAGCCTCCTTTTACGGTGCGACGGTTGGTCAACGTCAAAGCAACCAGTTCTCAAACAAGTAATCTCAAATCACTCAGGTATTGAGGATTTAGTGTCTAATAATTTAATGAAATTTACTTATGACAGACTTTCATCTCTTACAGTAAAGTTTCATAGGTCTTGTCCGATACTAGTCTTCCCAAAGTAAGTATCTATGCAAATGATTATGACATTGCCATGTCCACATAGTTCAAGAAACAGAACTACTAGTCATCTTGCATTCTAATCGTCTAACGTTTTCTATGCGTCCAATTTTATAGAAAACTCCGATTAGGGACCATTTTCAACCTTTGACATTCAAGTTCACTTGATAGACATTTCTTAGTCACAGGACTGGTCCTGACAGTCTATCTTGAATATATCGTCAAGTTGAAGGGACTCATCATTTAATAAACCACAAATTAAATGGAAAAATGAATTTCTTTCATTTATTGTGAATGATTAACCAATAATGTTTTACAAAGATTTAAATTCTAAAACTTTAAAACATTAAACAGAGACATCAAAGCCATTCTCCAATATGCTTGATTCCCATAGCTGCAGTGTGCGAGTTGTGCTTCGCTTGCGGCAGAGGTTTAGTTAATGGATCTGATATGTTGTCATTAGTTCCAATTTTGCTTATCTCGACTTCTTTTCTTTCAACGAACTCTCGTAGAAGGTGAAATCTACGAAGTACATGCTTGACTCTCTGGTGGTGTCTAGGCTCTTTTGCCTGTGCAATAGCTCCGTTATTATCACAATACAGGGCTATTGGTCCTTTAATGGAGGGGACTACACCAAGTTCTCCTATGAACTTCCTTAGCCATATAGCTTCCTTTGCTGCTTCATGTGCAGCAATGTACTCCGCTTCAGTTGTAGAATCCGCAATGGTGCTTTGCTTAGCACTTTTCCAGCTTACTGCTCCTCCGTTGAGGCAGAAGACAAACCCAGACTGTGATCTGAAATCATCTTTGTCGGTTTGGAAACTTGCGTCCGTATAGCCTTTAACAATTAATTCATCATCTCCACCATAGACCAGGAAGTCATCTTTGTGCCTTTTCAGGTACTTCAGAATGTTCTTGGCAGCAGTCCAATGCGCCTCTCCTGGGTCTGACTGGTATCTGCTCGTAGCACTGAGTGCGTACGCAACATCCGGGCGTGTACATATCATAGCATACATTATTGAACCAATCAATGATGCATATGGAATCCCACTCATTCGTCTACGCTCATCAAGTGTTTTTGGGCACTGAGTCTTGCTTAGAGTCATTCCATGAGACATGGGTAGGTAGCCTCGCTTGGAGTCCGCCATCTTGAACCTATCAAGCACCTTATTGATATAAGTGCTTTGACTAAGTCCAATCATCTTTTTAGATCTATCTCTGTAAATCTTGATGCCCAATATGTACTGTGCTTCTCCTAGATCCTTCATCGAAAAACATTTCCCAAGCCAAATCTTGACAGAGTTCAACATAGGAATGTCATTTCCGATAAGTAATATGTCGTCGACATATAATACTAGGAAAGCAATTTTGCTCCCACTCACCTTCTTGTATACACAAGATTCGTCTGCGTTTTTGATGAAACCAAAGTCACTGACTGCTTCATCAAAACGTATATTCCAGCTCCTGGATGCCTGCTTCAATCCGTAGATTGACTTCTTTAGCTTGCATACCTTTTTAGCATTCTTTGGATCCTCAAAACCTTCAGGCTGTGTCATAAACACAGTTTCTGTTAAAACGCCGTTTAAGAAAGCAGTTTTGACATCCATCTGCCATATTTCGTAATCGTAATATGCAGCGATTGCTAACATTATTCGAATAGACTTTAGCATTGCAACTGGTGAAAAGGTTTCATCGTAATCCACACCGTGGACTTGCCTGTAACCTTTTGCAACCAATCTAGCTTTGAAAACTTCAAGTTTCCCATCCTTGTCCTTTTTCAGTTTGAAAACCCATTTGCTTCCAATGGCTTGGTAGCCATCTGGCAAATCGACCAAATCCCATACTTGGTTTTCAGACATGGAGTCTAATTCAGATTGCATGGCTTCTTGCCACTGCTTGGAGCTAGGGCTCGTCATAGCTTGCTTGTAAGTCGCAGGTTCATCACTTTCAAGTAATAGAACGTCATAGCTCTCGTTCGTCAAAATACCTAAGTACCTTTCCGGTTGAGATCTATATCTTTGCGATCTACGCGGGGTAACATTTCTAGATTGACCATGATTCTCACCAGATTCTTCTAAAGATCTCTGAGTTTCATCCTGAATGTCATCTTGAGCATTCTCTAGAGTTTGTTGTTCGACTCGAATTTCTTCGAGGTCTACTTTTCTCCCACTTGTCATTTTGGAAATGTGATCCTTCTCCAAAAAGACACCATCTCGAGCAACAAACACTTTGTTCTCAGATGTATTGTAGAAGTAATACCCCTTTGTTTCCTTTGGATAGCCCACAAGGATACATTTGTCAGATTTTGGATGAAGTTTGTCTGAAATTAATCGTTTGACGTATACTTCACATCCCCAAATCTTAAGAAAAGACACATTTGGAGGCTTTCCAAACCATAATTCGTATGGAGTCTTTTCGACAGCTTTAGACGGAGCTCTATTTATAGTGAGTGCAGCTGTATTTAGTGCATGTCCCCAAAATTCTAATGGAAGTTCGGCCTGACCCATCATTGACCTGACCATGTCTAGCAAGGTTCTGTTCCTCCGTTCTGACACACCGTTCCATTGTGGTGTTCCAGGAGGAGTCAATTCTGATAGAATTCCACATTCTTTCAGATGGTCATCAAATTCATAGCTCAGATATTCACCGCCTCTATCAGACCGCAGTGCCTTAATCTTCTTGCCTAATTGATTCTCTACTTCACTTTGAAATTCCTTGAATTTGTCAAAGGATTCAGACTTATGCTTCATTAGGTAGACATAACCATACCTACTGAAGTCATCAGTGAAAGTGATAAAGTAGCTGAAACCACCTCTAGCATTTGTACTCATTGGTCCACATACATCTGTATGGATTAAACCCAATAGTTCATTTGCTCTTTCTCCAACTTTAGAGAAAGGTTGCTTTGTCATTTTGCCAAGTAAACATGATTCGCATTTACCATAATCCTCTAAGTCAAATGGTTCTAGAATTCCTTCCCTTTGAAGTCTTTCTAAGCGTTTCAAGTTTATATGGCCTAATCGACAATGCCACAGATAGGTGAGATCTGAATCATCCTTTTTGGCCCTTTTGGTATTTATGTTATATACTTGTTTGTCGTGATCTAATAAATAAAGTCCATTGACTAATCTAGCAGATCCATAAAACATCTCTTTAAAATAAAACGAACAACTATTGTCTTTTATTATAAAGGAAAATCCCTTAGCATCTAAGCAAGAAACTGAAATGATGTTTTTAGTAAGACTTGGAACATGGAAACATTCTTCCAGTTCCAAAACTAGCCCGGAGGGCAACGACAAATAGTAAGTTCCTACGGCTAATGCAGCAATCCGTGCTCCATTTCCCACTCGTAGGTCGACTTCACCCTTGCTTAACTTTCTACTTCTTCTTAGTCCCTGTGGATTGGAACATAAGTGTGAGCCACAACCTGTATCTAATACCCAAGAAGTTGAATTAGCAAGTATACAGTCTATAACGAAAATACCTGAAGATGGAACGACTGTTCCGTTCTTCTGATCTTCCTTTAGCTTTGGACATTCTCTTTTGTAATGGCCTATTCCATCACAATAAAGACAGCTTGATGTGGACTTGTCCTGCTTTGATTTAGCATTGCCCTTGGACTTTCCACCTTTCTTGAATGGTCTCTTTCTAGCCTTGAGTAAATCTTTGGCTTCACAGTCCAGTACTATTTCAGCCTTTCTGACAAGGTGAATAAATTCTGCAACTGTTTCTTCTCTTGGTTCACTTAGGTATTGTTGCTTGAAGCGACCAAACCCACTGTGTAGTGAATTGAGCAAGACAGAGACTGCCATCCTTTCGCTTATTGGTGTTCCTAGTAGACTTAGGCGATCAAAATATGAACACATAAGATCCACATGGAACCTCAGTGGGACGCCTACCCTCTGTTTAGTGCGAAGGAGCTGAACATGTGTTTCTTGGACCTCCATCCTATAACACCTGTTGGGAGAACTAACCTTTAGACCAGACATTGATTCAATCAACTCATGGACGTTCAGGTCCCTGTCCTCCGTACTTCCACGACAGATATCCCTCAGATTCTTGATGAGCGTAAAAGGTTCATAGGCTACAAACCTTCTAGCCCAATCATCAGGGATATTGTTCAGCATGAGACTCATAACCTTTTTGAGATCCGCATCCCAGGCGTAAAATCTCTCAGGGGTCATGTCTCTGGCATAGTAGCTTGGCATGGGATGTGACAGTACATACTCAAGTCCATTGAGTTTGACTATTTCAACTAGCTTAGCTTCCCATTCAAGAAAATTTGTCAGGTTCAGCTTGACCATAAGCTCAGAACCCATGATGATGTTTTGATTGTTGTTTGCCATATTAAAAACTACAATTGAAAAGAATAAACAAATAAATAACCATTCACAGTTTCTCTTAATAAACTTAAATTCTAGCATACATGCATAATTCAATGTTTATTAAGCATTTTATTCAAGTTATGTGTTCCGGCAGGTGTGAATAAAATGATTCCAAGATCCTAAAATCATTGAAGAACTAAGCACAGTTTGTCGACTTAATCCTAGAACATCTTAGGTAAGCAAAAGCCTTTTGCTAATAGTCTAGAAACTATTCTTGGTTGATAGGTACGTCTAAGAACTTATTAGGTAAACCTATCGAATTTGCCACGACATAAAAGGACTCCTTACTTATATCGTTGAGTTTCACCAAAACTAACATGTACTCACAATTATTTGTGTACCTTGCCCCTTTAGGACCAATAAGTAACACCTCGCTGAGCGAAAACTATTACTAGATTGATGTAAAGGATATCCAAGCAAGTGTATATTTTGGCATGGCACCTTTTAACTCAATTTTTAAGTTTGGAACTTAAGGCTCTTACTATGTTGGTTAGATTTTAAGTGAACTAAAATCCTTAATCATGCAACATAATCAAGCTTATGATCTCATGCATTTTAAGACATATTTAAAACAATAAATAACTTAAAACATGCATAAGATATTTGTGATCTAGTATGGCCCGACTTCATCTTGAAGCTTTGACTTCAAAGTCCGTCTTGAAAATCTCCGTGGGAGGCACCATTTTCTTCAAATAGGATAAGCTATAACTAATTACAACTATTTGATGGTTCGCAGACCATATTTGAATTGAAAAATAACTTTGGTACTTTAGACCAATTACATTCAAATTAATGGTACGCAGACCATATTTTCTATCCTATTTGGGCCATACTAGTCACTTCATAACCTGCAAAACAGTACATATACAATATATACCATTCACCCATTCATTATCATGAGTGGCCCACATAGCTGGTTAGTAAAACACATTATGCATCACGTAAACATTTGCAGCAATTAATCAAGGGCACCAATAATCTACCAATTATTCAGTCCTTATTAATTCTAATCGAGTTGTTTTAACCTTAAGGATTTGTAGACCTAATCAAGAGTTTATGACTAAAAAGCGCTCCCACTCAAACCAATAAATTCATATGCTTTACTAATTTTAAACATAAAAATGTATTTCTAGTCTAACCGGAAACATACAAATTTAATTAAAATTTAAAGCTCATATCAATTTATAATTGAATCCAAAAAATTTAATTTAATTTCAGTCGCATTTAAATTAATTCATGATTTTAATTTTAGTAAAATAATTAGAATAAATTCCATTTATTATAATTATAATATTCAAAATTAAAATCCAAGAAATTAATTCAAATTATTAATTTTAAAATTAATTAAAATTACGTGAACTGAAATTTTCAAATTAAACATTCAAAACGATCTAATCGTAACGCAAACACCCTACGCGTTGCACGCCCATGGGCCGTACGCACACAGCCATTGCTGGCCATGTGCGCGCAGCCCATGCGCTCGTCGCATAGCTGCTGCTGTCTCATCGCAAGCCTCCGCACAGCGCCCTATCGCACGCGAGCTATCGCTTGCAGTGCGCGCGCGAGATCGCTCGCTGGGCGCGCTGGCTCGCTCGCTGTGCGCGCGAGCCATCGCTCGCTGGGGCGAGCCATCGCTCGCTGGTGCGCGACATCGCTCGCTGGGCGGGCGACATCGCGCGCTGTGCGCGCGAGGCATCGCTCGCTGGCGCGAGCCATCGCTCGCTGGCGCGAGCCATCGCTCGCTGGTGCGCGACATCGCTCGCTGGGCGAGCGACATCGCGCGCTGCGCGCGCGAGCATTGCTGGGCGCAGCGCTCGTGGCACGCGAGCTTGCGCTCGCTGCGCGCGAGGCTGCGCGCACTTGTGCGAGGCAGCGCGCGTTGTGGCGCAGCTCGCTTGCTGCCCACACGCGACTGCCTTGGCTCGCCCTTCGCCCATGCCCATTCGTTCATTGCTCGTGGCACACGACACAAGGCAGGGCTGCTGCCTTGTGCTCGTGCACTACGCCCTTGCTCATTGCATTCGTGCCGCACGGGCGACGAGCTCCCTTGCTCGTCGTCGCATGCCCGCATTATACAACACCCCTTAAGGGTAACACGAAGCGTCCATTGCTTCGTGCGTGCAAGTTATTTGAACGAATCGCATAAAAATTTAAAATTTATATTTAAAATTAATGACAAATTAATAAATATTATTAATTTCATAATTTTAGGGCGAAAAATCGAAAATTTATTATCCAATTGATTTCCGATTGATATGGATTCAAGTCTAGGTCATAAAAATTTAAAATTTATCGTAAATTTACAATTTTTATGGTGGTTTTTAATCATAGGTTTCTAATTAAATTACAATTAATTATGAAAATCAAATTAATTCTAAATTATTCTAATTTTCAACAAATTAATCATAATTACAAATTAGATTGCATAATTAACAAGACTAGGCATTCAAACTTGTTAAACATATGCAGTAGGTCAATCAAAAATTCAAGATTTATCAACAGGAATAGCAAATATTTAATTTAACATCTTAAATTTACGAAATTTTGCATTCGAAAAACTAAAACCTTCGAAAAGTCATAGTTAGGCTTCGAATTTGAGAATTCTGGGTTCGGCAGAAAAATACTATTTTTGTCAAAATTTTAGAATGCCTTTTACATGCGGAATTGACACAAAAATCACTCAATTCGGATGAGTAATGAAGAAACTGCCGAAAACCTGCGTACATATAATTAAATAAACGCAATTTGCAATTAATTAACAATTACGAAAATTAATCACCCCTTTTAATTCTTGCAAATTTGTAATATTTAACCATGTTCATGCAATTTAGATTATGAAAATAATAAGGGGCTCGTGATACCACTGTTAGGTTATGATACATATGACATTACATAAATCATGCGGAAACAACCATTAACCCAGGACAACATATTATTTACACATAATCATATAGCATAATTTAGATGCATACTCTTTGTTGCGTGCCCTCCCTAGCTGCGCCCGAACCGAACAAGAACAAGTCTTTTAGGACTCCAAGTGTCGTCCCTCCGTAGATAGTCCACAGCACGTCCGGATCCGCCTTAAGATTGACCAACTAGAATCGCCCTTAAGGTACTAGAAAATTTCGGCACTTTTGAGCAAGATGTGTGTTTGATTTTCTCTCAAAAACTCACTTTTGAATACTTTGAAACTTATGTATAAATTATGACCCCTAGGCCTTTATTTATAGAGTTATGGAAAAGGAATCGTAATCCTAGTAGGATGCGAATTAATTGGAATTAGAATCCTACATGAATTCTATTTAATTAATTTATCCAATTAGGAATAGACATTTAATCATACACTGACTCTTGCAGATTCAGGAATCACGCATGAGCACAAACTCACACACACACGGCAGCCACAAGGGCTGCCCATGCGCGTGCGAGCAGCAGCCCGCGCGGCACGGCCCACGCAGCCGTGGCCTCTTGGCGCGCGCTGGGCCTGCCTTGCGGTAGGCCTGGCCGCTGCCTTGGCTGGGTTTTGTGGCGCGCATGCTTGCTGGGCGATGGCCCCGGCTTCGTGCTGGGCCTTCGTCCGGCAAGCCTCGTCCGATGCTAATTCGTACGATACGCTTCCGATTAAATTTCCATTTCCGGAATCTATTTCCGATACGAACAATATTTAACATTTCCGATTCCGGAATTAATTTCCGTTTCGAACAAATATTTAATATTTCCGTTTCCGGAATTATTTTCCGATTCCGGCAATATTTCCGATTCTGACAATATTTCCGTTTCCGGCAATATTTCCGATTCTGGTAATATTTCCATTTCCAATAATATTTTCCGATACGTACCATGTTTCCGTTTCCGGCAACATCTACGACTTGGATAATATTCATATTTCCGATACGATCCATATTTCCATTTCCGGCAATATCATCGTTTCCGGAGTATTCATTTCTTGCCTGTGACGATCTTAGCTCCCACTGAAACCAAGATCCGTCGGTTCCGAATATTCATAGATGGAGTATTTAATGCCATTAAATACTTGATCCGTTTACGTACTATTTGTGTGACCCTACGGGTTCAGTCAAGAGTAAGCTGTGGATTAATATCATTAATTCCACTTGAACTGAAGCGGCCTCTAGCTAGGCATTCAGCTCACTTGATCTCACTGAATTATTAACTTGTTAATTAATACTGAACCGCATTTATTAGACTTAACATAGAATGCATACTTGGACCAAGGGCATTATTTCCTTCACCGGTCCCCAGCCTAGCTTCTTCTTATTGTCCTCCTCTGAGACGGCATGGCATTCCCTCTCCTAGTGGCCCATAATCCCACAGGCAAAGCAGAAAAATGGAAACCTCTCATACACATACTCCACTTTCACCTCTCGAACTTTTTTGTCTTTTATTTTCTAGGATCGACGTAGGAGTAGCAGGGTATTGAGCATAATTCTAAGTCTACGGTACCTCCCTACACTTATTACGTCTTCTTCCAGTTCAAGAATTTCCCACATGCTGCGCACCAAGGCCTTGACATAAGCATCAGACCGACAATTGAAAGGTAGGTTTTTAACCTGGACCCAAAAAGGGGAGTGCGTAATTGTTACCTGGTCGGGTTGTTCATCCATGTCTATTTCTTTCATTAGGATGAGTGTTATCAAACCACCATGGTCTTCCTGCTAGCACTCTCTCCTTATCCCTCCAATGAAAGAATAGGAAAGCATACAAATTAGGCTTCAACGCCCTAATTACCATCCCTTTTGCAGGCGCCTAGACTCCCATCATTGTCCGTTTGAAGGCTTCGGCGTTATACGGTCTGTCGGTCAACAATCTCCCCATCACCATAAGAGATAGGTTCCAAATCCTCCTGTAGGGGAATACAGTTAAACATAATAACATGTGCGGAAACAATCCCCAAAGCCAGGAAACATGTATAAAGCACAGATCAAGCATACTTACGTTTGAAGCGTGTTTTCCCTAGTAATCTGTCAACGAATACGAACTAAGAACTCCACTTGCCGTTCCTCTACTTGGTTCACCGACACGATCAGATCCGTCTTGATAATCGTAGCTTAGACAATCGATCAAGAGTGTTTGCTTTTGGGAAGAACTCGGTTTGGAGGCACATAGAGAATTAGGGTTCTCTCAGTGTCTAGGGTTAGAGTAGTGTTGAATTGTGTTAGGAAAACTTGGGTGTGTAGGTTATTAGAATAACCTTACTAACTGGCCAAGCCAATAAGGCCATGACCGACCAGCAAGCCCACGCGACACACACACACGACAAGCGAGCACACAGCCAGTTGGGCCATGGGCCGCGCGGTGCTGCTGATGTGTGTCATCTTGGCCCCCGCGCGCACACGCAGCCGCTCGGCTTTGGGTCAGCGTTGTTGTGCTTGTGTTGCTTGCGTACCATGCGCCCATGGGCCTCGAATGCTTCGTGCATTCGGCTCGTGGGTTGCTCTTCGTATTCGTGACTTAATATCGTTCCGGATATTATTTATCGTTTCGTATACGACGAATCACCGTCGTACGATACGATTTATTCGTTTCGCCCAGCTTACGAATATTCGCGATACGATATACGATTCCGATGCAAGGTCGTATCGTATAATACGTTTTCCAAAACTAATTCCCGAAAAGCTATTAAATGAATTTCCGATTCATTTAATCCGGTGATCTGTTACGTGTCATTGGTGTGACCTTGTAGGTTCAGTCAAGAGTAAGTTGTGAGCTTAATATTCATTAGAACTCACTGGTCGAAAACATTGCTCCAGCTAGCTGTTCCGATCACTTGATCTCACTGAATTAATTGTTCGGAATTAATATGAACCTTGGTATTAGACTTAATGCACCTTGGGTGAATGACGTATTTCCTTCACCTCCTCACTAGGGTTTATCTCCCCGAAATCAATAATCTCTTCCTCGTCGTCCTCTATGCAGAGTTTCTTGCAGAAATCTGCAATCTCCTCGGCCATTAGTCCTGGAGCAGTGTCACCGGAAACGGTAGATTGGCCGGATAAACACGGTAGGGTTTTTCTAACGCGAGCGTAGAGAGGAAACCCTGTCTTTCAAGGGAGATTAGAGTATAGTTGTAAGTGGTACTTACTTACCTAAAACTTTGTGTAAAGGTAAATGTACAACTAATATGAGACGGAGGGAGTATATAAATGGCTCATATTAATGATATTGTTTTTCCTGGTGGAAAAAAAAAAAGTTCTTTCGCAGGAATATGCCTCCATTGCATAGTCATATCAGGAAAGGGCAGTATTGTAAAATTAAAATAAAAAGAAATAAAACAGTATGACCAAAACACCCTTTTTCTCCCTTTTGCAACCCTACGCTGCAATTCCCATCTCAACCCTCCGACGTTGTGCATTATCTGCTTCTCTTCTCTCCTTTTGTAGTTTGCCCCTTTGTAATTCCCCTAATTTTGCCCTCAATTCCTTGATTACCCTTTTCCTTCTTCTCTCCGATTTCATCACAATACCCGCCAATTTTCTCTCTCCTCCCTCGTTCGAATTTCAGTTAATTCTCCCCCTTTTCTTCTTCCTCCTCCTTCCTACAATTCCCACCTGCGAATTTCTGGAGTGTTTTTCTCAATTTGTTCGGATTGTTCTCCTTCTGTGTTCCATGGATTGCTTTTACAAGATTTGAGAAGTACCCAGTTCGAATTTGATGATTTACACTGTTTTGTTAAGCTGAGCTGATGGATCAAAATCCTAATTTTCTGAGTTAGGGTTCTATAACCCCGAGGTACTGTAGTTAATTTCATTTGTATTGACAATATTGCTTTAATATTTTGTAGTTTTGGGTGATTCCCATGTCATTATTCTGAGTAATTTTGCTGTCAACTAATTTTTTCTTGATTTTTGGTACCTTAATGAGCACTGTTGTAACATTACTAATGTAAATATGACTACGTGCTTTCAAGTTTGTGAATTTGAATTATTCTGATATAGTAGTATATGACAAATCATAGGTTTATGCTGGATTTTAATATCCGTAACATAATTGTTAATTACTGGGGGGGTTGAAGGATGATAGATTGTTAACTATGGTGAGATATGTTGGTATTTTTACTTCAGCCTTATTTATATGTCATACGGTTGAGTTCTCTGGGTTTTCACCTTTTAACTAGACCATAGCAGAAAGAAGTATTTCAAGGTGGTCAATTGGACCCTGGGAATTGACAAATACCACCTTGTCACCGAGTTTAAGGAAGCTTGACAGTCGCTCTAGCTCCTTAGATATTACTACGTATTTATTAGGAAGGGGAAAATATGTTTTACTTTTTGTTATTGTGGTATGAGGGTTAAAGGAGGGGCTGGAATAAGTATCTGATGAAATTTCTTCTCTTTGCTTCAAAGACTGTATAGTGTGCAATTTGCGTACTAGGGGGATCACTTATGGTGCATTTTGGTGTTTGTTGTCTTTCCTTTCGCTTAATTCATGTATGATGATTCCTGATTATGCTCCATTTTTCGATTTTTATGTTGTTGATACTTTTGTTATCGACATCTTAGTTAGTTTATCCATCTTGTTCCATAGGTTGTTGATGCCTCTGGTGACTGGACATTGTTGAGGGCTGCTTACAAAATTGTAACTAGTTCTTGAAAAATTATGGGGAATCATGACTTGATCCATGGAAAAAATCACAGAATGGATCTAAGCCATGGTCAGCAGCCGGTGCTTTCCCATAATCACAGCCGAGGTCATGGACAAACTCGGGAGCATGAACTGGGTTTGGGACAAGGGCATGAGCAGAGTTTAGGACATGCCTGCGACCAAGATGAATTGGCTCTGGAACAGAACAATGACCATGAAGCAAGCGATGGACATCATTATGAACAAAGCAATGACTTGCATATGGAGCATAAACCTAATCATGAAAGCCATGAAATCTCCTCACAGAACAATGATTTATCTATAGAAGAGCACAATGAGCTGGCTGTTTCCAGCAATCAAGAATTTGCTGAGGATTTGGAGTTAGATATGGATCAAAACCAGGAAATTTCTATTGAAGATGTTGATGATATGGGTGTTCAGGACCCAGAGTATGTACTTAGTAACGTTGTTCAGGCCCGCTCTCTGGTTGTTAGCCCTAGCCATGAGATTCGTGTAGGGCAGGAATTCCCAGATGTGAGGAGCTGCCGCAGAGCTTTAAGGGACCTGGCAATTGCTCTACACTTTGAAATGCAGACCATCAAATCTGATAAAACTCGCTTTACTGCGAAATGTGCAGCTGAAGGATGTCCCTGGCGTGTGCATGCTGCAAGGCTTCCTGGGGTGCCTACTTTCACAATCAGGACCCTTTATGAATTCCATACATGCAATGGAATAGGTCATCTTGGCCACCAACAAGCATCAGTTCAGTGGGTGGCAAACTCTGTTGAACAACATTTGAAAGAGAATCCTAACTGCAAACCCAAAGAGATACTAGAAGAGATTCATCGAGTACATGGGATTACCTTATCATACAAGCAGGCCTGGCGGGGTAAGGAGCGTATCATGGCAGCTATGCGTGGTTCCTTTGAAGAGGGTTATCGGCTTCTGCCACAATATTGTGAGCAAATTAAACGCACAAATCCTGGTAGTATTGCTTCTGTTTATGGTAATCCAGAAGACGGCTGCTTCCAACGGCTCTTTATTTCATTCCAAGCATCTATTTATGGTTTTCTAAATGCTTGTAGACCACTGCTTGGGCTTGATAGAACCTATTTGAAAAGCAAGTACTTGGGCACTTTGTTGCTTGCCACTGGTTTTGATGGGGATGGTGCTCTCTTTCCTTTGGCATTTGGTGTAGTTGACGAGGAAAATGATGAGAACTGGATGTGGTTTCTATCAGAACTCCACATTCTACTTGAGACTAATACTGAAAATATGCCAAGGCTAACCATTTTGTCTGACAGGCACAAGGGTATTGTTGACGGAGTGGAAGCAAATTTCCCCACTGCTTTTCATGGATTTTGCATGCGTCATTTGAGTGAAAGCTTTTGTAAGGAGTTCAATAACACAATGCTCGTGAACCTTTTATGGGAAGCTGCTCAAGTTCTTACCATAATTGAATTTGAGGCAAAGGTTTTGGAAATAGAGGAGATATCACAAGATGCTGCGTTTTGGATTAGAAGAATTCCACCCCGTTTGTGGGCTACAGCATATTTTGAGGGCACAAGATTTGGGCATCTGACTGCAAATATAGTTGAATCTTTAAATAGTTGGCTTCTTGAAGCTTCTGGACTCCCAATCATTGAGATGATGGAGTGCATTAGGAGGCAGCTAATAACTTGGTTTAATGAACGACTTGAGATAAGCATGCAGTGGGCATCGATAGGAACACTCGTTCCTAGTGCTGAAAGGCATGTTGATGAGGCAATTGAGCATGCTCGGTCTTACCAAGTTCTTCGTGCAAACGAGGCAGAGTTTGAAGTTATAACACATGAAGGATCAAATTTTGTGGATATTCGAAATAGGTGTTGTCTGTGCAGGGGATGGCAACTGTATGGTCTACCATGTGCACATGCTGTGGCTGCCTTACTTTCATGCAGGCAGAATGTACATCGTTTTACAGAAAGTTGTTTCACAGTTGCAACTTATCGGAAGGCATATTCTCAAACTATACATCCAATTCCAGATAAGTCATTGTGGAAGGAGGAGTTGTCTGAAGAGGAATTGGATGCAACCAAATCTGCTGGCCTTATTATAATAAACCCACCCAAGTCTCTACGCCCTCCTGGAAGACCGAGAAAGAAAAGAGTTCGAGCTGAAGATCGAGGCCGTGTCAAACGTGTTGTGCATTGTAGTCGTTGTAATCAGACAGGTCACTTCAGAACTACATGTGCAGCACCTCTATGAATTCTTATCTGAAGATCGGCAGACAATTGGTATGATTTTTAAGTGTTTCCATATATTAGGGAAATCTGGTAAACTATTTTATTATTTATGCAACTTTAGTACTTAGTTAGAATAACTTGTCTATATGGTGTCTTCCCTGTTATTTAGGAAAAATATGTGAACAAAAAAAGCAGTGGCTGCTATAAACCTACTTTTAATGAATAATACAATTGCTTATACACATTGAAGCCGAACCTTTCCTATGTCTCCCACTGTATTATTAGAGACAGAGTAATAAAACCATAAAATGAGGCATGAAGGAAGCAACACAGACAGTGAGACAGAGGCAGTCTTTGAAATTATAGTTCTCGAATACTGTGGTCGTCTTTCGTCTATAATTGCTACTTGCTACTGTCTGACTTTTCTGATAAACATTTGTCCACTACCCATAAAGGATGGAATCGTCTATCATGATCTGCAGCATTTGGAGTTTAGATCTTGATAAACCGGATCAAATGTTGTAAATGTGCGTTTACTTTCTCCTTCTCAACTTGTATCTTTACTTACCTAACCAGAATTTTGGACCCTTGTGGCCTTGGAAATGTTAACCCGAAATGGTAGATTAGAGTTGGATTTCTCATTTCATTCAGATCAAATGGTTAGGTAAGCATTGATTGATACTAACATGCTTCGGATTCATTTCATAAAAGTATATGTACAAGAGTTCTTTAAGAAATAGTCTTGAAGACCATAATAACACTAAAAATGCATACTTCTGGTGATATTTTGGGTGTAAGTAAGTAATTAATTTATTAAATAATCATTACAATTGGTTAAATGTACTAAACAGATCATCCGTTCAAGAGTAAACATGCGAGGAAATAAAAATTCAATGTTTTGATGTTTTTGCAAAAACATAACAACAAAGAGACAAAATAGGTAAAGGACAAAACTTGTTACTGTCATCTTTTTTGGACTGATTATGAATACGAACAAATGAATAATGGTATAAAAAATGAAACAAATTGTGTTTTTAAATAAAAATTATACTTTTAATAAAGAAATTGTACTTTCAAAAATGGTTGATATTGTTTTTAAAAGAAAATGACACTTTAAAAAAAAAGTTACTTTATGTCACTTTCTCTTCTTTTTTCGGACATTTTCCTCTTTTTTATTTATTATTTTTGTCATTTTTCGGTTTTCCTATTTATTTTGTCCTATTTCTAATTTGTTTGTTTGCTGGTGCGAATTTAAGAAAACACCCCTTTGATGTGCTTCCTAATCCCATGTTATCTAGGGATGTTAATGGGACGGGGCAGGGCGGATGCGGATGTAGGTCCCTCCATCCCACCTAAAATTTCCAACCCATTCCCCGCCCCATCACCCATGGCGGGTACAAAGTTCATCCTTATCCCGCCCCAACGGGTACAAACTAAAGTCCATCCCCACCCCACCACCCCGTCTGGGTATCCATCCCCGTCTCATCCCCATCCCATATACGCCTAGCTAGTTTTTCTTATTTAGCAAACATTAGAAAAAAGTAACTTCCATAACAAAAAAAATTAATCAAACAAAATTATAAGTCTCGCCTTAATTCATATTATCATATACTACAAACAAATCCAAACGCATCAAAAAAATTGTTCAAACTTTTATCTTCATTAACCTTTTTAATTTACGTAGGAAATAATACTCAGGTAGGGTTGACGGTGGGGCGGATGAGGATGGGATGAGGCGGGCGAGAAGGGTTCAGCACAAAATCCACACTCGCCCCATCACCCATTGCGGGTATGATTTTTGTACCTATTCCCGCCCCGCCACCCACCAAATCTCCCTCCATCCCCGCCTACTTGGGACGAATGTGGGACAAATCTCCCATAAAATCCGCCCCACTGAGATCCTAATGTTGTCCATCGCCTCGCCGGACCCGTTTGCGTAAAGGATTTCCAACACATTTGTTGTCAACGTGTAACTATGTGACTTGTGAGTAATTTGACCTAACATGCCCTATTGACGAGCCACTAATTACAAAACTACTTGCCACTAAACCAAGTGCTAATTACGTTTCTTGTTGCTTCATATCCTTACGTTTTTTACGGCTAAATTTTGTTTATCCTACCAAGACAATGTCAAAATCTAAGATAATACGGTTGCACTCTCATCAAACCCATTACAAATTAACCAAAAAAACCTACTATAGTAGGCTTTCTTAAGTTATAACTAACCTACTATACGGTTCACCCACCCTCTTCACGTTCTGCTTAACATCCGTGTTAACGATCACTTATGTTTCACAACACTTTAAACCTTAGATTCTTGATATTTAAAAGAAATACACAGGGGCTGTGATACAGTAAGCAGTTGTCAATTGATTTCAAGGGCACAACTAGTAACTCGTCAATTGATGCCTTTACTCAACTTGCTCGGTAAACAGAATGGCCGAGTACGACTGAAGTCCATACTTTCACACAAAAACCTGAATTACAAGTCAGTACAGCTGATGTCCCAGAAGCAATTCAAGCAAAGGTTAACTAAAGCAGTCAAAACAAGTTTTTAGTTATAATTGGATTCTACCATAGTAATACAGCCTTTTCTACTAAAATTATTCTGTGACAAGCTAAATCTAAAAGAACAAGGTGAAGTGACCAATCTAATAGCCATAATTTCCACCATATACTGATCCATAAGCTCCAGGTTGGCTTGCATGTCCAGCACTAGCCGGTGTAGATCCATACACTGATGTAGGAGCTGCATATGAGTTATAACCTTGGCTGTAACCCTGATCAGTTGCACCACCTGTCTGGGTTGGTGCTTGGGCTGCCGCTGCCTCTGCCATGAAATTCTGCACATCACGCAACATTTACACACATATGGAACTCTAAAATTCTAAAAACAACGTAATAGGAGAGCACAAGCACTCTTTATACTCCGTAACAATACGATATCACTATCTAAAGCATCTTGGACTTGCAAAAACAGTATCCAAAGTATCTTGGCAAATTACACAGCAAAGAATGTCGTCTCGGTAATTTGACAAACCTTTAGTGTAACAAATTCAAAGCGACCAGACAAACTCCTATCAAATAGATAAAACAAGTCATTACAAAACATTACCTGTATAAGCTGCTGAGCTGCTTGAACTTGCGATGCGGTTCCATTTATCTCCACTGTCATTTCACCAGGAACACCCCTTGTCTCTTGTATGGTGATAGTAGCTCCACTGGCACGTCGAATGTAGCTTATAGTGGAACCGTTGGTACCGATCACAGCATCTGCATATAATAAAGGGACCTGCATGTGCTGCGTGATCTGCACAGAGAGGAGAAAGAGTGATTAGTTCTGGAAATTATTGTTGAAAAGGAGAACTAAAAAATGAGACTACTTGGAGGATGCCCAATGTTTAGATTCTTCAACCTAAGCATTAGCACACTTCAACCTAAATTGATTTCTACACAAAGAAAGTTCTGTCAGGGTCAACAAAAACATCTTGTGCACTCAATGCAAACATCAATTTGGCAGTTCAATCCACGGTTACCTAATCCTCTAATACACTAGCTAATAGCATATCAGGTTCCTCATCATTCCAAAAATTTAATAGAAGCGACCAGGCTCTCTCAAAGTAACAATCCCCTTTTTCAAAGGCACATGATGTTATGGGTTTGCTGTAATAACTACGTACAAGTTAACAGGTTGGACCAAGACCTCTAGATCTAGCATTTGAAGCATCAACTGAAAGAGGAAGGTTAGATAACTAAAAAGCATTTTGGCCTCCTCTCCATAAATTGATACAGCTCAGTATCTTTTAACAAATTTAATATTCCCTTGTTAAAAGAAGGAATAACAATTTTGAAAATTGTATATTAATGATGTCTAATCCCGCACATAAGCAACTTGACCATGAGTTATATATTGCATATCCGCACTACATCTGCAACCCAAACATACTGTGAATTAGTTAATCCTCATTCAATTGAATAACCTCGTTTCAAGTAATCCAGATTACTTCAACACTTGGTGTTAGCACAAGAACCAAAGAGGAAAGAAAATTTTATCCACCCAAAATGATCCCTTCACCCCTAATTATCCCTTCCTAAGAACCTAATTACACACCAGCATAGGTTTTCTGACCGTCATTAGTCCTAACCGCTTACCCTTTTATGATGGCACTATTAAACATCTCCACTCTCTTAATCCTTGTCCGGCGGCCTCACCCCCCCCCCCCCCCCATTCCCTTTTGAAGAGAGTAGACCTAGGATGTATAGCCGCCACAAATTATGATGGATTATTCTGCATTCTCTCTCCTCTTTGCTCTCCCCTCCTCATTTCCATAGAGGCGGAGAGGATGATCTGGTGGATGGGAAGGATGACAGGTGTTTCAAGAGTATAAGGTAGAGTTTTCAGAGTTAACAATGATGAAGTGGGCTAGGTGGTGTTTCCGCACAGGTGCTATTGGGGAGGGAAAGAGGATGGCAATGACTGGAAAAGGTAGGAATGGCAGTCTGGCAGAAAATAGAGGGAGGTGGGGGTAATTAATTATTGTTGATTATTAGGTTATGCAAGGGTCAATGTGATATTGGAACTCTAAAAAATCCCAAGATAGAAGTATTTCAAAATTCCAAACTTCCCAAAATGGCAAGTGCTGCAATTTGTTCAAGGGAGGAAGTATAAAATCTCAAAATATTGTGGGATGCTGACTAAGAACACAAGATTCTCTCAATTCAGTGCTTGGAGTCGTGCTCAGGGATCAAGCGGCACAGCAGCTGGTAAGATGGCAAAGCTAGGAAAGGGGATGCAGATAGAGTAGAAAGGCTTTTGAAGCTTGACCAGGATGCTTTCAGTGACAGTAAAAAAATCTACAGATTCACTAATGGCCTGTATTCTGAGAAGCATGTACATCTTCTGTAACTAATTACTTAATAAACTCTTTTCTTTTTAGCACCCTAGGAGTGTAGTAGTACGGCCTATGTTACTCCGACTCTTCATTTTACCTCAAGTACCCGTGTCGGATCCTCGACACTCCGACATGGGTACGGACACTCCGACACTTCATTTTCGACTTAAATCCTAGAAACTTCGCAATTTAGCCGAGTCGGACACTTAGACACGTACCCGTGTCCGACAGTTGTACCCGAGTCCAAGTAACATAGAGTACGGCTAATGTCCCCATTAACTCAAAAAAAAAACAAAAATTTAAGCATACATATTGCTCGAGCAAATTTTTCCAAGTTTGTCTCTTTATCTTATATAGTTGGAGTTTAAGACTTTTAAGTGAAACTGACAGTTCCTTTTAAGTTCCGGAGGATATATTATTACATCGTAGCTTGAGGTAATGAGTTTATTGTCTTTATCCCTCCTTTTACATATGTGTGAATGTGTGAAAGTCAATTGGTGTCTTTTTTAATACTTCATATCATTAATACTTGTAATTAAGTAAAAGTCACAATCACACAACTTGAATTGCAAAAAATTCCGCACAACAGCTACTATGTTGTTGGATTCTATAAGGCCTTAGAGTAGCTACCCCACATATTATTTCCAATGATTCCTTCAACAAAAAGTCAGTGAAAACGCATGTCATACACAAGCTTAAGCTACACAGCAAGTGGCAGTAGCTTTAAATTCAATAATATGTAATCCAACTTTTAATGAGGACACCAGCCTATCCTTCAAAGAATATTTCAACCTAAATAGTCAATACAAATGTATCACGAATTACAATTTGGCACAGGTCACCTGCAAGCACTCGTCATTGGTCATGCTTAGTAGTTAAATGAGAGTATTTCCAAAAGCATAAGTGCATATTCACCATTTACCAAAAGCTGTACAATCACTTTCTTTATCAATCAGATCAAGACAAGGTAACAGACCTGTGTGATCATAGATGGTGTGGATTGAGCATTAGATGACGCATGGATACCCATTTGAGGTTCTCTTCCATAAGCTGATATTCCTTGGTGAGGCTGCCTATCAGGAGGAGGTGCCATTTCTGCTGGTGGATAATAATTGTCAAGTTGTCGTGGTGGTGGCATGTATTGCATACCAGAATAACCACCATGTCCACCGCCTCCACTTGGTGGAAGACCATGAGGGGGACCCCACGGCTGGGGTGGCATATGCTCCATCGGAGCACTTGAGGCTTGCATCTGGATGAAAAGAGACCAATTCCATGTAAGATATACACATTTGGAATGAACAGATTACAATAGCCATAGAAACAAGTAGTTACCTGCTTTTCAAAAACAGGTATTATACTACGATCAACCAAAAACTTCCTCAGATGTGTTCCAATCAGTTCAATGGCTCTGTGCACATCAACTGCTTCCCCAACTACTTCAACAACTCGGTCGTCTTGCAGAGCAAAAACAGGAAGGTCCTCTGCAGTAATAACAAGTCATATTTAACATAGCTATACATAAATATTTTGGTTACAAGTTTTGCATGAAGCTCACAGAACAACATATAAGATTTTATGTAGGGAACATGTAAGAGTTTGGAGCAAGGAATCAGACATACGAAAGACAAATGCCCTGTTTGCCTCAACTTATTTTTTACTTATTTCAGATAAGTTTAGATAAGTAAAGACAGAATAACATTTTTCAGAAAACTTCAGACACTAAGTTTTTTTCAGACAATTTCACACACAAATAAGTAAATTCGGACAAATTAAGTTCCGTTTCGATAAATAGTTTCAAACAATTTCATTTAAAAAAAACGAACCAAACAGAACCTAAAAAGGGGGGATTTTATATATAGTTCCACTAGTCTCACGAACTATACTATAGTTCTCTTTATTTGTATTTTTATTTTTATTTTTATTTTATTTTATTTTTAAAATTCTTTCAAATCTTTTTAGTTCCACATGCTATTTTGAAATGCACTTATTTTACTTATTCATTTATTTTAAATTTTACTTATTTTTATTTCTTACAATATTTCTTCTATTATATATATATATATATATATATATATATATATATATATATATATATATATATATACATTTTCTCTTATCCTATTTTCATTAATTTCACTTTCTCTTCCTTGTTTTTTTCTTTTTACTTCCTGCTCCTTTCTGGTTTGATTGGTGACAATGACGATCTCCTACGACGATTCATGTTAGCCGACCCCAAATCATTTTGGGACTAAGGCTTTGTTGTTGTTGTTGTTGTAGTCTCACGAACTATACTATAGTCTCTCTAGATGAGTTATTTCTGTAACACTTTTAGAATCTCCAAATCAGTAAGATGTTATAATAGTCTGTTTGGTTGGTTAAGCCTCACAGAAGATCGAACAGCAAAAAAAAAACTCCTAGGAGTTGATGCCATGCCTTACCTTGTCCAAGAACCCTGACAATACAATTTGCGGTTTCCTGGATTGACTTAACAGTGGCTCCCTGCTTTCCAATCAAACTGCCAGCCTGAGTGGCAGGTACTAACAACCTTGTCGAAACCTTGCCCCCTGCAGGAGTAGCTTGGGCCTGAGAAATATCAGCATCCAGGCCGTCGACAATACGTCTATGAACCCTCAAAAGGCCATCCATCGCTGGAGGAAGTGAAGCATCAGGATCCTCCTTTGCTGAGACCATTACCTATAAGCAGAAACAAGAAAGCACTCAGAAAAGACAGACCATTGACCAAAAAATTTACAGCTCAAATTAGACTCTAGTGTTTCTTTCAAGTGTCAATTTTCTGAAGGGCAAGTGGAAAAGATCAATGCAAGAGAAATAGCACGAGGAAAAACATATGGGTGAATCCACAGGGCCTATAACATTTTCAGGTCTAATACCAAAAGCCACAAAACAAGTCACTTCCCAGGTCAAAACAAAAACATGCATCTCCAACCCACTTTTGTTATCTACTTAAACTAGGCTTGCCCATAGTATCTTACTCCCGAGATTCTAAAAGCATTGCAGAAATGACTCCTTATCTCCTAAGGGATCCAGGGATCTAGAGAAGAATACAACAGAAAAAAGGGAAACAGGAAGACATCGATGAGGAAACTGTAAACACAAACGAGAAGAATATACCAAACTACAAATAGAAGAAAACTATGACCAAGTGAACTAACCACAGACAACCCCTCCAAAATTCTTCAGAAACACGTGACAGGGAAAAGATAAAAAGAAGATTCTGGCACACCTTCATAACCAAAGAATCCAAGCAATAGGGAATTTAACACAAGCAGCTTTAATCTTACTCCGCTAAGCTTCCATGCAACATCATAAATCCAACATGCTACAAGCAACCTAAATAAGATTTTATTTGTTTGAAAATTGAAGTGTATGGAAAATAACTGGGTTATTTCTGGTCACAAGTCAACATGACACTTTAAACAAATTCTCCTTCAAGATGATACTTTAGAGACACTGACATGAAAAATCCTGAATTTGATGGCTAACAGAGTATGTGGCACAGAAAAATAAAACACTCTTTTTTCAATATAGTACAAGATAAATGAATCTTATCGAGTGTAAATACATAATTAAAATCAAACATGTTTACGGAATTTCACTCTTTTCAGAAATTAAGGTCTACGAAATTCACAATGATTGAAGGATTGGCTGTTGGAGACACTAAATTAGGCAGAATATCTCAGCTTGCTGAAATACATAATTAACTTGTTATCTTAGAAGGTTTTAGTTACCTGAAATATGCAATACTACAACAGGCTTATGATACACCCTTACAAGCATTTAAGAAATTTCAGCCAGCTCAACAACTAATTTTCCCAAAAACTTTAAACAAATTCATCCAACTTTTTCCCAAACAGTGCCTGGCACCATTTTGGTCTTACGGAACAAAAGCTTAAATATCAGCCAAGCATGAATTACAGCAACAACATTTTAACGTTATTGTCACACAGCAATAACTTCACAAACAAGTACCAACTCAGCAATGACAAGGAGGTATTTAATCACAACTGAAAGCAACATTTGCTATTTACTGAATCTAGACCCAAATTTTAAGTAACTAAATTTCCCGTCCATAAGCATAAAATCCACCTACTATCTTATTTTCTAATCCTTGTAGTGGATGTACAGGGAAGCAGAAACACCAATACAAGCACGTGACACACAAACACAGGTTACATGCATGCAGGCTCGATACAAATATAAGCAAACACACTCGAACGCGAGTTGCTATATTCACTAAAAACACAGTATTCAACAAATAAGCGGGCTGTACACTATTCAGATTAGAAATTAATTTTGACACTTTTTTCAAACTCAAAGTTTTTTTCTTAGTCTATCAGCTAAAAAATATTCCAGATAGCACTTAAAATCACATAGCGGCTTCCTCATGGTCATAATTATTTAACAAGCACAGTTGATGTGCCTTAGAAATCTGGTACGATAATGTTTATCCAGTCTCTTAAGACTCTCCATACACTTCTGACACACTAATAATTTAGCTATCCTCAAGACCTTTAGCAATTAAATGGCCCCATTGAGTCTCAGATAAGGACTACAAGGGAAAACTCGGCTTGAACAGCTTATAAAATCATTTCTTTCCAGAATATTTCATTAATAAACTTCTGGGTGTTCTGGCACGCTTAGTTGGCTATTCTCAAGACCTTTAGCACTAAAATCGTCTCATTGAGTCTCAGTTAAGGACAACCTAAGAGAACCAGGATCCACGGTACTTGTTTCCTTGTCCCTTCTTTCTTATATAAAAGTCAGATGAACCAAATTTCTCATTCTTACACCAAGCCTTAAACAGTTCACGTTGTTCTAACTATTATTAGATCTCTACTAGAAAACTCAACTCTTGGACTCTTCAAATTGACTAACATTGTTTAACATAACATTAAAAAACCAACATGATGCTCATCTTATAAATCGTAAGAAAGGACATGCCTATAGATCTAACATATTCCCTCCGTCCTACATTAGTCTTTCCACTTCCCTATTCTTCAGCAATTCAGCCCCACGAGTCCTGAAAGTTCTATTTAGCAAAATTCGGATTAGTTATTTGACATCTCTCTTCGCCACCACTAAAAATTATGAGTCCAACTCACTCTAGTTCAACACAAAATTACCAAGCTATCTCCTACAACATTTACCTTTTTCACACAAAATAACTATCCCACTACTGCTACTGCATCTACCTTTTACAGAAAATAACAATTGATAAACCACACAACTTATCATCTAAATCTTAATATCTTCATAAGCGCCAAGATTAATGTGGAATTGAGGGAATAGTATACATAGAAGAGAGAATTCATTTAGCACTTGTCCACGATTATTTATAAATAAACCTAACAAAAAGGACAACCCCATCCCCCCCCCCCCCCAGCCATACAAGAAATCACAAGTTTAGTAAATATGTATTCTCCCATGCTTATCATACATCTATAAAACAGAGGGCATAAGCACTGTGATTTAATCTTGGTATTACATATTTAGGGAGTTAAATGAAATAATTGTTTGTTTACAAGTTCAATTGCAGATGATCAACCAACTATATTATTTACTAACTTAGTTTTATGATCATACCTTTTGATTGCTCCTTAATTAATGTTTTAAATGTCAATCACCCTGGCAAAACTTGCGGTTGAAGACTTAAATTAGTAATATTTCAAGATATGTGTAATTACAAGTTTAGGCAACTTGATACAAGTGGAGGTTCTTCTTTATGTTTTTACTTCTTTCTGTTTTATTTAACTTGGTCTAACAATGGGTGAAAGAAGCTCAAAAAGCACCTCTGCCTTGGTCATTGATCATGAACATGATAGAGTGAGTTCTTCAACAGATATGTATAATGCTGAACGTGACATCAGCCACCAGGGTCACTGATTTCCAGAAAACAGTGCAGAGCTTCTTGGTATGGGTAAATGTACAAAGTACAACTCTTATAAACCAAGTAAAAACTTTTCAGCACTTGTAATGCTCATGCTGATCTCTGCAATCTGGATCTTTGATGCTTCTTGTATGGGGTGGCATTGGTGAATGATTTGTAGCCTTAAAATTTGCCAACAGAACCTGCACATATTCATCTTTGTTATTGCAGAATATCAACGCTTTTTCGCATTATGTGTTTTTGAGTATTTTGAAACCACTTTATTCTCACAAATTTGCATTACATTGCTCATTTTTCAATGATACAGGCTTCCTGATTCTGCCTTCAGATTTCTATGGGCTTCTTAGTATGACCCGGTGATTCCAGTGACATAAATCTTGTCATTCAAGCAATTAATCTTGATGTCGGGAAGCTTCCAGAAATTGAATCCAATGAATGTCTGATAACACCGTTTTTTCTCCAATAATAAGCCTCGTAATCTTTGATGGTTTACTTTTGGCATGTTACTTACGAAATTTTTCCATTGTTTAAGTTTTAGGGGAGAGTTTGTATTACAGAAAATTTTTGTTAGTGAATTGATAGACAATAAACTTATTCAACTAAACATGATTATTAATTGTTTAATACTATAATCACCCAACAGACGCTTAGAACAAGTATCTATGTCATAGTGATAACACAGTATTTTTTGACATGATTAATGGATCTTGTCAGCACCTACTACAATCATTTTATTAATAGCTATCAGAGTAGTGGGTGCATTAACAAGGAAGTCTGGTATGTGGCCAATATCAACGACTCCATACTCTTGAACAGTGTCAATGCCACATTCCACCTTAGATGCCTAAACCAATTTAGAGATCCTTCACAGAAAATGACATAAATGAAAAGTGTTAAACCATAATGGTTCTCAAGTTCAATAAATAAAAAGAGGATATAGACCTTATAGTAGAAAAATCAGGCAATTAACCTCGCTCATGATCAACATCAAGCGCAACTGCACAAATGACTGTGACCTTATAATTATCTCGAAAACAATTGGAAAAGATCTGGAAACTTACAGCTCTCTCTTGTGATCCAGGAGGGCCATCCAAAATCTTGATACGCGCCCTGGTCTCCTCTACAATTTTCTTGATATACTCTCCTTTCCGTCCAATGATATTGCCAACCTTTTGAGCAGGTACCAACATCCTAAAAACACTCTCCCCAGGCCACCCAGGCCATTTCTTTTCTACTCCACCACCTGCCACGTTATTTTCATTTTCATCCTTCTTTTCAAAATGAGAATCAACTGGAACATCACCCGTTTCATTAACTTCAGTATCAGGGAATTCTCCTTTCAGTTGGTCCCCATCTAACTCGTGAATAGCCTGGTCTTCATCTAAAGTATGCTCATTCTCATTTTCTGTAAAATTCTGCTCAGGAATAACCCCGAAATTATTTTCAGGCTCATTCTCAGCAAAACTTTGCTCGTTTACAGCCAAGGCTTGGTTCTCAGACTCATCCCCGGCAAAATTGTACTCTTCAGTCACATTCCCAGCAATAATTTGCTGTTCAAACTCTTCAGTCACATTCCCGGCAATAATTTGCTGTTCAAACTCATCAATACCAACATGATGCAGGTCAGGCTCCTGCACAGCAAAATTCTGCTCCTCGTTCTCAACAAAACTTTGCTCTGCATCTGCCATTCTTACTACTCTGCCGACAATAAAACAAAGAAAATCAAAATCCCAAGCAAGAAAAAGAAAGTAAAAGCAGATTATAAGTAGCAGAAAGTCACATCAATATTCAGAAAGTCTATCAGCCACGATTTTGTTTTCCTACTTTATACTCAGGTCGCATTCTTAGAAGACGTTTCCTGCAATTCCAATGTAATTAATCTACAATTTACTGCTATTTCTAACCTAATAAAAAGGGGGAAATCCAGTAGACCCAAAATCAGAAACCCTAGATAGCGCAATATCATGGTTCAATATACTTGTATCAAATTGAAGCTGCAATCTCAAACTTAAATCAATTTGAAATCCAAAACAAAAAACAAAAAACAAATATACAAATCAATAAAGAACCAGCAATCAGAACCAATAAACCCTAAGAAAAGATGCAAAACCCTAAAGAAGTCAACAAAGCTAGAGAGAGAAAGACTTACATGTTAGAGGAAACGCAACGGTATTTGGGGAGAACTGAGGAGAGAGAAAGTGTCGCAAAGGAGAGGAGAGCGGGACGGTGTGAGGAAGATAGCGAAGAACTGTAGATGGTGGTAGCGATTTCTAGGTTTTCAAACGTGAGGTTTATCTACTGACAAAGGATGAGAGGAGTCGAGAGGTCATTGAGGCATTCCCCCTTTTTTATTCTTTTTTCTCACCTCACTTTCAGGTTTTTGTTTCTTGTCATTTTTACTTTTGTTACATAAGAAACCTGGTTCGTATGCTCACTAGTATTATATGCACGCGATGCATGTAGAATTTTATAAATATTAGGCACTAAAAATCATTCGCAAAGTTCATATTTTACGACAGCGAGGTTTTATTAGCAACACGATATGAGAAAGAAATGGATCAAGACTGTAGCAAAGTTAATGGCAGAAGAGCATCGCAAACAGGACATAAACCAACCAATATACATGATACTCCCTCCGTTTCTTTTTGTTTGTTACCTTTGAACTTTTGTACGTTTATTAAAGTATAATAAAGATACTTTTTCTTTTTTATTAAAAAAATAAACACAAGTAAAACCTCAATCCACTAATCATTACAACAACCAATAAGATTGTTTTATTTATCAAAATGAACCAATAATGGAAAAGCACACGGATTTCTAACTTAACATACTTGGAAAATTGTAAAGAAATTTAATGAGTTGAAAATATTGGACCAATTAAAATTAAAAGCTGGCACAAAAAATGATAGTATAATAAGTTTATAAAAGAAAAGATTCTCCCACGTAACAAACATTGTAAAACACCTTAAAAGGAATACGTAACAAACAAAAAGAAATGGAGGGAGTAGATAATAATACATCTTTGAAGCTAATAGTAGATGAAATTTGAAGCTAATAATACATCTTTGAAATTTGATGGTGCGCCTGATCCAAAAGGAGATCTTCTCAGCATATTCAAAATACAGACACACATATTCTAGAGCAAGGAATCGAGAATTTGACACAAATATTTTTTATTCAGAACAGAAAGAAGTTGTGTGCTAAAGCTGATGGTGCGCCTGATCCAAAAGGAGATCTTTCCAGCATGGGTGACCCATAAAATGGAGGTCTTGGACTGACATGTACTGATGTACAACTTCAGCACCTGATGCCATCACAAAATACTTGGTTAACTACGAAGAACTTTCATGGAAGAGAGAGAAAGATTGAAAGGAGCTTCTTTCAAACAGTTCCATACTAAACTAGAAGTGTACTTACAGTCGTGTGCCTTCCATCCGAACACCATCATCTCATGATAAAAAAACAATGCGATAGCTAGTCATGAAGTTCTCTGCAAAATGGAGTAAGAAACAAATATTAGTAATACGGACTATTAATATCGATTTTCATTTCTCTGCCATCTGCTAAAGACATCAGCATTCACCTCCAACTATGTTTATATCATCTTCACCACTGTCAGATTTGTGAACTGCTAAATAGTATACAGATCGACCATCCTGCAGATTAACAAGAAACAGTTAACTGTCATTACTGATAATATTCATATTCATCCAACTTTTGTTAGAAAGAAAATCAAACAGAAAGATGACACACATATTTACACAAAGCAATATCTGTTCTTGGATCAGTCACATCATTTTTTATTCAACAATTTGGTTGTTATTTTACATAACTGCAACCAAAAGATGTTCATCTTCAAGTACAGAAATTGTGGCATAGCCATTGAAATGCATAAGTTCAGATGTTCATCTTTAGTTCATCAGTTATAGATGTAACGGAGGATACTTGTATCTGAAATGCATAGCCATTGAAAAAACGAAAAAGAAGGCATATTATTATAGATGAGATCTTTTGGTGGCTATATATTCAAATTGCATATCAAAGTTACAAATGACTTTGTTCTTGAGTACAAAGAAGGAAGCATCTAGAAATCTATGTGCAGAGACTTATAAAAATACATGCAGTGCCATTCAGAAACACAAATAAGGTTTAATGACCAAAACTATGTCAAATGACATCAGTCAAACAACAATAATACATAAAAATCCTCAAAAAGTATCCAGTTGATCTTAAAGCCTCAAAAAGTCAAAATTGCACAGCAAAGAAGTGATATTTACCTTCAAAGCTTCTTCAATCTCGGCATGGCTTCCGGGTCGCATCCTCAATATTAATCGGCAGTGTAGATATAACTCTGTTAATACAGTAAATCTTCCTCACTTGAATCTCAACCTGCACAATTGACACATCAATAATCAATTCCAACCAAATTCAACTAATGCGCTCAACATTTTATAACTTTGAACGTGAAAGTTCATCCCATAAACATTAGGAAGAGAGAAAATTATACGTCTTAGGAATAATTACGGTACCCGTTGAGAGGTGCCTTTAATGGGTTCAATAGGAACAGAAATAACACCCTCAATATCAACAATGGACTCGAGGCTCAAATCATTAGCAAACTTATGAAGGAAATAATGCCCTTGGTCCAAGTATGCATTCAATGCTAAGTCTAATAAATGCGGTTCAGTATTAATTGATTAAACAAGTTAATAATTCGGTGAGATAAAGTGAGCTGAATGCCTAGCTAGAGGCCGCTTCAGTTCAAGTGGAATTAATAATATTAATCCACAACTTACTCTTGACTGAACCCGTAGGGTCACACAAATAGTACGTGAACGGATCAAGTATTTAATTGAATATATTATTCATTAAATACTCTATTTATGAACATTCGGAAACGACAGATCTCGGTTCCAGTGGGAGCTAAATTCGTCAAAAGGCAAAATATAGAATGCTCCGGAAATGATGATATTGCCGGAAACGGAAATATGGATCATGACGGAAATATAAATAGTATCCAAGTCGTATATGTTGCTTTAAACGGAAACATGGTTCGTATCGGAAAATATTATCGGAAATAGAAATATTGCCGGAATCGGAAATATTGCTGGAAACGGAACTATTACCGGAATCTAAAATATTGTCGGAATCAGAAATCAATTCCGGAATCGGAAATATTAACAGAAACGTAAATATTTGTTCGAATCGGAAATGAATTCCGGAATCGGAAAACGAATCGGAATCGCGACGTGCGAATGCTCGACGAACGAGCTTGCAAGACGCAAGGCCCAGCGCAAGCCCAGGCCCAGCGCCAAGCAAGCCCGCGCGCGGAGCAGCGAGCATGGGCCGAGCAAGGGCAGCAGCGCCCAACGAGTGGGCTGTGTGCTGCTTGCTCCCACGCATGGGCCGAGCAAAGCAGCATCGCCCATTCGTGGGCTGCGGGCTGCGTGTTGCACGACTAAGCAACGTGGGCTCAAGGCCACACGTGCAAAGCCTTGGCCATCTAGGATTGCTTGCGAGTCAAGTAAATCGTGTTTTCCTTTCTACTGAAATTAGATGTTTTAGTTAAATCTGAAATACTTAGTATTTGATTAAACCTAAAATTCTAATGTTATTAATTAATTAGAATCCTTATGGATTTAGTTAATCAATTCCTAGTAGAATTCAAACTCCTCTATTTCCACCCTATAAATATGTGGTTCATGATCACAATTTACAATGCAATTCAAAATACTATTCTAACTTATTAAGTTCAAGAGAGAATTTATTATTTGCCTTATATTATTGCGAGTTTCTCAAGTGCACATAAAACCTTAGAGAATATTCTAGTTGGTTGAATCTAAGGCGGATTCGAACGTGCTGTGGACTGTCTACGGAGGGGGCGACATTTGGAGTCCTATACTTGTTCGGTTCGGGAGCAGCTAGGGAAGGCACGCATCACACTATGTTTATCCTAATTATGCTAATTGACTATGTGACAATTAATTTGGATTCCTGGCTTTATGGTTTTTCCGCATGAATTATATTCTTTATATTATTCATAACCCTACAAGGGTATCACGAGGCTCTAATTAATTCCATAATCCATTATAGTTAACATGGACCAAATTTTATAAATTTGCAATGAATTAAAGGGGTGATTAATTTCGTGTATGTAATTAATTGCAAATTCGTGCGATTATTTGATTATATGTTCGCAGGATTTTTCTGTAGTTTTGTCAATAATGGTCGGAATCTTATGTTTTTATAGTGAATTTCGCATGTAAGCGACGTTTTAAAATTTTGACAAAATCAAGGATTTGATGCCAAACCCAAAATTCCAAAATTCAAAGCCTAACTATGACTTTTCGGAGGTTTTAGTTTTTCGAATGCAAAATTTGTAATTTTTATGATGTTAAATTAAATATTTGCGAATCTTGTATGTAAATTTTGAATCTATGATTGACCTACTGTTATGTTTAACAATTTTAAGGCCTAATCTTGTTAATTACACAACCTAATTTGTAATTGTAATAAATTTGTTGAATTTCAAATAATTTAGAATTTGTTTTGAATTTCATAATTAATTGACAATTTAATTAGGATCCTATGATTAAAAACCACCATAAAATTTGTTAAAATTGAAAAGTTTTAAAATTTTATGACCTAGATTTTAATCCATAAAAATACATGTAATCGGAAATTAATTTGAATAATAAATTTTCGATTTTCGCCCAAATTTAATGAAATTAATATGATTTATTAATTTGTCGTTAAATTTGAAATAAAAAAATTATTAATTTTTATAAAATAGATTACCAATCTTGCACGCACAAAGCAACGGAAGCTAAGTGTTACCCTTAAGAGGTGTTGCATAGTGCGGGCATGCGACGACGAGCAAGGGAGCTCGTCGCCCATGCGATACGAAGCAATGAGAAAGCAAGGCAGGCTAGGCCTTGTGTCGTGTGTGCTGTGCGGGTGGTCGAGTAAATTGGACGACGATGCATCGTAGCGCAAGGCACGAGGCAAGGCAGCAGCACAACGAGCAAGGGAGCTCCCGTGCCGCTGCACAAGCCCCTGCCCAGCGCGCAGCCAGCGAGCAGCAGGCAGCAGGCACATCACGAGGCTGGTGCGCTGCTGTGGTGCATCACTCAGCCAGCAACTATGCGAGCCCTGGGCGCTGCTTTGTGCACGCGGCCCGTGGGCGTTGCGGCGTTGGTGCTTGGGCGAGGCATGGGCTTCGGCCTATGGCCTTGCCTTGGCACGTTTGGGCCGTTTTGTTTATGTTTCAGTTGAAAACGATTTTAATTAAATTTAATTTCGTAATTTAATTTTTTCTCGAAATTTAATTTTGATTAATTTAATTTAATTTTTTTTCCCTTTGGAGTTGAAATAGCTACCCATCTATTGTAAATTATTTTATACTCCCTCCGTTTCTTTTTGTTGTATCCGTTTCCTTTTTAGTCGTTTCATAATGTTGTATCCACTTAGAATCTTTCCATTTTTGGACATACTTTTTTTCCTAAAATACCCTTATATTTCAATCTAATAACCAAAAAACCTAAAGAATCTACCCATATTCCCACCTAATTTTCCCCACCCATAATATTTTATTCATTTAACCCACCCACCTCCCTTATTAAATTAATAAAACCCTAACGTCACTCTCACCTCTCTCTCCTTATAACCCGTCCCTCTCACCCTCTCTCTCCTCATTCTCTTCGGATCCCTCTCTCCTCCTGTCTCCCTCTCTCTCCTCAAGAAATCTCTCTGTTTCTCTAAAAACCCTAACCTTCTCCGCCCCTGTTCTTCGTTTTTTTTGGTGAGATCTCTCAGATCTTTGGGGTTTTCGCTCAAAATTGTTCTCAAACTTTAACCGGAACGACATTCCGGTGAGATCCCCTCTAGTTTTGTCCCCTTTGTCGTCCCAAATCCCGGTTGGTAATCGATTCTCTGGTGAAATTTTTTTGGGGATAAAATCGGAGTTTTATTAGGGTTTTATTAATTTCTTAATGGGATCCTCTTCCTCCAAATATCTTCCGACTTATTCGGTTGGTACTTCTGGGCAACGAATTCCTGACTCAAACTGTGATTGGGGCTCGAAATGCATTTGTCCCAACAACGAGCACTCGTATTCTGGCGAGTATCTGAATAATCTGAGGTTGGCCCAGAAGGAGAACACGAGTACCCGAAATTATCTCAAAGCTTGGTTTGAGAAAATGGAAGTGGAGCCTGGTGAAGAGGTGGAGTCCAAATACGACGATCGAGTCCCCACACCAGCAGATCTGAGATTCTTTGGAGGAGACGAATCTGATGAGGTATATTTCCTTATTTTTGGGTTTTTTTCCTGATTTTTCGAGTTAATTAGGGTTTACTCTGTTTTTGGGATTTTTTGTGTTTCTTGGAGAAAATCTGTGATTTTTGGTTGAAACGTAGGTTTTCTAATAAAATTAGGGTTACTCTGCATGTTCTGATTTTTTGAGATTTTTTGTGAATTTTAATGATTTTTTTTCATTTGTTGATGATTTTTGTGAATTGTTTTAGATTTAACATTGGTTCATTTTTTGTGATCATGCATGTCCCATAAATGTTTGATTTTTGTGTTAAATGATGAAGTTTTCGAATTGCATGTCAGAGATTCGTTGATAATTTTTGTTAAATGATGAAGTTTTCTAATTGCATGTAAGAGATCCCTTGATTTATTTTGTTAAATGATAAATTTTCGAATTGCATGTCAGAGATCCCTTGATTTTTTTGGTTAAATGATGAAGTTCATGAATTGCATGTTAGAGATCCCTTGATTTTTCTCGATTTTTATGAGTTTATTTAAATTGCATGTTGAATACCATGAATGTTGGTCTGTTTTGGTTGATTTGGATGTTCAATTCCATGATTACTTTGATGATGTTGTTCTTTGATCTTGTTAAGTTGATGTGAAATATATTAAACATATTTTATGTCCCCTCTTTATTGCAAGGAACCCAATCACTCTGATTCATTCGACCTATACTATGTGGGTGAGTGTGAGAACACAACTGCTGGTCCAGAGGTTTCTGATGGGCAATGTTCGGTTACGTCCCCAAACGTGAAGGAAGATGAAATAAAAAAAAAGCCACCTAAGGGTGTTGATGATGCTTAGAGATAAGTGTGTCTTCTATAAACCCTCTTTTAATTATATTTGGATTGCTGGTTAGCTGTGGAGACATAAGGTGGAGTAGCCAACAACTGTGATCTGTTGTTGGCAAGGGGTGTTGTTGTTTTGTTGATGATGTGATAGGGTTTGGAGTGTATTCATGTCCTCTATTATTGCCTTGTTGCTTGAAACATGTTGCCTTGTTGATTGATGAATGTTGCCTTGTTGATTGATGAATGTTGCCTTGTTGATTGATGAATGTTGCCTTGTGTGCTTGCTGATTTAATAATGTTGCCTGTTGAAACTGTCATATGTTTGCTGGTTGATTAGTGTTGCCTTGAGAGGGGTGAAAGCATATGGGATGGGTTTATGAATAAAATTTTAACATGTGATTGGAAAAAAACAGTTTCATTAAAGTCCCCTCTTATTGTTTGTCTTTCCTGAATGCTTGGTCTGTGATGTTAGGGTTTGAATGAGGTCTATGATGAGTCTTTCAGTGCTGAGAAACTATCCATGTTTCATAAACCACAGTGCGCCATTAGCATCCAGCCGTAGGCTGTATGAGGCTTTTGTGTGCTAATGGTTTGTGAACATGGTGTGGTTCAATGAAGCTTGGGGACATCTGAGACCAAATTTAACATGATGATGAGTCTTTCATATGCAGAGTCTTTCATATGCTGATGTGTTTTTTCAAGTTACATCGATGATGAGTCTTTCATATGCTGAGAAACAATTCAAGTTACCTACACTCACTCGTGCTGCCATTAGTATCAGTGATGATGCTTCTCAGGCGCTAAGTGTGTGTAGGTTGAATTTGTTTCAATGATGCTTGGGGACATCTGAGATGAATTCTGATGTCATGCATGTTTTACTTTTGTTAGTTAGGTGGTCCTTCAAAGGGGATTGACTTATTTTTAAATATCCAATGCGATAGTTCACAATTTGTCAATTCCCTTTGGAAGGACCACCATGACACTTAAACAACATGTTTGATTGTGGTGTTAATGATAATCAATGATGTTAAAGGTTGATATCCTGAGATTTATGTTTCAATACTTGTCCTTTAACTCCTTTTGTCGAATGGAGTGATTGTCATTTCACATGATCAGTAGTGAATATCAATCATTCCGTTCGGCAAAAGGATGTTAAAGTTGAGAAAATATTGATACAATAGATCAATGATGCTATTCAACAACTCTGAGATTGGAACCCTAATGTTTGCTAATGTCCCATGTGTGAGTTTGGTCATTGTTAAAATTTGGAAACATACTACATATATGCTGTAAATCAACCTATCTGAGATTGTTGTGCCTTGTCCATTGCTGCCTTGTTATTTGTTTTGAGTCATCTATGATGAGTCTTCATTTGCTGACACTCAAACCCTATATTCCATTAACACTCATGCGCCATTAGCATGAATAATGCTTCTCAGGAGCTAAGTGTTGGTGGATGGGGTTTGTGTGAGGGATGCTTGGGGACATTCTGAGATGGTTGTGTGTACTTGCTTCTATGTACTTGATGCCTTCTTCTTCATGCTTTGTTCAATGATGAATTGGTTTAAGCATATCGAATTTTACTTTTGTTGACGCATCGGTATCTAGGTGGTAAGATTTTCCATCTGAAAATGATGTGATATTCATTCTTTCCATTTAGATGCCGATGTGTTTAGAGAAGTGATTTTGCATATGACTTTCTAAGTATGTTGTAAGTAAATACCTTGCCTTTGCTGCCTTGCTCATGGCCTTGTTTTTTTGAGTTGTTCAATGATGAAATGATTTAGTAACTCGAATATTACATCTTTTGACGCATCGGTTTCAAAATGGGAATAAATTCCATCTGAAAATGATGTGATATTCATTCTTTCCATTTTGAAGCTGATGTGTTTAGAGTTGTGATTTTGCATGTCCTGAGTTTCCTACACTTTTAGTATCCTCTGTCAAATGGAGTGACTTTTCTTTCCCATTTCTGTTTGTGTTAGTCATTCACTCCATTTGGGAGGAGGATATTAAAGTTTAGGATTCAATGATGATGAACACATACAAACTGAGAACAACATGTCCCCATGCTTTGCCTTGGCTTGAAAATGAATTCATGTGTTGCCTTGAAAACATAAAGTTGTCCCCTTAATGGTTTAAGGAATGGCTGACTCATTAAATTGGTGCATTGTTGCCTTATGATTTTGACTTATCCTGAAATCATATGTTAATATGCAATGTACATGTTCCCTTATGATTTTGAATAATCCTGAAATCATATGTTAATATGCAATGTACATGAATAACTACAAATATGTGAGTATGATGAACAAAAACTAAAGATTAACAACAACAAATTGATTCATTCATTCTTCCAGTTGATATGTTGCTTCCAAAATGTTTTAAATACATGTGATGCTTTCATTCAAGCTTACAAAAGTGACATTTTGTTTGCTCTTGTAATTTTTAAAACATGTTCCCAAAACACAAAAAGTAATCTCTCGTTCTTGCTCTATACTTCACTGATTTGCTCTCCATTCATCAACAAGTTGTTTGCATTCATTCACAGCCCACCTTGGGGCCTTAACTTGTTCTGGCAGATTCCCCTCATCTTCTAAAATCTTTTTCTTGTTGTGTGGGAGTTGGTAGTCATTGTCCCCCTTGTGTTTCAAAATTTCATTTCCAACATATTGAAGTGACATCCACACATTAGATAGAGTCTTTGCATGCAGTTCATTATATGCCTCAGTCACAGCACCACTTAAATCTTCAACTGTTTTAGGCATCTTTTTGTGCATTAGTGATTGAATTGACCTAAAGAACCCCAAGTCTAATATGTTACAATCTGGACTGTTTGCTGGCTGCTGAGTCAATATCAATGTGAAGCCATCTTGCTTGTAATGTTGCTGCCATTCTTGATCATTTTGCAAAATGTGTGCCTTTGCATTGTCTTGAATGATGTATATCACCCTTTCCCCCTCATGTGGTGGCCATTTCTCTTTAATTGCTGGGATTAGGTAGTTGATTAGCATGGCCCTAGTTGCAATCTGATTAACTGACTTGATTGGTTTAGTCTCAATTGTCCCCTTGACTCTATTTTTGGATGTTCTCTTTGCTGCCACTGCATCTGTGAATGGAAATATACCAAGTTTCCCATCCCACTCACACTGCCCATCTTGTCCCCACCTTGGCCTTGCTACTGCTGCCATAAACATGAACTTTGGAATCTTAGTTCTTGATTTTCCCTTCCTGTGTGGAAATGGTTCATTGTTTGCTAAATAAACTCTTTGACTTTTTTGTGTAAGATAGAACCATTTCTCATCGATGTGAATGAAATCATACATGCTGTAATATGTGGGATCATTTGGTATTGAGTAGTCCATTAAGAGACCAAGTACCCACTTCATCCTTGCCATCTTGCATTCTTCTGAAATGCCTGGATTCAATGGACTTGAATGTGGTTTTATCTGTTTTCTTTTCACCATTCTCCAAACTGTTGTGGGACTCAAATTGAGCATCCTTGCTAGATCAATAATGGTTGTTCTATCCCCCATGGCTATGGAGGCTATAGACTCATATGTTACTTGAATTCTCTTTCTCCCACAGTTGTGATATTTGCTATCATAGAAATACGAATCCATGGCTGCCTTATGTGCCAATGCTCTCTGCCATATTAGTCTAATTGTCTTCCTTGTGTAACCAAACTTTATAACAGCCTGCCTATTTGTCCCATGAATGAGTTCATCTGAATGCTTTTCTTTTCTTAAGAGAAGGAACAACAAGATTTCCAACCTTAATTCGTTGTTAATCCTTGGGGTTCTAGGCTTATGATGATTTTGCTCTGTTTCTGTTTGATGAATTGGAGATGGTGGGAACTCTTGTTGTGTTGGCATGTTCAAATCAAACAAAAATGGAACTGAGTGGTTATCTGATATACCTGATGTATGCTGTGGTCCCACTTCACATTCTTGTGCATATTCTTGTCCCACTTCATTCAGATCTGGCAATTGTTGATTTTGCTCAAAGTCCCCTATTTGATGAGCATTTACTTCACTTACAGCATTTTGGGTTGCTTCATCATCATCATAATCTGAATCAGAGTTCGTCCCGTCTCCTTCATCATCGGAAAAACCGAGGAACTCGTCCTCCTCTTGATCTGAAGCCATTAATGTCCCCTTGCTGATTAATTGTAGTGCATTTATTGCCTTTGGTTTTTTGTTGTTGTAACTGATATTAAAACAGTTGGAATTTATGAGGGTTTTTGGGTAGAAATTGTCCCCTATTTATAAAGGGTGGTAAATGTATAAAGTTTGGAGGGAAAAAGTTTGGAGGGAAAACTTTTTGGTAAATTTCTGTTTTTGGAGGGAAGTGTAAAAAGGGAAGTGGACTTTCCCAATTTGGGAAGTTTTCCCTCCGTTTTTTTCTGTTGCTGTAATCTCATTGGATGAAATAAATCCACCTCATGTACTTTGGTCCCCACTTCAATCAGATTTTTTCTGATTTTTGATTAATTAAATGAAAATATCCCCTTTCCCATAATTCTTTAATATTTTCTCTCTCCTTACTTTAATCTTTAAAAAAGAATCTCTTACACATTCTTACACACAATCATTTCTCTTACACCCAATCATTACACTTATACCCATACAAACCAAGATTCTATTTTTCTTAAAAACCCCCCAAGATTCCAAATGGATACAACATTTAGAAATGGAGGGAGTACTAATTTAATTTAATTATTAAAAATTATTTTATACTAATTATTTTAATAAAATTAAAACCTTGATAAAATTTAATTAATTAATTTTAATCAACTGAAAATAAAATAAAGGGATTTAGATATTATTTTTATATGAGCTTTAAATTTTAATTAAATTTGTAAGTTTCCGGTTGGACTAGGAAATACAATTTTATGTTTAAAATTTGTAAAGCATGTAAATTCTTGGTTTTAGTGGGAGCTTTTAGTCATTAAACTCTTGATTATGTCTACACTCCTTTAAGGTTAAAACAACTCGATTAAAACTAATAAGGTTGAATAATTTGTAGATTATTGGAACCTTTAATTAGTTGCTGCAAATGTTTATGTGATGCATGATTTTTTCTACTAACTTGCTATGTGGGCCATTCATTGATAAATGAATGGGTGAATGGTATATTGTAAATGTACTGTTTTAAAGGTTATGAAAAGTGACTAGTATGGGCCAAATAGGATAGAAAATATGGTATGCATACCATTAATTTGAATGTAAAATTGGTCTAATGAACCAAAGTTTTTATTTTAAATATGGTATGCGTACCATCAAATAGTTGTAATTAGTTTTAATTATAGCATATCCTATTTGAAGAAAATGGCGCCTCCCATGGTGAAATTCAAGACGGAGTTTCCAATCCATTTTCAAAGAGGGAGTTTGAAGTTGAAGCTTCAAGATGAAGTCGGGCCATACTAGATCACATTTAAATCTTATGCATGCTTTAAGTTATTTATTGCTTTAAATATGTCTTAATTATGCATGAGATTATGGCTTGATTATGTTGCATGATTAAGGACTTTAGTCCACTTAAAATATAACCAACATAGTGAAGGAAATAATGCCCTTGGTCCAAGTATGCATTCAATGCTAAGTCTAATAAATGCGGTTCAGTATTAATTAATTATGCAAGTTAATAATTCGGTGAGATCAAGTGAACTGTATGCCTAGCTAGAGACCGCTTCAGTTCTAGTGGAATTAATAATATTAATCCACAGCTTACTCTTGACTGAACCCGTAGGGTCACACAAATAGTACGTGAACGGATCAAGTATTTAAGTGAATTAAATACTCCATTTATTGATATTCGGAATCGACGGATCTCGGTTCCAGTGGGAGCTGAAATCGTCAAAAGGCAAATTATGAATACTCCTGAAAAGATGATATTGCCGAAAACGGAAATATGGATCGTATCGGAAATATAAATATTATCCAAGTCGTAGATGTTGCCGGAAACGGAAACATGGTACGTATCGGAAAATATTATCGGAAATGGAAATATTGCCGGAATCGGAAATATTGCCGGAAACGGAAAAATTGCCGGAATCGGAAATATTATCGGAATCGGAAATTGATTTCGGAATCGGAAATATTAAATATTTGTTCGAAGCGGGAATTAATTCCGGAATCGGAAATATTAAATATTGTTCGAATCGGAAATGAATTCCGGAATCGGAAAATGAATCGGAAGCGTGACGTACGAAATAAACATCGGACGAGCTTGCTAGACGCAAGGCCCAACACGAAGCTAGGCCCGCGTCTAGCGAAGCCCGCACAAAGCAAACAGCCCGCCCCACCAAGGCAGGCCCAGCCAAGTGCAAGGCAAGGCCAGGCCCAGCCAAGGCGAGGCAGCAGGCTGGCCGCGCCAGCGCTGCTAGGCCGCGCGCGGACAACGCCCCTTGTGGGATGTTCGTGTGTGTGGTTGTGTTCGTGCAAGCTTCAAATCCTTAGTTGCTTAGGATTTGTCCGGTTAGATTATTTTCCTAAATCCCCTAGAGTTAAGTCGTTTAACTAAACACTAAAAACAAAGGTTTAATTGAAGTCTAATTCTAATTGAATTAGATAAATTGAATCCTAGTAGATTTCTAGTTCCATAATCCCATCCTATAAATAGGTGATGAATTAATCACAATTTATACATTATATTCTCAAGTATTCATATAGTTTAAGATTAAACTAAGCTTAATAATTTTCCAAATAATTAAGTACGAATAACATTAAAACCTTAGACTATATTCTAGTTAATTGAATCTAAGGCGGATCCGAACGTGATGTGGACTATCTACGGAGGGACTACACTTGGAGTCCTAAACTTGTTCTTGTTCGGTTCGGGAGCAGCTAGGGAAGGCACCCGTCACATGTATGTATCCTAGATTATGCTAGTTGACTATGTGGCAATTAATTTGGATTCATGGCTTTATGGTTTTTCCGCATGAAATATATGTTTTATATTTGTCATAAACTAACAGTGGTATCACGAGCATCTAATTAATTCCATAATCAATTATAGTTAACATGGTTAAATTTTTTAAATTTGCAATGAATTAAAGGGGTGATTAATTTCGATTTTTGTAATTAATTGCAAATTCGTGCGATTATTTAATTATATGTTCGCAGGATTTTCGGTTGTTTAGTCAATAATGGTCGGAATCGTATAATTTTATAGTGAATTTTGCATGTAAACGACATTTTAAAAATTTGACTAAAATCATAGATTTGATGCCGAACCCAGAATGGGAGCGGAATTTCGGCATGCTGTGATGTACATCACAGGGCATTTTGTGTACCATTCATTAAAAAGAAAGTACCATTTCACCATTATGATAAAAACATGTACCATTACGATAAAAACATGTACAATTACGATTTAAACATGTACCATTGAAGTTCAATTTATATACAGAAATGCCCCTGTGATGTGTTTTGAAACACATCACAGCATGCCGAAATGACTTCCTCACCCAGAATTCCCAAATTCGAAGCCTAACTATGACTTTTCGGAGGTTTTAGTTTTTCGAACGCAAAATTTATAATTTTTATGATGTTAAATTAAACACTACAAGAAAAATTACATATAGAGGCAACACCTTGAGGAAATCATTGTTTTATGGCCTCTAAATGTGCTTTTTAGCATTACTTAATTATGGTTTCCTCTAAAAGTTATTTTTAGCATCAATGAAAATTTGGTTGCCCCTAAAAACACTTTTTAGCATTAATAAAATAATGGTTGCCTCTAAAACTTCTTTTTAGCATCAATGAAATTTAGGTTGCCCCTAAAAGCACCTTTTAGCATTAATGAAATACTGGTAGCCTCTAAAAACTTCTTTTTAGCATTAATGAAATTGAGGTTGCCCCTAAATGTACTTTTTTAGCATTAATGAAACAATGGTTGCCTCTAAAACTTCTTGTTAACATCAATGAAATTTAGGTTGTCCCTAAAAGTACTTTTTTAACTTTACTGAAATAATAGTTGCCTCTAAAAGCTTCTTTTTAGCATCAGTAAAATCTGTGTTGCCCCTAAACGTTTCTTTTTAGTATCGGTAACATTATGATTTCCTCTAAATGTTATTTTTAGCATTACTAAAATTGATGTTGCCCCTAAAATCTCATTGTTAGCATTAGTAATATTGTAGTTACCTCTAAAAGATTGTTATAGCATTACAAAAATTTAGATTGCCCCAAAATGTTAATTTTTTGCATTAGTAAGTTTAATTAGGCAGCCTCTAAAAGTATATTCAACAATTATTGAAATTTAGATTTCCCTAAAAGTTTGTTTAGCACTAGTAACATATATATTACCATATTATCTTCTAAATACATGTTGCCAAAGTCTATATAAAAACTCAAGACATGATAATGTTTTTGTCCATCACATTCTAGCTTTACAACAAGTAATAAAACTATATCAAGTTGTGACCTATTACATCATATTACATATCTTTAAATTATATAAGAGGGTAATATAAAAATATAAATTAAATTATATAAGATGATTTTCCCAAAACTATCAGTGTTTCTTGGGCACCCCCGACCCCTGGTGTTGTTAAAATCAATTTTGACGGTTATGTTCGTAACAATTCAGGATCAGCCAGGGTTGTAATTAGAGATAGTCAGGGTAATAATATCATTAGTCGTACGTACAATCTGGGAAAATCATCTCCGATACTTGCAGAAGCAATTGCTCTCCGCAACAGCCTGTTGCTAGCTATGGATTTTAATTTTCGTCATATTTTCATTGAAGGTGATAACTTATTAATTATTAATCTTTTGCAGGAAAAATGTAGTTGTCCGTGGAAGATTCGATTGTTAATGGATGATATAAAGAAAATGAGGTCTCACTTCGAACATGTTGATTCTCGTCATGTGTATCGGGAAGCCAATCGTGCGGCTGATTATGTTGCCTCCTTAGGTCACCAAGTTCAGACACACCAAGATATTGACCCTTACATATACAGCAAGTTTTCTTATTTTATTTCTTTAGATAAGTTAGGTTACAGTCTTGAGAGAAGACTTTCCTAACTTTCGTGTATCTTCCCTTTCAAAAAAAAATAAAAAAAATAAGAGGGTAATATAAAAATATAAATCAAGTTATGACCTCCTCTTACTCGTTATACTCAAACCATTTACAACTATTGACCCGTGACCAATTTAAATCGATCCATTTTACAACCGCAACTCATTTAACCCAACCTGAATTGGTTGTAAATTTATTCAAATATTTTATCTTTGCTAAACTCAAACACAAAAGCCTAATCGCAATTTAAAACCAACTTTTCCTGTGAATAAAATATCCTATTTGTAGCTTGGATTATTTTATTTTATTTCCTCTTTTTGGTACATAAGAAATTTTATTAACCAAAAAATGAAGTAAAGTTTATACAAGCTCAACCAAACCTAGTCAACGCAACAAAATGCGGTCTTGATGAAATAAAGTAGCCTACCAAAGCTAAACAAAGAAAAAAATTAACGAGAAGACAAAAAAACCAAAAATACCAAAGAAACCCAAAAAACTAGCATAGTCAACTAAGGTCAACTTTGGTCAAAACTAGTTTTTACAAACTGAAATTTGCACGCTTCTACTATGCTTCAACCATCCTTTGAGCACTTTTATATTTTTATAGCAGCAGTGATCTCAGGTTTCCTTGAGTAGCCAACGACCCTTGAACCAAGGTAGGGGGAGAAATAGAAGTTTCTAGGGCTGCACTTTGAGTGGCCTAAGTGCCATCTGAAAGGACCACAAGCCTTCTAGAAGAAACTGCGATACTACTGTTAGCTAGTTCGTCTCTCTTGGGAACCTCTTGGCCCTCTCATTCCTCAGTGGCGGTGTAAAACAAATCCCAAAGTTTCTGTCATAAATCCAGTTTCCTATGTTATTTATCATGAGTTACAGACATGTATAAGATTTCTGAATAGAAAAGATAAAATCATATTATGTAACCATAGAAACAAGAACGCAAACCATGACACAAAATAAGTTAAAACAAGTGTATAGCAAAAACAGAAGACAATACTGCATCACATGAGAAAGATGTTAACCTTTGTGTTAACACTTAGTTGCCATCTTTCTGACCCGGTGAAATTCATGAAGAAAGCATAAGAAAAAACTTAAGAAGATTGAAAAAATCGATCAGATAAATCAATTACTTCAGAGTTTCAGATTCAAGTTGAGCCTCCAAAAATAGTGAACTTCTGTCAGATTTAGTTTTCGTCTGTCCGGTACAGTAAATTTCATGAAGAAATCATAAGCAAAAACCTATAGTTTATAATTCAAATTGACTAAATCAGTAAATAGCTTCAAATTCTACTTGACCTTCAACTTTAGTGAACTTTTAACAGATTTAATTATCGTTTCCGACAAAGTTGTAATTCATGAATAAATGATAATTGGAATTCAAGTCGACTAGATCTGTTAATTGCAATAGACACTAGTAGAACCTTCAAAATTGGTGAACTTTGTTGTACTTCTGACAGCATTCTAAATCCAAAAACAAGCAAAAACCTAGAAAGTTTGAAATTCAAATCGGTCAGATAAAAAAATTGCTTCAGATTCTAACTGAGATTTGAAGAGGTTGCCATAAGAGTGGTGAGAGGAGGAGAGAGACTAAAAGTACAGGGAAAGGGGATATTGGTTTTTATGTTTAATGTATTTTGCTAACGAATTAACAATCACTAAGATCAGATGCAAATTCCACACAAACTAATTACGTAATTAGGAGTTGGGGGATGGTAAGTGTGTAGCTTTTTCAGTGTGTGGGTGTGTTGTGTGTTGGTGTGCAGGCTGTTCTATTGGTGTGCAGTCCGTTCTGTGGTGTGCAGCATGTACAGTTCGAAGTGCAGGCTGTTTTGCTGGTGTCCAGGTGCAGGTTACTCAGTCTATTTGGAACTATAATCTGGATCAAGTCCATAAATCTGCCAGAGAACAGATAGCAAGTACTCAAGTACATGATTCAAAGATGACTTATATAGACCACAGGCTAACTTGAAATTCATATGAGGTAGGTTTTTCCATAGAGTTACTTTTAATATAATACTCTCTCTGCAGGGAACTCTTGGTGACTAAAAACCGGTAATTAGGGACTCTAATAGTGTTCTTACCTCGAGTCCTTCCTGATCTGATAGAGTGTCACATTTTTACGATAGCCAGCAGCATGTGTTCAGCCTAGTTGTGGCTTCTTTATTTTATTTAACGGAGAGTAAGTCTACTAAGTGATGGTTGTCTTTGTTATTTTTGTTTGATGTTAATTTAATCACAACTTGACAGTTAACATATCCCCCAGCAAATTTCTAAATAATATAACTGGATCTTGGTCAAAGACGTATGTGTTTATCTTATTATCTACAATGATGCAATTTAACTAAATGATATTCTCTACATCGTATTAGGTGTGTATTACGTTAACCATTTCAATTTCCCTTGAACAAAATTCTACCATGGATATGTTATCATCAGGTTATCATCAGTTACCCAGATATGGTAAAACACATCAGTTTATTTCAATTTTTTACAAAAGAAAAAACCAGATACAGAAAACATCAATGATCAAACTACCTGTTTGGCACCAAATTGTTGGAAGTTTCATATGTGACGCTTGCTTCTCCAACCATATTTCCTATAGTGTGTTCTTTTGAATGACAGACTACTTCAGTCCCAATGGAAACCCTTTCCTGTTTCATAAAACAAACAACGTTAGAACTTAGAAGTCACTTCAAAGTTGAGACCTTATAGAAAGATGCAATTCAAAACAAAGAGAAAGCAACCTGATTACTGATGTTCAAGTTCGTTTTTTCAAGGTAATTTACATCCAAGCATGTGGTTGACTAATAGCAGAAGCAACAACTTAATTCTTCCCTGAACCAGTAGGGGAAGAAATAGAACAGAGAAAAGAGAGAATGAAACTAAGTATATCAATTTATTTCTCTGAAACTAAGTGTATCAATTTTACCAGAGAAGCTTTCAGTCTGCATATGAATAACACTAACAGTATGCACAGTCTTCACGAATTGCAACCTAAATGTGAATTTATGAACAACCTGAAACTATAATAGGCACAAAGAAACAACCAAAAGAGCTTACTAGTAGCAGACTAGTTGCCACAATACCAAAAACACCAGCAAAAGGTTTAAAAAATTATAGTAGAAATTTGAGATGCAAAGAAAAGATAACAGACTATAAAACATGACTTGTTCCTGATAATATGACTGGACCAAATCCATCAACCAGGATAAGGGATGACAGAAATCATGTCAGCTTGAATAAAAAAAATTAGCTCAGAGAATTCTTTGGTAGGGTAGGAAGGATGCAGCAATGAGTTTGCAGGATGCTAATTACTTTGCAGTATACATCTTATACAACTAAAATAATAAATAGATTAGCCTTTGAATTCATGATAGGAGTGTAATGAAAGCTCTATTGCTGCTAATATGGTGCATGCCACCTTTTGTCGGGTACAGTGAAGTTCATGAAGAAATCATAAGAAAAAACCTATAGTTTGAAATTGGTGAACTTTGCTGTATTTTTGACAGCATTCTAAATCTAAAATCAAGCAAAAACCTAGAAAGTCTGAACAAGTCGGCCAGATCAATAAATAATAAAACAAATCTTAGAAACTCACAGCATGCAAGGACAATCTAGCACAAAATCGCTTGCAAGTTACAACACCAAAAACGCAAATTGAAGTTTATTTGTAATCTTACAACACAAAAACTCTCAAGTCAAGTCATCATCTAGTTTAATAGAAAGAACCTAATGATGAAGCTTTACTAGAAAAAAAAATAGTTTTGTCTGTAGACTCATCAAGAAATTTTAGTTTAACATCTAACAGGCTTTAGTATTCTGCAAACCAATTAAAAGGGAAAGTTATTGCAAGGAATATAATGTTCAAATAAGAGTGTGACTAGCTATAATAATGACAAATTTGAAACAAACAAAGGCTGGCACAGCAGTAGTTCAATCTGCAATACTGGATCGCATCGCAGCACTTGCAGCAGGACATACGCCTAGTGTAGGGCCCTGGATAAGCAACCAGCCAAGTGAGCCAGCCGTACTTTAACTTAAAAACAAGAAATATTTTTCTGGGAGCAGGATTTCATGCAAACCCACCTTAAAAATTCACTAAGGTAGATCACCAGTTAACAGATTCTGCCTAAAATCTATGTCTTAAAGGCTTAAACAACCAACCATAGATACTGGTAAGCTACCACTCAAAGAATTCATTGACATAATTAACACTTTCAAAGACCTATGTTTTCCCACAGAGTTGGCAAAATACCAATAAAGTTATTATCCGAGAGATCCAAATTCTAAAGCCCTTTCATCCCTACAATCTATTCAGGAACAGGACCCACAAAGGAATTCTCCCCCGTATTAAGATACCTTATAAAACACAATTTCAGCAATGAAATTAGCAGATTCCAAGAAAACAAATTTCCACTAGAATCCATCATTCAACAGATTATAAGACAGATCAAGTTACCCTAACCCTTGGAAACCCCAAATCCCAGCAGGCAAAGAACCAGAAAATTGATTAGCAGACAAGTTAAGCACAGAAATTCCAACACATGAGCTCGAGCTATCAGGGATCTGCCCTGAAAACTTGTTATTAGCTAACTTCCCATTTAATAGCCCGCTTTAAGTAAACAAAGACGACCAACAAAGAAAATACAACCCTTTAAGATATAAATGAATCATACATTGCACCATTAAACAAAAGAAAATGATTGAAGTAAACAACAATTCATTCCGATTGATCAAAACAACCACTTTCGTAAATCAAACCGATGAACTAAAAAACCGAAATTTTAATCAAAATACGGAAAATAGAAGTAAGAAATAAGATTAATTAGAACAGAAAATTACCTGAGATTTGAAGGGGATCGAAGAGAAAGAAAGTGCCAGATCGAGAGTAATTAAGCGCTTGAAAGACAAAGGAATCCTCCAAAAATGGCTTCTTTGAAACGCTAGGACATAGAAAATGAGAAGAGATGGAGATGCCGCTGCGGGAAGTCAGTCAACAACCAAATTCACTTACCCAGAAAATGAAAAAGATCCCAAACATTTTAATGGCGCCAATTGAAATTTTCAGGCCCTCACCTTTCAGAAAGTGGCGCTTAAACCAAAAATTTTTACAAGAGAAGGGCAAGGTATACAATTTGGGGGAAGGGTGCGATTTCCAAATTCAATCCCGCTTTGACTGCCGTTTTTATGAAAAAATTAGGTGAATATTTTTTAGTTTTAAAATTTAAAAACTTAAAAAGTACTTCGTATAAGATAAGTGGAGTGATTTCTCTATAAATAGCTAAATCAAAAACTAATTTCCAATTTGCATTAGTTTAAAAACTAATTTCCATGGTACCGATCCATGTAAGATCAGGTAAGAGCTTCGTATATTTTTTTAAAAAAAACTCAACATAAAACCGCTGATGGTATTAGCGGTTCATATATTAAAACCACTAACCGTGGTAGCGTTTTATACTAAAGATAGCGGTTCATAGTATGCTGACGGTTAGCGGTTTTAATATATGAACCGCTAATACCTTTAGCGGTTTTATGTCGAATTTTTTAAAAAAAATTATACAAAGCTCTTATCCGATCCTACGTGAACGGTACCATGGGAATTAATTTTTAAACCAATGCAAATTGTGAATTAGTTTTCGATTTAGCTATTTGTAGGGAAATAGTTCAAGATAAGTGCTTAGGGCAATGGCAATAAAATAAACCATGAGGAGGTTTGTTCATATGCCACATCATCAGTACACAAACCTCCCATCTAATAAACAAACTTGTTTAAAGGTTTGTGTATGGGACCCTCTTTCCATATACATCCTTCAATTAAAAACAAAAACAAAATTGAAAATAAGGATTTTTTAGATAAAACCACATTTTGAAGTTGCCACTTTTGAAATAACCACCTTATAAGTTTTTTTTTTTAAATAACCACCTTAAATTTTCTCCATTAAGGAAATCACCACCTAATGTTAACTTCCGTCAGAACTTCCTTTTGTGGGTCCCACATCCAACGACCATCTTATGTTTTTCCTCCCTTTCCCTCCATTTTTACTCGATACTCTCTCTCTTTTCATATTCCCAACCATTTCTTCCTCTTCATTATCTCTCTTTCACCCTCCTCCCTCATTGCTTCTCTGTACTTTTCACCTCTAATTACACAATTTGAATCTCTCTCCTCTAATTAATTACAACCAAACAACAACTTAGTCAATAAAGTATTAAAGTTGTGGGATGGGCAAACGGCTGAATGTGACAAGTTGGAACAATTAAAAAAAACAGAGGAAGTATCTCTACTCTGAAAACATATGCAAAATAATTGGATTGATGTAAATTTGAAGTAGGGTAGTGAAATTGAGCGACTGAGATTTTCTTAGAGTTGACATTCGCAAGGTCAACCTCGCAGCAAGCAATGGGGAACATACCGGAAGTGATTAGTATTATAACAAAGTATATATGGAGTATTTTTACTTCTCTTCATCTATTACTTCTATAATTCTATCTACAACTCTACGAGTAGTATTAGCTGCAAGCCTGCCTCTTAACTAAAAGTATAGAACTTGTTGTTCTTGAGGCCACGTTGTGCGGTCCTTTTGAAGCGCAGGGTAATGCTAATGGCAATGATATGCGTGGGAGCTAGCTGTGGCATCCAAACCATAGCGCATTGCCGATAAAATTTTATCCCACTCAAACAAACAACTATCAAATTATCATTACTTATGGACTCAACTCTCCAAGGATCATCAAATAAGGTATGTTCATTTGAGTAGGGTTAGAAGGATTTGCTGATGATTCTAAATCTCACATGGACTCACTGGTAAATATGTCATTTTTATAGGACGTACCAATTCTTTCTGACATAAATCAGCTTAAAGCTCTCAATACATAGGTGATTACCAATTACGTTTTTGTTAGCCACATAAACCTACAAGTCTTGTTGTATTTATATGCAAATTGCTGGTCAAAATCCAAATTATATGGTAGGCTTCATGAATAACTGAGAAAACACACAGGAGCTCCGCAATAATAATAATTATGTGGCCCATCAACCTGTGGCAATCAATTGAGTTTAAATCCCCAATTTGAAAAACCATCAACATCTACAACTGAAGAACCCTAATTTCAATTAAGCATAAATTACATGTTTAACTACGCGCACCATGCTGATAAATAGAGGGAAAATGCCGAAAATTGTTTCTTGATGAAATGTATTTGAAAAAATGGAAGAGATATTGAGTGAATTTACGAATTTTGGAGAATTTTTTTTGACCAAGGTGCGTTAATGGAGGAAGAGATTATAAAGAGGAAGAATGAAGGAAAAGAAGAGGAAAAACATAAGATGGCCGTTGGATGTGGGACCCACAAACAGAAGTTATGACGGAAGTTAACATTAGGTGGTGATTTCCTTAATGGAGAAAGTTTAAGGTGGTTATTAAAAAAAAAAAACTTATAAGGTGGTTATTTCAAAAGTAGCAACTTTAAAAGGTGGTTTTATCCAAAAAATCCTTGAAAAAATAAATAGTTCATATTTTTTAATTCTTGTATTGAAAAATCAACATATCTTGACACATCACCATGAACAAACCAGTTACTAATGTCAAATCTCTCCCAATTATGAAACTTTGTAATTTTTTACAGTAATAGGAGGTTTGTCTACAAACCTCAAAAAACATAAAAACAAACCTCTAACCTTGTTGAAAAAACCCTTACTCGAATGAGTCTCGGCCGCAAGATGACCAACATCAACACTTCCTTCTCGTTAGCCTTTTCGCCCCGGGAGTCCTATTACACCTAAGGCGAACTAAAATTCACCAAACCAGGTTTCATCATTTGAATTGATTGAGCTAAATTACCTAATTCGACATGTTTTTGTAAAAATAATGGATGGGTTCTTTTATATAAAATGCTCTTGCACTTTTTCCATAATAAACAAATCAAATGATATAACAGTGGACTGTAAATATGAAATATTATTAATAAACATTTGGTCAAACAATATAATTGTTTATATTTCTTATAAATATAATAACATAAGTTGCTTTCTAGAAGTTTGGCCAACAAATGTCTGATCGTATACAGAGATAAATTTCCCACTTGGATTTTAATTTACAACAATACGAATTTTAGTTTATAGCACTGAATATAGGCTTGTTATTATTGTTTTAAAAAGAAATGAAAAACAAGTTACGCCAAAATTCAAAACCCTAATCCTGAACTTACCTGAATTTATTGGAACTGATTAAACTTGAATACTTGATTGATCCGAATTGAACTAATTGAACCTATTCATACATGATTGCAAGAGAGTAAACTATAAAGTTAGAGTAAACTTGTTGACCAGATTGAAATTTATTGAAACTTATTGACCAGTAAAACCTTATTTTAAATTTGTTCGAATTTATTATTGAACGCATTACTACAAACCTTCACCAGTCCCACAAGTTATGCTACACATATAAGAGCTATTAGACGCAAAAATCTAAAAGTAAAGCTTGCTCAGCTCGTGCTTCATACATAAGAGTTGTATAACTTATAGAGTTATTAGCTTATAAATATTCAACTATTTCATACTTACATTTATAATTAAGTTCGACTTATTTCAATTGTTTATAACTAACTGAGTAACTAGTAACTAATCTTATTCAAATGACTTAACGTTTTACGTTTTGAAGTTTCGAAGACGAAACTTGTTATAAGGGTGGTGTAATAGCCCAGATTATGAGCAGCTTTTAACTTGATGATTAAGTCTAAATATTATCTTAATGTTTCTCTTAAAATTTTCTTTCAAAACGAATTTCAGATTATGGTTTCGAAGTTTTAAAAAACTGTAAATGAATTTCAAAATTTTATTGTTAACTCTTAAGATAGTTTTCGAAATTTAAATCTCGAGTTTTATCTCAGATAAATTTGTGAAAATTAATTCATTTAACGATTTTGGATTTTGTTATTTCTAAAATATTTTATTAAACCCCAAGGATTAACTAAGAATTTAAATTTTAAATAAAATCAAATTAGTGAAAATATATTTATTCTAGTAAGTCACTAAATCAGCAAAATATTCTTATAAGTATATTTTGTTTGAATAAACATTCTCTAAATAATTATTTGGCTTTATAAATCAAGCTAAACATATCTTAGAAAAAACTGAATTTTGATTTTATGGAGAAATGTAAATTATTTTCTATCTCTAGGTCATGTATTATAATATGAGTGTACCACACCAACTCAATTTTCCTTGCCAAAGTTCCATTATTTTGCTTAATGAGTCATAAAATTGTAATGAACCTTTATTCCTATGCTTCCAAAACCATTTTTAGAAATATTGGGGAGACAGGGAGACCACCTTCCTCTCACTCCTCTACCTCTCTCCGCGATTCACCTCCCTTCCCTTCCCCTCCAATTCATTTTTCTCTCTCCTCTGTGTTGCCGCGCCGGAACGGCTGCTTCCTCGCCTCCCCTTCTTTCTGGTCGCCGCTGATGTGGTTCTTGTTGTTGTTGTTGTTGCGCTATTGTTTATGGTGTTGCTTCGCTTTCTCGTTCTCGTTCCCAGTACAGTCGACGATCGTTGTCTCGAATTGCCGTATTCGACAACCCACCACTCAATTAGGTAATATCTTTAATCTTGTTCATTGATTTGCTGAATAGAAAAAAACCCTAATTTATAAACCCTAACTCAATCGATTTTCTCTCTCCCCTGGTGGTGGTGCATCCTCCCCCTTCACCGTGGCTAAACTTCCTTAGCTAGAAATTTCGTTCCTGAGGTTTGAAGGTTTTATGGAAGTATTGGTTTTTGTGGATCACTAGCAGTCTGTAGTCTAGCATATAGTGTTATTATGTTTGCAAATAATTACAGTTCTGAATCTTTTGACATTTTATTTGTTTGTATCACTTACTTCTCCATGAAATGACTGGCTTGAGGTACCTGATAGTCTGATAGTATGTAGTTTGCAACTTCACGTGAAGGAATCTTTTACTTGGATCCATCTGGATAGATACACTAGCATTCAAAAAGTTCAGAATGTAAAACGACTCTATTATTAAGAACTCTTGATTAAATTAATAGACTGTCCGGGATATTATCGGATAGTTTCCCTTTCAAAGGGCGTGTAACGTAGTTAGTTTGTATCAGTTTCTTTGAACACCCTTTCTATGAAATCACTGCCGAACTAGCTAAATGCCACAGGGCCATAGTTGATTTTAGGATTATAGTAGAAGTGTGAGCAATCAATCATTTTGCTAGAATTTTCGCTGCTTGCTCAGAAATTAATTTGGAGAACGTTTATTTGGAGATTTCATATTACTTGCAGTTGCACGGATATTGGGGGATTTGGTTGATAAATATGAGGAGATGATTGAGAATTTTCATCCAGGTTTGGGTGATCATAGGTGGCTGTTGGTCACCAATTTTGTGGATTGTAAGCCTTGCATCAAGATTAGTGATTTACCCTGTGGAAAGATGTTTGAAAGAGATGGAGAGAGCGTTTAATTTTGGGGATAACCAGGTTTTGAAAATGTATGGATTTAGTCATACATCCCTCGCTAGCAGGAGAGTGAAGAGAATACGGGATGAGCATTGATACAGGATAGGTTAAAGATGAGCTGGGGTTTCAGGCGACCAAGGTATCATGATCCTGACTTGGTTGGTCTCTATTCTCTTTTCTTGCTGATTTCTTAGCTCGTATTGCATGTTAGTGTATGATTTTGCGTAAGGGTTATGCGTATGTGTTCATTAGGTTTGTACATAGTATTCCTTTGTTCCTTTCACCCTTCAACGAATTTCAATTGTGAAGTTAGGGTTTCAAATGTTCTTCATTTCAGTGTTTTTAATTGCGATTTTGATTACTAAAATGATCTCATTTCCCTGTTTCATTAGGATGGCGTAGGGACAAAGCTGTTGTATTTCAATCAGATTCCCTTCACTTCTCTTTACCTCTTTTAGCTGTTGAATCAGAAACTTGACAAGGAATCATTTTACACGAGTTCAACACCTTTTCAGTTTCAGGTCAATGATTTTTGGTTAATTTGTTTGATGGCTAGCGCTTAATGTCAAAATGTCTTCTTATTAGGACTTTAAACCCTCTTCTACAGAAGCAAAACTACCTTATGTCGTTAGCAGCACAAATATTGATGCGTTGGAGAGGTTTGGTATTCGTGAAGAACAAAAGTTTCAATTCCTTGGAAAGTATGTGCTAGTTCAATCTTTAACTTCCATGATTATGATCCTAGAACTCTTTACTTGCCTCCTCAGTTTCTGAAAAATCTGACAGGTGGTCAGGTGAATATGTTAACATTTAAAAGTGTTTGGTTATATTTTTCTTGGCATTGTTTTAGTTGTTTTGCTTGGTATTGTGTTGGTAGTTTTGATTATTTCTGTTGATCATTGCTTCTGCTGGAGATTATTAAAATCGTAAATGTATAAGATGAGTCATACAAGTAGGGACTGATGGATTATAGTTGTTTGTGATTCTGCTCTGTGTACTGGTCTGACTTTTGATTGCTTTTGTAATGTTTCACTGAGTATTGTTCAGTTGTGTTGAGTTCTGATCTGATTCGTTGTTCTTATCTTCAGCATGTGATGTTCCATTGCTGGTATTGTATTGAGCAACAGAAGGGTTTTCATTTGAATATGGTGTAATGATTCTTGCAATTTGTAGTCAGTATCTAGTTTACATTAAGCTAATTGTCTCATGATGGTGAGTTTGATGGCATTTGCGTGTTTCAGTGATTGTATCCTTCTAATATTGTGGGTCTTTCTGAAATAAGCCTTTTAAATAGCTTGTTCTCCTCTGACCCTGCCGCTGCATATAGATATCCGTCTCATTCATATCACCAAGCTGCGTTTTGTCTGCTGCTGTAAACTCAGAGGAGATGAGTACCATATATTTTTGGTTCTCTTCTCATCTGCTGCTGTTAGATGATTATCTAGTGTATTTGATGTATTAACATCTATCTTCTTGGTGCTTGTTACCGGTAATCAGAGTATATAATCCAGTTTAGCTTCTTTCTTATGGTATTGAAGTCTTCAAATAAGGTTAAAAATAATGGTCATTGTGTTTCTTAGTTTCACATTCAACGGTCACGAATCTTAATTTGAGTTGAATACTTCAATATTCTATCAGAATTTCATAATTATATAGGTTTGTGTAGCAATGCTTTCGAATATCTATTCGCTTGTGGATCAGTGTATAATTCTATTTTCCAACCAACTTCCGAAATGAATTTCCGAGGAACAGTATGGTTTATATATATTAATCTGAGCAACAGTGTGTTACATATTATTGTTTCATCATATTTCATGATTCATCTGTTTTATTATGTTTCATTATATCAGCTGTTCAGCACCATCAAAACCTTAGCTTCATCAGATTGATTCGAGTCTCTTAGGTGGTTGGTAAGTCCTTTAATTTTCTGTTACGTCATATTATTTTTGTTATAATAATATATAGTTTCAAGCTGTGAGGACTAGGAGAAAGTTGAAAAAGAAACTGAGCAGGAAAGGGTAGGGGTGAATAGGATTATCAAAGACGGTAAGCCGTAAGCTAACTACAATAACAAGGGACCAAATGCTGAACACCTTTTCGTGTAGGTGAGACTTGGTCATGATACAAGTTATGAAGTTTCTTTGAGAAGCTTAAGGGGAAAGAACATGAATATATCTCACAGCAACTAAAAATAGTTATTTGGCTTTTTGTATTAGTGAACTATACTAGCTTTGACTTGTTTTCTATCTAGGGGAAAAAATATAGAACATCTATTATTTCCCGGTAAACATATTGATAATCTGTGCTATGTTCTATTTTTTTTTTTTCTGCTGCTGATTTGTAGTCTTGTTTAGTTGGCCTAGGTGTCTCTGATCTGAGCCTGAGTTGCAGAACTAGGCTGTTGTGGTCTGTTGCTGTTCTAATTCTTGTTATTCGGCTGATTTCCACTTTGTTGATGTGTGATCTACAGTGTGTTCTACAACATTGCTGTTATTTTCTTGAAGCCCGAAGGTGGCTGCGAATTCGAAGAAGAGTTGCATGTAGCATGTGGTGTGGTTAGTTAAAGTTATTTTGGGCTGACTTGGTTAGACATTGGTAGTTTTGTGGTTTTTTGGTATTGGTTTTAGTTTGGTTGGCTAGCTTAGTTTTATGTAGTTTTTGGGCTTGCAGGTTGTTGCAAGGCCTAGGATGTTTTATTTGGCCGAGCTTGTACAAAATATTGGTTCTCTTTTGATTAATAATATTACTTATTTACCAAAAAATAAGCTCATAGGTGATCGTGCTTGGAAATGTGAGAAATAATACGCTAGATTATTTCCGGTGCCTCTAAAAACCTATCATGGAATTTTCAAGTGCATCTAAATATCATTATTTGAAAAATAAGATATTGTGTTTAATTATATATTCAGACAAAATTATAGGTTGCCACTAATTGTATGTAGTTTTTAAAGTCAATATTTTATATTGCCTTTAATTATTTTTTGAGACAAAATTTATTTGGTTGCCTCTAAACACATGTAGTCTTTAGAAACAACTTTATATTGCCTCTAATTCTATTTTAAGGTAAAATTATATGTTTGCCTCTAAATATTGTGGCTTTTAGGGAAAATCTTTAATATTGCCTCTAATTATATTTCGAGGAAAAATTATAAAGTTGCCCCTAAATATATGTGGCTTTTAGAGGCAACTTTTATACTGCCCCGAATTATATTTCGAGGCAAAATTATATGATTGCCCCTAAATATATGCGACTTTTAGAAGCAATTTTTATATTGCCTCTAATTATAATTTGACGCAAAGATATATGGTTGCCTCTAAATGTTTGTGCTTTTAGAAGCAACGCGTTATGTTGCCTCAGAAAGGTGTTTTTAGAGGCAACCATCAATTAGCGACGGACTTATTAGAGGCATCCACTTTTTTGCTTCAAAATGCCATTAGAGGCTACATCCCCATTTTTAGAGGCAATTTTTGCGTTGCCACTATAACTGATTTTTCTTGTAGTGAAATATTTGCGAATCTTGTATGTAAATCTTGAATCTATGATTGACCTATTGTATATGTTTAACAATTTTAAAGCCTAACCTTGTTAATTATACAACCTAATTTGTAGAAATTCGAATAATTTAGAATTTGATTTGATTTTCATAATTAATTAGCAATTTAATTAGGAACCTATGATTAAAAACCACCATAAAATTTGTTAAAACTGTAAAGTTTTAACATTTTATGACCTAGATTTGAATCCATGAAAATAAATATAATCGGAAATTAATTTGAATAATAAATTTTCGATTTTTCGCCCAAAATTTATGAAATTAATATGATTTATTAATTCGTCAATAAATTTAAATAATAAAAGTTTTGATTTTTATAAAATCCGTTCACGAATTTAGCACGCACGAACAAATGGACGCTAAGTGTTACCCTTAAGGGGTGTTGTATAGTGCGGGCATGCGACGACGAGCAAGGGAGCTCGTCGCCCATGCGGTACGATGCAACGAGCAAGGCCGTGGCACACGCGCGCAAGGCAGCAACCCTGCTATGCGCTGTGTGCTACGAGCACGTGGGCGGATGGGCGAGAAGCAAGGCAGCAATAGCAAGCGTGGCCGCGCATGGGCAGTGGGCGCTGGCTCGCACATCGAGCATTGCCCCCCAGCCATTCCCCGCAGCCTCGCCCAACGAGGGATGCCTCGCCACAGCGAGCGAGCTGCTGCGCGTAGGCGTGGCTTGCTCGGCTTGCTGCGTCTATACGTGGCTGCTCGTGCCTTGCGATACGATCAGTCGAGTGGCAGCCCATGGGGCGTTGCTGCTACGTGCACTCGACGAGGCATGGGCGCGAGCCCATGGCCTTGTCTTGGCCTGATTGATTCGTTTTAATTTTGATTTTTCAGTTGAAAAACGATTTTAATTAAATTTAAAATTCGTAATTTAATTTTTTCTCGGAATTTAATTTTGAATAATTTAATTATTATAAATTTATTTATACTAATTATTTTACTAAAATTAAAATCTTGATTGAATTTAAATTAATTAATTTAATCAACTGAAAATAAATTAAAGGATTTAAATAATAATTTATATGAGCTTTAAATTTTAATTAAATTTGTAAGTTTTTGGTTGGACTAGGAAATACAATTTTATGTTTAAAATTCGTAAAGCATGTAAAATTCTTGGTTTTAGTGGGAGCGTTTTAGTCATAAACTCTTGATTAGGTCTACATTCCTTTAAGGTTAAAACAACTCGATTAGAATTAATAAGGATTGAATAATTTGTAGATTATTGGAAGCCTTGATTAATTGATGCATATATTTATGTGATGCAAATATTTATGTGATGCATAATATGTTCTACTAACCAGCTATGTGGGCCATTCATTGATAAATGAATGGGTGAATGGTATATTGTATATGTACTGTTTTGCAGGTTATGGAAAGTGACTAGTATGGCCCAAATAGGATAGGAAATATGGTCTGCGTACCATTAATTTGAATGTAAAATTGGTCTAATGCACCAAAGTTTTTTAATTTAAATATGGTCTGCGTACCATCAAATAATTGTAATTAGTTTAAATTATAGCTTATCCTATTTGAAGAAAATGGCGCCTCCCATGGTGAAATTCAAGACGGAGTTTCCAATCCATTTTCAAGACGGAGTTTGAAGTTGAAGCTTCAAGATGAAGTCGGGCCATACTAGATCACATTTATATCTTATGCATGCTTTAAGTTATTTATTGCTTTAAATATGTCTAATTATGCATGAGATTATGGCTTGATTATGTTGCATGATTAAGGATTTTAGTTCACTTAAAATCTAACCAACATAGTAAGAGCCTTAAGTTCCAAACTTTAAAATTGAGTTAAAAGGTGTCATGCCAAAATAACACTTATTTGGATAACCTTTACATCAATCTTAGTAATAGTTTTCCGCCCTAGCGAGGTGTTACTTATTGATCCTAAAGGGGTAAGGTACACAAATAATTGTGAGTACATGTTAGTTTTGGTGAAACTCAACGATATAAGTAAGTAGTCCTTTTATGTCGTGGAAAAACAGATAGGTTTACCTAATAAGACCTTAGACGTACCTATCAACCAAGAGTAGTTTCTAGACTATTAGCAAAGTATTTTCTTACCTAAAATATTTTAGAATTGAGTCTAAATACATAATGTGCTTAATTCTTCAATGATTTAAGGATCTTGGAATCATTTTATTCACACCTGCCGGAACAATAATTCGAATAAAATGCAAATGACTTGTTTAAATTGCATGATTGCTTTAATTTTCAAGTTATTACTCATGATAAATGTTTAAACTTGGCATGCTTCAATGTATGTTTTAATTATTGTTTATAATTATATATTTTGCACTGCAGTAAATCCTTTTAGAAAGGTAACAGTAAATTTCCTCGATTGGTAGTGAATCCAAGAACGATTCACGGAAATGAGAGAAAGTGAGCAATTTAAAATGTACGTTTCTTTTAGCGACTTTTATGGTTGTTTTCGAATATCAAAGTCGAATGGAAAACCGATTGGTGCTTGTGAATTCAAAATACAATATAGTTTTGAGATCATAAAGCATTGAGCTTAAACGCTAAGCTTTACCAATGGTTAACAACCTAAAATCTTTGTCCATTTAAATCTCGAATGAGTCTAGTCCCTAGACATTCGAATAGATCGATGCTTAGAGAAATTTAGAAGCTTTTGGTAAGATCATCTAGTTGAAACAGAATATTCAACATAAATAAAATGGTAAGAAATTTGTTGGAATGACATTGGACATGTCTAACAAAGTATACAAGTCAACACTAGAGAAGTCAATTCTTAAGACTATAAGAAAGGATACAAGAAATAGAAAAACAAGGAACAAATGAAAGGAATTTACGATTCCGTTTCATCTATAAGTTTATGTTTAAAGGGAAGTGACCTAGCAATCAAACTTCCTTGGTATCATATACCGCTTGAGGTTCTTACTTCTGTAATAACTCAAACAATGGAAGCTAGGCTACACTAATGGCCTACAAGTGGGAAATGAAGCATGGCATTGCTACTTTAGTTGTAGGGTCATCTAGTTTGTTTTAATTCCTTTCAAGGATGGAACTTAATGGCTATTTTGTTCCATAATCAACATACCTAAATTTCTGTTTTCAAACACAGAAAGACTCACATTCAACAAAAACAAAAACAATGTTTGTTTGTTTATTTGAATAAAATGGTCATTTACGGGATGAGTCAATGTGCTTGATTAAAACAAACAACTCTTTGACAATAAAAACTTTACTAGGTTCAAATCAACCCCTTGATTTGAGCTCCACTAATATTTGGCATTGTTGCTTAGACCATATAACCAAGTTAACATTCAAAAGCTCTATTTTGATGGACTTTTGAAAGTTGATTGATTTCTAGGTCAATTCAAGACAAGCTAGTCTTACTTGTTGAAAGTAACAAAAAAAATGAACTATTGTTAGAACGCCTAGACAATAGAGTTCATAGCTAAAGAAAGATTTTATGACTTTATTATTTCACCTAGATTTTAGTGAATATAGGTTTATTCACTCAAAGTGATATAAGTTTGAATCTGTTTGTCTAGTTCAAAGATTCATGAAAGCATAAAAACGTCCACTTGGCAAGAAATTATAAAGATCTAGGTTAGGTCATGGCGATGATTACTTTAAGACCAAAAATGATCATCAATGATTGTGTGTTGTAATTTCACGATCTATCTCCATAAGATATGGCATATCTACGTTGGAATAATCGAAGTCAATTAGTACTTGATTCGATCAATGATGAATCATAAAGATTTTTCCTATAATTTCAAAAAACAAAATGCTCAACTACCACCAAACTAAACCAGATTCGTCAAAGCTATTGAAAAGTAATTTCAGAATATCTTTTCATAATATATACCTAAAGAGTTCCTAAACTCAGTGGGAGCTAAGTGTTTGTTATTCTACAAACTAAGGCCCAAGTATAGATATATGTTTCATTGTGATTTATTCAAATGAGACACAAGGGTATTGTTTCTACCACGAATTTCGAGAACATAATGTTTGTTTGCTCGAAATAATGTCCTTTTGGAGATTCGTTTCCAAAATGACAAGTGGGAGAAAATAGACCTCGAAAGTCTTCGAGGCGAACAACAAACATAAATGGACATTCCGGAGGCTTTTCGAAGTTCTTTAGAAAATTTGAACACGTATTATTTAAGGACTTTAGAAGTGGCTTTAAAGAATAGACTTATCTTAGAGGACTTTACAAGTGCTTCAAGGAGAACAGAATATTCAAAGGACTCTCAAAGTGCCTGTTGATATTCTATTGTTTGATGTTTTATACCCAAGTAGAAATAGAGTTCTGTAGACATCTAATTTGTGTCTCCCCTTTGGGATGATGACGATACCATTATCCTTACTAGGTAATTGGAGTAACTCCAGGCGGAAATCCCAATTGCTAAGAACACCTCCAAAATCCAAGGTCCAAAATCCAATCTCCGAGGCCGTTCCCCTCCCGGAACTCGGTACAAAATACAACTTCCAAAATCCAAGTACAATCTCAACTAGTAGACCATCCCATTGGTTTTACTAGGCCCTTTCCACCCAAAATCATATAAGGCAATTCAAATTCGGGCGCCGACCCACAAAATCGAGCAAGCTGGTCCCCGTCCCGTAAAACCGGAATTCAAAAACCCGAGAAAGGCTTGTTTTTAGACGCTAAACGATGCCTTAACCTCCAAGCAAACACAAAACTCCAAACCTGGTACAATTTGTACAATGGGTACAGCACTACAAGACGAAACAAGGACGGAGCTCGCGTCCTTGCTTTGGCGGCATTCAAGCCACGTCAGCAGCGTACTGCGCTGGCGTGTGCTGGCGTTTATCACCATTCCCTCCTATAAATACCCCTCATTTCCATTGAAAAAGGGGGAGGACAACAATACAACGTCGTAATTCTGACATTACGCCACAAAATACAACTCAAAACTCCTCAAAAACACATACAAAAATTCCTAAAATCTAAGCAATTGGGAGCTCTTGCCTAAACCTAAATAGGTAAATCCGAATCCCATTTCAATTAATCATGTTTTTTTGATTTCAAATGATTAGCAAGTTGGTGTTTTTGCCATTAAAAAACACCACTTGCAACAATCACACATGTTTTCCAAAAATACAAACTTTTTCAAAATACAAAATACAATTTTCAAAGATTCAAGGATGTCCAAGTTGTTTACAATCATCTCTTGGACTAGAATCACCATCAAACATGGGGTAATCAAAGATAAACACCTTTTAACATTTAAAGGTTTAGTCTTTTGAGATTCCAAACTCCATTTTCAATATACAAGTTCAAGTCTTCAATTTTCAAAGATCTTGCCATGTTTAGGGTTATTCATAGTTATTTCCCTAAACTAGGATCATTTCAAGTTCAAATTTCAATTATTTCAAGTTCAAAACCTCAATATTCAAGCTTTCAAGTTCAAGTTTAACATGCAAAATCTAGGATATTTGGGTTGAGCAACCTCTCCCAAGTTGAGATTTTTGGCTTTGAATTTGTGTCGGGCGCACTTATTTTTAAGGAGCCGCTTGGCGTTCGGATCTCATGTGCCCAAGTACAAATTTCAATTATGCACCTTTCAATATTGCAATTTCAATATCGCACCTTTCAATACCGCAATTTCAATATCGCACTTTGAATATCGCCTTTCAATACCGCAATTTCAATATCGCACTTTCAATATCGCATCAATACCACAAATTCAATATCGCAATTTCAATATCGCAATTTCAATACCGCAATTTCAATACCGCACTTTCAATTCCGCATCTTTACTTGCCTAGTCCATTTCTAGGCAATGTGGACCTACTCCCTAGTCCTTTTCTAGGGGGTCTTGTATTTACTAATTCCGCACTTTATTTAGTATTGTGATGTTGCTTTATTTGCTTTATTGCTTTCATCACCAACATGCTAAATACAACAAAATACAAAGGTTACATCACGCTTAACAAAGATATTTTTGGACAAACCGGCCTTAGGTTCCTTAAATCAATCTTTAAAGCAAAGTGACCACCGTACAATTAGAAATTCTATTTTGCTCTAAATTCAAACCCACATAGTCTAATCTAGGGTTTATTTTCAAAAAAATGTTGTGCCAACATACTTGAATATTTCTAAAGCTCGCCGAATAAGTATTTTTGTTCCCGAGCCCGGATCTCACCCATCCATTTCAAGGATTCAAGGCCTTATCCAAAAATAGAGTCATTTGCGGTCTTTCCAAACAAGACCTTAAATAAAGTTTGGTGGCGACTCCTTCGAGGTGCAAAAATTCAAACGGTTCTCTAAACGAGCCGGCCTCCCCCCCCCTTGTAGGAAACGGGAAAAGCAAAACCCCCCTACAATTCTGGCGACTCCACTGGGGACTCTACTACTTTCAATTCGAAAATGAGAGCAAATTTCGAGCAACCGACCACTGATCTGCCGAAGTACTGGATGCCAGCATTGGCGCCAGGCGCAGCCCCTGCGCCCAACGCCACTGCCTGCATCCAGGACAGTGGCTCACAGTGGCTTGTCGCCCACTTTTGCTCAACTTTTCGTGTTGGGAGTTAGTCTGTTTTTGCATCTGGAAGGACGCTCCCAAGCCTCGTGAACGAGTGCCGAAAAACGAGCTTTACAAATACAAATTCAAGTACGATTTCAATTTCAATTTCTAGGCATTTCATGCATTTTTCGAAAACCATATTGTGCAAAATGAATTTCTACCCTTGCCCAAACGGATGTGTTCTACATTCGGGCTAGCCCCGGGGGCAACGAAATGGTGACTCTCCATACGGTTCCCGACCAAAGTGTGTGACCATTTCCGCGCCTACCGAAACTTGGCATTTACTTGACATTCCCGATGTCAAGTATGGAGGCCGTATGCCGACACACATTTCCATTAGGCGGAATGTGAAAGCTTGTCGCTGGATCCGTCTCTTAGCCAAGTACCTTTTGACACCCAAAGCCGACCACTTGCATCATACAAAACTTAGACCGACCTTAGGTTGAGAAATTTGCAAGTTGCATTCATATTCATGATTAGTGTGACAACGTGCTACTTGTGCATTGTGTGGGCGTCTTTGCACGCATGAATGGCTAACCTCAAGTTCTAGATTGCCAATACCAATTAGCCTCCAACTAGGAAACCAAACCCCTAGGAGCATCATTTCAACCTCATGCATCTAAATCGCCGATTTTAGGGTCTTTAGGAGTGTCACTCCATCTGATTCAAAACCCTTAAACACGCCTCACGCACAAATGCCAAATTCAAAATTCAATCCAATGGCGTCATAGTGCCGGATTTTCTAGTCCAAATTTCAAGTTTCAAGTTTCAAGTCAAGACTCAATCCAACGGCGCCATAATGCCGGATTTTCTAGTCCAAATTTCAAGCTTCAAACTTCAAAGTCAAAATCCACAACTCCAACGGCGTCATGCCGGATTTCCTATTTCAAACATTCAAGTCTTCAAGCATCGAAGTCAAGTTGCCAATTCCAAGTCTCAAAACCTCAAAGTTCAAATGCCAAAGTTCATGACCGGCGTAATGCCAACTTTTCAACTCCAACTTTCAAACCTCAAATTCCATGTCAATCTTTCGAATTTCAAGTCATATACTCAAAATTTCAAATTTCAAATTCCAAATCCATGCCGTCGTAATACCGATTTTTCCATTCCATATTTCAAACCTCGAGCTCGAAGTTCAAAAATTCCAAACCCTCAAATCTCAAATCCTACACTCCAAGTCCACGGCGGCATAATGCCGGACTTTCAAGTTCCCAAATTCAATGTCTCAAATCCACGGCGACATAATGCCGGATTTTCCAAATACAAAGCTTCATGTTCTACATACAAAATGCGTCCTTTTCCATTTCAAAGTTCAAACTTCGAGTCAAATTCAAATTCCATATTCTACATCCGGGTTGAAAATCCCCTGAAATAATACAAATTCCAATGGGTTGAAATTCCCTTCAAATATTCCAATTCCAATGGGTTGAGATTCCCCTAAAATATTGACGGGTTGAAAATCCCCTAAAATAATACAAACCCCATTCCAAATATTTCCAACGGGTTGAAAATCCCCTGAAATAATACAAGTTCAAATTCTACGGGTTGAAACTCCCCAGAAATAATACAAGTTCGAGATTCCATTCAACGGGTTGAAAATCCCCTGAAATAATACAAGTCCAATCTTCCAATGGGTTGAAAATCCCCTGAAATAATACAAATTCCAATTCCCCCACGGGTTGAAATTCCCTTCAAATATTCCAAGTCCAATGGGTTGAAACTCCCCTAAAATATTGACGGGTTGAAATTCCCTTTAAATAATACAAAATCAATTCCCTTTCAATCGGGTTGAAATTCCCTTCAAATATTCAAAGTCCAATGAGTTGAAATCCCCCTAAAATATTGACGGGTTGGAATTCCCTTGAAATAATACAAAATTCAATTTCCTAGTACCAGTCCAATTTCCAAATTCTCGAGCGGGTTGAAATCCCCTTTAAATAAGTCCAATTTCCAATAGGTCGAAATATTCTCTCCGATATTCCAAGTTCTAGTACAAAGAGTCAACCTTCACAAAAGAATGAACGCTCCTCTCAAACATTTCCAACGGGTTGTAAATCCCGAATACAAGTACGAAATCCAAAATCCCGAATCTTCGGAGTGACACTTAGGGTCAAGTCCAGGTCTCATTCATTGCATGCATATCATGTGTCGGGAATTCCAAGTTCTAAAATCATCTGGTATGTTCTAACTAGGAGTCCAGAGATCCTGTGGGTTCGCCGAAGAGGAGAAAGGTTGAAAAGAAATCCATCAGCCCTAGCTTCCCTCATAGCCGGCATCGAACGAGCAGCCAATTCATCTCCTACAAATCAAGCTCCGAGTCCCTTTCAAGAATCAATTCAAATGGCCACTGTCGATCAAATCACTCAGCTCATGGCCGCCGTAGCCAACCTCAATAATAGCAAAATGTTCAAGATTACTGTGGGCGAAAGATCTATGATGAGCGAGTCCGAGTCAGAGGATGAGTCTGGATCTGAGTCTAGCAATGAGCTAGAACTAGAGTCTTGCATCAATCAAGAGCGTCTAAAGGCCGAGCTTCAAGTCAAAACAGTCGATGTAATGATTGCTGATTTCAATAACACTTCAATTTCTGCTTACTCTTCGAGTCCTAATTTAAAACACAATCCTAATCCAAACAACTTTGCTTTACAAGAAACTGACTTTGAATTTCTAAAAGCTATAGAAAATCATGAAAACAGGACACCCATAATTGAGGAAACAGAAAAAATCAACCTTTCTAACAACGGTGACTCAAAACTAGTTCAGATTGGTTTAACTCTTTCTCAAGAAGAGCGGGACGATCTTATCAAGCTACTTTCAGAGTATGTAGACGTCTTCGCATGGTCCTATCATGATATGCCAGGGGTTGATCCAAGCATCGGTCAGCATACAATTCCCCTTATTCCAGGTTCAAAACCCATCAAGCAGAAACTATGTCGCATGAAACCGGACGTTTGCCTCAAAATTCAAGAAGAGGTCTTTGAGCAGCTAGAGGCCGGGTTTATTCAAGAGTCCAACTATTCAGATCATTCAAGGTATTGGGTTACAAGAAAGTGTCCCAGTTTATACAAGAAAACATCATATACAGATACAGTATTCCTCACAAGTTCATCAGTGATCAGGGAACCCATTTCCAAGGAGAATGTGAGGACCCATTCAACAAGTACAAGATTCAAAATTCAAGTTCTATAATCTCTAACCGAGCAAGGTTGTGCCAAGCAAGGCATCTACAATTCCAAAGTACAAAATTCAAGTTACAAACTCCAAAGGTTCAAGTTCTAAAAACATCTTCAGCTTCAACAATACAATATTCAATACAACAATCCCAACGGACCCATGCTCCGGGAAATTCAACATCATCGCTCTTCGCCTTATCACCCGCAAACCAATGAGGCAGTTGAAGCAGCAAACAAGAATGTCAAAACCATCATCATGAAAATGACTACCAATTACAAGGACTGGCCCCAGAAGCTGCACTTCGCATTGTGGGGATATAGAACTTCAATTCGCACTTCAACTGGTGCAACTCTGTTCTCATTGGTCTATGGAATGGAAGCAGTAAAACCTATCGAGCTAGAGATACCTTCTCTAAGGATAGTCCTCGAAAGAAAAATCCCAGAAGCTGCATGGGTACAAGCCAGATATGACGAACTAGTCATGCTCTATGAGCAACGGCTTCAAGCCGCTCACCATGTACAAGTCTATCAGCGCCGAGTGGCCAGACACTTCAACAAAAGGGTCAGAACCCGAAACATCAAGGAAGGCGAGCTTGTCCTGAAAGCCCTTCGCAAAAGCACCATGGACCCAAGGGGAAAATTCAAAACCAACTGGGCAGGTCCGTACATTGTCAAGAAAATCCTCTCCGGGGGAGCAGTCGAACTAACAGACATCGACGGAACAGAATTCGGATCTCTAACCAACCTCGATCAACTCAAGAAGTTCTATGTCTAAGTTCCATGTTCAAATTCAAGAATTCAAATTCAAGTCCTGTAAGGTAGCCAGAACTACGTCCGGCCTGATTCCCTGACGGGACACGTAGGCAACCTCATCACGAGGCCCGACCACTTTAATACAAAAAAATTCAAAAATTTCTCAATTAAGGGCATCCTAAAAATCAAATCAAATTTCAAAGTTCAATTGTTGTTATTCCAAATGTGCCAATTCGAAGCAAAGCATGTTCGAGCGGAATTTAACACAACAACTCTTATTTAGCCCTAAGGCCTTCAAAGCTAATTCAAATACAAAGTCAGGGTCAAGTGATGCAAAGTTCAAAAGCCTTTTCATTTCCTTAACACATCCTTCTAAACACATCTTCCAAACACATTCCAAACACAATTCCTTCCGATACAATTTCAAACACATTTAGCCTACAAAGATCTAGGGTAGGGCGACTATGCTCTCGAGTCTTGGCACCTTGAGTACTATCCCCCGGCTCCTCCCGCAATCAATCATCAATCTTCCCCTTGCCCAAGCGGCGGGAGAAGGAACTTGCAAGCCTTCCAAGACGGGAGGACGACGAACCTCCTTTGGATTCCGAACGGTCGAGTACCGGGTGGGCCACACTCCCGTCACCCTCCTCATAGTCAGTTGATGCAGGACGTCTAGCTCTAGAACCTCGGACTCTAGCTGGTACAGAGAGAGGAATGTCCCTCTGGCTTAGGCCTCTCATCCATACAATGTACCCCGCAGACAGAGTAACTGACTCAGGTGGGAACTGGATACTCAAGAATGGTTTGGCAACCCAATATCGCCTCCAAATTTCAAGTCGATTTGCATTCAGCAGAACAGGTTCCGGGTTCTCTTCAGTACAGTCTGGGATCTCCTGTTTCAAGCCATACTGTCTCATTACTCGGGCAGGCGAGTAGAAGACCAGCATTGTGAGGCTTGGCACCCTCAAGGCAGTGGAACCAGGGGCATGTCTCATAGCAGCAATCCCCCACCAAGGAACTACCCACCTTATACAAGATTCAACCCCAGAGAGTGCACACCGCCACTCATCCAATGAAAGCCGGCCATACAACATGGGTCGCACAGTGAAACCCTTTCTATTATAGCTCGCCATGTTCTCCGGTGGTGTCACCAACATGAGCCTCTCCATAAGCCAAACCTTGGGGAGTATACAAGAAGCACATTTTAAAATTCAACATTCAAAATTCAAATACAAGTACAAAATTCAACATACAAGAAGGCTCCAGATCCTTACTTGGAGTAATACCGGACTTCCCGACGGCAGTGAAGAGGGGTCCGACTTCAGCATGTCAAGGCCCATTAATGTTTCGCCCACCACGAGCGGTATTGGGTCCCGGCCACTAGCAAACTGCTCTACAATCTCTATTAGGGAGGCATCACCATTGCCAAACCCCTGCTTCGAAAAGAGGAAGCGAGCGAATATACAAAAACTCAAAGCTCTCAGGCGAAAAACTTTGGGAACATCAAGCCCAGCAAAGTAGGTGACAAAGAGAGACAAATCCACCCCTCTGCCATATACAACAACACTCAAAAGTGGGGGCTTCAAGCCCAAATACCTTTCAAAACTCAAGAAAAAGTGTTCTTCAACACTAGGCATGCATGGCTCCAGCATCAAGGGCTACCCCAATATGGCACTAAATTCCTCAGGGAGGGGACATACCTCATTATTTCCAAAGCGGAAGACATGATGATTCGGGTCCCAAGCCTCCAGAGCAGCAAGAATGAAGTGCAAATCCAATTTTACAAACCGGAAAGAGACGAGCACCCCAAGATGCATGCCATCAAGCTCCCTTTTCTCCAATTTGCCTAGCGAACCAAGCCACGAGTTCAAGACACTTTCAAAGGACACAACCATACTCTATTTCCTTTTCGTGAGGAAGCAATATGCAATGACAGCAGGGAAGGGATTGATGCAAGAAATGATCCAATAACCTCCCTATTTATACAAGAGTCGGCTTGCACGAGCCCACAGGCGCCAGGCGCCAAGCCCGCGCCAGGCGCCGGGAGCCTGCACCAAAGGACGAGGCCACCGTCCTCTTTTATGACTCCGAGTACACACTCTTTAGTGTTTCGGACAGCAGAGTACAACCTCCATTATTCAAGATACCAAAGCCGCAAGCCGCGCAATTTCAAGCAGTCCGGATCAACGCTTCGGGCAGATTTCGGGTCAATTTTATTCAAAATTCAAGCATTTTAGTCCTAGATCGGCGTCCTAAGTCGAGTCTGCATATGCATTAGCAAAAGTTGAATATACTTTGACTTGCGCTTTTCCTAACCAAAAAACCTCAGTCAAAGTGGGGGCTTATAGAGGGTATATACACCTGAAAAAATGGGCAATTTTTTTCAAAATTATCATGCATGCATATAGCTACAAAATTTCAAGGTACACACAACGCATACAATTCCAAGCATTCAAACATACAAAAGCCAATCTTCAAAAACCTTCAAACCAATTCAAGTTCAAAGCCAATTCAACCATACAAAATTCAAGTGTCAAACCATACAAATACAATACAATCCAGCTTATACAAAATCAACCCAGGCAAGATGGAACTCGCTACCATGCAGGGTCAGTCTGAATCATCACCAGCAGTGACATCAATCACGGGTGCCTTGTCCCTGTTACGCCTCCTAAGGCGCTCCAGCTCCCGATCCAGCTCCGTCCCAGGGGTACTAGGATCCTCCTCCGAGATACAAAGTGTGCCAGTGGAGGGATGAACTCCCTGCTGAGAAGAGGAATACTGATAAGGCGGCAGCATCGGCATATACGGGTACGACCCAAACATTTGAGTCTAACGCATCCTCTCCATCTCCGCATAGCAAGCCCATGAACCTGCACCCCAAGGCTGAGGACCACTTCCTCCAAAGTAGTAACCAGGGGAAGAAACAAAGGGCCGTGAACTGCCAACACCTCCAAATGAATGTCGGGTGGGATCAACAGGTACAAAAGGGAAAGCTCCCCGCTCAGCATCGGAATGCCTCTGATGAGCACCAGCACCGGACCCCTGTCCCATCTCCAAACTCGGTCCCTCCTATCCCAAGGACGTCTCCGCCTGAGGCTCTCTTTCAACGGAATCTCTACGGTCTCGACGACGCTCCTATACAAAATACAATTTCAAGAATTAACTTCCTAGTTCGAATTTCCAGAATACAAGTTTCAAGATCAAGTAAGGCACCTCTCTGTTCCGGCCAGAAAGCTTCCGAGTCAGCTTGGCACAATGCCTCTTCCAAGAATCAAGCAAGAGCATCCAGCGACGCACTCTCGCCCGAGGCGCCTGCATACAAAGTTCAAGATCAATTTCCCCATACAAAGTTACAAACAGTTTCAAAAATGCAATAGTACTTACAGGGGCGTAATGCTCAGGTACAACATCATATGATTTCCGGTGCGGAGGAGAAGCCCAAGGAATGGTCTCCACCACCTCTTCTCCGTCCGAGTTCTCATAGCGGAGGATCCTATCAGCATGAGGAATGTCCTCAGGATCAACCTCCTCCTCCTACATACAATCATACAATCATGCAATCAATACAAGAATACAAGAATACAAGATACAAGGTTCAAAAGCTCACCGGCAGTACGAAGCGTACTGGTGGGGCCAGCCTCCTCAGGAATTCATCATAGCTACCCTTCCTGTGTACAAACTCCCTCCAAGAGCGGCAAACAGCCTCGCCCCTAGCCTCCGCATAGAGTCGGAAAAGAGCTTCATCCAGAGCCAGCATGGACTCCGCTGGATCCTTGCGGACAAGCCTATCCCCCGAATGGTGTTGAAGGGACAGTCGCTCCCCCAGATACCACATATGGCGGTACACCCCTGGAAGCAAAACTCGCCGCCCAGACAGGAAATGGGCACGAGCAGCCGAGACAGGTACAACCGCGTTGGCAAAAGGGCATCATATAACCTGCAAAGCAAACAACTCAGGCAACCGTACAAATACAAATACAAGAGAGCAAAATAGTCCAAAATATTACATCTTCAGCGGATAGAACTCTCCAAGCCCTGCGAGAAGCCGCCAGAGACGCACCAACGCGCACCGCTCCTATCCAAGAGGCAACATATGGGTAAGCCGCATCTCTAGTACGCTCCGACGCCAAAGTCGGAAAGTGCTCATAGATCCAAATCTTTCAAGGAACAAGCAAAGCATCAGTCAAGTTCAAAATACAAGCATACAAGTACAAAGTACAAAGTACAAGGAGTCTCAAATACCTCCAGCACGCTCCACAGAGAAGCCATGCTCGGGTCACTCCCCAGTGCAGTCCGGGAGGCCCGCTTCATCTCGTACAAAAGGTGGCTGTATGCCAAGCCACCCCAGTTATAGCTCGAAACAGCTCCCAAGTCCCGCAAAGCGGACAAGAATTTGATGTGCACCCGACTGTTCCTACTCGGGGCCATCACTCTGCTCACCAAGGCTAGGAGGAAAAGCCTAACCCTCTCCTCCGCGGACACACCCCCATCGCAGATAGCCTCCACAATCACCTTCACAGAAGCGTGAGCATCGTCATCCGACAAGTCAACAACAGGGCCGAGCAAGTCCCTGGCAGCGGCCGAGCGCCACGTCAGCTCAGAATCAAAGGTCACATTCCTCTCAGAAAAAGGAAGACCTGTAATCATAGCAAATTCAAGAGGGGTAATAGTGATCTCCCCCCATGCCATGTGGAAAGTGTTGGTGGTATCCCACCACCGCTCTAACAAAGCCCACAAACGGTTTTTAATCCCCGTTCTCTTCGAAGAACCTCCCATGGTATGTCAGAAATCGGCCAAGCCCGTCTGCAACCAAATCTCCATAGCCTCCTCATCAGCACGAAGAGCTTTAAAGGCCCTCTAAACCTCCACCAAAGACCAGTAAGTACGGAACGACTTTCCATCGGCCTACAGGTGAACGAGTTAGCTCAAGACCTATACAATTACAAAGTACAAACCCAAAACACAGTACAAGACTCACCATGCCAGCGCGAGGCCGCTGAGACAAGTGCCAATCCGGCCGAAACACCAGATCGGAAGGGATCCAACCAGTACCAGGGAAAGCGGGCGTATCTCGGGGAACCATACCCCCACCTGGCGCATTTATTGCAGCCGCTTCATCATCCGAAGCTTCTTCCTCGGCGGCTCGAACCACAGATGATTCAGCGAGCTTCCTCCGAGTGTGACGAGGCATACTAAATCAAGTAGCATACAAAGTGTCAAAATTCTAAACTAGGGGCTATCCTATACTGGCCTATACGAAGTCAAAAGATTCGAAACAAAAATCCCCAGTGGACCTCTAGTTCAAGATACAAATTCCTACACCAACGCCTAGGCTACCCACGCCGAAGCAGGTTTTCAAGTTCTACACCAACGCCTAGGCTATCCACGCCGAAGCAGGTATACAATTTCTACATCAACGCCTAGGCTATCCATGCCGAAGCAGATACAAGTTTAAAGAAAAAATTTGTTCAATTCAAAAAATTCAAAAATACAAGTTCCAACAGTTCAAGTTCAAGTGGCTATTAAACAGTTTTCTACAAGATTCAAGAAGCTTAAGCATACGAGCATCATTTCAGAGTACGAAAAATCAAGACTACATGCAATCCTAGAGTTATTTCATAAGCAAAACATGAAAAACTTACATGGACGAGGCAAGAACAAGACCAGGGGAAGAGCCTAATCGACCTTTGAGAGAAAAGAACAAAGAATTCAAGAGAGTGTGCCTCAAAATGGCACGACAAGGGGAGCTTTTATAGCTCAGCCCCGCGCCAGACACCGCCCCAGCGCACTGCGCTGCCCTGTTGCATGCGTGAATCTGCAGCTCGCGCGGTCTCCCGTGCTGATTGCACGTCCTTTGCTGCTACGGTCTTCCGCACCAAGCATCAAACGTCGCATCGAACCATCCATCGAAAATACGGGTATACACCTGTATCTCTAAGTACAAACAGATGCATATTTCAAGCATACAAAGTCCAAAAAATACAACGACTCAGGCGTTCAACTCCCAACGGACCCAAGCTCCAGGAAAGTCAGTCGAAATTTCAAAAATCTAAGGGCCAGTAAAAAGATCTTATCCCCAGCAAACCACATCCCAACGGATTAACTCCGGGTATTCAAATTCAAAAATTCAAGATTATTCAAGATTCAAAATTTTCGATGCCAAGCTCCGTCCTGAACTGAAGGTGGAGAAGTACAAGTACAAACTGGAGTCATCACCACCCCGTCGAGGTAGACTCCGTCCTTTTTTCTAACGCCTGTTTTATGAAGGTACCGGCGTACAAAGAATGGTCTCGATTACAGAACATCTTGATCATTCTCCGTCCCTTTCGAAATACTTTGAGTTGCGCTTTCCTAACCGAATGCTCAGTCAAAGTGGGGGCTTCTGTAGACACCTAATTTGTGTCTCCCCTTTGGGATGATGACGATACCATTATCCTTGCTAGGTAATTGGAGTAACTCCAGGCGGAAATCCCAATTGCTAAGAACACCTCCAAAATCCAAGGTCCAAAATCCAATCCCCGAGGTCGTTTCCCTCCCGGAACTCGGTACAAAATACAACTTCCAAAATCCAATTTCAAAATCCAAGTACAATCTCAACTAGTAGACCATCCCATTGGTTTTACTAGGCCTTTTCCACTCAAAATCATATAAGGCAAGTCAAATTCGGGCGCCGACCCACAAAACCGAGCAAGCCGGTCCCCGTCCCGTAAAACCGGAATTCAAAAACCTGAGAAAGGCTTGTTTTTAGACGCTAAACGATGCCTTAACCTCCAAGAAAACACAAAACTCCAAACCTAGTACAATTCGCACAACGGGCACAACACTACAAGACGAAACAAGGACGGAGCTCGCGTCCTTGCTTTGGTGGCATTCAAGCCACGTCAGCAGCGCACTGCGCTGGCCTGGCGCCCTGCGCTGGCGTGTGCTGGCGTTTTGCACCATTCACTCCTATAAATACCCCTCATTTCCATCGAAAAAAGGGGGAGGACAACAATACAACGTCGTAATTCTGACATTACGCCACAAAATACAACTCAAAACTCCTCAAAAACACATACAAAAATTCCTAAAATCTAAGCAATTGGGAGCTCTTGCCTAAACCTAAATAGGTAAATCCGAATCCCATTTCAATTAATCATGTTATTTTGATTTCAAATGATTAGCAAGTTGGTGTTTTTTCCATTAAAAAACACCACTTGCAACAATCACACATGTTTTCCAAAAATACAAACCTTTTCAAAATACAAAATACAATTTTCAAAGATTCAAGGATGTCCAAGTTGTTTACAATCATCTCTTGGACTAGAATCACCATCAAACATGGGGTAATCAAAGATAGACACCTTTTAACATTTAAAGGTTTAGTCTTTTGAGATTTCAAACTCCATTTTCAATATACAAGTTCAAGTCTTCAATTTTCAAAGATCTTGCCATGTTCAGGGTTATTCATAGTTATTTCTCTAAACTAGGATCATTTCAAGTTCAAATTTCAATTATTTCAAGTTCAAAACCTCAATATTCAAGCTTTCAAGTTCAAGTTTAACATGCAAAATCTAGGATATTTGGGTTGAGCAACCTCTCCCAAGTTGAGATTTTTGGCTTTGAATTCGTGTCGGGCGCACTTATTTTTAAGGAGCCGCTTGGCGTTCAAATCTCATGTGCCCAAGTACAAATTTCAATTATGCACCTTTCAATATTGCAATTTCAATATCGCACCTTTCAATACCGCAATTTCAATATCGCACTTTCAATATCGCACTTTCAATACCGCAATTTCAATATCGCAATTTCAATACCGCAATTTCAATACCGCACTTTCAATTCCGCATCTTTACCTTTCTAGTCCATTTCTAGGCAATGTGGACCTACTCCCTAGTCCTTTTCTAGGGGGTCTTGTATTTACTAATTCCGCACTTTATTTAGTATTGTGATGTTGCTTTATTCGCTTTATTGCTTTCATTACCAACATGCTAAATACAACAAAATACAAAGGTTACATCACGCTTAACAAAGATATTTTTGGACAAACCGACCTTAGGTTCCTTAAATTAATCTTTAAAGCAAAGTTACCACCGTACAATTAGAAATTCTATTTTGCTCTAAATTCAAACCCACATAGTCTAATCTAGGGTTTATTTTCAAAAAAATGTTATGCCAACGTACTTGAATATTTCTAAAGCTTGCCGAATAAGCATTTTCGTTCCCGAGCCCGGATCTCACCCATCCGTTTCAAGGATTCAAGGCCTTATCCAAAAATAGAGTCATTTGCGGTCTTTCCAAACAAGACCTTAAATAAAGTTTGGTGGCGACTCCTTCGAGGTGCAAAAATTCAAACGGTTCTCTAAACGAGCCGACCTCCCCCCCCCCTTGTAGGAAAAGGGAAAAGCAAAACCCCCCTACAAGTTCAAGTCACTTAAAATATGAGATTCTTCTATTAGATAGTGAAGAAAGATAGAGTTTAGGTCACTGAAACTATGAGATTCTTCTATTAGATAGTGAAGAAACCTACAACTTGCAGTCAAACTATTATCAAGATGATAATGAGTATGTGACTTGTAAGAAGCTATGACGAAACCTAGATTCCCTAAAATGGTTAGAGGCCATATAATAGACTCAAATGTTTTAGATGGTTAAATGCCATAAAACAGAATCAATGTTTTGATGACAAAATTGACATTTTGTTGATTTACAAGAATAGTTTCACACCTATTGGTTGCAAGTTTGTTTTAAGAATACAAACCATCAAACATGGAATTGTGTTCACACACAAAGCTATATTAGTTGCTAAAGGATACAAGCAAATTCATGGCATGGATTGTGTTGAAACCTTATGCATAGTCATAATGCTCAAGTCTATAAATCAAGCAATGATTGCATATTGGTACATATGGCAATTGGATGACAAAATGTATTCCTCAATCAAATGTTGTAAGAAACTATGTACATGGCATGTCATAGGATTTTTGGATCCAAATAAATACTTGAAAAAGAAAGCGAGCTTATGAAATCTAAGTACAGATTAAAGCAAGCAATTGGGAATTAGAATTGTATTTTAGTGAAACTAATAAGTATTTTAGTTTCATAAAATGTACATGATTCTTATAGATATACAAGAAGTTTAGTGGGAGTACGTAAAACTTAATTGGTCCTATGTGTATCACACACATATATCTCTATTGTGAAATAACATTCAAATGCTACTGACTTAGATTTGAAATTATTCATCAATGATGGACCAAGGTGAAACTTAGTACATACTGGGTATTAAGATCTATTTACAAAGATCTTATAATATTGTTTTAGATTAAGTAATGGCATTTACTAAATCAAAGACGAAAGACTCCATTGGAGACATTCGACTCATATGAATAAATCTAAGTAATGAATGTTTGAACTATGTATAAGCATTTACTAAGTTAAACATCAAAGAATCTAATGAGATTCTTCACCTATATTATATGTCAAAGAATTTAGCTGGATTCAGTATCTACTGAAACTGAATGAGCTAAAGTTACATGAATAGAATTCAATTAGGAATTATTCTGCAAAAGAATTTATCATGTATGATATAATATGAGGATCGCCAAAAACGTATCGTATGGCTTTAGGCATGACGAACATATACCAATCTCTGTTGGTCTAAGTGAAGATCAACTAGATTGAGATCAAGAAAAACTTATGGTACTTAAAAAGGTGCATAAGATTAGTTCTTGATTCAAGGAAATAAAGATATGCTAAATATTGATGCTACACGCATAAACACTGGCAAAGGATCAAGCAAGAACCCTTTGGAGTTAACTATTGGCAAGGACGAGCTATAGAGCATCGTGTTTTGAAATGGCAACATAGACTGAAGACCATGAGTGGTTGCGTGGGAAATTAAACATTAATTTCTATGTTCTGAAATACATATGGAAAGTCTTCCACATATCTGTGAACTGCTTGGATAAGTAAATCCAAAATAAATCATCACTAACAACCTATACAGTTGAATTGAAGTAAAAGTACCTATTGCCTAAGAAGCAATAAAACAGGGTTGTTTGTGTTAAAGAGTTCTTCACTGAACTTAGGTAGATCACATGTATGCTGACTTGATGGTTCTTCATTGCGAAATGTGTAGAACCACTATTGTAGCAAGAAAGACTAGATCACAAAATAAACATACTCAAAAGATCTTATCATCCTATCTCGAAGAACATTCGATGAAAGAAATTTTAAGATTGGCAAAGCATGATAACTAAACCTATGCAACAAGTGAAATACAACACTCACATTGTGGCACTGGAAGTCAAAACATAGTTTTGAATTCCATTAATTGTTTTAAAGAATGGGTTCGAGGCCCATGGATTTAAAACATTGGGGAAGAACATTTATCATATATGAAATGTATTTTCATATTCCATTTAATTTGTGGTTTATTAAATGATGAGTCCCTTTAATTTGACGATATATTCAAGATAGACTGTCGGGACCAGTCCTGTGACTAAGAAATGTCTATCAAGTGAACTTGAATGTCAAAAGTTGAAAAAGGTCCCTGGTCGGAAGTTTTCTATAAAGGTGGAAGCATAGAAAACGTTAGACGACTAGAATGCAAGATGACTAGTAGTTCTGTTTCTTGAACTATGTGGACATGGAAATGTCGCAATCATTTGCATAGATACTTACTTTGGGAAGACTAGTATCGGACAGACCTATGAAACTTTACTGTAAGAGATGAAAATCTGTCATAAGTAAATTTCATTAAAAATTATTAGACACTAATCCTCAATACCTGAGTGATTTGACATTACTTGTTTGAGAACTGGTTACTTTGACGTTGTCAACCGTCGCACCGTAAACAGAGGCTATAACGACAACGCTCGGGTAATCACCTATCAAACAAAGTCTAATCTCAAGATCGCAAGATTGGGATTGTCCTCCCATAAATCGGGATGAGATGCCAAAAGTTGTACAAGGCCACTCGGAGAGCTAGAAACTGTAAAATGCAAGGCCATGCTAAGATGAATCATAGGATATGATTATCTGTTTATTTGATCAGTTGAACTCTGAAACCGAGAAATATCTCTGGACATAATAAGGATGACAACTCTTACCTTATGTTCATGAGCAAGCATCAAGTGACAAAGGAATTAGGCAATGCACACTTGTCCCTAAGGACAAGTGGGAGACTGAAGGAAATAATGCCCTTGGTCCAAGTATGCATTCAATGCTAAGTCTAATAAATGCGGTTCAGTATTAATTAATTATGCAAGTTAATAATTCAGTGAGATTAAGTGAACTGTATGCCTAGCTAAAAGGCCGCTTCAGTTCAAGTGAAATTAATAATATTAATCCATAACTTACTCTTGACCGAACCCGTAGGGTCACACAAATAGCACGTGAACGAATCCAGTATTTAAATGAATTAAATACTCCATTTATTGATATTCGGAATCGACGGATCTCGGTTCCAGTGGGAGCTGAAATCGTCAAAAGGAAAATTATGAATACTCCGGAAACGATGATATTGCCGAAAACGGAAATATGGATTGTATCGGAAATATAAATATTATCCAAGTCGTATATGTTTCCGGAAACGAAAATATGGTACGTATCGGAAAATATTATCGGAAATAGAAATATTGCCGGAAACGGAAATATTGCCGGAACCGGAAATATTATCGGAATTGGAAATAGATTTCGGAATCGGAAATATTAAATATTTGTTCGAAGCGGAAATTAATTCCGGAATCGAAAATATTAAATATTGTTCGAATCGGAAATGAATTCCGGAATCGGAAAATGAATCGGAAGCGCGACGTACGAAATAAATATCGGACGAGCTGGCTAGACGCAAGGCCCAGCACGAAGCTAGGTCCGCGTCTAGCGAAGCCTGCACAAAGAAAATAGCCCGCCCCACCAAGGCATACCCAGCCAAGCGCAAGGCAAGGCCAGGCCCAGCCAAGGCAAGGCAGCAGGCTGGCCGCACCCACGCATGGGCCGCGCCAGCGCTGCTGGGCCGCGCGCGCGGATTGCGCCCCTCGTGGGCTATTCGTGTGTGTGGTTGTGTTCGTGCAAGCTTCGAATCCTTAGTTGCTTAGGATTTGTCCGGTTAGATTATTTTCCTAAATCCACTAGAGTTAGTTGTTTAACTAAACACTAAAAACAAAGGTTTAATTGATGTCTAATTCTAATTGAATTAGATAAATTGATTCCTAGTAGATTTCTAGTTCCGATAATCCCACCCTATAAATAGGTGATGAATAATCACAATTTATACATTATATTCTCAAGTATTCATATAGTTTTAAGATTAAACTAAGCTTAATAATTTGCCAAATAATTAAGTACGAATAACATTAAAACCTTAGACTATATTCTAGTTAATTGAATCTAAGGCGGATCCGAATGTCCTGTGGACTATCTACGGAGGGACTACACTTGGTGTCCTAAACTTGTTCTTTGGAGTCCTAAACTTGTTCTTGTTCGGTTTGGGAGAAGCTAGGGAAGGCACGCGTCAAATGTATGTATCCTAGATTATATTAATTGACTATGTGGCAATTAATTTGGATTCCTGGCTTTATGGTTTTTCCGCATGAAATATATGTTTTGTATTTGTCATAAACTAACACATAGTAAGAGCCTTAAGTTCCAAACTTTTTAAAAAAAATTGAGTTAAAAGGTGCCATTCCAAAATAACACTTACTTGGATAGCTTTACATCAATCTAAGTAATAGTTTTCCACCATAGCAAGGTGTTAATTGTTGATCCTAAAGGGGTGAGGTACACAAATAATTGTGAGTAACATGTTAGTTTTGGAGAAACTCAACGATATAAGTAAGGAGTCCTTTTATGTCGTGGCAAATGAGATAGGTTTACCTAATAAGTTCTTAGACGTACCTATCAACCAAGAGTAGTTTCAAGACTATTAGCAAAGGATTTGGTTACCTAAAATATTTTAAAATTGAGTCAGAATACATAATATTCTAAATTCTTCAATGATTTAAGGATCTTGGATTCATTTTATTCACACCTGCCGGAACAATAAATTCGAATAAAATGCCAATGACTTGTTTAAATTGCATGATGCTTTAATTTTCAAGTTATTACTCATGAAATATTTAGACTTTGCATGTTTCAATGTATGTTTTAATTATTGTTTATAATTAAATATCTTGCATTGCAGTAAATCCTTTTAGAAAGGTAACAGTAAATTTCTTCGATTGGTAGTGAATCCAAGAACGATTCACGAAAATGAGGGAAAGTGAGCAATTTAACATGTACGTTTCTTTTAGAGACTTTTATGGTTGTTTTCGAGTATCAAAGTCGAATGGAAAACCAATTGGTGCTTGTAGATTAAAAATACAATGTAGTTTTGAGATCATAAAGAATTTAGTTTAACACTCAGCTTTACCAATGGTTAACAACCTAATATCTTTGTCCATTTAATTCTCGAACGAGTCTAATCCCTAGACATTCGAATAGATCGATGCTTAGAGAAATTTAGAAGCTTCTGGTAAGATCATCTAGTTGAAGCAAAATATTCAACATAAATTAAATGGTAAGAACCTTGTTGGAGTGACATTGGACATGTCTAACAAAGTATAAAAGTCAACACTAGAGAAATCAATTCTTAAGACTATAAGAAAGGATACAAGAAATAGGAAAACATGGAACAAGTGAAAGGAATTTACAATTCCGTTTCTACCTATAAGTTTATGTTTAAAGAAAAGTAACCTAGTAATCAAACTTCCTTGGTATCATATACCGCTTAAGGTTCTTACTTCGGTAATAACTCAAACAATGGAAGTTAGGCTATACTAATGACCTACAAGTGGAAATGAAGCATGGCAATGCTACATTAGTTGTAGGGTCATCTAGTTTGTTTTAAGACCTTTCAAGGTTGGAACTAATGGCTATTTTGTTCCATAATCAGCATACCTAAATTTCTGCTTCAAACATAGAAAGACTCACATTCAAGAAAAACAAAAACAATGTTTGTTTGTTTATTTGAATGAAATGGTCTTTTACGGGTTGAGTCATGTATGCTTGATCAAAACAAAAAACTCTTTAAAAAAAATAAGAAATTTACTAGGTTCAAATCAATCTCTTGATTTGAGTTCCACTAACCTTTAGCATTGTTACTTAGACCATATCGACAATTTAACATTCAAAAGCTCTATTTTGATGGACTTTTGAAAGTTGATTGATTTCTAGATCATTCAAGATGAGTTAGTCTTACTTATTGAAAGTAACAAAAGATATGAACTATTGTTAGAACACCTAGACAATAGATTTCAAAGCTAAAGAAAGATTTTATGACTTTATTATTTCACATGATTTTGAGTGAATATGGATTTATTTACTCAAAGTGATATAGGTTTGAATCTATTTGGCTAGTTCAAAGATTCATAGAAAAGTATAAAATCCACTTGGCAAGAAATCATAAAGATCTAGGTTAGATCATGACGATGATTACTTTAAGACCAAAAATGATCATCAATGATTCTGTGTTTTCACGATCTAGCTCCATAAGATATGGCATATCTACATTGGAATGATCGAAGTCGATTGGTACTTGATTCGATCAATGATGAATCATAAAGATTTTTCCTATAATTTCTATAAACAAAATGCTCAACTACCACCAAACTAAACCAAATTCGTCAAAGCTATTGAAAAGTAATTTTAGAATATCTTTTCAATAATATATATCTAAAGAGTTTCTAAACTCAGTGGGAGCTTAGTGTTTGTCATTCGACAAACTAAGGCTCAGGTATAGATATATGTTTCATTGTGATTTATTGAAATGAGACACAAGGGTATTGTTTCTACCACAGATTTTTGAGAACATAATGTTTGTTTGCGCGAAATAATGTCCTTTTGGATATTCGTTTCCAAAATGACAAGTGGGAGAAAAAAGACCTCGAAAGTCTTCTAGGCGAACAATAAACATAAACAGACATTCCGAAGGCTTTTCGAAGTTCTTCAGAAAATCCGAACACTTATTCTTTAAGGACTTTAGAAGTGGCTTTAAAGAATAGACATCTCTTAGAAAACTTTACAAGTGCTTCAAGGAGAACAGAATATTCAAAAGACTAACAAGTGGCTATTGATATTCTATTGTTTGATGTTCTATACCCTAGTAGGCATGGAGTTTAGGTCACTGAAGCTATGCAATTCTTCTATTAGATAGTGAAGAAACCTACAACTTACAGTCAAACTATTATCATATAGATTAATGATTTTGTGAACATGTAAGAAAGCTATGACGAAACCTAGATTCCCGAAAATGGTTAGAGGCCATATATAGACTTAAATGTTTAAATTGGTTAAAGGCCATAAAAACATACTCAATGTTCTGATGACAAAATTGAAATTTTGTTGATTTGCAAGAATAGTTTTACATCTATTGGTTGCAAATTGGTTTTAAGGATAAAAACCATCAAACATGGAACTGTGTTCACACACAAAGCTAGATTAGTTGCTAAAGGTACAAGCAAATTTATGGCATGGATTGTGTTGAAACCTCATGCATAATCATAATGCTCAAGTCTATAAATCAAGCAATGATTGCATATTGGTACATATGGCAATTGGATGACAAAACGTATTCTTCAATCAAATATTGGAATAAACTATGTACATGATATGTCATAGGATTTGTGAATCCAAATAAATGCTTGAAAAGGAAAGTTGGCTTATGAAATCTAAGTACAGATTTCAGCAAGCAATTGGGAATTGGAAATGTATTTTAGTGAAGCTAATAAGTATTTTAGTTTCATAAAATGTACATAATTCTTATAGATATATAGGAAGTTTAGTGGGAGTACGTAAAACTCAATAGTTCCTATGTGTGTCACACATATCTCTCTATTGTAAAATAAACATTCAAATGCTAATAACTTAGATTTGAAATTATTCATCAATGATGGACCAAGGTGAAACTTAGTACATACTGGGTATTAAGACCTATTTACAAAGATCTTATAATATTGTTTTAGGTTAAGTAATAGCATTTACTAAATCAAACATGAAAGACTCCATTGGAGATATTCGACTCGTGTGAGTAAATCTAAGTAATGAATGTTTGAACTATGTGTAAGCATTACTAAGTTAAACATCAAAGAATCTAGATGAGATTCTTAACCTATATTATATGTCAAAGAATTTAGCTGAATTCAGTATCTACTGAAATTGGATAGCTAAAGTTACATGAATAGAATTCAATTGGGAATTATTCTGCAAAAGAATTTATCATGTATAATATAATATGAGGATCGCCAAAAACGTATAGTATGACTTTAGGCATGACGAACATATACCAATCTCTATTGATCTAAGTTAAGATCAACTAGATTGAGTTCAAGAAAAACGTATGGTACTTTAAAGGTACATAAGAATAGTTCTTGATTCAAGGAAATAAAGATATGCTAAATATTGATGCTACACGCATAGACACTGGCAAAGGATCAAGCAAGATCCCTTTGGAGTTAACCATTGGCAAGAACGAGCTATATGCATCGTGTTTTGAAATGGCAACATGGATTGAAGACCATGAGTTGTTGCGTGAGAAATTAAACATTAATTTCTACGTTCTGAGATACAGATGAGAAGTCTTCCACATATTTGTGAACTGCTTGGATAAGTAAATCTAAACAAAGCATCACTAGAAACCTATACAGTTGAAGTAAAAGTAATTATTGCCTAAGAAGCAATGAAATAACCCGCCCCTTTACACAGCCCGCAGCACGCAGGCCCAAGGGCGCTGCTGCTTGCTCGCTTGCCCAAGGGCGCTGGCAGCAAGCACGCGGCCCACTGGGCGCTGCTGCTGCTCGGCCTGCTTGTTTGGCCTGCTCTGCGCGTGCGCGGGATTGTTGGGCGATGGTCCTGGCTTCGTGCTGGGCCTTGCGTCTTGCAAGCTCGTTCATCGATCGTTTCGTACGTCGCGCTTCCGATTCGTTTTCCGATTCCGGAATTTGTTTCCGCTTCGAACAAATATTTAATATTTCCGATTCCGCAATTTATTTCCGATTCGAACAAATACTTAATATTTCCGATTCCAGAATTTATTTCCGATTCCGACAATATTTCCGATTCCGGTAATATTTCCGTTTCCGGCAATATCACCGATTCCGGCAATATTTCTATTTCCGATAATATTTTCCGATACGTACCATGTTTCCGTTTCCGGCAACATCTACGACTTGGATAATATTTATATTTCCGTCATGATCCGTATTTCCGTTTCCGGCAATATCATAATATCCGGAGCATTTCTATATTTTGCCTTTTGACGATTTCAGCTCCCACTGGAACCGAGATCCGTCATTTCCGAATGTTCATAAATAGAGTATTTAATGAATAATATATTCACTTAAATACTTGATCCGTTCACGTACTATTTGTGTGACCCTACGGGTTCAGTCAAGAGTAAACTGTGGATTAATATTATTAATTCCACTTGAACTGAAGCGGCCTCTAGCTAGGCATTCAGCTCACTTGATCTCACTGAATTATTAACTTGTTTAATAAATTAATACTGAATCGCATTTATTAGACTTATCATTGAATGCATACTTGGACCAAGGGCATTATTTCCTTCACTCACATGAATGGGAAGATGTTGGCCCTCAAAGTCATCAGGGCTCGGTATTACTGGACCACCCTCGAACGGGATTGCTACTTCTTCGTTAAGAAACGTCCTATATGTCAAAAGTGTGCGAACTTGAAGCACATTCCCCCTTCCTTGCTATATTCTCAATCATCACCATGGCCATTCTTAGCTTGGGGTATCGACGTCATTGGCAAAGTCACTCCAACAGGCACCGGGGGTCATGAGTTCATACTAGTCGCAATAGATTATTTCACTAAGTAGGTCGAGGCCAGGTCATTCAAAGTGTTGGGTTCCAAGCAAGTGGCCCAGTTCATATGATATGTTCATATTTTATAGTGCTTTTACCCCCGTCTCTTAGTACTTTTTGATCTCAAATGAGCTCTTCAGAGCGATTTTTAGTACTAATGTGCTCCTTGTAGTGTGTTTGTAGTTTCAGGTTCATCATTGTAGGAATTACCATATTTTTGTGCATTTCCTACTCATTTGAATCAATACAAGAGAATATGTACTTTCGAGAGCACAAACATTAAGTTGGAAGAGTTTTGAAGCAAAGCGAATAACGAAAGAAATAGAAAAATGAGTATAGTCCATTATTTTAAGCATAACTCAAGTTATACAACTCTAAATGAAGTAATTCGAATTTGGTTGGATTATACACTTCAATAGCTTTCCAACAAGTGGTCACTCGCCTAATTCCGATGAATAACGAAGGAGATATGGCGTTTTGAAGATAGAGGATCGTGCAGTTTCAACACGCGCCCGATCGGGCGGACTTCGCATTTCGCAACCGCCTGATCGACTTGTTTGTTGAGCAGAATGCCCGATCGGGCAGCCTTTCGCCCGTTCGGGTGACGCCAACCTCCTGCACTTATGCGCGTGTTTATTTCCGTTTTTTGGCTTGTATTTTGGGCAAACTATAAATACTAGCCCCTTATATTTTTAGAGCATCTTATTTTCTAGTATTAGACTCTTAGTTTATTTGCTCTTAAGCTAGTTTTCTCTCAAATTTGTTCCAAGCACTTATTTTTGGTTTCAATCAAAGCTCAAATTTTTAGTTCATCCCTTTGTTCTATATTTAGGTATTGCTTTCTATTTTGCTTTATTAATTACTTTTGATCATGTTTTCCATTATGTTGATTACTTTGTTATTGGTTATTATGCTTGAGTAATTTATTTTCTAGGGTTTGGGGATCCATGAATAATATGAAGGGATGTTGAATAATCATGATTGTTGGCATTGTAGTTGATTCCTATTGATTTGTTTATTTTACTATACAACTAGATTTGCGCAGGTTTAATTGTGGTAGTTATGCAATATCAAATTAAGATTCGAGAGATGCAATTTGATGTTTAGGATTGTGTCAATAGGTGGAATTAGAGTTAATACGTAGCGAGAGCCCGTTAATTCTAAGGCTATGACTAGTATCGATTTGAGAGAGCATGCTAGTCTAATTAATTACTCTGTTGATTGTCGTGATTGTTCATTGTCCTAGATTGTTAATTGTTGGTGAACCTATGCCCTAGATTCCTTAATATATTGATTCTTACTCGTTTAATTATCGTTCGTAGTTTATCATACAAACCACCAACCAACTCTTGTTCCCAATAGTCTAGTTTAATTGATAGTAGGAAGAACGCCTGTTTCCCTGTGGATTCGATCCTGACTTCCCTTGCTACCTAGCTAGTGGACTTAGGTTATTTTTGATTAGGTGATACGACTTTAGCCTTCCCCCTTCCTTGCTATATTCTCAATCATCACCATGGCCATTCTTAGCTTGGGGTATCGACGTCATTGGCAAAGTCACTCCAACAGGCACCGGGGGTCATGAGTTCATACTAGTCGCAATAGATTATTTCACTAAGTAGGTCGAGGCCAGGTCATTCAAAGTGTTGGGTTCCAAGCGAGTGGCCCAGTTCATACAAGAAAATTCAAGGGGAAAATTCAAACCCAACTGGGCCGGGCCATACATTGTGTAGGGGTTTTTTTTTTTATCTTTTTCCCGTTTCCTACAATGGGGGGTTTGGCACGCGGCGGTTCGTTTAGAGAACCATTGAATTGTTTTTGCACCTCGAAGGAGTCGCCACCAAACTTATTTTAGGTCTCGTCTTGGAAGACCGCAAAATGACTCTATTTTTGGATAAGGCCTTGAATCCTTGAAACGGATGGGTGAGATCCGGGCTCGGGAACGAAAATGCTTATTCGGCGAGCTTTAGAAATATTCAAGTACGTTGGCACAACATTGTTTCGAAAATAAAACCTAAGATTAGACTATGTGGGTTTGCAAATTAGAACAAAATAGAATTTCTAATTGTACGGTGGTCACTTTGCTTTAAAGATTGATTTAAGGAACCTAAGGCCGGTTTATCCAAAAATATCTTCGTTAAGCGTGATGTAACCTTTGTATTTTGTTGTATTTAGCATGTTGGTGATGAAAGCGATAAAGCACAAAAAGAAACATCACAATACTTTCATAGTCTGGCTTGCTGTGCAGAACAGATTAGCTACCAAAGATAGGCTTATCAGTTGGAATTTACCTATCCAGAGCAGTTGTGGGCTGTGTAGGTGCATGATGAAACACTGTGCCATCTCTCTTTTGAATGTAGTTATGCCAAGCAAATTTGGACAGGAGTGTTGCAGGAAATTAGTATAGCTAGGGGTTGCCTTTCTTGGCAGGAGGAACTTAGATGGATTGCTAAGAAAAGTAGAAGTACCAGATTATGTCATATTAAATGTAGTGTTGCTTTCATTGAAACTGTGTATGCAATCTGGATTCAGAGGAATTCCAAGTTGTTTAGTGATAAACTGGAGCTTGTTCCAGTTGTGGTTAGACAGATTTTATTCTGTGTTGCTGGTAGAGTTCAGTAAGGCTTTGTCTGCCTTCTGAGTTGGTTGGGGCTATGTTGCTTTGTTGTTTGGTTTGCCTGTTTTCTCATTTTTGGTAATGAATACAATATATATTTGCCAAAAAAAACATCACAATACTAAATAAAGTGCGGAATTAGTAAATACAAGACCCCCTAGAAAAGGACTAGGGAGTAGGTCCACATTGCCTAGAAATGGACTAGGCAAGTAAAGGTGCGGAATTGAAATTGCGATATTGAAATTGCGGTATTGAAATTGCGATATTGAAATTGCGATATTGAAATTGCAGTATTGAAAGTGCGATATTGAAAGTGCGATATTGAAAGTGCGATATTGAAATTTGTACTTGGGCACATTGTAGACAACTACTTTTTTCCCCATTCCGAAAGGGAAGGTTCGATGATGAGAACATAAATCTCCACTTGGCAACGCATCTCCTATAAAATAACGAATCTCAATCTGAAGGAAATAATGCCCTTGGTCCAAGTATGCATTCTATGTTAAGTCTAATAAGTGCGGTTCAGTATTAATTAACAAGTTAATAATTCAGTGAGATCAAGTGAGCTGAATGCCTAGCTAGAGGCCGCTTCAGTTCAAGTGGAATTAATGATATTAATCCACAACTTACTCTTGACTGAACCCGTAGGGTCACACAAATAGTACGTAAACGGATCAAGTATTTAATGGCATTAAATACTCCATCTATGGATATTCGGAATCGACGGATCTTGGTTTCAGTGGGAGCTGAGATCGTCACAGGCAAGAAATGAATGCTCCGGAAACGATGATATTGCCGGAAACGGAAATATGGATCGTATCGGAAATATAAATATTATCCAAGTCGTAGATGTTGCCGGAAACGGAAACATGGTACGTATCGGAAAATATTATCGGAAATGGAAATATTGCCGGAATCGGAAATATTGCCGGAAACGGAAATATTGTCAGAATCGGAAATATTGCCGGAATCGGAAAATAATTCCGGAAACGGAAATATTAAATATTTGTTCGAAACGGAAATTAATTCCGGAATCGGAAATATTAAATATTGTTCGTATCGGAAATGAATTCCGGAATCGGGAAATTAATCGGAAGCGTATCGTACGAATTAGCATCGGACGAGGCCTGCCAGACGAAGGCCCAGCACGAAGCCGGGCCATCGCCCAGCAAGCCAGCGCGCCACAACGCACCAGCCAAGGCTGCGCCAGGCCCACCTCAAGGCAGGCCCAGCGCGCGCCAACGCTGCGGCAGCGTGTGGGCCTCGCAGCAATGGGCTGCGAGCTCGCAGGCTGCGCGCGCGCATGGCGCCCCTCGTGGGCTGCTGTGCGTGCGTGTGTGTTGGTGTGCTATACGAATCCTAAAGCTATCAGGTTTCGACTAATGATTAAATTCCTAAACCTAAAAGGATGAATTAATTAAATAAGAATTCTATTAGGATTCTAGTTTAATTAATTCGTATCCTAATAGGATTACAATTCCCTTTCCATACCTCTATAAATAAAGGCCTAGGGTCATTATTTTGTATAGAGTATTCAAGTATTCAAAGTGATTTTTGAGAGCAAAAATTCAGTCATACAATTGCCTATACTAGCCGAAAATTCTAAGTACCTTAAGGGCGATCCTAGTTGGTCAAGCTTAAGGCGGATCCGGACGTGCTGTGGACTATCTACGGAGGGACGACACTTGGAGTCCTAAAAACTTGTTCTTGTTCGGTTCGGGCGCAGCTAGGGAAGGCACGCAACAAAGAGTATGCATCTAAACTATGCTAAATGATTATGTGTAAATAATATGTATTCCTGGCTTAATGGTTGTTTCCGCATGATTTATATATTGTCATATGTATCATAACCTAACAGTGGTATCACGAGCCTCTTATTATTTTCATAATCTAAATTGCATGAACATGGTTAAATATTACAAATTTGCAAGAATTAAAAGGGGTGATTAATTTTCGTAATTGTTAATTAATTGCAAATTGCGTTTATTTAATTATACGTACGCAGTTTTTCGGCAGTTTCTTCGTTACTCATCCAAATCGAGTGATTTTTGTGTCAATTCCGCATGTAAAAGGCATTCTAAAATTTTGACAAAAAGAATTTTTTTCACCCTAACCCAGAATTCTCAAATTCGAAGCCTAACTATGACTTTTCGGAGGTTTTAGTTTTTCGAATGCAAAATTTCGTAAATTCAAGATGTTAAATTAAATATTTGCGATTCTTGTTGATAAATCTTGAATTTTTGATTGACCTACTGTATATGTTTAACAAGTTTGAATGCCTAGCCTTGTTAATTATGCAATTTAATTTGTAATTATGATTAATTTGTTGAAAATTGGAATAATTTAGAATTAATTTGATTTTCATAATTAGTTATAATTTAATTAGATACCTATGATTAAAAACCACCATAAAAATTGTAAATTTATGTTAAATTTTAAATTTTTATGACCTAGACTTGAATCCATTTAATCGGAAATCAATTAAATAATAAATTTTCGATTTTTCGCCCTAAAATTTATGAAATTAATATTATTTATTAATTTTTCATTAATTTTGAATATAAATTTTAAATTTTTATGCGATTCGCTCATATAACTTGCACGCACAAAGCAATGGACGCTACGTGTTACCCTTAAGGGGTGTTGTATAGTGCGGGCATGTGACGACGAGCAAGGGAGCTCGTCGCCCATGCGGTACGAATGCAATGAGCAAGGCCATGGTGCACGAACACAAGGCAGCAGCCCTGCCTTGTGTCGTGGGCTGTGTGCGATGGGCGAATGGGCGAGGGCGAGAGCAACGCACGAGCAGTCGCGTATGGGCAGCAAGCGAGCTGCGCCACAACGCGCACTGCCTCGCGCAAGCGTGCGGAGCCTCGCGCGCAGCGAGCGCAAGCTCGCGTGCCACGAGTGCTACGCCCAGCATCGATCGCTCGCGCGCAGCGAGCGCTATTGTGCGTGCGACGAGCGCTGCGCCCAGCGATGGCGTGCAGCGTGCTTGTTGCGACGTGCGACGAGCGCTGTGCCCAGCGATGGCAAGCAGCTTACTTGTTGCGACGTGCGACGAGCGCTGCGCCCAGCGTTGGGCTGCGGCAGCATGCTTGTTGCGTCGAGCGCTGGCGCGCGTAGCGAGCACCAGCTCGCGTGATGCCTTGCGATGGTGAGCAGCAGCGATGCGACGCAGCGCATGGGCTGCGCGCACTTGGCAGCGATGGCTGTGTGCGTGTGGCCCATGGGCGTGCGTTGCGTGGGATTGTTGCGTTGCGATTAGATCGTTTTGAAATTTTAATTTGAAATTTTTAGTTTACGTAATTTTAATTAATTTTAAAATTAATAATTTAAATTATTTTTTTGGATTTTAATTTTGAATATTGTAATTATAATAAATTTTATTTATTCTAATTATTTTACTAAAATTAAAATCATGAATTAATTTAAATACGACTGAAATTAAATTAAACCTTTTGGATTCAATTATAAATTTATATGAGCTTTAAATTTTAATTAAATTTGTATGTTTCCGGTTAGACTAGAAATACATTTTTATGTTTAAAATTAATAAAGCATATGAATTTATTGGTTTAAGTGGGAGCCCTTTTTAGTCATAAACTCTTGATTAGGTCTACAAATCCTTAAGGTTAAAACAACTTGATTAGAATTAATAAGGACTGAATAATTTGTAGATTATTGGTGCCCTTGATTAATTGCTGCAAATGTTTATGTGATGCATAATGTGTTTTACTAACCAGCTATGTGGGCCATTCATGATAATGAATGGGTGAATGGTATATATTGTATATGTACTATTTTGCAGGTTATGAAGTGACTAGTATGGCCCAAATAGGATATAAAATATGGTCTGCGTACCATTAATTTGAATGTAATTGGTCTAAAGTACCAAAGTTGTTTTTCAATTCAAATATGGTCTGCGTACCATCAAATAGTTGTAATTAGTTTTAATTATAGCTTATTCTATTTGAAGAAAATGGTGCCTCCCACGGAGATTTTCAAGACGGACTTTGAAGTTAAAGCTTCAAGATAAAGTCGGGCCATACTAGATCACATTTATCTTATGCATGTTTTAAGTTATTTATTGCTTTTAAATATGTCTTAAAATGCATGAGATCAAAAGCTTGATTATGTTGCATGATTAAGGATTTTAGTTCACTTAAAATCTAACCAACATAGTAAGAGCCTTAAGTTCCAAACTTAAAAATTGAGTTAAAAGGTGCCATGCCAAAATATACACTTGCTTGGATATCCTTTACATCAATCTAGTAATAGTTTTCGCTCAGCGAGGTGTTACTTATTGGTCCTAAAGGGGCAAGGTACACAAATAATTGTGAGTACATGTTAGTTTTGGTGAAACTCAACGATATAAGTAAGGAGTCCTTTTATGTCGTGGAAAAATCGATAGGTTTACCTAATAAGTTCTTAGACGTACCTATCAACCAAGAATAGTTTCTAGACTATTAGCAAAAGGCTTTTGCTTACCTAAGATGTTTTAGGATTAAGTCGACAAACTGTGCTTAGTTCTTCAATGATTTTAGGATCTTGGAATCATTTTATTCACACCTGCCGGAACACATAACTTGAATAAAATGCTTAATAAACATTTAATTATGCATGTATGCTAGAATTTATGTTTATTAAGAGAAACTGTGAATGGTTATTTATTTGTTTATTCTTTTCAATTGTAGTTTTAACTATGGCAAACAACAATCAAAACATCATCATGGGTTCTGAGCTTATGGTCAAGCTGAACCTGGCAAATTTTCTTGAATGGGAAGATAAGCTAGTTGAAGTAGTCAAACTCAATGGACTTGAGTATGTACTATCACATCCCATGCCAAGCTACTATGCCAGAGACATGACCCCTGAGAGATTTTACGCTTGGGATGCGGATCTCAAAAAGGTTATGAGTCTCATGCTGAACAATATCCCTGATGATTGGTTTAGAAGGTTTGTAGCCTATGAACCTTTTACGCTCATCAAGAATCTGAGGGATATCTGTCGTGGAAGCACGGAGGACAGGGACCTGAACGTCCATGAGTTGATTGAATCAATGTCTGGTCTAAAGGTTAGTTCTCCCAACAGGTGTTATAGGATGGAAGTCCAAGAAACACATGTTCAGCTCCTTCGCACTAAACAGAGGGTAGGCGTCCCACTGAGGTTCCATGTGGATCTTATGCGTTCATACTTTGATCGCCTAAGTCTACTAGGAACACCAATAAGCGAAAGGATGGCAGTCTCTATCTTGCTCAATTCACTACACAGTGGGTTTGGTCGCTTCAAGCAACTATACCTAAGTGAACCAAGAGAAGAAACAGTTGCAGAATTTGTTCACCTTGTCAGAAAGGCTGAGATAATACTGGACTGTGAAGCCAAAGATTTACTCAAGGCTAGAAGGAGACCGTTCAAGAAAAGTGGAAAGTCCAAGGGCAATGCTAAATCAAAGCAGGACAAGTCCACATCAAGCTGTCTTTATTGTGATGGAATAGGCCATTACAAAAGAGAATGTCCAAAGCTAAAGGAAGATCAGAAGAACGGAACAGTCGTTCCATCTTCAGGTATTTTCGTTATAGACTGTATACTTGCTAATTCAACTTCTTGGGTATTAGATACAGGTTGTGGCTCACACTTATGTTCCAATCCACAGGGACTAAGAAGAAGTAGAAAGTTAAGCAAGGGTGAAGTCGACCTACGAGTGGGAAATGGAGCACGGATTGCTGCATTAGCTGTAGGAACTTATTATTTGTCGTTGCCCTCCGGGCTAGTTTTGGAACTGGAAGAGTGTTTCCATGTTCCAAGTCTTACTAAAAACATCATTTCAGTTTCTTGCTTAGATGCTAAGGGATTTTCCTTTTTAATAAAAGACAATACTTGTTCGTTTTATTTTAAAGAGATGTTTTATGGATCTGCTAGATTAGTCAATGGACTTTATTTATTAGATCACGACAAACAAGTATATAACATAAATACCAAAAAGGCCAAAAAGGATGATTCAGATCTCACCTATCTGTGGCATTGTCGATTAGGCCATATAAACTTGAAACGCTTAGAAAGACTTCAAAGGGAAGGAATTCTAGAACCATTTGACTTAGAGGATTATGGTAAATGCGAATCATGTTTACTTGGCAAAATGACAAAGCAACCTTTCTCTAAAGTTGGAGAAAGAGCAAATGAACTATTGGGTTTAATCCATACAGATGTATGTGGACCAATGAGTACAAATGCTAGAGGTGGTTTCAGCTACTTTATCACTTTCACTGATGACTTCAGTAGATATGGTTATGTCTACCTAATGAAGCATAAGTCTGAATCCTTTGACAAATTCAAGGAATTTCAGAGTGAAGTAGAGAATCAATTAGGCAAGAAGATTAAGGCACTGCGATCTGACAGAGGCGGTGAATATCTGAGCTATGAATTTGATGACCATCTGAAAGAATGTGGAATTCTATCAGAATTGACTCCTCCTGGAAATGGAACGGTGTATCGGAACGGAGGAACAAAACCTTGCTAGACATGGTCAGGTCAATGATGGGTCAGGCCAAACTTCCATTAGAATTTTGGGGACATGCACTAAATACAGCTGCACTCACTATAAATAGAGCTCCGTCTAAAGCTGTCGAAAAGACTCCATATGAATTATGGTTTGGAAAACCTCCAAATGTGTCTTTTCTTAAGATTTGGGGATGTGAAGTATACGTCAAACGATTAATTTCAGACAAACTTCATCCAAAATCTGACAAATGTATCCTTGTGGGCTATCCAAAGGAAACAAAGGGGTATTACTTCTACAATACATCTAAGAACAAGGTGTTTGTTGCTCGAGATGGTGTCTTTTTGGAGAAATATCACATTTCCAAAATGACAAGTAGGAGAAAAGTAGACATCGAAGAAATTCGAGTCGAACAACAAACTCTAGAGAATGCTCAAGATGACATTCAGGATGAAACTCAGAGATCTTTAGAAGAATCTGGTGAGAATCATGGTCAATCTAGAAATGTTACCCCGCGTAGATCGCAAAGATATAGATCTCAACCGGAAAGGTACTTAGGTATTTTGACGAACGAGAGCTATGACGTTCTATTACTTAAAAGTGATGAACCTGCGACTTACAAACAAGCTATGACGAGCCCTAGCTCCAAGCAATGGCAAGAAGCCATGCAATCTGAATTAGACTCCATGTCTGAAAACCAAGTATGGGATTTGGTCGATTTGCCAGATGGCTACCAAGCCATTGGAAGCAAATGGGTTTTCAAACTGAAAAAGGACAAGGATGGGAAACTTGAAGTTTTCAAAGCTAGATTGGTTGCAAAAGGTTACAGGCAAGTCCACGGTGTGGATTACGATGAAACCTTTTCACCAGTTGCAATGCTAAAGTCTATTCGGATAATGTTAGCAATCGCTGCATATTACGATTACGAAATATGGCAGATGGATGTCAAAACTGCTTTCTTAAACGGCGTTTTAACAGAAACTGTGTTTATGACACAGCCTGAAGGTTTTGAGGATCCAAAGAATGCTAAAAAGGTATGCAAGCTAAAGAAGTCAATCTACGGATTGAAGCAGGCATCCAGGAGCTGGAATATACGTTTTGATGAAGCAGTCAGTGACTTTGGTTTCATCAAGAACGCAGACGAATCTTGTGTATACAAGAAGGTCAGTGGGAGCAAAATTGCTTTCCTAGTATTATATGTCGACGACATATTACTTATCGGAAATGACATTCCTATGTTGAACTCTGTCAAGATTTGGCTTGGGAAATGTTTTTCGATGAAAGATCTAGGAGAAGCACAGTACATATTGGGCATCAAGATTTACAGAGATAGATCTAAAAAGATGATTGGACTTAGTCAAAGAACTTATATCAATAAGGTGCTTGATAGGTTCAAGATGGCAGACTCCAAGCGAGGCTACCTACCCATGTCTCATGGAATAACTCTAAGCAAGACTCAGTGCCCAAAAACACTTGATGAGCGTAGACGAATGAATGGGATTCCATATGCATCATTGATTGGTTCAATAATGTATGCTATGATATGTACACGCCCGGATGTTGCGTACGCACTCAGTGCTACGAGCAGATACCAGTCAGACCCAGGAGAGGCGCATTGGACTGCTGCCAAGAATATTCTGAAGTACCAGAAAAGGCACAAAGATGACTTCCTGGTCTATGGTGGAGATAATGAATTAATTGTTAAAGGCTATACGGACGCAAGTTTCCAAACCGACAAAGATGATTTCAGATCACAGTCCGGGTTTGTCTTCTGCCTCAACGGAGGTGCAGTAAGCTGGAAAAGTGCTAAGCAAAGCACCATTGCGGATTCTACAACTGAAGCGGAGTACATTGCTGCACATGAAGCAGCAAAGGAAGCTATATGGCTAAGGAAGTTCATAGGTGAACTTGGTGTAGTCCCCTCCATTAAAGGACCAATAGCCCTGTATTGTGATAATAACGGAGCTATTGCACAGGCAAAGGAGCCTAGACACCACCAGAGAGTCAAGCATGTACTTCGTAGATTTCACCTTCTACGAGAGTTCGTTGAAAGAAAAGAAGTCGAGATAAACAAGATTGGAACTGATGACAACATATCAGATCCATTGACTAAACCTCTGCCGCAGGCGAAGCACAACTCGCACACTGCAGCTATGGGAATCAAGCATATTGGAGAATGGCTTTGATATCCCTGTTTAATGTTTTAAAGTTTTGGAGTTTAAATCTTTGTAAAAAATTATTGGTTAATCATTCACAATAAATGAAGAGAATTCATTTTTCCATTTAATTTGTGGTTTATTAAATGATGAGTCCCTTCAATTTGACGATATATTCAAGATAGACTGTCAGGACCAGTCCTGTGACTAAGAAATGTCTATCAAGTGAACTTGAATGTCAAAGGTTGAAAATGGTCCCTAGTCGAAGTTTTCTATAAAATTGGACGCATAGAAAACGTTAGACGATTAGAATGCAAGATGACTAGTAGTTCTGTTTCTTTAACTATGTGGACATGGCAATGTCATAATCATTTGCATAGATACTTACTTTGGGAAGACTAGTATCGGACAAGACCTATGAAACTTTACTGTAAGAGATGAAAATCTGTCATAAGTAAATTTCATTAAAATTATTAGACACTAAATCCTCAATACCTGAGTGATTTGAGATTACTTGTTTGAGAACTGGTTGCTTTGACGTTGACCAACCGTCGCACCGTAAAAGGAGGCTATAAAGGCAACGCTAAGGTAATCACCTATCAAACGAAGTCTAATCTCAAGATCGCAAGATTGGGATTGTCCTCCCATAAATCGGGATGAGATGCTTAAAAGTTGTACAAGGCCACTCGGAGAGCTAGAAACTGTGAAATGCATGGCCGTGCTCGGATGAATCATAGGCTATGATTATCTGTCTATTTGATTAGTTGAACTCTGAAACCGAGGAACACCTCTGGACATAATAAGGATGACAACTCTTACCTTATGTTCAAGAGCAAGCATCGAGCGACAAAGGAATTAGGAAATGCACACTTGTCCCTAAGGACAAGTGGGAGACTGAAGGAAATAATGCCCTTGGTCCAAGTATGCATTCTATGTTAAGTCTAATAAGTGCGGTTCAGTATTAATTAACAAGTTAATAATTCAGTGAGATCAAGTGAGCTGAATGCCTAGCTAGAGGCCGCTTCAGTTCAAGTGGAATTATGATATTAATCCACAACTTACTCTTGACTGAACCCGTAGGGTCACACAAATAGTACGTAAACGGATCAAGTATTTAATGGCATTAAATACTCCATCTATGGATATTCGGAATCGACGGATCTTGGTTTCAGTGGGAGCTGAGATCGTTACAGGCAAGAAATGAATGCTCCGGAAACGATGATATTGCCGGAAACGGAAATATGGATCGTATCGGAAATATAAATATTATCCAAGTCGTAGATGTTGCCGGAAACGGAAACAAGGTACGTATCGGAAAATATTATCGGAAATGGAAATATTGCCGGAATCGGAAATATTGCCGGAAACGGAAATATTGTCAGAATCGGAAATATTGCCGGAATCGGAAAATAATTCCGGAAACGGAAATATTAAATATTTGTTCGAAACGGAAATTAATTCCGGAATCGGAAATATTAAATATTGTTCGTATCGGAAATGAATTCCGGAATCGGGAAATTAATCGGAAGCGTATCGTACGAATTAGCATCGGACGAGGCCTGCCTGACGAAGGCCCAGCACGAAGCCGGGCCATCGCCCAGCAAGCCAGTGCGCCACAACGCACCAGCCAAGGCTGCGCCAGGCCCACCGCAAGGCAGGCCCAGCGCGCGCCAACGCTGCGGCAGCGTGTGGGCCTCGCAGCAATGGGCTGCGAGCTCGCGGGCTGCGCGCGCGCGCATGGCGCCCCTCGTGGGCTGCTGTGCGTGCGTGTGTGTTGGTGTGCTATACGAATCCTAAAGCTATCAAGTTTCGACTAATGATTAAATTCCTAAACCTAAAAGGATGAATTAATTAAATAAGAATTCTATTAGGATTCTAGTTTAATTAATTCGTATCCTAATAGGATTACAATTCCCTTTCCATACCTCTATAAATAAAGGCCTAGGGTCATTATTTTGTATAGAGTATTCAAGTATTCAAAGTGATTTTTGAGAGCAAAAATTCAGTCATACAATTGCCTATACTAGCCGAAAATTCTAAGTACCTTAAGGGCGATCCTAGTTGGTCAAGCTTAAGGCGGATCCGGACGTGCTGTGGACTATCTACGGAGGGACGACACTTGGAGTCCTAAAGACTTGTTCTTGTTCGGTTCGGGCGCAGCTAGGGAGGGCACACAACAAAGTGTATGCATCTAAACTATGCTAAATGATTATGTGTAAATAATATGCTTTCCTGGCTTTATGGTTTTTCCGCATGATTTATGTATTGTCATATGTATCATAACCTAACACAATCACCCTTTCATTTCAGCCAAAACTGCTATTTATTGAAACCTGCTAAGAATAGTAACCACCGCAAAAGGTAGTGGTTAAAAGTGGCAAAGTCATAAAAGATAGAAACCTGTCAGAATTAGGTGTTGCACTCCAACATAAATCCTAAAAGAGATAGAATTTACATTCCTGATATAATTCGAAAAAAGAGTTACGTATTAATTAAATTCCTAAAGAACCTAGAGTTCGTAACGCATTCCGTCATAAATTAATACGCATTAAAAGACTCGAATAAATCTCAAAAGCTCCGTGTTCTAAGAGTCCAAATCTGACAAAGAACTCGGCCCAGATCCCATTTTCAACGCCTGGATTTAGGCGCCGAAATCTTCGGCGCCCAGCCCTGGGCGCTGAAAGTGCCTGGGGCCGTTTTATCTCTGGATTCTTTTAGGATTCGTATCTTAAAATCTATCTGTCCACACACTCTTTTCCTATAAATACAGCCTAAAACCGACGTGAAAATGAGACACAATTCCATAACCTGAGTATTGACTCTAGCCTTAAGCCTAAGCCTCACGGTGCGAAATTGATCCGGCGTTCTGTCGCAATCGATCCAAAAGTCGAACAGAACGCGTCCTGCCCCTTGTAGCTTGATGAATTAAGCCTAAATACTGGAACATTGCTTAGAAACCCGAGATTCGTTAAATAAAAGGAGAAATAGCAAAGCCAAGTGGTTAGTTTTCTGAGAACCACAACGCACCTCTCAAGGGTGCGTTGTAATGTGTCCCTCATATGATTTAATCGCTTTCATCACCCTTTTAGAAAATTGTCAAACTATTAACTTGATTGATCTATCACGCCTAATAAGATAATACCTTGGACAATTGAATTATCATGCTAGGTACCTTAAATCAATCTAAATAAGATAATCACGATCGATTTAGTGTTATGTGTTGCATATTGCTAAAATCAATTCAGAATAGTTTAATAGTTTAACGCATGTCCCTTTAATTATTTATGCTAAGCTAGTAAGGATAACCTGCCTCTGGAGTATTATCGATGAGCACTCCTCTCGGTAGTTACAGTCCCCCGAACTCTCAATCTCTGCCCTGCGGGTGTACGTTGAGCGATCCCCACACCAGGGATCACAAGGGAACCTATCGCCGTCGTGGTCGAACATAATTGCACTCCCTTTATGTCACAATAACCGGGTTTTGTCAGTTTTTCTCATTGTCGTTAAAAACTGAATGGCGACTCCTATATTACTAGTCGATTGGGTGTAAACTCACAGGAAATCCAATTACACTTGATCTGACAACGTCACGCCCACGAGGGACGAGGTCACGCATTAGCCTTGTGCTTTTTCGACCCCCTCACACACATGAGATTCGAACGCCAAGCGACTCCTTAAAAGTAAGTGCGCCAGACACGAATTCAAAGCAAAAAATCTCAACTTGGGAGAGGTTGCTCAACCCAAATGTCCTAGATTTTGCATATTGAACTTGAAATTGAAAGCTTGAATATTGAAAGGTTTGAACTTGAAAAGATTGAAACTTTGAACTTGAAATGATTGAAATTTGAAAACTTGAACTTGTATATTGAAATTTGAAGACTTGAACTTGTATATTGAAAAATGGAGTTTTGAATCTCAAAAGATTAAACCTTTAAATGCTAAAAGGTGTCATCTTTTATTACTCCATGCTTGAAGGTGATTCTAGTTCAAAGAGATGAATGCAAGCAACTTTGAACATCCTTGAATCTTGAAAGTTTGTATTTTGTATTTTGGAAAAGTTTGTATTTTTGAAAAAGCATGTATGATTGTTGCAAGTGGTGTTTTTTATGGAAAAAAACACCAACTTGCTAATCATTTGAAATCAAAATAGCATGATTGATTGAAATGGGATTCGGATTTACCTAGTTAGGCTTAGGCTCGAGCTCCCAATTGCTCTTGAATTTTGGACTTTTTGTATGTGTTTTGAAGAGTTTTGAAGTTTGTATTGTGAGGAGTAATGTCGAAATTACGACGTTATATGTGTTGTGATCTCTTTTGTCGAAGGAAATGAGGGGTATTTATAGGAGGGAAATGGTGCAAAACGCCAGCACACGCCCGCGCCTAGCGCCAGGCCAGCGCTGGGCGCTGCTGACGTGGGCTGAATGCCACCAAAAAGGACGGAAAGATGCCGTCCTTGATTTGTCTTGTATGGGTGTACCTTCGTACGAATAGTACGATGTTTGGCACGTAGTGTTTGCTTGGAGATTAAGGCTTGAATTTGCGTCTAAAAACAAACCTTTCTCGGGTTTTTGAATTCCGGTTTTACGGGGCGGGGTCCGGCATGCTCTGTTTTGTGGGTCGGCGCCCGAATTTGACTTGCCTTATATGATTTTGAGTGGAAAAGGCCTAGTAAAACCAATGGGATGGTTATCTAATTGAGATTGAACTTGGATTTTGAAATTGGATTTTAGAAGTTGTATTTTGTACCGAGTTCCGGGAGGGGAACGGTCTCGGGGATTGGATTTTGGACTTTGGATTTCGGAGGTATTCTTAGCAATTGGGATTTCCGCCTGGAGTTACTCCAATCGCCTAACAAGGATAATGGTTTCGTCATCATCCCAAAGAGGAGACACAAATTAGGTGTCTACAGAAGCCCCCACTTTGACTGAGCGTTCGGTTAGAAAAGCGCAAGTCAAAGTATTTCAAAAGGGACGGAGAATGGTCAAGATGTTCTGCAATCGAGACCACTCTTTGTACGCCGGTACCTGCACAAAACAGGCGTTAGAAAAAGGATAGAGTCTACCTCGGTGCGGTTGGTGATGACTCCGATTTGTACTTGTACTTTTCCGCCTTCAGTTCAGGACGGAGCTTGGCACCGAAAATTTGAATTTTTGAATCTTGAATTTTAAACTTTGACACACGGAGTTAATCCGTTGGGATGTGCTTTCCTGGGGATAAGAGCTTTTTACTGGCCCTTAAAATTTTGAACTTCGACTGACTGTCCCTAAGCTTGGGTCCGTTGGGAGTTGGGCGCCTGAGTCGTTGTATTTTTTGGACTTTGTATTCTTGAAATATTCATCTGTTTGTACTTGGAGATACAGGTGTATACCCGTCTTTTCGATGGATGGTTCGATACGACGTTTGATGCTTGGTGCGGAAGACCGTAGCATTAAAGGGCGTGCAATCAGCACGGGAGACCGCGCGCGGCAGACCTGCGCATGCAGCAGGTCAGCGCTGGGCGCTGGTGCGGTGCCTGGCGCTGGGCAGCACTATATAAGTGCCCCCTTGCCGTGCCATTTTGAGGCACATTCACTTGAAATTTTTGCTTCTTTTCTCTCAAAGGTCGACTAGCTTCTCCCCTTGGTCTTGTTCTTGCCTTGTCCATGTAAGTTTTTCATGTTTTTGCTTATGAAATAACTCTAGGATTGCTTGTAGTTTGATTTTCTCGTACTTTGAAATGATCTTGTATGCTTAAGTTTCTTGAATCTTGTAGAAAACTGTTTGGTAGCCACTTGAATTTGAACTGTTGGAACTTGTACTTTTGAATTTTTAAACTTGTATCTGCTTCGGCACGGATAGCCTAGGAGTTGATGCAGAACTTGAATACCTGCTTTGGCGTGGATAGCCTAGGCGTTGGTGTAGAACTTTGAATACCTGCTTCGACGTGGGTAGCCTAGGCGTTGGTGTAGAACTTGTACCTTAAACTAGAGGTCCACTGGGATTTTGTTTTGAATTTTTTTTGACTTTGTTTAGGCTAGTATAGGATAGCCCCTAGTTTAGAATTTTGACTCTTTATATGCTACTTGATTTAGCATGCCTCGTCACACTTGGAGAAAGCTCGCTGAGTCGTCTGTGGTTTGAGCTGCTGAGGAAGATACTTCGGATGATGAAGCGGCTGCAATAAATGCACCAGGTGGGGGTATGGTTCCCTGGGATGCGCCCGCTTTCCCTGGTGCTGGTTGGACCCCTTCAGACCTGGTGTTTCGGCTGGATTGGCACTTGTCTCAGCGGCCTCGCGCTGGCATGGTGAGTCTTGTATTGTGTTTCGAATTTGTACTTTGTATTTGTATAGTTCTTGAGCTAACTCGTTCACCTGTAGGCCGACGGAAAGCCGTTCCGTACTTACTGGTCCTTGGTAGAGGTTCAGAGGGCCTTTAAGGCTCTCCTTGCTGATGAGGAGGCTATGGGGATTTGGTCGCAGATGGGCCTGGCCGAATTCTGGCTCACCATGGGAGGTTCCTCGAGGAGAACGGGGAATAAAAACCGTTTGTGGGCTTTGTTGGAGCTGTGGTGGGATACCACCAACACTTTCCACATGGCATGGGGGGAGATTACTATTACCCCTCTTGAGTTTGCTATGATTACAGGTCTTCCTTTTTCTGAGAGGAATGTGACCTTTGACTCTGAGCTGACGTGGCGCTCGGCCGCTGCCAGGGACTTGCTCGGCCCTGTTGTTGATTTGTCAGAGGGCGACTCTCACGCTTCTGTGACGGTGCTTGTGGATGCCATCTGTGGTGAGGGTGTGTCCGCGGAGCAGAGGGTTAGGCTCTTCCTCCTTGTCTTGGTTAGTAGAGTGATTGCCCCGAGTAGGAACAGTCGGGTGCATATTAGCTTCTTGTCCGCTCTGAGGGACTTGAGAGCTGTTCTGAGTTATAACTGGGGTGGTTTGGCCTATAGCCACCTCTTGTATGAAATGGGGCGGGCCTCCCGGACTGCACTGGGGAGTGACCCGAGCATGGCTGCTCTGTGGAGCGTGCTGGAGGTATTCGAGACTCCTTGTACTTTGTACTTTGTATTTGTACGCTTGTATCTTGAATTTGACTGATGTTTTGTTTGTTCCTTGAAAGATTTGGATCTATGAGCACTTCCCGACTTTGGCGCCGGAGCGTACTAGAGATGCGGCTTACCCGTATGCTGCCTCTTGGGTAGGAGCGATGCGCGTCGGTGCGTCCTTGGCGGCTTCTCGCAGAGCTTGGAGAGTTTTGCCTGCTGATAGGGTAATCTTTTGTACTGTTTTGCTTCTTGTATTTGTATTTGTACTGTTGCCTGAGTTGTCTGCTTTGTAGGTGGTATGGCGTCCTTTTGCCAATGCAGTTGTACCTGCCTCAGCTGCTCGTGCCCAATTCTTGTCTGGGCGGCGGGTTTTGCTTCCAGGGCTGTACCTCCATATGTGGTATCTGGGGGAGCGAGTGTCCCTTCAGCACAGTTCAGGGGATAGACTTGTCCCCAAGGATCCGCCGGAATCTATGCTGGCGTTGGATGAAGAGTTGGCCCGGCTCTATGCGGAGGCTAGGGACGAGGCTGTCTGCCGCCCTTGGAGGGAGTTTGTACACAGGAAGGGGAGCTATGACGACTTCCTGAGGAGGCTGGCTCCACCAGTACGCTTCGTACTGCCGGTGAGCTTTTGAACCTTGTATTCTTGTATTCTTGCATTCTTGTATTCTTGTATTCTTGTATTGATTGCATGATTGTATGATTGTATGATTGTATGTAGGAGGAGGAGGTTGATCCTGAGGACATTCCTCATGCTAATAGGATCCTCCGCTATGAGAACTCGGACGGGGAAGAGGTGGTGGAGACCATTCCTTGGGCTTCTCCTCCGCACCGGAAATCATATGATGCTGTACCCGAGCATTACGCCCCTGTAAGTACTGTTGCATTTTTGAAACTGTTTGTAACTTGTATTTGGAAATTGATCTTGAATTTTGTATGCAGGCGCCTCGGGCGAGAGTGCGTCGCTGGATGCTCTTGCTTGATTCTTGGAAGAGGCAGTGCGCCAAGCTGACCCGGAAGCTTTCTGGCCGGAACAGAGAGGTACCTCACTTGATTTTGAAACTTGTATACTGGAAATTCCAACTTGGGGAATTGATTCTTGAAATTTTATCTTGTATTGGAGCGCCGTCGAGAACGTAGGGACTCTGTTGACAGGGAGCCTCAGGCGGAGACGTCCTCGAGATAGGAGGGACCGAGCTTGGAGCTGGGACAGGGGTCCGGTTCTAGTGCTCATCAGAGGCACTCTGATGCTGAGTGGGGAGCTTCCCCTTTTGTACATGTTGACCCCACCAGGCATTCATTCGGAGGTGCTAGCGGTTCACGGCCCTTTGTTCCTCCTTCCGGCTACTACTTCGAAGGAAGTGGTCCTCAGCTTTGGGGTGCAGGTTCATGGGCTTGCTACGCGGAGATGGATAGGATGCGCCAGGCTCAGATGTATGGGTCGTATCCGTATATGCCGATGCCGCCGCCGTATCAGTATTCCTCCCCTCAGTAGGGAGTTCATCCCTCCACTGGCACACTTCGTATCTCGGAGCAGGATCCTAGTACCCCTGGGACGGAGATGGATCAGGAGCTGGAGCGCCTTAGGAGGCGTAATAGGGACAAGGCACCTGTGGTTGATATCACTGCTGATGATGACTCAGACTGACCCTGCATGGTAGCGAGTTCTAGCTTGCCTGGGTTGATTTTGTATAGGCTAGATGTATTGTATTTGTATGAATTGAAACTTGAATTTTTGTGTGGTTTGTATGGTTTGTATGGTTTTGAAATTGAATTGGTTTGTGAAATTTGAAGATTGGCTTTTGTATGTTTGAATGCTTGAAATTGTATGCGTAGTGTGTGCCTTGAAATTTTGTAGCTATATGCATGCATGACAATTTTGCGAAAAATTTTGAAAAAAATTTGCCCATTTTTTCGGGTGTATATACCCACTATAAGCCCCGACTTTGACTGAGGTTTTTTGGTTAGGAAAAGCGCAAGTCAAAGTATATTCAACTCTTGCTAATGCATATGCAGACTCGACTTAGGACGCCGATCTAGGACTAGAATGCTTGAATTTTGAAAAATCGACTCAAAATCTGCCCGAAGCGTTGATCCGGACTGCTTGAAATTGCGCGGCTTGCGGCTTTGGAATCTTGAATAATGGAGGTTGTACTCTGCTGTCCGAAACACTAAAGAGTGTGTACTCGGAGTCATAAGAGAGGACGGTGGCCTCGTCCTTAGATGCAGGCCCCTGCGCCTGGCGCAGGCTTGGCGCCTAGCGCCTGTGAGCTGTCGTGCAAGCCGACTTTTGTATAAATAGGGAGCTTGTTGGATCATTTCTTGTATTAATCCTTCCCTGCTATCATTGCATATTGCTTCCTCTCGAAAAGAAAAGAAAATATGGCTGTGTCTTTTGAAAGTGCCTTGAACTCGTGGCTTGCTTCGCTAGGCAAGTTGGAGAAAAGGGAGCTTGATGGCATGCATCTTGGGGTGCCCATCTCTTTCCGGTTTATAGCATTGGATTTGCACTTCATTCTTGCTGCTTTGGAGGCTTGGGACCCGAATCATCATGTCTTCCGCTTTGGAAATAATGAGGTATGTTCCCTCCCCGAGGAATTTAGTTTTAGTGCCATATTGGGGTGGCCCTTGATGCTGGAGCCATGCATGCCTAGTATTGAAGAACAGTTTTTCTTGAACTTTGAAAGGTATTTGGCCCTGAAGCCCCCACTTTTGAGTGCTGTTGTATATGGCAGAGGGGTGGATTTGTCCCTCTTTGTCACCTACTTTGCTGGGCTTGATGTTCCAAAAGTTTTTCGCTTGAGAGCCTTGAGTTTTTGTATATTTGCTCGCTTTCTCTTTTCAAAGCAGGGGTTTGGCAATGGTGATGCCTCCCTAATTGAGATTGTAGAGCAGTTTGCTAATGGTCGGGACCCAATGCCGCTCGTGATTGGTGAAACATTGATGGGCCTTGACATGCTGAAGTCGGACCCCTCTTCATTGCCGTCGGGAAGTCCGGTATTACTCCAAGTAAGGATCTGGAGCCTTCTTTGTATTGTTGAACTTGTACTTGTACTTGAATTTTGAATGTTGAATTTTGAAATGTGCTTCTTGTATACTCCCCAAGGTTTGGCTTATGGAGAGGCTCATGTTGGTGGCACCACCGGAGAACATGGCGAGCTATAATAGAAAAGGATTCACTGTGCGGCCCATGGTGTATGGCCGGCTTTCATTGGATGAGTGGAGATGCGCACTCTCTGGGATTGAATCTTGTATAAGGTGGGTAGTTCCTTGGTGGGGAATTGCTGCTATGAAACATGCTCCTGGTTCTACTGCTTTGAGGGTGCCAAGCCTCACAATGCTAGTCTTCTACTCGCCTGCTCGAGTGATGAGACAATATGGCTTGAAACAGGAGATCCCGGAATGTACTGAAGAGAACCCGAAACCTGTTGCGCTGAATGCAAATCGACTTGAAATTTGGAGGCGGTATTGGATCGCCAAACCATTCTTGAGTATCCAGTTCCCACCTGAGCCAGTTGCTCTGTCTGTGGGGTACATCGTATGGATGAGAGGCCTAAGTCAGAGGGACATTTCTCTCTCCGGACCAGCTAGAGTCCGAGGTTCTAGAGCTAGACGTCCTGCATCAACTGAGTTTGAGGAAGGTGATGGGAGTGTGGCCCATCCGGTGCTTGACCGTTCGGAATCTAAAGGAGGTTCGTCGTCCTCCCGTCTTGGAAGGCTTGCAAGTTCCTTCTCCCGCCACTTGGGCAAGGGGAAGATTGATGATTGATTGCGGGAGGAGCCAGGGGATAGTACTCAAGGTGCCAAGACTCAAAAGCATAGTCGCCCGACCCTAGATCTTTGTAGGCTTAATGTGTTTGAAATTGTATTTGAAGGAATTGTGTTTAGAATGTGTTTGGAAAATGTGTTTAGAACATGTGTTTAGGAAGTGAAAAGGCTTTTGAACTTTGCTTCACTTGATCCTGACTTTGTATTAGCTTTGAAGGCCTTAGGGCCAAATAAAGAGATATTGTGTTAAATTCCGCTTGAACATGCTTTGCTTTGAATTGGCACATTTGGAATAACAACAAGAACAATTTAAGTTTTGAAATTTGATTTGATTTTTAGGATGCCCTTAATTGAGGAAATTTTGAATTTTTTTGTATTAAAGTGGCCGGGCCTCGAAATGAGGTTGCCTACGTGTCCCGTTAGGGAATCAGGCTGGACGTAGTTCTGACTACCTTACAAGACCTGAATTTGGATTCTTGAACTTGAACATGGAACTTAGACATAGAACTTCTTGAGTTGATCGAGGTTGGTAAGAGATCTGAATTCTATTCCGTCGATGTCTGTTAGTTCGACTGCTCCCCCGGAGAGGATCTTCTTGACGATGTATGGGCCTGCCCAGTTGGGTTTGAATTTTCCCCTTGGGTCCATGATGCTTTTGCGAAGGGCTTTTAGGACAAGCTCGCCTTCCTTGATGTGTCGGGTTCTGACCCTTTTGTTGAAATGTCTGGCAACTCGGCGCTGATAGACTTGTACATGGTGAGCGGCTTGAAGCTGTCGCTCATCGAGCATGACTAGCTCGTCATATCTTGCTTGTACCCATGCAGCTTCTGGGATTTTGCTTTCTAGGACTATCCTTAGAGAAGGTATCTCCAGTTCGACAGGTTGTACTGCTTCCATTCCATAGACCAATGAAAACGGAGTTGCACCCGTTGAAGTGCGAATTGTAGTTCGATATCCCCACAATGCGAAATGTAGCTTTTGGGGCCAGTCCTTGTAATTGGTAGTCATTTTCATGATGATGGTCTTGACACTCTTGTTGGCTTCTTCGACTGCCCCATTGGTTTGTGGGCGATAAGGTGAAGAGCGATGATGTTGAATCTTGTATTCGGTGAATAGATCTTCACACTCTCCTTGAAAATGGGTTCCCTGGTCGCTGATGAACTCGTGAGGAACGCCATATCTGCATATAATGTTTTCTTGTATGAACTGGGCCACTTGCTTGGAACCCAATACTTTGAATGATCTGGCCTCGACCCATTTGGTGAAATAGTCGATGGCGACCAGTATGAATTCATGACCCCCGATGCCTGTTGGAGTGACTTTGCCGATGACGTCGATACACCAGGCTGAGAATGGCCACGGTGATGATTGAGAGTATAGTAGTGATGGAGGAATGTGCTTCAGATTTGCACACTTTTGGCATGTGGGACACTTCTTGACGAAGAAGTAGCAATCCCGTTCGAGGGTAGTCCAATAGTATCGTGCCCTGACGATCTTGAGAGCTAGCATTTTCCCATTCATGTGGGTGCCACAGACTCCTGCATGTATGTTGTCCATGACTCTTTGATCTTCGTGCTTGTCAACACATCGGAGATTAGGACCATTAAGGGACCTTTTGTATAGAATGCCGCCTTCTATGACGAAATTGGCTGACTATAGTCGTAGAACCCTTCGATTCTTGCTTGAAAAGTGTGGGGGATACTCCGAACTTTGTAGATACCTTTGGATGTCTGTAAACCAAGGTTGATTTTCGTCTTGCTCGACGTGGTCAATAGCATGGACATATGCTGCTTCTTGACGGGTTTCAATTGTAAGTGGCATTTCAGCCATGCTGCTTGGAATGTGGATCATTGAGGCCAGTTTTGCCAGTGCATCGGCGAATTGATTCTCCTCTCTCGGGAGGTATGTATAGTGGAGCTCTTCTATTTGTTCAGACAACTGCTCAAGGTAAGACTGGTATGGAGCCAGGCTCTCGCTCCTTACTTTCCATTTGCCGGAAATTTGATTGATGATTAGGGAGGAATCCCCGTACAGTCGAAGTCACTGGACACCTAGGGCTAAGGCGGCTTCCAGGCCCATAATGCATGCTTCATATTCTGCCGCATTGTTTGTGATGTTGAATTGTAGTTTTGCTGATATAGGAATGTACGTGCCGTCTGGGGCTACTAGAATTACTCCAACACCACATCCGTTCTAATTGGAGGCACCATCAAAATGCATTGACCAACTGTCATCACTGGTCATTAAGATTTGTTCGTCGGGTAAGTCGTAATCTTCCTCTTCTGCCTCGACAGGACAGTCGGCTAGGAAATCTAAGACTGCTGAACCCTTGATAGATTTCTGTGGAATGTATTTGAGGTCGAATTCTGCTAGCATGACCAACCATCTGGACAAACGTCCGTTGAGTGCTGGCTTCTCGAATAGATATTTGAGAGGATCGGCTTTCCTGATCACATGTATTGTATGGGAGAGCATGTATTGCCGTAGTTTCTTTGTGGCCCAAACCAAGGCGATGCTGAGTTTCTCGAGCTGAGTGTATTTGGTCTCGTACTCGATCAGCTTTTTGCTTATGTAGTATACGGCGTTCTCCTTGCCTTCAATTTCTTGAGCAAGCATAGCCCCCACTGCTGAATCTGTTGTTGTGAGGTAAAGCCTTAGGGGAATCCCTGGCATTGCTGGTTTTAGTACTGGTGGGTTGGAAAGGTATCTTTTGATTGTTTCTAGGGCATGCTGACAATCGTCGTCCCACACTTTGGGCTCACTTTTTCGGAGCTTTCGAAATACTGGTTCACAGATCATTGTGAGTCTTGAAATGAACCTGCTGATGTATTGTAGTCTGCCGAGAAAACCCCGAATTTCCTTTTCATTCGTTGGTGGTTGCATCTCGAGAATTGCCTTGATTTTTGAAGGGTCAGCCTCTATGCCTCGAGAGCTGATGACATATCCGAGCAACTTGCTTGACGTTACCCCGAATGCGCACTTTTGAGGATTGAGCCTCATATTGTATTGTCTGAGCCTGTTGAAAAACTTTCGAAGTACTGAGGTATGCTCATGTCGTTCTTTGGATTTTACAATCATGTCGTCGACATATACCTCAATTTCCCTGTGAATCATATCGCTCATGATAGATGTTGCTGTTCTTTGATAAGTTGCTCCTGCGTTCTTTAGTCCGAAAGGCATAACTGTATAGCAATATGTACCCCACTGAGTGATGAAGGTTGTTTTCTCCATGTCTTCCTCTGCCATGGGAATCTGATTGTAGCCTGCGTACCCGTCCATAAAAGAGAGTAAGGCATGATTTGCGGTGTTGTCGACCAGGACGTCGATGTGAGGCAATGGAAAACCGTCTTTAGGGCTGGCCCTGTTAAGATCCCTGTAGTCCACACACATTCGTACTTTGCCGTCTTTCTTTGGAACTGGGACGACATTTGTGATTCATTCTGGATATTTTGCTTCTCGAATAAACCCGGCCTCTAACTGCTTGGAGACCTCTTCTTGAATTTTAAAGGAAACATCCGGTTTCATGCGACGGAGCTTCTTCTTGATGGGCTTTGACCCTGGAATAAGGGGAATTGTATGTTGACCGATGCTTGGATCAACCCCTGGCATATCATGATAGGACCATGCGAAGACGTCTACATACTCTGAAAGTAGCTTGATAAGGTCGTCCCGCTCTGATGGGGAAAGAGTTAAACCAATCTGAACTAGTTTTGAATCACTGCTGTTAGAAAGGTTGATTTTTTCTGTTTCCTCAATTATGGGCGTCCTGTTTTCATGATTTTCGATAGCTTTTAGAAATTCAAAGTCAGTTTCTTGTGAAGCAAAGTTGTGTGGATTAGGATTTGATTTTGAATTAGGACTCGAAGAGTAAGTAGAATTTGAAGTGTTATTGAAATCAACAATCATTACATCGACTATTTTGACTTGAAGCTCGGTCTTTAGAGGCACTTGATTGATGCAAGACTCTAGTTCTAGACACTTAGACTCATTGTTAAACTCTAAAATTGAAAGACAGACTCTGGACCTGGACAAATACAATAATCGAAAAGATAGTTCTCAGGGTACTCCCAGACATTTGCATTGTAATCGTCATAATCCTCGAAGACGGGACTGCATGCACAGATTTTCAGGACTTGATCCCAGACTTGGTTCCATGTGCTGTAAGGAAATGCGGCGAAGCTTCCCTTGCATGAAGTGTTGAGCCCTAAGAGAAACATTCTCACCATTTTGCCCTCTGGTAGCTCAGGTTGAATTGTACGAGCGGAGATTGCCCATCGGTGGTAGTATTCTTGAATGCACTCATCCTTTTCCTGGCATACAGCCGGCTTTTTCTTGATGAGAGCGTCTCGGAAGCTTGAACCTTTGAGGGTGAGGCAGGCAGGGCCGTCTAGTATTTCCTCCAACCAAGGCTCTCCAAATAGTAGGTCGAAGTTAGTAGGCACATCGATTACCAGGAACTCAGCATTGTCGTAATAGGTGTCAAAGGAGAAAACCAGCTCAAGGACTCCCAAGACTTTGTATGTGACACCCTGGAGTTTGACAGTTTGTTGGGCACTCAGCATGAGATCGTACTCGGAGAACCCTAAAGCTTTCACGGTGGCGAGCGGACAGATGTTCTCTTGAATTTCGGTGGTTACCCTAGGTTCGGGGATCACCCAGTTTTGAGCACTTGGAAGTAGATGGCAAAAGCTTGGAACCATCAGCTCGTAACCTGGCTTGTATATTGTGGAGATCAGATTGCATGGAAACTCCTCTCCTTCATCTTCGCAGTCGTAGGAGATGGCTTGTACAGAGGGGGTTTGCTTAGCTCCGGGTGGTAAGGGTAAAGTCTTGTTGTCGACCATGTTCTGGATCAAGTGTTTGAGCTTGTAGCAGTCCTCGATGTCATGACCCTTCCCTTGATGGTATTTGCAATGAGCTGTGGGATCCCAACTCTTGGATCTTTTGTCAACTGGAGGATCGGGTGTTGGACCGATTGGTGCTATGACTTGTTTCTCGACCAACCGATCAAATGCCTCACTGTAAGACATCCCGAGGTTTGTGAAGACTCTTTGGGGCCTGCCTTGATAGTTGCGCTGGTTAGCGTTGCTTTTGAAGTTGTTCGTTTTGGGACCTTGAGGAGCCTCTAGGGCGTTAACCTCATGAACTTTGTGTGTTGCTTCAGGTCTCTTCCCCTTCCGTTTCTCAATTTGCGGAGCTGGGGCTGCGGGTGCCTTCATTAGGTCATCCTCTATGTCGACCCCGATGTCGTAGGTTCTCTTGAAGCTTTCCAGACCTAGGTACTTCATGTTAGCATTGTACTTTGGAAGGAGATCAGCGATGAAAATCTTGACTAACTCTCTCTCTCGGATGTCCGGGTTACCATTTGGGATGCCATTTCCCTCCACCGGTTGAGGTAAGTAGTAAAGCCTTCCTGAGGCCCTTGCCTGAGAACTTCTAGTTCCCTTAGAGTAGTTTGCAGCTGAATGTTGGGCTGATATTGCTCCATAAATGCTCGAGCAACCGCTTCCCAGGTACTCGTTTGATGTTCCTTGAGTGAATAGTACCATTTCTGGCAGACAGGTTTTAGAGACATAGGGAATACCACTGGGTATAGCTCAAGTTCGACCCCCTTGATGGCCATTGTAGCTCTGAAGTTCTTGAGATGGTACTTGGGATTGTCATTTGATTTGAACTTTGGAATGTCATTGGCGGAGAATTTGTCTGGCAGATTAGCCTTTCCCTTGAGGTTGTCCTCCATCGAGGTGTCAAAGTAGTTCTCTTGATTGGAAACCTTGCTGACAAGACTCTCGATCTTCTTGGTTAAGTCATCAGTGGGCGCACCCTGTTCCACGACACCCAATCGGTTGCTTATGCTCTCCACATTGGCACTGAGGTTGGCGAAAGCCGCTAGGAGTTGAGCGAGTTGTTCAGAGGCAGACATTTGGACTGTTCCTTGAATGGGGCTGGGAGTCTGATTTGTAGGAGATGATCTGGCTGCTTGCTCGACACTGGCTATGCGGGAGGCTAGGGCTGTTGGAGTTCTTTTCAACCTCTCCCCTCTTCGGCGAACCCACAAGACCTTTGGACTCCTAGTTAGGACACACCAGATAATTTTAGAACTTGGACTTCTCGACACATGATATGATACGCATGCAATGAATGAGACCTAGACTTGACTCTAAGTGTCACTCTGAAGATTCGGGATTTTTGGATTTTGTACTTGTATTCGGGATTTGCAACCCGTTGGAAATGTTTGAGAGGAGCGTTCATTCTTTTGTGAAAGTTGGCTCTTGTACTAGAACTTGGGAAATCGAAAAGGAATATTTCGACCTATTGGAAATTGGACTTATTTGAAGGGGATTTCAACCCGCCCTAGGACATGGAAATTGGGCTTGTACTAGGAAATTGAATTTCCAAGGGAATTTCGACCCATTGGACCTGGAATATTTGAAGGGGATTTCAACCCGATTGAAATTTGTATTATCTCAGGGGATTTTCAACCCGTGGATTTGAACTTGTATTATTTCAGGGGATTTTCAACCCGTTGATTTGAACTTGTATTATTTCAGGGGATTTTCAACCCGATTGAAATTTGAGTTTGACTCGAAGTTTGAATTTTGAAATGGAAAGGGATGCATTTTGTATGTAGAACATGAAGCTTCGTATTTGGAAAATCCGGCATTATGTTGCCGTGGATATTGAATTTGGGAACTTGACAGTCCGGCATTATGCCGCCGTGGACTTGGAGTGTAGGATTTGAAATTTGAAGGTTTGGAATTTTTGATCTTCGAGCTTGAGGTTTGAAATGCGGAAGGGAAAATCGGCATTACGGCGGCATGTATTTGGAATTTGAAGTTTTGAGCATAGGACTTGAAATTCGAAAGATTGACATAGAATTTGAGGTTTGAAAGTTGGAGTTGAAAAGTAGGCATTACGCCGGTCATGAACTTTGGCATTTGAACTTTGAGGTTTGGAATTGGCAACTTGACTTCGATGCTTGAAGACTTGAATGTTTGAAATAGAAAATACGGCATGACGCCATTGGATTTGTGGTTTTTGACTTTGAAGTTTGAAGTTTGAAGTTTGAAATTCGGACTAGAAAATCCGGCATTAAGGCGCCGTTGGATTAGGTCTTGACCTGGAACTTGAAACTTGAAATTTGGACTAGAAAATCCGGCATTATGGCGCCGTTAGGTTGTGTTTGAAGTTTTGGACTAGAAAGTTTGAATTTGAACTTGAAGCTTGAAGACTAGGAAATCCGGCATTATGACGCCGTTGGATTTGGACTTGAAAATTGAGGTTTTGAACTAGAAAATTTGGATTGAACTTTGAAACTTGAAATTTGGAGTAGAAAATCAGGCATTATGACACCGTTGGATTTGGACTTGACTTGGAGATTTGAGGATTTGAAAATAGAAAATCCGGCATTACGATGCCGTTGGATTGCATTTTGAACTTGGAATTTGGAATTTTGACTCGAAAATCCGGCATTATGACGCCATTGGATTGATTTTGAATTTGTAGCTTGGAATTTTGACTCAAGAATCCGGCATTATGACGCCGTTGGATTGAATTTTGAGTTTGGCATTTGTGCGTGAGGCGTGTTTAAGGGTTTTGAATCAAATGGAGTGACACTCCTAAAGACCCTAAAATCGGCGATTTAGATGCATGAGGTTTGAATGATGCTCCTAGGGGTTTGGTTTCCTAGTTGGAGGCTAATTGGTTTTGGCAAGCTAGAACTCGAGGTTAGCCATTCACGCGTGCAAAGACGCCCACACAATGCACAAGTAGCACGTTGTCACACTAATCATGAATATGAATGCCACATGCAAAGTTCTCAACCTAAGGTCGGTCTAAGTTTTTGTATGATGCAAGTGGTCGGCTTTGGGTGTCAAAAAGGTACTCGGCTAAGAGACGGATCCGGCGACAAGCTTTCACGTTCTGCCTAAGGGAAGTGTGTGTCGGCAGACGGCCTCCATACTTGACATCGGGAATGTCAAGAAAATGCCAAGTTTCGGTAGGCGCGGAAATGGTCACACACTTTGGTCGGGAACCGTATGGAGAGTCACCATTTCGTTGCCCCCGGGGCTAGCCCGAATGTAGAACACATCCGTTTGGGCAAAGGTAGAAATTCATTTCGCACAATATGGTTTTCGAAAAATGCATGAAATTCCTAGAAATTGAAATTGAAATCGTACTTGAATTTGTATTTGTAAAGCCCGTTTTTCGGCACTCGTTCACGAGGCTTTGGAGCGTCCTTCTAGATGCAAAAACAGACTAACTCCCAACACGAAAAGTTGAGAAAAAGTGGGCAACAAGCCACTGTGAGCCACTGTCCTGGATGCAGGCAGCGGCGTTGGGCGCAGGGGCTGCGCCTGGCGCCAATGCTGGCATCCAGTACTTCGGCAGATCAGTGGCTGGTTGCTCGAAATCTGCTCTCATTTTCGAAATTGAAATTAGAAAAATCCCCAGTTGAGTCGCCAATTTACTGTAGGGGGTTTTTTTTTGATCTTTTTCCCGTTTCCTACAATGGGGGGTTTGGCACGCGGCGGTTCGTTTAGAGAACCGTTGAATTGTTTTTGCACCTCGAAGGAGTCGCCACCAAACTTATTTTAGGTCTCGTTTGGGAAGACCGCAAAATTACTCTATTTTTGGATAAGGCCTTGAATCCTTGAAACGGATGGGTGAGATCCGGGCTCGGGAACGAAAATGCTTATTCGGCGAGCTTTAGAAATATTCAAGTACGTTGGCACAACATTGTTTCGAAAATAAACCCTAAGATTAGACTATGTGGGTTTGCAAATTAGAACAAAATAGAATTTGTAATTGTACGGTGGTCACTTTGCTTTAAAGATTGATTTAAGGAACCTAAGGCCGGTTTGTCCAAAAATATCTTCGTTAAGCGTGATGTAACCTTTGTATTTTGTTGTATTTAGCATGTTGGTGATGAAAGCGATAAAGCACATAAAGCAACATCACAATACTAAATAAAGTGCGGAATTAGTAAATAAAAGACCCCCTAGAAAAGGACTAGGGAGTAGGTCCACATTGCCTAGAAATGGACTAGGCAAGTAAAGGTGCGGAATTGAAATTGCGATATTGAAATTGCGGTATTGAAATTGCGATATTGAAATTGCGGTATTGAAAGTGCGATATTGAAAGTGCGATGTTGAAAGTGCGATATTGAAAGTGCGATATTAAAATTTGTACTTGGGCACATGAGATTCGAACGCCAAGCGGCTCCTTAAAAATAAGTGCGCCCGACACGAATTCAAAGCCAAAGATCTCAACTTGGGAGAGGTTTCTCAACCCAAATGTCCTAGATTTTGCATATTGAACTTGAAATTGAAAGCTTGAATATTGAAAGGTTTGAACTTGAAAAGATTGAAACTTTGAACTTGAAATGATTGAAATTTGAAAACTTGAACTTGTATATTGAAATTTGAAGACTTGAACTTGTCTATTGAAAAATGGAGTTTAGAATCTCAAAAGATTAAACCTTTAAAATTCTAAAAGGTGTCATCTTTGATTACTCCATGCTTGAAGGTGATTCTAGTTCAAAGAGATGAATGCAAGCAACTTTGAACATCCTTGAATCTTAAAAGTTTGTATTTTGTATTTTGGAAAAGTTTGTATTTTTGAAAAAGCATGTATAATTGTTGCAAGTGGTGTTTTTTATGGCAAAAAACACCAACTTGCTAATCATTTGAAATCAAAATAGCATGATTGATTGAAATGGGATTCGAATTTACCTAGTTAGGCTTAGGCTCGAGCTCCCAATTGCTCTTGAATTTTGGACTTTTTGTATGTGTTTTGAAGAGTTTTGAAGTTTGTATTGTGAGGAGTAATGTCGAAATTATGACGTTATATGTGTTGTGCTCTCTTTTTTCGAAGGAAATGAGGGGTATTTATAGGAGGGAAATGGTGCAAAACGCCAGCACACGCCAGCGCCTGGCGCCAGGCCAGCGCTGGGCGCTGCTGACGTGGGATGAATGCCGCCAAAAAGGACGGAAAGATGCCGTCCTTGATTTGTCTTGTATGGGTGTACCTTGGTACGAATAGTACGATGTTTGGCACGTAGTGTTTGCTTGGAGGTTAAGGCTTGAATTTGCGTCTAAAAACAAACCTTTCTCGGGTTTTTTAATTCCGGTTTCACGGGGCGGGGCCCGGCATGCTCGGATTTGACTTGCCTTATATGATTTTGGTCCGCTAGTTGAGATTGAACTTGGATTTTGGAAGTTGTATTTTGTACCGAGTTCCGGGAGGGGAACAGTCTCAGCGATTGGATTTTGGACTTTGGATTTCGGAGGTATTCTTAGCAATTGGGATTTCCGCCTAGAGTTACTCCAATCGCCTAACAAGGATAATGGTTTCGTCATCATCCCAAAGAGGAGACACAGATTAGGTGTCTACACATTGTCAAGAAAATCCTCTCCGGGGGAGCAGTCGAGTTAACAGATGTCGATGGGACCGAGTTCCGTTCTTTGAATCAGCTCAAGAAGTTCTATGTCTAAGTTCTAAATTCAAAATTCAAAAAGTTCTGTATGTTAGAACTATGTTCGGCCTGATTCCTTAACGGGACACGTAGGCAACCTCATTCTGAGGACCGGCCACTTGAATATAAAAAAATTCAAAATTTCCTCAATTAAGGGCATCCTAAAAATCAAATCAAAATTTAAAATCCAATTATTGTTGTTGTTCTTATTCCAAATGTGCAAATGAAATGTAAAGCACATTCAAGCGGAATTTAACACAATAACTTTTTATTTGGCTTTAAAGCCTCCATTGAAGCTAATTCAAAGTACAAGGTTGGAATCATGTGAAGCAAAGTTCAAAGTCTTTTCACTTCCTAAACACATCTTCTAAACACACTCTAAACACACTTCCTGCTAATACAACTTCAAACACATTAAGCCTACAAATATCTGGGGTTGGGAGACTATGCTCTTGAGTCTTGGCACCCTGAGTATTATCCCCTGGCTATTCCTTGCAATCATTCATCAATCTTCCCCTTGCCCAAGTGGCGGGAGAAGGAACTTGCTAGTCTTTCAAGACGGGAGGATGACGAACCTCCTTTGGACCAAGAACGATCAAGCACCGGATGGGCCACACTTCCGTCACCTTCTTCATAATAAGTTGATGCAGGGCATCTAGCTCTAGAACCTCGGAATCCCGCTGGCCCGGAGAGAGAAATTTCCTTTTGGCTTGGACCTTTCATCCATACAATATACCCCGCAGACAGAGTAACATGCTCAGGTGGGAATTGAATATTAAAAAATGGTTTGGCAACCCAATACCGCTTCCAAACTTCAAGACGATCAACATTCAGTACAACAGGTTTTGAGTGCTCCTCAGCGCAATCCGGGATTTCTTGCTTCAAACCATATTGTCTCATCACTCGAGCAGGCGAGTAAAGGACTAACATTGTAAGGCTAGATACTCTCAAAGTATTAGAGCAAGGTGCATATCTCATAGCAGCGATTCCCACCAAGGAACTACCCACATGATACAAGATTCAACCCTCAAGAGTGCGCAACGCCACTCGTCCAATGAAAGCCGGCCGTATACATCATGGGCCGCACAGTGAATCCCTTCCTATTATTGCTTTCTATGTTCTCCGGTGGTGCCACCAACATGAGTCTCTCCATAAGCCAGACCTTGGGGTAAATACAAGAGAACCAATTCAAAATTCAACATCCAAAATACAAATACAAATTCAAAATACAAGAGAGCTCCAGATCCTTACTTGGAGTAATACCGGGCTTCCCCACTGCAAGGAAGAGGGGTCCGACTTCAGCATATCAAGGCCCATCAATGTCTCACCAATCACGAGCGGCATTGGGTCCCTGCCACTAGCAAACTGCTCCACAATCTCTATTACGGAGGCATCGCCATTTCCAAAACCCTGCTTCGAAAAGAGGAAGCGAGCAAAGATACAATAACTCAAGGCCCTCAAGCGGAAAACCTTGGGGACGTCAGGCCCAACAAAGTAAGTGACAAGGAGGGACAAATCAACTCCTCGGCCATATACAACAGCACTCAAAAGTGGGGGCTTCAAGCCCAAATACCTCTCAAAGGCCAAGAAAAAGTGTTCTTCAACGTTAGGCATGCAAGGCTCTAGCATAAAGGGCCACCCCAATATAGCACTGAACTCTTCAGAGAGGGGACATACCTCGTTGTTTCCAAAGCGGAAGACAGATAGGATCCCAGGCCTCCAAAGGAGCGAGAATGAAATGCAAGTCAAGATTTACGAAGCAGAAAGAGACGAGCACCCCAAGATGCATGTCATCAAGCTCCCTTTTCTCCAATTTGCCTAACGAAGCAAGCCAAGAGTTCAAGGCGTTTTCAAAGGATATAACCATTTCCTTTCTTTTTGTGAAGAAGTAGAAGTCAAAGACGAGCGGAGAAGGATTGGTGCAAGAATATGATCCGGAAGTAGAAGTCAATCAGCAGCAATGTCAATCACGAGCTCCTTGTTCCTGCTCTGGCTCATATAGCGCTCCAGATCCTGGTCTAGCTCTGTCCCAGGGGTAGCTGGCTCCTGCTCTGAAATGTGAAGGGTACCGGAAGGCGCTGAGTTCCTTGCTGATAGGGTGGATACTGATAAGGCTTTGGAATTTTCATAAACCGGCGCTGCATCTCGAAATCATAGGCCTAGCGCATCCGATCCATCTCATGCCAGTAAGCCCAAGATTCTGCATTCCAAGGCTGGGAGCTACACGCTCTGAAATAAGCACCAGGGGGAGGCGTGAAAGGCACCTGGTTGCCCATACCTCCAGCAGAGTACGAATGCCTGGTGGGCTCAGCATATGTAAAGGGAACATCTCCCCTATCAACATCCGAATGCCTCTGATGGGCACCAGCACTAGTACCCGGGCCCCGACCTAAGCTCCGCCCGATCAGCTCTCTCGAAGTATCTACCGGGGAACCTCTATCCACAGAACCCCTGCGACCTCGACGGCGCTCCTATACAAGATTCAAAATTCAATCATCAGATATCCATGTACAAGTTTCAAGAATACAAAACCCTCACAGTCGATGAATGCACCTCTCTATCCCGGCCAATAAGCTTCCTGGTCAGATTGACGCAATTCCTCTTCAGGGAATCAATCACAAGCATCCAACGAAGCACTCTCACATGAGGCGCCTGCATACACAATTCAAAATCAATTTCCAGATACAAGACTACAATCAATTTCAAGAAAATACAAAGGTACTTACAACTGCATAATACTCCGGTACAACGTCGTACGCCATCCGATGTGGAGGAGAAGCCACCGGAACAGTGACCTCCACCTGCTCTCCATCCGAGTCGACATAGCGAATGACCATGTCAGCATACAAAACATCCTCAGGGTCGACCTCCTCCTCCTAGAAGAACACATACAATGATCCGATCATACAAAAGTACAAGAATATAAGTATACAAGAACACAAGAATACAAGAATACAAAATTCAAATTCAAAGCTCACCGGCGGTACGAAGCGTACAGGTGGAGCGAGTCTCGTCAAAAGGTCACCATAACGGCCCCTCCTATCTATAAAGCTCTTCCAAGGGAGAAAAATAGACTCGCCTCCAATCTCCTTTGCTTCCGAATAGAGCTTGGAAACATCCTCAACCTTCGCCAGCATGGTCTCCGGAGGATCCATAGGGACGAGCCTGCCTCTCGTACTATGCTGAAGAGACACCCGCTCCCCCAGATACCACATATGGCGATACACCCCCGGGAGCAAGACCCGCCGTCCAAACAAGTAATAGGCCCGCATGGCCGAAACTGGTGTAGGCGCATCATCAAAAGGACGCCAAACCACCTACAAAACAGACATCTCGGACAAATATACAAATACAACAAGTACAAAGATCCGGAATAGTACAAAGGCATACCTGCAAGACCCGCAAGGCTTTGCGGAAGGTCGCCAAAGACACATTGCTACGCACCGCTCCTTCCCAAGAGGCATCAAACGGATAAGCCGCACCCTTAGGGCGAGCCGGCGTCAAGCTCGGAAAGTGATAATACGCCAAAATCTTCAAAAGAAAGCAAGGGCATCCATCAAGTCCTATGCATACAAAATTCAAGATACAAACATACAAGTACAAAATACAAAATAGAAGGAGTTCCAAATGCCTCCAGCACGCTCCACAAAGCAGCTACACTCGCCTTGCTCTCCGGTGTAGTCCGGGAGGCGTTCTTCATTTCATACAAAAGGTGGCTATATGCCAGACCACCCCAGTTGAGGCCTGAAACAGCCCTCAAGTCGCTCAAAGACTCCCAGGAAGGCAACCAGCACACGGCTATTCCTTCCCGGGGCCATCACTCTACTCACAAGGGCTAGGAGGAAGAGCCGAACCCTCTGCTATGCGGATATGTCCGTCCTGTGAATCCCAGCCAAATCACCTCCACGGAAGCGGAGGACCCGCTATCTGTAATCAAATCAGCAACAGGGCCAATCAAAGCCTTGACCCCCTCCGATTGCCATTTGAAGCCGGAATCGAAAGTCACCTCCCTCTCGGAAAAAGGGAGGCCCGTGATCATAGCAAACTCGAAAGGGTGATGGTGATCTCCCCCCATGCCATATGGAAAGTGTTGGTGGTATCCCACCACCGCTCCAGCAGGGCCTGCAGCCAGGCTTTGACGCCCATCTTCCCTTGGACGCCTCTCAAAGCCTCCTAGAAATGAACCAAACCCGTCTGAGTCCAGATCGCTCGAGTCTCCTCGACGTCGTAGACAATCGGGTAAACGATACAAAGATCCCTCAAAGACCAATAGGTACGCATAGCCTCCCCGTCAGCCTACAAGTGGGTGGATCAGTTCAGGTCTATACAAGTTCAAAATACAGTACCAAAACTCACCAAGCCAGCGCGTGGCCGCTAGGACAGATGGAACTCTGGTCGAAATGTGAGATCCGAGGGATGCCATCCGGTGCCCTCGAAGGTGGGTACTGCCCGTGGTACCATGCCCGGCGCTGGCATGTCCGTCGCCGCCGCCTCATTATCCGAAGCATCCTCCATAGCTGCTCGAACTGTCGAGCGTTCGACTAGCTTCCTCCGAGTATGGCGAGGCATGCTAAAGCATTCGAAATACAAAAATCAACATTCCAGCCTGGGGGCTATCTCATACTAGCCCGTACAAAAATCAAGATTCCAAAAATGCCTAGTGTCAATACAAGTTTAGCCAGGGACCTCTACTTCAAAAAAAAAATTCTGCACCAACGCCTAGGCTATCCATGCCGAAGCAGGTATTCAAGTTCTACACCAACGCCTAGGCCATCTATGTCGAACCAGGTATTCAAGTTCTACACCAACGCCTAGGCTATCCATGCCGAAGCAGATATTCAAGATTCTACAACAACGTCTAGGCTATCCTAGCCTACTTTCTTACAATAGACCCGACAAAATCACCAATTGGGTCATTATCTACAAATGCCAAGTACAAAATTCAAAAGAAAGAAAAGTTCAAAATTTTACAAAGTTCCAACAGTTCAAGTTCAAGTGGCTACCAAACAATTTTCTTCCTACAAGATACAAGAAGCCTACTACCATACAAGCATCATATCAACAAAATATTTCAAGTACAAAAATCGAAACTACATGCAACCCTAGAAGTTATTTCATAAACAAAACATGAAATACATACATGGAAAAGGCAAGAGCAACAAGATCAAGGGGAGAGTAGTCGACCTTTGAGAGAGAAAGAAAAGCAAATGAAAGTGCTATTCTAAGGGCACGACAAGGGGGATATTTATAACCCTGCCCTGCGCTGAACGCGGGCCCCTGCGCCGGACACAGCGCCTCTGTGCATGCGCGGAAGATTCTCCGCGCGGTCCTCCGTGCTGATTGCACGTACTTTGCTGCTACGGTTTTCTGCATCAGGCATCAAACATCAAATCATACTACCTTCCGAAAATACGAGTATACATCTGTTTCTCCAACATCAACAGATAAATATTTCAAGAATGCAAAGTCCGAAAAATACAAGAATTCAGGCGTTCGACTCCAAACGGACCCAAGCTCTAGGAAAGTCAGCCGAAATTTCAAGATCTTAAGAGTCAATAAAAAACTCTTCCCCCAGTGGACACATCCCCAGCGGATCAACTCCGGCTATTCAAAATTCAAGATTCAAAATTCAAAATTTTCGATGCCAAGTTCCGTTCTAAACCAAAGGTGGAAAAGCAGTACAAGAACAAATCAGAGTCGTCACAATCGCACGGAGGTAGACTCTATCCTTTTTCCTAACGCTTTTCTTGTGCAGGTACCGGCGTACAAAGAATGGTCTTGATTGCAGAACATCTTGACCGTCTCCATCCCTATTCAAAAACTTTGACTATCGCTTTCCTAACCGAACGCTCAGTCAAAGTGGGGGCTTCTGTAGACACCTAAATCGTGTCTCCCCTATGGGATGATGACGATACTATTATCTTTTCTAGGTGGTTGGTACAACTCCATTCGGAAGTCCCAATTGCTAAAATATATTCCAAAATCCAAAATCCAAAGTCCAATTCCCAAGCGCGTTCCCATTACGGAACTCGGTACAAAATTCAATTTCCAAAAATCAATTTCAAAATCCAAACACAATCTCACCAAATGGACCTCTCCATTGGCTTTACAAGGCCTTTTCCAGTCGAAATGACACTAAGCAATCAAAATTCAGGCGCCGACCCACAAAACCGAGCAAGTCGGGCACCGTCCCGTAAAACCGAATTAAAAAACTCGAAAACGGCTTGTTTTTAGTCGCAAAATCAAAGCCTTAATCATTAAGCATTCACTACGTGGCAACAGTCGACTATTCGTACAAAGGTACATTCACAAAAGACAAATGCAAGGACGACGTCATCGTGCTTGCTTTGGCGTTTCCTGAGCCACGTCAGCGGCGCCAGACGCAGGGCCCTGTGCTGGGCGCAGCTGGCATTTGGCGTTTAGCCATCTAATTTTCTATTTAAACCCTGATTTCCAAGCATTTAAGGGTAGAAAATCAGAAATAGAATGTCGTAATTTCGAAATCCAATCTCAAAATCAAAATACAAAAATCAATTTTCAATCTACAAATTTCCTATGCAATTTCAAATATTCAAGCAATTGGGAGCACTAATCGGAAATCCAACCTAACCCTAACTAGGTAATTCCGAATCCCTACTCAAATCTACAATGTATTCTATCCTTCTACATATCTAATACAAAATTCAATGATGTTACCACTTAGGGTTCATACCTTTGGGTAACTAGGAAAATGATACAAAGGTGTCATCTTTGGGGAGGTTTCATACTTGAAACCCTCTCCAAATGATTGTCCAAAAACACCATTTCAATTATGCCATGCAAGATTCAATTTTTCTTCCAAAATGATTAGTAAAGTTGACACTTTTGCTCTCAAAAGTGTTACTTACAACAATCACATATTTTTTATACTTTTTATGATTCAAGTACAAAGTTCAAGATTCTATGATGTTTAAGGTTGTATGTAATCACTTCCTTAAACTAGAATCATTTTTAAGTTATGGAGCAAATTAAAGGTGAGGCCTTTTCAACACTAAAATGTCTAATCTTTGAGATTCAAGACTACACATTTCAATGTTCAAATACAAGTCTCATTTTCAAGATTCTATGATGTTTAAGGTTGTTTGTAATCACTTCCTAAAACTAGAATCATTTTCAAGTTATGGAGCACATTAAAGGTGAAGCCTTTTCAACATTAAAAGGCTTAATCTTTGAGATTCAAGACTCCTAAGTTCAATGTTCAATTTCAATATTCAAGATTCAATGTTCAATGTTCAAAGTTCAATTTCAACAATCAAAATCTAAGACACTTTGGATGATCAACTCATCCTAAAGTTGAGATTTTTAGAATTGAATCCGTGTCAGACGCACTTATTATTAAGTAGTCGTTTGGCATTCGGATCTCAATTTCAATATCGTTATTTCAATATCGCAATTTCAATATCGTTATTTCAATATCGCAATTTCAATATCGTCATTTCAATATCGCACCTTTCAATAACGCATTTCAATATCGCACTTTTCAATAACGCATTTTAATATCGCACCTTTCAATAATGCATTTCAATATCGCACCTTTCAATATCGCATTTCAATATTGCACCTTTATTCCTTCTATTTCAATTCCGCACTCTTTATTTCAAGGTGATGTGGTTTTGTACGCACTTTTAATAATTCATTTACTTCTTGTGATGTTGCTTTACTTGTTTATTGCTTTCATCACCTCACATGCTAAATCCAACAAAATTCAAAGTTACATCACGCTTAACAAAGATAATTTCTTGGACAAATCGGCCTTAGGTTCCTTCAAATTAACTTTAAAGCGAAGTGGTCACGATACACGTAGAAATTCTATGTTCTAAATTCAAAGTTCAAACCCACGTAGTGTCATGACTAGGGTTATTCGAAAATGCTTCTTGTCATGTGCTTGAATACAATTTTTAAAGCTCGTGGAATAAGCATTTCCCTTGCCCGGATCTCACCCATCCGTTTCTAAGATTCAATGCCTTATCCACTAAAGAGTCAATTTTGGTCTTTCCAAACGGGATCCTTAAAATTGTTTGGTGGCGACTCCTTCGAAATCCAAAAACATACAAAGCCTCGTAGGGGAAATACAAAAAAAAGGAAAGTACGAAAAAACCCCCTATAGAATGAGTTCGGTTCTTTGACGAACCTGGATCAGTTCAAGAAATTCTATGTCTAAATTCAAGATTCAAAATTCAAAAATCAAAATTCAAAAAGTTATATATGTTAGAACTACGTTCGGCCTGATTCCTTAACGTGAAACGTAGAAAACCTCTTTCCGAGGCCCGACCACTTTAATAAAAAAAAAATCAAAGTTTCCTCAATTAAGGGCATCCTAAAAATCAAAACTTAAAGTTCAAAATTCAATTATTCAATTCAAAAGCTTTCAGAAGAAATTCCCACAACCACATTAATTCGATTACAAGGTTGGTATTAAGTGAACCAAAGTTCAAAGCCTTTTCACTTCCACTAAACACGTTTCAAAACACACTCTGAAACACCATCTCCTACAAATACAATATCAAACACATCAAGCCTACAAAGATCTGGGGTTAGGCGACTAAGCTCTTAAGTTTCGACACCTTGAGTACTATCCCCTGGCCCTTCCTTGCAATTATTCATCAATCTTCCCCTTGCCCAGGCGGCGGGAGAAGGAACTTGCAAGTCTTCCGAGACGGGAGGATGACGAACCTCCTTTGGACCCAGAACGGTCAAGCACCACACGAGCCACACTCCCGTCACCTTCTTCAAAATCAATTGATGCAGGGCGTCTAGTTCTAGAACCTCGGACTCCCACGGTCCGGAAAGAGAAATGTCCCTTTAGCTTGGACCCTTCATCCATACAATATACCCCACGGACAGAGTAATATGCTCGGGTGCGAACTGAATGTTCAGGAATGGTTTGACGACCCAATACCGCCTCCAAACTGCAAGCCGATCAGCATTCAGTACAACAGGTTTTGGATGCTCTTCAACGCAATCCTGGATATCTTGCTGCAAGCCATATTGTCTCATCACTCGAGAAGGAGAGTATAAGACTAACATCGAAAGGCTAGGCACCCTCAAAGCAGTAGGGCCAGGTGCATGTCTCATAGCAGCAATTCCCCACAAAGGAACAACCCACTTGATACAAGATCCAATATCCGAGAGTGTGCAGCGCCACTCGTCCAATGAAAGCCGGTCGTACATCATGGGACGCACAGTAAATCCCTTCCTATTATAGCTTGTCGTGTTCTCTGGTGGTGCCACCAACATGAGTCTCTCCATAAGTCAGACCTTGGGGAATATACAAGAAGCAATTCAAAATTCAAAGTTCTAAATACAAGTACAAATTTCAATATACAAGAAACTCCAGACCCTTACTTGGAGTAGCACCGGGCTTCCAGATGGCATGGAAGAGGGGTCCAATTTCAGCATATCAAGGCCCAACAATGTCTGGCCAATCATAAGCGGCATTGGCTCCCTACCACAAGAGAACTGCTCCACGATCTCTATGAGGGAGGCATCCCAATTGCCAAACCCCTGCTTCGAAAAGAGGAAGCGAGCAAAGATACAAAAACTCAAGGCCCTCAAGCGGTAGACCTTGGGGACATCAGGACCAGCAAAATAGGCAACAAGGATGGAGAAATCCACCCCTCGGTCATATACAACAGCACTCAAAAGCGGGGGCTTCAAGCCCAAATACCTCTCAAAAGCCAAGAAAAAGTGTTCTTCAACACTAGGCATGCAAGGATCCATCATAAAGGGCCACCCCAGTATAGCACTGAACTCCTCAGGGAGGGGACATACCTCGTTATTTCCAAAGCGGAAGACGTGGTGGATACCAAGCCTCCAAAGAAGCATGAATGAAATGCATGTCGAGTTTCACAAATCGGAGAGAGGCGAGCACCCAAGATGCATGTCGTCCAGCTCTCTTTTCTCCATCTTGCCTAACGAACCAAGCCAAGAGTTCAAGGAATCTTCAAAGGATACAACCATTTGCTTTCTTTTTGTGAAGAAGTAGAGGGTTAGAGAGCAGAGAAGGTTCGGTGCAAGAAATATGTTCCGGAATGCTCCCTATTTATACAAAAACCAGCACTTATGGTGGTACTCGAAAGGACCACCTGTGCTGGGTGCCTTAGCCTACGCCAGGCGCAGGGCCTGGAAGAAGGACTAGCTCAACGTCCACTTTATGACTCCAAGTACAGACTCCTAATGGCATTGTACAACCAAATCAGCTCCAATGATTTATGCCGAATGTCCCAGAAGCCGCAAGCCGCGCAATTTCAAGCAGTCCGAATTAATACTCGGGTCATTTCTGGGTCAATTTGTTCAAAAGGTCAAAAGCATTCTAGACTGGTGTCCTAAGTCGAGTCAGCATAAGCATGAGAAACAGTTGAATATACTTTGGCTTGCGCTTTTTCTAACCAAAAAACCTCAGTCAAAGTGGGGGCTTATAGTGGGTATATACACCCGAAAAAATGGGCAATTTCTTTTTTCAGAGTCAGCATATGCATAAGCAAAAGTTGAATATACTTTGACTTGCGCTTTCTCTAACCAAAAAAACCTCAGTCAAAGTCGGGGCTTATATTGGGTTTATACACCCGAAAAAATGGGCAATTTTTTTTCATTTTGCATGCATACATGTAGCAACAAATTTCAATTCACACACAACGCATACGAAATTCAATCCAAAAAACACACCATACAAATTTCAAATCATACAAGTTCAAAATACAAAATCCAAGATTCAAATATTCAAGCCATACAAATCCAAGAACAAATACAACTACAAATATCCATACAAAATATCCATACAAAAGCCCAACCAAGGCAAAGCTAAGACTCGCTACCACCAGGATCAATCCTAGTCATCATCAATCATAGGCTCGATCACAGGCTCCTTGGTCCTGTTTCGGCTCACATACTGCTCCAACTCCCAGTCAAGCTCCATCCCAAGGGTAGTAGGCCCCTGCTCTGAAATCCGGAGGGTAGCGGAAGGTCGCTGAGGTCTCTGCTGATAGGGAGGATACTGATAAGACTGCTGGGTCACCACAAACCGACGCTGCATCTCAAAATCGTAAGACTGGCGCCTCCGTTCCATCTCGTACCACTGAGCCCAAGACTCCGCACTCCAAGGCTGAGAGCTGCTCGCTCCAAAATGAACACCGGAGGAAGGCATGAAAGGCATCTGGCCGCCTGCGTCTCCAAAAGAGTACGAGTACCTGCCAGGCTTAGCAGGAACATAAGGGACATCTCCCCTACCAACATCCGAATGCCTCTAACGAGCACCAGCACTAGGTCGCGGCCCTGATTTAACACTAGAGGAAAAATCCTTATAGGTTGCTCATCAAAGGTTGCCCTTATCTAACAAGAGCAACCTTTAAGAACAAAAAAAATTAAAAAAAATAAATAAATTAAAATCTAAAATTTTCTCAACAAACAAACGTTGCCTTTAACTTAGGAAATAAAAAAAACAAAAAAAACCAACGCTGCTCTCTACTCCCTGCAGCCAAGGTACTCCTCTCACATGTGAACCATCTCCCTACAGTTGACCGGCGAAGCCACCGGCTCTCTCCTCCTTCTCAGGTGACCGGCGAAATTCGAGATCTTTGCTTTTAAGTTAATTGATTTATTTTGCATATTTTTGTTGCAGAATTTAACTAGATGGGGAGTAGCCTCCTTCTGTATCTTTGGTCCGATTTCTCATGGTCTCCTTGCTAATTTCCTCCATCGTCTCTTTGCTAACTCCTTCCCGTCGTCATCGAATTTCATTTTGTCTATGTCACACTCATTCAATCACTCTTTTCCAACCTTTTTTTCCAAAAATTGGCAGGTCGATTGATTGGTGATTATTTGGGAAAATTACAATTGGAAAAATTAATTTACTGATAATTAAAGATTAGTAGTATGATAAGTGTTCTGTTCTAAGTTGGTGTTTTAGATGATGCAAATTGTTCGTTAGTGTTGAATTCTGCTGCTGATGCTTGCTTCCTGTACTGCTACCTTGCTGGTTGTCTTGCTGTTTGTGTGCTTTGACAGTGAGAGTGAGAGTGAGGTGGATATGAACTGATAATAAAATGTCGAGAGGTTCTTATGAATAATGTGGTTTCAGATGTTCTATTAGTATGATTTCTGTCTCAGTTTGATGCCTCGATGCTGTCATTAGGTTGGAGAGCCACATAGCTGCGCTTCGTAGAATGAAGATTATGAGTAACTCAGGCTAGTGCTAGGAATTTGTCTATGAAAAGTTATATTAGAGAGAATGGGGTGTGGTGTTGATCATGCATTTGGCTATTTTTTGGTTGGAGGTTATAACGTCACTTGTTGAAAGATAGAAATGTATCTTTTTCAAGTAGATTCTGATAGAGAGCGTCAAGCTATAATGTGACAAATTTCAAAGATATGCTCATAGTTTCCTTTTCGGTCTGTTCTAGAATGGTAAAGTCCCTTAGGAGTTAGGCCGTTTGTCACTCTGTTGCGTTAATAGTTGTTCGTTTAACTTGCTGTTAGGTGAAGACTTGCAGCTTGCATATCGACAGTGTGTTCATAGCATTCTTTATGCTGATATTCCAAATGTACTGATTCGCATGTTCACTTCCATATTGCCTTTAGGTTTTCTCTTTATTTCGGTTTATTGTTTCTGAGCGTTTTTGGGAATTTTATTTTGAATCATATTTATAGTTTAGGTTCGTATACGAGATGATGTTCTAAGGACCTTTTGTCTTGTTGTGGTAAGAATTTATTTTAGGGTAGGAACTACAGGACCATTATGGATACTTCTAGGCAGTTAGTGCCGATCTTCTAAATGAGAGAGGAAAGGGTTCAGGGAACAACGAGATGGAATATGTCGAAAGAACTCTTGGATTCCGCACCAGAGACCTAGAAGAAAGAGATCTCAGAATGGTCTTACACTCTTACTCTCCTTTGTAAACTTATGACCCACCTTACAACGGTAGCATTCCTTGAGTGAAAATTATCTTACCTTTACTCTCCATCGAAGGCATTTAGATGCTTATTCTGGAAAAAAGTTGAGGAACACCTGCATGCTTTTTTTCTCCTCGACTCTTATCCGGGTAGATGAACCTAAGAACTACAAACATTAATGGTTTTTGGACTCAAACGAGTTCCTTTAGTTGAGATGCTCAAACTTCAACTTTCCCATCAAGGTCTATAGATGTTTATTCTGAATACAGCTACGAACTCCTTTTGCACCTCGAGCCAGATTGATGAACCTAAGAACTAAAGACGTTGTGCATAAAGCTTTTTGTATTATTCTGTAGAAGGGAAATGTTGCTTCTAATATCTTGACATTGTAGGTTACTAACATTGTTGGTGGTGCAATTCGTTGGAGAAAATATCTAGATTATCTGATTCTTTCGTTGTGCCATGATGAAATATCCTTCAGGAACATGGAGCCTCTGCTATTATAGGTATATCACTCATATGCGGTTCTGCCAAGACTTAACTTTGTTTTTTGGAAATAGTGTGAGTGAAACTTTTATGTTCGGTATGTAATGGATTTTCCGAGTGTTTTATTTGTTAGCTGGTTGTGAAGGTGTAGTTGTTATAACTGTTATACATGTTTTGACCCTATATTATTATTATGTCTTCATTGTATTATGCCTTGTGACTTGCACTTATTTTTGTTTCTAGATTCTTAGGATTGGATTTTATGAGATTGTTAAACCGGAAATGCCACCATATGCTGTTGTTGACGAGGTTAGTTGTTACTCACCTGTGCTACTTGATTCATGTCTCATAGATATACCTTTTACTTTTTGGGATTTGATATGGAGTAGATATAATTGCATACTGTTGGATCGTTAGAGTTACTAGCTGGAGATGCCTTTTTTGATATTATAATTCCTTTTAGCTAGTACGTGCGTCCGTGCTTGCAAACAATGGCTATGTTTGTGGTAACCTGAATGCATGTGCAACTGCAGAAGGTTGCATCATCCGGTTTCAAATTTTCTTGGTGAAATTAGAGCCTTTCTTATGTTCTGTAGGTTCAGAGTTTCAAACACTTGTTCTTACTACTAGGCTGCATTGCAGAATGTGAATCTTGCCAAGTTTGCTCTTAGACCAGGTGCAGGGAACATGGTGAATGGGATACTCCGAAAGCTAGTTTCACTTAAGGTTCATATATTTCTTAGCAAAGAATTCAGTTGCAAGTCTAGGTTTGACTACTTCTCTCCTCTCCTTTCTCTCTCTTTATATATCAAAGTAAGAGTAGGCAGAAGGATCAGTAGCAGATCTGATCAGCTTTTGATCTGATCAACAGCAGATCAACAGCAGCAGATCAGTAGCTGATCAGATCAAAAGCTGATCAGATCAGCAGCAGATCAACAGCTGATCTGAGCAATCTCTGATCTGATCAGCTACTGATCTGCTGCTGATCAGATCAGCAGTAGTAGATAAGCAACTGATGTCTCTTCTGTGTTTGCATTGCCTTCAACAAGAATTAGTGATTTGCTGCATGTTGGTGGATATTCCCCTCATTTTAGGTATTTGATGACTTATAACTTGTGTTGTGTCCTTTACTTAAATTGTCCTTGAAACCATTCTTTCTTGGAAATTTTGGTAATATTAATCCAACCTTTGGGCGATTTTCTTTTATTAATCCCACCTACGACATATTTTTTAATAATCCCACCTTTACTACCCAACCACTTTTATTGGGCTTAAGTGACCGATAACTGGTGAAAAAGTCAACAAGATGGTGATGAATTTATGATGATGACTGGATATATCGAGTGAGAGTACTACCACGTAGGGATATATTACCGCCTACAACAGGTTTATGACCTTTTAGGCTCAATAAAAGTCGTCGGGTAGCAAAGGTGGGATTATTAAAAAATATGTCATAAGTGGGCTTAATAAAGGAAAATCGGACAAAGGTTGGATTAATATTACCAAATTTTCCTTCTTTCTTATTCACATGAGAACTTTACCAGAAGCAAATTTGATGTGTAAAAATATCCTATATGTACTCTAATTGCTGGATTTTGACATGCTATCAGATCACAAAATCAAGACATTCTTCTACTTTAATTTACCTTAATGATATGTGCTGAGTTATTTGGTTCATTGTGCTATACATTCCAGCATGTATGGAAAGTTCAGAAAGCGGTATGCGGATCTAACTAGGGTCAATTCAGCTTCTTCTTTTGCTAAAAGTATCTCAGGCATATTCAGGCACAACTCAACTGCTCACCAGGATAGCTCTGCATCTTTTCCTAGACTCAATTTGTTCGTATAGCAGTAGGTAAACTCCAATGCCATTGATTTTGACTGCCTAAAGTAGAATTTAAATTAAAACCTGAGTATTCGTTTTTCCCCTAGAGGGAAATATATGCAGCTTGTATCTTCTAATATGTTACAACAACCTTCTACTTGGCTTATTCCTCGTGTTAATATTGATACAGATAGATCAAACATATCTGCTAATTGTGATTTACTTAATTGTGATTGTGTATTCTATTGCTTGAAGCCCATTGCTTGTGAAATATAGATCTGTTACTAATCTGCCGTGTTCTTGTTACTGATCTACTACTGATCAGCAAGCAGAAAAATAACACTCCCACTACATCAGCAGCAGAGCCATGGTAGAGCACAACATAGCCACAACAGTTAGCAGTCGTTGTTGTTGTTGCATGTTGCAGCTTTTGTGCTGCTGTTGCTGCATGCAGTTGTTGTTGTGCTGTTGTTGCTGCATGCTTTAGCAGTTAGCAATCCCCAAATCCTAGAGCTATATAGAAGAAAAATAGAATAAAATGGGAGAATATAGTGAAACTAAGCCTAGAGCTAGATAAACTAAAATAAGGGCAAGCAAGATTTCGTGGAGAATAAGAATGGAAAGGCTAAAACTTCAAGCAAGCTAGTGATTCAATAACTTATCATCTCCTTAAATATATGATCAACTGAAATTTCTAGAATAAAACAATTGCTTACATTGTATCATCCCCCAATGTTTTCTAAAGTAGCAGATCAGTATTTCGTATTTTCACTTAAATGGTTGTTTTAGCTCCCAACTATAAACTAATGAACCAAAATAGGTATAATAAATGCTTTACATGTTTAATATACATAGTATTAGGTTTTCAATTCTCATTATCATTTACTTTGGTCAATTTTTGCACATTTAAGGCTCGTTTGATCGTTATATGTCATATTTTGACTTAAATGGTTGTTTTCGCTCTCAACTCTCAACTAATAAACCAAAATAGGTACTATAAACCCTTTTAATGTTTAACATACTTATTATTAGGTTTCCAAAACTCATTTCATCTACTTTGATCAAGTTATGCACATTTAAGGCTCGTTTGATCGTTATATGTCATATTTTGATTTAAATGGTTGTTTTCGCTCCCAACTCTCAACTAATGAACCAAAATAGGTACTATAAACCCTTTTAATATTTAACATACTTATTATTAGGTTTCCAAAACTCATTTGATCTACTTTGATCAAGTTATGCACATTTATGGCTCGTTTGATCATTTTATGTCATATTTTGACTTAAATGGTCGTTTTCCCTCCCAACTCTCAACTAATGAACCAAAATAGGTACTATAAACCCTTTTTATGTTTAACATACTTATGATTAGGTTTCCAATACTCATATCATCTACTTTGATCAAGTTATGTACAGTTAAGGCTCATTTGATTGTTTTATGTCATATTTTGACTAAAATAGCTATTTTCGCTCCCAACTCATCTAATGAACCAAAATAGTTATTCTTAACCCTTTACATGTTTAATATACTTAGTATTACGTTATCAATCCTCATTCTCATCTAATTTGGTCAATTCATGCACATTTAAAGCTCGTTTGATCGTTATATGTCATATTTTGACGATATAGTCAATAAATGGCCTATAACGACCCAAATGACCCATAGGCGTGCATAACGAACTTAAAATGAGTCTTATAAACATATAACTAATCATATAATGTGGATATAAGTTCGTTTGTTGGTAGTTGGGATCGAAAATGCCATTTTTGGCCATAAATGACCTATATCCACCCAAATGACCCTTAGGCGTGCATAACGAACTTGAAATGAGTCTTATAATTATATGAATAATCATATAAATCATGAAAAATGTTTAGAATATGGAAATAGGTTCGTTTGTTGGTAGTTGGGTTCGAAAATGCCATTTTTGGCCGTAAATGAACTATATCGACCCAAATGATCCATAGGCGTGCATAACGAACTTAAAATGAGTCTTATAAACATATAACTAATCATATGAATCATGAAAAACGTTTAGAATATGGAAATAGGTTCGTTTGTTGGTAGTTGGGATTGAAAATGTCATTTTTTACCATAAATGACCTATATCGGCCCAAATGACCCTTAGGCGAGCATAACGAACTTGAAATGAGTCTTATAATCATATTACTAATCATATGAATCATGAAAAAGGTTCAGAATGTGGATATAAGTTCGTTTGTTGGTAGTTGGGATCGAAAATACCATTTTTGGCCATAAATGACTTATATCGACCCAAATGACCCTTAGGCGTGCATAATAAACTTGAAATGAGTCTTATAATCATATAACTAATCATATAAATCATGAAAAAGGTTTAGAATGTGGATATAAGTTCGTTTGTTGGTAGTTGGGATCGAAAATGCCATTTTTTGCCATAAATGACCTATATCGACCCAAATGACCCTTAGGTGTGCATAACGAACTTGAAATGAGTCTTATTAACATATGACTAATCATATAAATCATGAAAAATGTTTAGAATATGGAAATAGGTTCGTTTGTTGGTAGTTGGGTTCGAAAATGCCATTTTTGGCCATAAATGACCTATATTGACCCAAATGACCCATAGGCGTGCATAAAGAACATGAAATGAGTCTTATAATCATATAACTAATCATATGAATCATGAAAAAGGGTTAGAATGTGGAAATAGGTTTGTTTGTTGGTAGTTGGTTTCGAAAATGACATTTTTTGCCATAAATGGCCTATATCGACCCAAATGACCCTTAGGCTTGCATAACGAACTTCAAATGAGTTTCATAAACATATAACTAATCATATGAATCATGAAAAAGGGTTAGAATGTGGAAATAGTTCGTTTGTTGGTAGTTGGGATCGAAAATGCCATTTTTGGCCATAAATGACCTATATCGACCCAAATGACCCATAAGTGTGCATAACGAACTTGAAATGAGTCTTATAAACATATAACTAATCATATAAATCATGAAAAAGATTTAAAAGTGTACTTAGGTACATTTTTTGATATTTGGGATCGAAAGTGCCATTTTTGGCCAAATATGATCTATATCGAGCTAAGTGAGACTTAGATGTGCATAAAGAACTTGAAATGAATCTTAGTACACTCAGATAGTTGTTTTCGCGACCAATATAATTTCTTTTTTCGCATATGAAACTTAATTTAATTTATTGGTTTGCATGTACGTTGTTCTTTTAAAGGTTTTCACAACTCCAAGGGAGGGGCCCTTCACCAAAGAGGAGTTGGATGAAGTTCGAGACAAGTGGGCTACTTACTTCAACGATTGTGAATTACCCTCAGTGTAATAATTAGAGCAGGCTTGTAGTTATTCGTGACTCTTACATTATTTTGTTATATTAATTACATTTGAATTAATTCGGAAATATTATTGGAATTTTGAAATTTTTATCATTTTTGAGGAATGTCAAGATGATGTTTGGTGAAACAGTATTCTATAAATTATAATGCAGAATTTTATATTGCAAAATACCAGGAATTATATTGCAGTTTTTTTTTTTAAAAAAAAAAAAAAAAAACTCAAAAGTTGCCCTTGTTTGCAACAAGAGCAACTTATGTGCAGCTTATAAGTTGCCCTTGTTTCAAACAAGAGCAACTTATGTGAAGCTTATAAGTTGCCCTTGTATGCGACAAGGGCAACTTATAAGTTTCACTTAAGTTGCCCTTGTTGCAAACAAGGGCAACTTATAAGATTATAAGTTGCCCTTGTTAAGGGCAACCTTTGATAATTTCACAAAAGTGACCCCCCCATATGTTGCCCTTGCAATTGGCAACCTATAAGCCTATTTTAAGGGCAACTTATGATGTTTTTTCCTCTAGTGTAAGCTCCGCTCAGTCTGCTCTCTCGAAGTATCAACTGGGGGACCCCTGTCCACGTAATCCCCGCGACCTCGACGACGCTCCTATACAAGATTCAAAATTCAAGCATCAGATATCCATATACAAGTTTCAAAAGTACAAAACACCTTATAGGCAATAATCTCACCTCTCTATCCCGGCCAGCAAGCTTCTTGGTCAGCTTGACACAATGGCTCTTTAAAGAATCAATCACCAGCATCCAACGACGTACTCTCGTCCGAGGCGCCTGCATACAAAATTCAAAATAAATTTCTAGAAATAGAAAGCTACAACCAATTTCAAAAAGTACAAGGACGCTTACAGCTGCATAATACTCCGGAAAAGCATCATGCGCCATCTGTGAGGGGGTCGAAAAAGCACGAGGCTAATGCATGACCTTGTCCCTCGTGGGTGTGACGTTTCTTTTTGTCAAATCAAGTGTAATTGGATTTCCTGTGAGTTTACACCCAATTGACTAGTAATATAGGAGTCGCCATTCAGTTTTTAACGACAATGAGAAAAATTGACAAAACCCGGTTATCGTGACATAAAGGGAGTGCAATTATGTTTGACCACGACGGCCGTAGGTTCCCTTGTGATCCCTGGTGTGGGGATCTCTCAACATACACCCGCAAGGTAGAGATTGAGGGTTCGGGGGACTGTAACTACCGAGAGGAGTACTCGCTCTTCGATAACTCCAGAGGCAGGATATCCTTACTAGCTCAGCATAAATAATTGAAAGGACATGCGTTAACTATTAAACTAATCTGAGTTGATTTTAACAATATGCAACATATAGTACTAGATCGAGCGAGATTATCTGATTTAGATTGTTTTAAGGGACCTAGCATGATAATCCAATTTCCCAACATATTATCTTTATTAGGCGTGATAGAATAATCAGATTTAATTAGTTTAACAGTTCATAAGATGGCGAGAAAAGCAATTAAACCATGGAAAAGGGACACATTACGACGCACCCTTGAGAGGTGCGTCACGGTTCTCAGAAAACTAACCACTTTGACTTTGCTATTTCTCCTTTTATTTAACGAATCTCAAATTACGGGACAGGATACGTTCTGTTCGTTGTTTGGATCGATTGCGACAGAACGCGTGATCAGTTTTGCAGCGTGAGGCTTAGGCTTAGGGGTTTAGAGTCAATACTCAGAATAATGATTGTGTGTTGTCTTTTTCACGTCGAACTTGGGGCTATATTTATAGAAAAGAGTTCGTGGAAGATAGAATTGTAGAACTCTAACCCACGAAGATTTAGGAAAGAACACGTCCCAGGTATTTTCAGCGCCCAGGGCTGGGCGTCAAAGATTTCGGCGTCCAGCTATGGGCGTTGAAAATAGGATCCAGACAATTTCAGCGCCCAGGACTGGGCGTTGAAATTGATGTTTGGGCCGTTTCTTTGTCAGATTCGGACTAATAGAATCCGGAGTGTATGAGACTTAATCGAGTCTTTTAGTGCGTATTAATTTTATGACGGAATGCGTCTGGGCCCGTTACGAACTCTAGGCTCGTTAGGATTTTAATCAATACGTGACTCTTATTTTCGAATCGTATTAGGAATAGGATTCTCTCGCAATTTCTATCTCATTTAGGATTTATGTTGGAGTGCAACACCTAATTCTGACAGGTTTTTATATTTTATGACTTGCCACTTTTAACAACTACCCATTACGGCAGTTACTATTTTTAGCAGGTTTCCATAAATAGCAGGTTTCGGGTGAAATGAAAAGGGGAATTGAGATTCGTTATTTTATAGGAGATGCGTTGTCAAGTGGAGATTTATGTTCTCATCATCGAACCTTCCCTTTCGGGAATGGGGACAAAAGTAGGTGTCTACAGTTAGCCCCCACTTTGACTGAGTCTTGGAGTAAGACGATGGTCAAAGTATTAGGCGGAGTGCGTCACACAAGTCATGGTGACCTGTTTTTGCGAGGGTCTCACGAGCCCCCGAGTGATAACCTTTGACTTAAGGGTCATCACTTGAAGTGTCGACATATCCCTCACGTGTCACTGGGATTTGTCAACGGATAGTATAGAAACTCCCTCACTTTGTCATTGGAAGTATCTAAAGATGGGTAGAAACTACCTCACTTTGTCATTGGGAGTAGCTACAGATGTTTTCGAAATCAAAACTATAAAGTGTAATTGGGCCTGGCCAAGCCCAACCACGAGGTAAAAATGTTTTTAAAGATTCTCATTTTCAGGGCTAGCCAAACGAGAAAACCCCCTTGTTTTTACAGGACATAAAACGAAGGAAAATCCAGCACATCGCTCTTTTTTGGAAAAAACGGAAAACCAATCCTTTTAATTTTTGGAAAAGGGAAAACCAGAAAAAGTTATCGCTGCAGCGACTAAGGACCTGCGCGTCTTGTGACGTAGACCCCGCCGGCTAAAGATGGCGAGCCTGTCCGCTAAGGGTGGACGCCCCGTCCGAAAAAAGTGGACGAATCTGTTTTTGAAATTTGAAAATAAGGACCTACGCGACTTGTGACGTAGACCCCGCCGGCTAAAGATGGCGAACCTGTCCGCTAAGGGTGGACACCCCGTCCGAAAGAAGTGGACGAATCTGTTTTTGAAATTTGAAAATAAGGACCTACGCGGCTTGTGACGTAGACCCCGCCGGCTAAAGATGGCGAACCTGTTTCATTTTGTTTTTTTGAAGATTCTATTTTTCGAAAACTGAGGACCTGCGCGGCTAGTGACGCAGACCCCGCCCGCTGAGGGTAGGCGAGCCCTGTCCGCTAAGGGTGGACGCCCCGCTTGCTGGAGGTGCGCGAACCTGAATTCGTCTTTTTGATTTGGGATTCGCGTGCCGCGGTCTTGCCTGATTGAGGTGGACAAGTCCCTATTTCATTTTTTTTCTTGTGATTTCTCTTGAGAATTTCTTTTTTATTCATTCTTTGTAGGAGCGAATTCTTTCGAGGGATGCTTGGACTTAGTTGTAACCTGAATGTGGGTTGACAACGGGTTTAGACGGACCTTTGTTTCGTGATCGTCTTCTTTTGTGGTTTTGAGCTAGTCTTTACGGCTCGATTTTTTGCCACCACTTGGTCTTTGATCAGAGGACCATGTACAAGTGTCAACGACGACCTTTCTCTGAGGTCGAAATCCGTTCTTTTGAGATTATCCAAACATGGGACTGCGTGCAACGTAGTCCGGGAATATGATTTTGACTCCGCACGCTCTTTGTTGGGGTATATATTTTTCCCGAGCCCCCAAGCACTTGGGCTTGTCGGTCATTTTCCGCCAAGAGAGGTACGTATTTTATAACGTCTTTTGATCATGTTTGGGGTTGTGCTCGTATGTGCGAGCGACCTTTATAGTGATGTGTTATTTTGGCGAAGTCGTGGAGTGCGACTTCAGTTTCCGGGCGACAAAGCTTATTTTCCAATAATATCCAGTTTAGCTTGGCCCGGATTTAATCTTTTGACAAACAAATATTTTTCATTTTGAGAAACCAACGTCTTAACAATATTTTTTGGTGTTTCGAAGAATGACCTTGATATTTATTTTGCTCATATTTGTTTTTTAAAAAGTGTACACATATATTCCATGAGACGAGTATAAGTTTCGACCAAGTTTTAACATTCATTTTTGCTATTTTGGTGCTAAAGGTGCTTTTGGGCTTGATCTGGATTGCAACAGGGCCTCGTGTCTAGCAACACGGTTTGAAGTCCTTTCCTGTTCCGCGTTTTATGAAATCTGAGCCTTGGGCTGCATTTTCAGCGCCCAACGAAGGGCGTTAATTATTTCGGCGCCCAGCCGTGGGCGCTGAAAGTCCTCTCCTGGAGATTTTTGGTTTTCGGATTTCTTTACGCGTTTCCGAATGGGATCAGGATGTCACTTGATGTCTTCAGCTATATATAGGGGCTAGATACGTCCCTATTTTCTATCACTCTCAATTTCCTTCTCTCTTGTAATTGTTGCGTTTTTAATCACTCCTTGCTTTCGTTATGTCGATTCCTCCTTTCTCACTCCAACGGGCTGTTAGGCGTTGGCTACGAGCCCTTACTCCTACAGAAAAGGCTTTGTTGAAATAATACCACTTAGAGGCACTTTTAGGCTTACAACAAATTAATATTGATTATGACTTCCTGCATGCATCCCTAGGCTTTTGGGATTCCGATCATCATGTTTTTGTCTTTCGGGGCAACGAAATATGTCCTTTGCCAGACGAATTTGCCGCGATCCTTGGTTATCCTACTAATGCTACTCTTGCCACTCCTGGCACCATTGAAGAGGGTAAAACAACCATAGGGGCTTTCCTAGGACTAGATGCTAACATGCTTGCTGAGATTGTTGTAGGTGATGAGGTTAATTTGGCAAAGCTTGTAAAACACCACTTTAGACCTAGTAAAAATATGACTGAACAAAAATTGAACATTCGAGCCCTTGTATTTTGCTTGTTGAATCATTATTTGCTGTCGAATAACAATGGTGAGTTCGGTGACATAAGGTTGATCCCCTTGATAAGCCAGATGGAAAGCTGCTATTCTATCATACCATTGGTTGTTGCCGAGACTTTGCTGAGTGCGGATGAACTGAAGAAGGATGCCAAATCTGAATATTTTAAGGGGAGCCACCTATTACTGCAGGTAATCGATCTTTTCCTTGCGCATCTTTTTTTTGCATTCTTTTTTACTCGTCCTGCCTGAAGCTGAGCTTCAGCGCCCAGGGCTGGGCGTTAGAATTTTCGGCGCCTGGTCCTGGGCGTTGAAACTGCGCCCCAGGCTTCGTTTGTTTATTTATTATTTTTTGATCTGATCGTACCCGTTTTTTGCAGATTTGGCTCATGGAACGACTTAGGCTCTTAAAAATTCCTGCCGATCCTAAACACTATCGCCCTATAGCCTTGGGTAACCGGAAGTGTTTGCACCGAGGCCAGGACGAGGTCGAGTGGGCCTCCTTTTTTACTCATGGTATCTGTTCTATTAAGTGGGTGGTACCGTGGTGGGGTTTGACTACTATGACGGGTGGTTCCGATGTATCGGTTTATGTTTCTTTGTTGGGGCTATCCCGGCCCATTTATATTTTTCCTTACCGAGTCATGCGTCAATACGGCTTAAGGCAGACTATCCCCTTTTCTGATACGGTACCACCTAAAGTAGCGGCCTTTTCACAAGCACGGGTTCAAGCATGGGCTAAGTATTATGATGGTCTCTCGCGTTGGGCCGTAGCTACAAATGGCTTTGTGGGTCTTTCTGAAAACTACAAGTTGTGGATGAGCTCCGATGATAAAGCTGTGAGGACCGAGGCTCGAAATGGGGAGCCGGCTGAGCTTTTGATACCTCGTATTCGGGTTAGATATGAGGGCCGTGATTCTGCCAATCCTCGCACCCATGGTATTAAGACTGTGAAAGCTCGTCCTGATCGAAAGCGAAAGGAAGTTCCTCCCCGTTCCAGTTCTAGGCCTAAGAAGATGTCTAACATGAAGGGGCCTGCCATTGCTAAAAGAAATGCAAGCACTCGCGGAGATCGTCGCCGGAACAATGTATGGGTTAGGAAGGCTCAGCCGCCTGTAGAAACAGTGACTAATCTAGTTGATGTTGATAATCCTTCTCCCACCATTGTCTGTGCCCTTGAGGCTGAGCAGGCTATAACTGTTCAAACTGAGAATGTTTCTGAAGCCTTGGCATCTTTGGAAGTTAGTGTCCAGGAGCCGATACTTATGGAGATTGATATAGGGGCAGCGCGGAAGACTGTGGGGGTGGATCCTGCGAACATTGCCCTCTACAAGACTTTATTTGATGATCCGGAAGAACTAGAGTAGTGTAGTTCTTGCTAGGGTGTAGGTGCCCTTTATTTATTTCAGTTGTGTTTGTTTTTTTTTTTCTTCTTAGCACTTTTGTTTTCCTTCTTATGATTTTTTAATAAAGGCGTATTTTATTTTTACTTTCATTTTTGCTTCTCTCTTTTTTATATGTCTAACACTTTTGCACAATGTATATATGTTTTTTTACTTGATTGGACCGAATCCATGAATAGGATTGCCTACGTATCTTTGTTAGAAACAGGTCGCGCGTAGTTCTAGCTAGAATAAATTCTAGGATGCCGAATTTTAATAAATATGCCCTGAGGTGGAAACATATTATTTAATCGGTAAAATGAGTGAAGTATTATCATTATTTTAGTCTGCTGTTTTTTTTTTTTTTTTTTTTGCCGTAAGCCGCGTATCTGTTCATAAAAATGAAATTCCATGTGTTTTTTGTACGGCTATTTTTTGGTACGCATATCTGGATACGTGTTGTACCCCCCAAGTGTTCATTATTTTTCCGTTATGTGCGGATAAAATGACGAGCACTTCTTGAAAAAAGTTAGGCAGGCAGAGAGTTTCAACGCCCAGGCTGGGGCGTCAATGATTTCGGCGCCCAGCCCTGGGCGCTGAAAATGACTTTTGGGCGGTCTTTTTTGACGCTTTGCTTCACATGTTCTTGCATTTATTTCTTTTTGTTTTGTGCTTTACTTTTTTACTTGTATTAAGATCAATTTTGAGGCTATTTCGGAGGCTTTTTTACTGTTAGCGTGAGACGCATTTTTGTCCGGATTAATTTTTACTATTTGTGACTCGAAACGGTTTTGAGAATGGGGTTAGTGTGTGAAAGATATGAAGATCTTTTTATAGGCTTTTGAGTGGGCTGAGGTGCGTGTCGATGCGAGGGGCGGTGTCTATTTTTTATGAGTTTTTTTCTTGAGCAACATTTGTATTGTTTGAATTTGATTTCCTTTTGATTTCTTTGGGTTGCATGGGTTAGACCCTCATGTTTTGGTAATATGATAATGTGGTTCATTTTGGGGTTTGATGAATTTCGATGTCACGATTCAAGACCGAGTGGGCCTTGTTTATTGGGCCTAGAGTGGGCTGCCCTTTTTTTGTTTTTGTATTTGCAAGTACGTTTGGTGTTTATTTAGTGTTAGAATAAACGTTTTTAGGAGAAATATTACGCCTTTATTAATTTGGAAATTAAGGAAAACACACTGAAATAAAATTAACCTATATTCCAAGGGGTCTTAGGAACATCTAAAGCCTTTATTATTTATTTTATTTACCAATCTAAAGAACTACTAGGCGTTTTTTACTAAGGTGCTCTATATGGCTCAAGCCTTGGGTTTAGTCTCGTGAAACTTTGGTGCTTCACCGGTACTCATCTTGAATTCTATTCCTTTTGCGTTGACCCACTGACATGTCTTCACCCATCCGTTCTCGATCTCTTCTAGTGTTGATGCAGGAGAGATTAACCGGGTTGGATCGAAACCTTCATCTTGTAAAGCTAGGGTAGTCATCACAGTCTCGTCCTCCGTAGGCCTCGATTCGTTAAACAATGTCCATAGAGCCTGGTTGTCCAATATTTCAGCTGTTTTGGTCTTGGTGAGGTGAGGTGCCTCATCCAAAGTATGACAATCATGGGAAATTTCAGATCTGGGCCAAGTTTCAGTGAAGAGGTCCTGGCCCGATATTTGAGACAGGTAGACATCTTCAGCATCATCATCCCACACACTGCACACTTCTCTCTCGATTTGATCCATAGGGACCATGGCGAGTGGTGCACCTTGGGGCGTAATATACGCCGTAGGGTCAAAGTTCATATTTTCTGGTTGGTCAAGAGAGATGTGACAAGAACCGAGTGGGCTCTTGTTGTTGTTGGGTTTGCTAACGTTGGGGAGAGGTGTTATTTCATCCTCTATCATATCCTGGATTGTGTTTTTTAGATTCCAGCAGTTTTCAGTATCATGCCCATTCCCTTGATGGAACTCGCAGCGAGCGCCCTCGACCCAGTACTTATTTTTGACTGGAGGGTCGGGTGTGGGGCCTATGGGCCTTAGTTTTCCCTGATTGGTTAGTCTTTGGAAAGCTTGTACTATAGTCGACCCGAGTGGGGCAAACTTTCGACCTCGGGTCCACCTTCCCGGGCTCCTTCGGGTTGGGGTTTCTTCCACAGCATGGACCTCTTGGGCTTGGGATGTGTTGCCCCTGTTGTAGGCGTTGCTTTTGTATGCAGGTTTACTTTGTATTGTTTGTGTGGGGTCATCCTCGATCTTTATTCCTACATCATAAACCCTCTTGAAGGTATCAAGGCCCAAGTATCTAAGATGTGGTTTGTAAATTGGGTCCAGGTTGTCAACGAATTTTTGGACTAATTCGGTTTCAGGATACCAAATGACCAGTAATGCAAAATGTTTGGCTTGCGCAACCGCTAAGGATTCGTTTTCCATTTTCAGTTGGTTCATGAGTAGGGTCATTTGGGTCATTTGGGCCATTTGGTTCTGTAGCTCTTCTATAGACATGTTTGAGGGTGCGAATCGAGGTTGGGGAAGCGGAGATCCTTGAAATGAGGGATGACGGACGGAACCTGGAGTTACTAAACCTTGCGTCGGTGATGTAGCTTCGAGACGCACTAACCTTTGATTTTCAGATCGGCACCAAGTGGCAGGACCAGCCCTATGCATAAGATAAGCTAAAGTTTAGGCCCCAAAGTTTCAAGCATTACTTAGTCTAGACTTTGACTCTCTCTATTGGTTTTTTTGCTCTTTCTTTTGTTGGTACACTTTTGGTTCTTTCTTTTGGTCATTCTTTGGATTTTCGAAACACTTTCCCATTGTGACATTCATAGTTATCGGCATGTTCGGTTTTGGTGCCGAGCATTGTCGTCGTAGGAGGCCTAACAACGACTCGAAGAGTTATATATATATTTTTTAGTCGCTTTAAGAATCGAGTGCTTTTCATACGCCCTTGCAGCAATTTTTACGAACGGTTCATTTTTGCTACATATTTTTTTTGCGCGGGCACCGAGGCTGCTGCGCCTGACCAAAAGGCCAAGCAGCAACTTCAGCGCCCAGCAAAGGGCGTGAGAAATTATGGCGCCCAGCCAGGGGCGTTGAAAATGGGTCCCTGGCTGGTTCTCGTTCTCTATTTCCGTATACTTTTGTTTTTGCGACTTCAATTTTGCGTGCTTGCCTTATAACGTCCTTTACGCGTTATGCAGCGTTCGTGGGATCCGTTACAGGCCATCCCGAGTGTCGCTTATTTTTGTGGCGATCGTTCGGGTTTGCGGAACACGTATTTCGGTATAACTCTTTGGCCAATTGGTTTATGAATGTTTGGGGCAATTTTTAAGGTCGTTGGCTTTCTAACATTGTTTGTCACACGCAATCATACATTACGCTACACATAACTAACATTACATCATGAGGCAATAATAATATGTCATGTAGTTTTATGATAGGCTTCTATGGGTAGTATTTGCGCCTGGCTTGGTACCGCTTCTATCGCAGATCCAACACATGCCCCGGTCGAGGTAGTGCCTTCAACAGACGAATTTCGCCCAAGAGGCCAATCACGATGTAAGCCAAGGGGGCAGGCACCAATGAGAGGGACCTAGTGGGCGAGCGATTGGGTTTGGGATGGGTGTACTACTAGGAAAGTGCCGAGTGGACAACATTCGAAGCGTATGCACCCCCCGGTTGGCGATGGGTATCCTTAGTCCCAACTCCCGAGATGAAACATCCAAGGGAGCCAAAATTCGTTATGCGGTTCTGTCCGTTCACATTAATATGCTGATTTTTAGGTCGTCCCAACTTGATGGGGAAATAAACGCGGGGTAGGATCGTTCACCCTTCGGCTATTTTGATTACCTACAAGCACGAGTATTTCCTTCACTATCCCCAGTGGAGTCGCCACTGTGAGGGGGTCGAAAAAGCACGAGGCTAATGCATGACCTTGTCCCTCGTGGGTGTGACGTTTCTTTTTGTCAAATCAAGTGTAATTGGATTTCCTGTGAGTTTGCACCCAATTGACTAGTAATATAGGAGTCGTCATTCAGTTTTTAACGACAATGAGAAAAACTGACAAAACCCGATTATCGTGACATAAAGGGAGTGCAATTATGTTTGACCACGAAGGCCGTAGGTTCCCTTGTGATCCCTGGTGTGGGGATTTCTCAACATACACCCGCAGGGACTGTAACTACCGAGAGGAGTACTCGCTCTTTGATAACTCCAAAGGCAGGATATCCTTACTAGCTCAGCATAAATAATTGAAGGGAAATGCGTTAACTATTAAACTAATCTGAGTTGATTTTAACAATATGCAACATATAGTACTAGATCGAGCGCGATTATCTGATTTAGATTATTTTAAGGGACCTAGCATGATAATCCAATTTCCCAACATATTATCTTTATAAGGCGTGATAGAACGATCAGATTTAATTAGTTTAACAGTTCATAAAAGGGCGAGGAAAGAAATTAAACCATGGAAAAGGGACACATTACGACGCACCCTTGAGAGGTGCGTCACGGTTCTCAGAAAACTAACCACTTTGACTTTGCTATTTCTCCTTTTATTTAACGAATCTCAAATTACGGGACAGGATACGTTCTGTTCGATGTTTGGATCAATTGTGACAGAACGCGTGATCAGTTTCGCAGCGTGAGGCTTAGGGGTTTAGAGTCAATACTCAGAATAATGATTGTGTGTTGTCTTTTTCACGTTGAACTTGGGGCTATATTTATAGAAAAGAGTTCGTGGAAAGATAGAATTGTAGAACTCTAATCCACGAAGATTTAGGAAAGAACACGTCCCAGGTATTTTCAGCGCCCAGGGCTGGGCGTCAAAGATTTCGGCGCCCAGCTATGGGCGTTGAAAATAGGATCCAGGCAATTTCAGCGCCCAAGGCTGGGCGTTGAAATTGATGTTTGGGCCGTTTCTTTGTCAGATTCGGACTCTTAGAATCCGGAGTGTATGAGACTTAATCGAGTCTTTTAGTGCGTATTAATTTTATGACGGAATGCGTCTGGGCCCGTTACGAACTCTAGGCGCGTTAGGATTTTAATCAATACGTGACTCTTATTTTCGAATCGTATTAGGAATAGGATTCTCTCGCAATTTCTATCTCATTTAGGATTTATGTTGGAGTGCAACACCTAATTCTGACAGGTTTCTATCTTTTATGACTTGCCACTTTTAACAACTACCCATTACGGCAGTTACTATTTTTAGCAGGTTTCCATAAATAGCAGGTTTCGGGTGAAATGAAAAGGGGAATTGAGATTCGTTATTTTATAGGAGATGCGTTGTCAAGTGGAGATTCATGTTCTCATCATCGAACCTTCCCTTTCGGGAATGGGGACAAAAGTAGGTGTCTACACCATCCGATGTGGAGGAGAAGCCACCGGAACGGTAACCTCCACCTACTCCTCCCCACCCGAGTCCACATAGCGGAGAACCCTGCCAGCATAGGAAACATCCTCTGATTCAATCTCCTCGGCCTGCAAGCACACATACAATGATACAAGAATATAAAAATACAAGAATACGATAGTACAAAGTACAAGAATACAAGATTCAAATCCAAAAACTCACTGGCGGCACAAAGCGAACAGGTGGAGCAAGTCTCGGCAGGAGGTCTGCGTAGCGGAACCTCCTATCTACAAAGTTCTCCCACGGGAGACAAATAGACTCACCCCCAGCCTCCACTGCCTCCGCATACAGCCGGACAACATCAATAATCTTCGCCAGCATGGACTCTGGAGGATCCATAGGGACGAACATGTTTCCTATACTATGCTGAGGAGTCACTCGCTCACCCAGATACCACATGGGGCGATAAACCCCCGGGAATAGAACCCGCCGTCCAGACAAGTAAAAGGCCCGCATGGCTGAAGCTTGTGTAGGCGCATGATCAAAAGGACGCCAGACCACCTACAAGACAGATAGCTCGATCAATATACAAAGTGCAAAAGGGATGAGATCCTACACAATACAAAAGCATACCTCTCTGAAAGAGAAAACCCGCAAGGATCTGCGGAAGGTCGCCAAAGACACTCTTACGCACCGCTCCCTCCCAAGAGGCAGCAAAAGGATAAGCCGCAACCCTGGGGCGATCCGACACCAAGCCCGGAAAATGCTCATACGCCCAAATATTCAAAAGCAAACAAGACACCAGTCAGTCTTATGCATACAAAATTCGAAATACAAAATACAAAATACAAGGAGTCCCAAATACCTCCAGTGTAATACCTCGTATTTTTCTATTATTATAAATATATTTTATTATATTTATAAAGCATTTCGATGTATTTTTACAAAGTAATTTCTTTTAATGAGAATTAAATGCGCTTTTTATTTTTAATTAATTTAAATATTAATTATTTCGAAAATCGTATTTTATTTAATAAATTCAAGGAATTTATTTTGTCGGGAATTGTTGGGTCGTATTTCAAAAACGAATTTAATAAACTTAAAGCCCGGTCGTTTTGTTTTAATTAAACCCAACAAAGCCTGCAAGGATTAAATTCAACTAAGCCCAAAAAGCAAGCCCAACCTTAAACCCTAATACCTAACCCATGAAGGGATGAGAACCTATAAATACCCTTCCCCTTCCTGAGATCCCCAACCTACAATTTCTGAATTTTCTCTCCTCTCTCTCTCTTGTTCGTCCGCCCTTGCTTCAGCGCCAAGGCACGAGTGCCTTGCTCGTGTGCCCAGCCGCGCCTCACGCGCACCGTGTTAGGTTATGATACATATGACAATTCATAAATCATGCGGAAACAACCATTAAGCCAGGAATACATATTATTTACACATAATCATTTAGTATAGTTTAGATGCATACTCTTTGTTGCGTGCCTTCCCTAGCTGCGCCCGAACCGAACAAGAACAAGTCTTTAGGACTCCAAGTGTCGTCCCTCCGTAGATAGTCCACAGCACGTCCGGATCCGCCTTAAGATTGACCAACTAGAATCGCCCCTAAGGTACTATAAATTTTCGGCACTTTTGAGCAAGATGTGTGACTGAATTTTTCTCTCAAAAACTCACTTTGAATACTTGAATAACTCGTTATAAATTGTGAACCCAGGCCACATATTTATAGGGGTATGGAAAGAGAATTGGAATCCTATTAGGATACGAATTAATTAAATTAGAATTATAATAAAACTCTTATTTTAATTAATTTATCAAATAGAATTAGGAATTTAATCATTAAACGAATTCTGCACGTTTTAGGTTTCGTATGCGAACACAAACACTTACGCGAGCATGACCCGCAAGCGTGCAGGCCATGCCCGCGCACAGTCCACACGGCCGCACGGCCCACGCGAGCTACAAGCCCACGCGAGCTGCAGCAATGCTCGCAGCCCACTGCTCGCAGCTGCTCGCAGCTGCGCGCGCTGCCACGACCTGCTGGGCCTGGCCTTGCGCTGGGCCTGGCGTGGCCTTGGCTGTTCGTGTGGCGCGCTTGGCTTGCTGGGCGATGGCCTGGCTTCGTGCTGGGCCCTCGTCCGGCAGGCCTCGTCCGATGCTTATTCGTACGATACGCTTCCGATTAAATTCCCGATTCCGGAATATATTTCCGATACGAACAATATTTAATATTTTCGTTTCCGGAATTATTTTCCGATCCCGATAATATTTCCGATTCTGACAATATTTCCGTTTCCGGCAATATTTCCGATTCCGGCAATATTTCCATTTCCGATAATATTTCCCGATACGTACCATGTTTCCGTTTCCGGCAACATCTACGACTTGGATAATATTTATATTTCCGATACGATCCATATTTCCGTTTCCGGCAATATCATCGTTTCCGGAGTATTCATTTCTTGCCTGTGACGATCTCAGCTCCCACTGAAACCAAGATCCGTCGATTCCGAATATCCATAGTTGGAGTATTTAATGCCATTAAATACTTGATCCGTTTACGTACTATTTGTGTGACCCTACGGGTTCAGTCAAGAGTAAGCTGTGGATTAATATCATTAATTCCACTTGAACTGAAGCGGCCTCTAGCTAGGCATTCAGCTCACTTGATCTCACTGAATTATTAACTTGTTAATTAATACTGAACCGCATTTATTAGACTTAACATAGAATGCATACTTGGACCAAGGGCATTATTTCCTTCAGTCTCCCACTTGTCCTTAGGGACAAGTGTGCATTTCCTAATTCCTTTGTCGCTCGATGCTTTCTCTTGAACATAAGGTAAGAGTTGTCATCCTTATTATGTCCAGAGGTGTTCCTCGGTTTCAGAGTTCAACTGATCAAATAAACAGATAATCATAGCCTATGATTCATCCGAGCACGGCCATGCATTTCACAGTTTCTAGCTCTCCGAGTGGCCTTGTACAACTTTTAAGCATCTCATCCCGATTTATGGGAGGACAATCCCAATCTTGTGATCTTGAGATTAGACTTCGTTTGATAGGTGATTACCTGAGCGTTGCCTTTATAGCCTCCTTTTACGGTGCGACGGTTGGTCAACGTCAAAGCAACCAGTTCTCAAACAAGTAATCTCAAATCACTCAGGTATTGAGGATTTAGTGTCTAATAATTTTAATGAAATTTACTTATGACAGATTTTCATCTCTTACAGTAAAGTTTCATAGGTCTTGTCCGATACTAGTCTTCCCAAAGTAAGTATCTATGCAAATGATTATGACATTGCCATGTCCACATAGTTCAAGAAACAGAACTACTAGTCATCTTGCATTCTAATCGTCTAACGTTTTCTATGCGTCCAATTTTATAGAAAACTCCGACTAGGGACCATTTTCAACCTTTGACATTCAAGTTCACTTGATAGACATTTCTTAGTCACAGGACTGGTCCTGACAATCTATCTTGAATATATCGTCAAATTGAAGGGACTCATCATTTATTAAACCACAAATTAAATGGAAAAATGAATTCTTTTCATTTATTGTGAATGATTAACCAATAATGTTTTACAAAGATTTAAACTCTAAAACTTTAAAACATTAAACAGAGACATCAAAGCCATTCTCCAATATGCTTGATTCCCATAGCTGCAGTGTGCGAGTTGTGCTTCGCCTGCGGCAGAGGTTTAGTTAATGGATCTGATATGTTGTCATCAGTACCAATTTTGCTTATCTCGACTTCTTTTCTTTCAACGAACTCTCGTAGAAGGTGAAATCTACGAAGTACATGCTTGACTCTCTAGTGGTGTCTAGGCTCCTTTGCCTGTGCAATAGCTCCGTTATTATCACAATACAGGGCTATTGGTCCTTTAATGGAGGGGACTACACCGAGTTCACGTATGAACTTCCTCAGCCATATAGCTTCCTTTGCTGCTTTATGTGCAGCAATGTACTCCGCTTCAGTTGTAGAATCCGCAATGGTGCTTTGCTTAGCACTTTTCCAGCTTACTGCTCCTCCGTTGAGGCAGAAGACAAACCCAGACTGTGATCTGAAATCATCTTTGTCGGTTTGGAAACTTGCGTCCGTATAGCCTTTAACAATTAATTCATCATCTCCACCATAGACCAGGAAGTCATCTTTGTGCCTTTTCAGGTACTTCAGAATGTTCTTGGCAGCAGTCCAATGCGCCTCTCCTGGGTCTGACTGGTATCTGCTCGTAGCACTGAGTGCGTATGCAACATCCGGGCGTGTACATATCATATCATACATTATTGAACCAATCAATGATGCATATGGAATCCCATTCATTCGTCTACGCTCATCAAGTGTTTTTGGGCACTGAGTCTTGCTTAGAGTCATTCCATGAGACATGGGTAGGTAGCCTCGCTTGGAGTCCGCCATCTTGAACCTATCAAGCACCTTATTGATATGAGTGCTTTGACTAAGTCCAATCATCTTTTTAGATCTATCTCTGTAAATCTTGATGCCCAATATGTACTGTGCTTCTCCTTGATCTTTCATTGAAAAACATTTCCCAAGCCAAATCTTGACAGAGTTCAACATAGGAATGTCATTTCCGATAAGTAATATGTCTTCGACATATAATACTAGGAAAGCAATTTTGCTCCCACTGACCTTCTTGTATACACAAGATTCGTCCGCGTTCTTGATGAAACCAAAGTCACTGACTGCTTCATCAAAACGTATATTCCAGCTCCTGGATGCCTGCTTCAATCCGTAGATTGACTTCTTTAGCTTGCATACCTTTTTAGCATTCTTTGGATCCTCAAAACCTTCAGGCTGTGTCATAAACACAGTTTCTGTTAAAACGCCGTTTAAGAAAGCAGTTTTGACATCCATCTGCCATATTTCGTAATCGTAATATGCAGCGATTGCTAACATTATCCGAATAGACTTTAGCATTGCAACTGGTGAAAAGGTTTCATCGTAATCCACACCATGGACTTGCCTGTAACCTTTTGCAACCAATCTAGCTTTGAAAACTTCAAGTTTCCCATCCTTGTCCTTTTTCAGTTTGAAAACCCATTTGCTTCCAATGGCTTGGTAGCCATCTGGCAAATCGACCAAATCCCATACTTGGTTTTCAGACATGGAGTCTAATTCAGATTGCATGGCTTCTTGCCACTGCTTGGAGCTAGGGCTCGTCATAGCTTGTTTGTAAGTCGCAGGTTCATCACTTTCAAGTAATAGAACGTCATAGCTCTCGTTCGTCAAAATACCTAAGTACCTTTCCGGTTGAGATCTATATCTTTGCGATCTACGCGGGGTAACATTTCTAGATTGACCATGATTCTCACCAGATTCTTCTAAAGATCTCTGAGCTTCATCCTGAATGTCATCTTGAGCATTCTCTAGAGTTTGTTGTTCGACTCGAATTTCTTCGAGGTCTACTTTTCTCCCACTTGTCATTTTGGAAATGTGATCTTTCTCCAAAAAGACACCATCTCGAGCAACAAACACCTTGTTCTCAGATGTATTGTAGAAGTAATACCCCTTTGTTTCCTTTGGATAGCCCACAAGGATACATTTGTCAGATTTTGGATGAAGTTTGTCTGAAATTAATCGTTTGACGTATACTTCACATCCCCAAATCTTAAGAAAAGACACATTTGGAGGCTTTCCAAACCATAATTCGTATGGAGTCTTTTCGACAGCTTTAGACGGAGCTCTATTTATAGTGAGTGCAGCTGTATTTAGTGCATGTCCCCAAAATTCTAATGGAAGTTCGGCCTGACCCATCATTGACCTGACCATGTCTAGCAAGGTTCTGTTCCTCCGTTCCGACACACCGTTCCATTGTGGTGTTCCAGAAGGAGTCAATTCTGATAGAATTCCACATTCTTTCAGATGGTCATCAAATTCATAGCTCAGATATTCACCGCCTCTATCAGACCGCAGTGCCTTAATCTTCTTGCCTAATTGATTCTCTACTTCACTCTGAAATTCCTTGAATTTGTCAAAGGATTCAGACTTATGCTTCATTAGGTAGACATAACCATATCTACTGAAGTCATCAGTGAAAGTGATAAAGTAGCTGAAACCACCTCTAGCATTTGTACTCATTGGTCCACATACATCTGTATGGATTAAACCCAATAGTTCATTTGCTCTTTCTCCAACTTTAGAGAAAGGTTGCTTTGTCATTTTGCCAAGTAAACATGATTCGCATTTACCATAATCCTCTAAGTCAAATGGTTCTAGAATTCCTTCCTTTTGAAGTCTTTCTAAGCGTTTCAAGTTTATATGGCCTAATCGACAATGCCACAGATAGGTGAGATCTGAATCATCCTTTTTGGCCTTTTTGGTATTTATGTTATATACTTGTTTGTCGTGATCTAATAAATAAAGTCCATTGACTAATCTAGCAGATCCATAAAACATCTCTTTAAAATAAAACGAACAACTATTGTCTTTTATTAAAAAGGAAAATCCCTTAGCATCTAAGCAAGAAACTGAAATGATGTTTTTAGTAAGACTTGGAACATGGAAACATTCTTACAGTTCCAAAACTAGCCCGGAGGGCAACGACAAAAAGTAAGTTCCTACAGCTAATGCAGCAATCCGTGCTCCATTTCCCACTCGTAGGTCGACTTCACCCTTGCTTAACTTTCTACTTCTTCTTAGTCCCTGTGGATTGGAACATAAGGGTGAGCCACAACCTGTATCTAATACCCAAGAAGTTGAATTAGCAAGTATACAGTCTATAACGAAAATACCTGAAGATGGAACGACTGTTCCGTTCTTCTGATCTTCCTTTAGCTTTGGACATTCTCTTTTGTAATGGCCTATTCCATCACAATAAAGATAGCTTGACGTGGACTTGTCCTGCTTTGATTTAGCATTGCCCTTGGACTTTCCACCTTTCTTGAACGGTCTCCTTCTAGCCTTGAGTAAATCTTTGGCTTCACAGTCCAGTATTATTTCAGCCTTTCTGACAAGGTGAACGAATTCTGCAACTGTTTCTTCTCTTGGTTCACTTAGGTATAGTTGCTTGAAGCGACCAAACCCACTGTGTAGTGAATTGAGCAAGATAGAGACTGCCATCCTTTCGCTTATTGGTGTTCCTAGTAGACTTAGGCGATCAAAGTATGAACGCATAAGATCCACATGGAACCTCAGTGGGACGCCTACCCTCTGTTTAGTGCGAAGGAGCTGAACATGTGTTTCTTGGACCTCCATCCTATAACACCTGTTGGGAGAACTAACCTTTAGACCAGACATTGATTCAATCAACTCATGGACGTTCAGGTCCCTGTCCTCCGTGCTTCCACGACAGATATCCCTCATATTCTTGATGAGCGTAAAAGGTTCATAGGCTACAAACCTTCTAGCCCAATCATCAGGGATATTGTTCAGCATGAGACTCATAACCTTTTTGAGATCCGCATCCCAGGCGTAAAATCTCTCAGGGGTCATGTCTCTGGCATAGTAGCTTGGCATGGGATGTGATAGTACATACTCAAGTCCATTGAGTTTGACTATTTCAACTAGCTTAGCTTCCCATTCAAGAAATTTTGCCAGGTTCAGCTTGACCATAAGCTCAGAACCCATGATGATGTTTTGATTGTTGTTTGCCATATTAAAAACTACAATTGAAAAGAATAAACAAATAAATAACCATTCACAGTTTCTCTTAATAAACTTAAATTCTAGCATACATGCATAATTCAATGTTTATTAAGCATTTTATTCAAGTTATGTGTTCCGGCAGGTGTGAATAAAATGATTCCAAGATCCTAAAATCATTGAAGAACTAAGCACAGTTTGTCGACTTAATCCTAAAACATCTTAGGTAAGCAAAAGCCTTTTGCTAATAGTCTAGAAACTATTCTTGGTTGATAGGTACGTCTAAGAACTTATTAGGTAAACCTATCGATTTTGCCACGACATAAAAGGACTCCTTACTTATATCGTTGAGTTTCACCAAAACTAACATGTACTCACAATTATTTGTGTACCTTGCCCCTTTAGGACCAATAAGTAACACCTCGCTGAGCGAAAACTATTACTAGATTGATGTAAAGGATATCCAAGCAAGTGTATATTTTGGCATGGCACCTTTTAACTCAATTTTTAAGTTTGGAACTTAAGGCTCTTACTATGTTGGTTAGATTTTAAGTGAACTAAAATCCTTAATCATGCAACATAATCAAGCCACAATCTCATGCATAATTAAGACATATTTAAAGCAATAAATAACTTAAAGCATGCATAAGATAAATGTGATCTAGTATGGCCCGACTTCATCTTGAAGCTTTGACTTCAAAGTCCGTCTGAAAATCTCCCTGGGAGGCACCATTTTCTTCAAATAGGATAAGCTATAATTAAAACTAATTACAACTATTTGATGGTACGCAGACCATATTTGAATTGAAAAACAACTTTGGTACTTTAGACCAATTACATTCAAATTAATGGTACGCAGACCATATTTTCTATCCTATTTGGGCCATACTAGTCACTTCATAACCTGCAAAACAGTACATATACAATATATACCATTCACCCATTCATTATCATGAATGGCCCACATAGCTGGTTAGTAAAACACATTATGCATCACGTAAACATTTGCAGTAATTAATCAAGGGCACCAATAATCTACCAATTATTCAGTCCTTATTAACTCTAATCAAGTTGTTTTAACCTTAAGGATTCGTAGACCTAATCAAGAGTTTATGACTAAAAAGCGCTCCCACTTAAACCAATAAATTCATATGCTTTACTAATTTTAAACATAAAAATGTATTTCAAGTCTAACCGGAAACATACAAATTTAATTAAAATTTAAAGCCCATATAAATTTATAATTGAATCCTAAATTTTTAATTTGATTTCAGTCGTATTTAAATTAATTCATGATTTTAATTTTAGTAAAATAATTAGAATAAATAAAATTTATTATAATTACAATATTCAAAATTAAAATCCAAGAAAATAATTTAAATTATTAATTTTAAAATTAATTAAAATTACTTAAACTGAAAATTTCAAATTAAACATTCAAAACGATCTAATCGTAATGCAAACACCCTACGCATCGCACACCCATGGGCCACACGCACACAGCCATCGCTGGCCATGTGCGCGCAGCCCATGCGCTCGTCGCATAGCTGCTGCATCTTCCCATCGCAAGCCATCGCACAAGTTGGTGCTCGCTGCGCGCGCGCCAGCGCTCGATGCACGCGAGCCATCGCTCGCTGTGCGCGCTCGCCAGCGCTTGCTGCGCGCGCTCCAGCGCTCGATGCACGCGAGCCATCGCTCGTTGTGCGCGAACCATCGCTCGCTGTGCGCGATCGACGCTGGGCGCAGCGCTCGTGGCACGCGAGCTTGCGCTCGCTGCGCGCGAGGCTGCGCGCGCTTGCGCGAGGCAGTGCGCGTTGTGGCGCAGCTCGCTTGCTGCCCACACGCGACTGCCGTGCCTTGCCTTCGCCCATGCCCATTCGTCCATAGCTCGTGGCCCACAACACAAGGCAGGGCTGCTGCCTTGTGCTCGTGCACCATGCCCTTGCTCATTGCATTCGTGCCGCACGGGCGACGAGCTCCCTTGCTCGTCGTCGCATGCCCGCACTATACAACACCCCTTAAGGGTAACACGAAGCGTCCATTGCTTTGTGCGTGCAAGTTATATGAATGAATCGCATAAAATTTAAAATTTATATTTAAAATTAATGACAATATAATAAATTAATATTAATTTCATAATTTTAGGGCGAAAAATCGAAAATTTATTATTCAATTGATTTCCGATTATCATGGATTCAACCCTAGGTCATAAAAATTTAAAATTTATCATAAATTTACAATTTTTATGGTGGTTTTTAATCATAGGTTTCTAATTAAATTATAATTAATTATGAAAATCAAAGTAATTCTAAATTATTCTAATTTTCATTTAATTAATCATAATTACAAATTAGATTGCATAATTAACAAGGCTAGGCATTCAAACTTGTTAAACATATACAGTAGGTCAATCAAAAATTCAAGATTTATCAACAAGAATCGCAAATATTTAATTTAACATCTTAAATTTATGAAATTTTGCATTCGAAAAACTAAAACCTTCGAAAAGTCATAGTTAGGGTTCGAATTTGAGAATTCTGGGTTCGGCGGAAAAAGGCTTTTTTTGTCAAAATTTTAGAATGCCTTTTACATGCGGAATTAACACAAAAATCACTCGATTTGGATGAGTAACGAAGAAACTGCCGAAAAACTGCGTACGTATAATTAAATAAACGCAATTTGCAATTAATTAACAATTACGAAAATTAATCACCCCTTTTAATTCTTGCAAATTTGTAATATTTAACCATGTTCATGCAATTTAGATTATGAAAATAATAAGAGGCTCGTGATACCACTGTTAGGTTATGATACATATGACAATTCATAAATCATGCGGAAACAACCATTAAGCCAGGAATACATATTATTTACACATAATCATTTAGCATAGTTTAGATGCATACTCTTTGTTGCGTGCCTTCCCTAGCTGCGCCCGAACCGAACAAGAACAAGTCTTTAGGACTCCAAGTGTCGTCCCTCCGTAGATAGTCCACAGCACGTCCGGATCCGCCTTAAGATTGACCAACTAGAATCGCCCCTAAGGTACTATAAATTTTCGGCACTTTTGAGCAAGATGTGTGACTGAATTTTTCTCTCAAAAACTCACTTTGAATACTTGAATAACTCGTTATAAATTGTGAACCCAGGCCACATATTTATAGGGGTATGGAAAGAGAATCGGAATCCTATTAGGATACGAATTAATTAAATTAGAATTATAATAAAACTCTTATTTTAATTAATTTATCAAATAGAATTAGGAATTTAATCATTAAACGAATTCTGCACGTTTTAGGTTTCGTATGCGAACACAAACACTTACGCGAGCATGACCCGCAAGCGTGCAGGCCATGCCCGCGCACAGCCCACACGGCCGCACGGCCCACGCGAGCTACAAGCCCACGCGAGCTGCAGCAATGCTCGTAGCCCACTGCTCGCAGCTGCGCGCGCAGCGCGCGCTGTGCGCGCTGCCACGGCCTGCTGGGCCTGGCCTTGCGCTGGGCCTGGCGTGGCCTTGGCTGTTCGTGTGGCGCGCTTGGCTTGCTGGGCGATGGCCTGGCTTCGTGCTGGGCCCTCGTCCGGCAGGCCTCGTCTGATGCTTATTCGTACGATACGCTTCCGATTAAATTCCCGATTCCGGAATATATTTCCGATACGAACAATATTTAATATTTTCGTTTCCGGAATTATTTTCCGATCCCGATAATATTTCCGATTCTGACAATATTTCCGTTTCCGGCAATATTTCCGATTCCGGCAATATTTCCATTTCCGATAATATTTCCCGATACGTACCATGTTTCCGTTTCCGGCAACATCTACGACTTGGATAATATTTATATTTCCGATACGATCCATATTTCCGTTTCCAGCAATATCATCGTTTCCGGAGTATTCATTTCTTGCCTGTGACGATCTCAGCTCCCACTGAAACCAAGATCCGTCGATTCCGAATATCCATAGTTGGAGTATTTAATGCCATTAAATACTTGATCCGTTTACGTACTATTTGTGTGACCCTACGGGTTCAGTCAAGAGTAAGCTGTGGATTAATATCATTAATTCCACTTGAACTGAAGCGGCCTCTAGCTAGGCATTCATCTCACTTAATCTCACTGAATTATTAACTTGTTAATTAATACTGAACCGCATTTATTAGACTTAACATAGAATGCATACTTGGACCAAGGGCATTATTTCCTTCAGTCTCCCACTTGTCCTTAGGGACAAGTGTGCATTTCCTAATTCCTTTGTCGCTCGATGCTTTCTCTTGAACATAAGGTAAGAGTTGTCATCCTTATTATGTCCAGAGGTGTTCCTCGGTTTCAGAGTTCAACTGATCAAATAAACAGATAATCATAGCCTATGATTCATCCGAGCACGGCCATGCATTTCACAGTTTCTAGCTCTCCGAGTGGCCTTGTACAACTTTTAAGCATCTCATCCCGATTTATGGGAGGACAATCCCAATCTTGTGATCTTGAGATTAGACTTCGTTTGATAGGTGATTACCTGAGCGTTGCCTTTATAGCCTCCTTTTACGGTGCGACGGTTGGTCAACGTCAAAGCAACCAGTTCTCAAACAAGTAATCTCAAATCACTCAGGTATTGAGGATTTAGTGTCTAATAATTTTAATGAAATTTACTTATGACAGATTTTCATCTCTTACAGTAAAGTTTCATAGGTCTTGTCCGATACTAGTCTTCCCAAAGTAAGTATCTATGCAAATGATTATGACATTGCCATGTCGACATAGTTCAAGAAACAGAACTACTAGTCATCTTGCATTCTAATCGTCTAACGTTTTCTATGCGTCCAATTTTATAGAAAACTCCGACTAGGGACCATTTTCAACCTTTGACATTCAAGTTCACTTGATAGACATTTCTTAGTCACAGGACTGGTCCTGACAGTCTATCTTGAATATATCGTCAAATTGAAGGGACTCATCATTTAATAAACCACAAATTAAATGGAAAAATGAATTCTTTTCATTTATTGTGAATGATTAACCAATAATGTTTTACAAAGATTTAAACTCTAAAACTTTAAAACATTAAACAGAGACATCAAAGCCATTCTCCAATATGCTTGATTCCCATAGCTGCAGTGTGCGAGTTGTGCTTCGCCTGCGGCAGAGGTTTAGTTAATGGATCTGATATGTTGTCATCAGTACCAATTTTGCTTATCTCGACTTCTTTTCTTTCAACGAACTCTCGTAGAAGGTGAAATCTACGAAGTACATGCTTGACTCTCTAGTGGTGTCTAGGCTCCTTTGCCTGTGCAATAGCTCCGTTATTATCACAATACAGGGCTATTGGTCCTTTAATGGAGGGGACTACACCGAGTTCACCTATGAACTTCCTCAGCCATATAGCTTCCTTTGCTGCTTTATGTGCAGCAATGTACTCCGCTTCAGTTGTAGAATCCGCAATGGTGCTTTGCTTAGCACTTTTCCAGCTTACTGCTCCTCCGTTGAGGCAGAAGACAAACCCAGACTGTGATCTGAAATCATCTTTGTCGGTTTGGAAACTTGCGTCCGTATAGCCTTTAACAATTAATTCATCATCTCCACCATAGACCAGGAAGTCATCTTTGTGCCTTTTCAGGTACTTCAGAATGTTCTTGGCAGCAGTCCAATGCGCCTCTCCTGGGTCTGACTGGTATCTGCTCGTAGCACTGAGTGCGTACGCAACATCCGGGCGTGTACATATCATATCATACATTATTGAACCAATCAATGATGCATATGGAATCCCATTCATTCGTCTACGCTCATCAAGTGTTTTTGGGCACTGAGTCTTGCTTAGAGTCATTCCATGAGACATGGGTAGGTAGCCTCGCTTGGAGTCCGCCATCTTGAACCTATAAAGCACCTTATTGATATGAGTGCTTTGACTAAGTCCAATCATCTTTTTAGATCTATCTCTGTAAATCTTGATGCCCAATATGTACTGTGCTTCTCCTAGATCTTTCATTGAAAAACATTTCCCAAGCCAAATCTTGACAGAGTTCAACATAGGAATGTCATTTCCGATAAGTAATATGTCGTCGACATATAATACTAGGAAAGCAATTTTGCTCCCACTGACCTTCTTGTATACACAAGATTCGTCCGCGTTCTTGATGAAACCAAAGTCACTGACTGCTTCATCAAAACGTGTATTCCAGCTCCTGGATGCCTGCTTCAATCCGTAGATTGACTTCTTTAGCTTGCATACCTTTTTAGCATTCTTTGGATCCTCAAAACCTTCAGGCTGTGTCATAAACACAGTTTCTGTTAAAACGCCGTTTAAGAAAGCAGTTTTGACATCCATCTGCCATATTTCGTAATCGTAATATGCAGCGATTGCTAACATTATCCGAATAGACTTTAGCATTGCAACTGGTGAAAAGGTTTCATCGTAATCCACACCGTGGACTTGCCTGTAACCTTTTGCAACCAATCTAGCTTTGAAAACTTCAAGTTTCCCATCCTTGTCCTTTTTCAGTTTGAAAACCCATTTGCTTCCAATGGCTTGGTAGCCATCTGGCAAATCGACCAAATCCCATACTTGGTTTTCAGACATGGAGTCTAATTCAGATTGCATGGCTTCTTGCCACTGCTTGGAGCTAGGGCTCGTCATAGCTTGTTTGTAAGTCGCAGGTTCATCACTTTCAAGTAATAGAACGTCATAGCTCTCGTTCGTCAAAATACCTAAGTACCTTTCCGGTTGAGATCTATATCTTTGCGATCTACGCGGGGTAACATTTCTAGATTGACCATGATTCTCACCAGATTCTTCTAAAGATCTCTGAGCTTCATCCTGAATGTCATCTTGAGCATTCTCTAGAGTTTGTTGTTCGACTCGAATTTCTTCGAGGTCTACTTTTCTCCCACTTGTCATTTTGGAAATGTGATCTTTCTCCAAAAATACACCATCTCGAGCAACAAACACCTTGTTCTCAGATGTATTGTAGAAGTAATACCCCTTTGTTTCCTTTGGATAGCCCACAAGGATACATTTGTCAGATTTTGGATGAAGTTTGTCTGAAATTAATCGTTTGACGTATACTTCACATCCCCAAATCTTAAGAAAAGACACATTTGGAGGCTTTCCAAACCATAATTCGTATGGAGTCTTTTCGACAGCTTTAGACGGAGCTCTATTTATAGTGAGTGCAGCTGTATTTAGTGCATGTCCCCAAAATTCTAATGGAAGTTCGGCCTGACCCATCATTGACCTGACCATGTCTAGCAAGGTTTTGTTCCTCCGTTCCGACACACCGTTCCATTGTGGTGTTCCAGAAGGAGTCAATTCTGATAGAATTCCACATTCTTTCAGATGGTCATCAAATTCATAGCTCAGATATTCACCGCCTCTATCAGACCGCAGTGCCTTAATCTTCTTGCCTAATTGATTCTCTACTTCACTCTGAAATTCCTTGAATTTGTCAAAGGATTCAGACTTATGCTTCATTAGGTAGACATAACCATATCTACTGAAGTCATCAGTGAAAGTGATAAAGTAGCTGAAACCACCTCTAGCATTTGTACTCATTGGTCCACATACATCTGTATGGATTAAACCCAATAGTTCATTTGCTCTTTCTCCAACTTTAGAGAAAGGTTGCTTTGTCATTTTGCCAAGTAAACATGATTCGCATTTACCATAATCCTCTAAGTCAAATGGTTCTAGAATTCCTTCCTTTTGAAGTCTTTCTAAGCGTTTCAAGTTTATATGGCCTAATCGACAATGCCACAGATAGGTGAGATCTGAATCATCCTTTTTGGCCTTTTTGGTATTTATGTTATATACTTGTTTGTCGTGATCTAATAAATAAAGTCCATTGACTAATCTAGCAGATCCATAAAACATCTCTTTAAAATAAAACGAACAACTATTGTCTTTTATTAAAAAGGAAAATCCCTTAGCATCTAAGCAAGAAACTGAAATGATGTTTTTAGTAAGACTTGGAACATGGAAACATTCTTACAGTTCCAAAACTAGCCCGGAGGGCAACGACAAAAAGTAAGTTCCTACAGCTAATGCAGCAATCCGTGCTCCATTTCCCACTCGTAGGTCGACTTCACCCTTGCTTAACTTTCTACTTCTTCTTAGTCCCTGTGGATTGGAACATAAGTGTGAGCCACAACCTGTATCTAATACCCAAGAAGTTGAATTAGCAAGTATACAGTCTATAACGAAAATACCTGAAGATGGAACGACTGTTCCGTTCTTCTGATCTTCCTTTAGCTTTGGACATTCTCTTTTGTAATGGCCTATTCCATCACAATAAAGACAGCTTGACGTGGACTTGTCCTGCTTTGATTTAGCATTGCCCTTGGACTTTCCACCTTTCTTGAACGGTCTCCTTCTAGCCTTGAGTAAATCTTTGGCTTCACAGTCCAGTATTATTTCAGCCTTTCTGACAAGGTGAACGAATTCTGCAACTGTTTCTTCTCTTGGTTCACTTAGGTATAGTTGCTTGAAGCGACCAAACCCACTGTGTAGTGAATTGAGCAAGATAGAGACTGCCATACTTTCGCTTATTGGTGTTCCTAGTAGACTTAGGCGATCAAAGTATGAACGCATAAGATCCACATGGAACCTCAGTGGGACGCCTACCCTCTGTTTAGTGCGAAGGAGCTGAACATGTGTTTCTTGGACCTCCATCCTATAACACCTGTTGGGAGAACTAACCTTTAGACCAGACATTGATTCAATCAACTCATGGACGTTCAGGTCCCTGTCCTCCGTGCTTCCACGACAGATATCCCTCATATTCTTGATGAGCGTAAAAGGTTCATAGGCTACAAACCTTCTAGCCCAATCATCAGGGATATTGTTCAGCATGAGACTCATAACCTTTTTGAGATCCGCATCCCAGGCGTAAAATCTCTCAGGGGTCATGTCTCTGGCATAGTAGCTTGGCATGGGATGTGATAGTACATACTCAAGTCCATTGAGTTTGACTATTTCAACTAGCTTAGCTTCCCATTCAAGAAATTTTGCCAGGTTCAGCTTGACCATAAGCTCAGAACCCATGATGATGTTTTGATTGTTGTTTGCCATATTAAAAACTACAATTGAAAAGAATAAACAAATAAATAACCATTCACAGTTTCTCTTAATAAACTTAAATTCTAGCATACATGCATAATTCAATGTTTATTAAGCATTTTATTCAAGTTATGTGTTCCGGCAGGTGTGAATAAAATGATTCCAAGATCCTAAAATCATTGAAGAACTAAGCACAGTTTGTCGACTTAATCCTAAAACATCTTAGGTAAGCAAAAGCCTTTTGCTAATAGTCTAGAAACTATTCTTGGTTGATAGGTACGTCTAAGAACTTATTAGGTAAACCTATCGATTTTGCCACGACATAAAAGGACTCCTTACTTATATCGTTGAGTTTCACCAAAACTAACATGTACTCACAATTATTTGTGTACCTTGCCCCTTTAGGACCAATAAGTAACACCTCGCTGAGCGAAAACTATTACTAGATTGATGTAAAGGATATCCAAGCAAGTGTATATTTTGGCATGGCACCTTTTAACTCAATTTTTAAGTTTGGAACTTAAGGCTCTTACTATGTTGGTTAGATTTTAAGTGAACTAAAATCCTTAATCATGCAACATAATCAAGCCACAATCTCATGCATAATTAAGACATATTTAAAGCAATAAATAACTTAAAGCATGCATAAGATAAATGTGATCTAGTATGGCCCGACTTCATCTTGAAGCTTTGACTTCAAAGTCCGTCTGAAAATCTCCCTGGGAGGCACCATTTTCTTCAAATAGGATAAGCTATAATTAAAACTAATTACAACTATTTGATGGTACGCAGACCATATTTGAATTGAAAAACAACTTTGGTACTTTAGACCAATTACATTCAAATTAATGGTACGCAGACCATATTTTCTATCCTATTTGGGCCATACTAGTCACTTCATAACCTGCAAAACAGTACATATACAATATATACCATTCACCCATTCATTATCATGAATGGCCCACATAGCTGGTTAGTAAAACACATTATGCATCACGTAAACATTTGCAGTAATTAATCAAGGGCACCAATAATCTACCAATTATTCAGTCCTTATTAACTCTAATCAAGTTGTTTTAACCTTAAGGATTCGTAGACCTAATCAAGAGTTTATGACTAAAAAGCGCTCCCACTTAAACCAATAAATTCATATGCTTTACTAATTTTAAACATAAAAATGTATTTCAAGTCTAACCGGAAACATACAAATTTAATTAAAATTTAAAGCCCATATAAATTTATAATTGAATCCTAAATTTTTAATTTGATTTCAGTCGTATTTAAATTAATTCATGATTTTAATTTTAGTAAAATAATTAGAATAAATAAAATTTATTATAATTACAATATTCAAAATTAAAATCCAAGAAAATAATTTAAATTATTAATTTTAAAATTAATTAAAATTACGTAAACTGAAAATTTCAAATTAAACATTCAAAACGATCTAATCGTAATGCAAACACCCTACGCATCGCACACCCATGGGCCACACGCACACAGCCATCGCTGGCCATGTGCGCGCAGCCCATGCGCTCGTCGCATAGCTGCTGCATCTTCCCATCGCAAGCCATCGCACAAGTTGGTGCTCGCTGCGCGCGCGCCAGCGCTCGATGCACGCGAGCCATCGCTTGCTGTGCGCGCTCGCCAGCGCTTGCTGCGCGCGCTCCAGCGCTCGATGCACGCGAGCCATCGCTCGTTGTGCGCGAACCATCGCTCGCTGTGCGCGATCGACGCTGGGCGCAGCGCTCGTGGCACGCGAGCTTGCGCTCGCTGCGCGCGAGGCTGCGCGCGCTTGCGCGAGGCAGTGCGCGTTGTGGCGCAGCTCGCTTGCTGCCCACACGCGACTGCCGTGCCTTGCCTTCGCCCATGCCCATTCGTCCATAGCTCGTGGCCCACGACACAAGGCAGGGCTGCTGCCTTGTGCTCGTGCACCATGCCCTTGCTCATTGCATTCGTGCCGCACGGGCGACGAGCTCCCTTGCTCGTCGTCGCATGCCCGCACTATACAACACCCCTTAAGGGTAACACGAAGCGTCCATTGCTTTTTGCGTGCAAGTTATATGAACGAATCGCATAAAATTTAAAATTTATATTTAAAATTAATGACAAATTAATAAATTAATATTAATTTCATAATTTTAGGGCGAAAAATCGAAAATTTATTATTCAATTGATTTCCGATTATCATGGATTCAAGCCTAGGTCATAAAAATTTAAAATTTATCATAAATTTACAATTTTTATGGTGGTTTTTAATCATAGGTTTCTAATTAAATTATAATTAATTATGAAAATCAAAGTAATTCTAAATTATTCTAATTTTCATTTAATTAATCATAATTACAAATTAGATTGTATAATTAACAAGGCTAGGCATTCAAACTTGTTAAACATATACAGTAGGTCAATCAAAAATTCAAGATTTATCAACAAGAATCGCAAATATTTAATTAAACATCTTAAATTTACGAAATTTTGCATTCGAAAAACTAAAACCTTCGAAAAGTCATAGTTAGGCTTCGAATTTGAGAATTCTGGGTTCGGCGGAAAAAGGCTTTTTTTGTCAAAATTTTAGAATGCCTTTTACATGCGGAATTGACACAAAAATCACTCGATTTGGATGAGTAACGAAGAAACTGCCGAAAAACTGCGTACGTATAATTAAATAAACGCAATTTGCAATTAATTAACAATTACGAAAATTAATCACCCCTTTTAATTCTTGCAAATTTGTAATATTTAACCATGTTCATGCAATTTAGATTATGAAAATAATAAGAGGCTCGTGATACCACTGTTAGGTTATGATACATATGACAATTCATAAATCATGCGGAAACAACCATTAAGCCAGGAATACATATTATTTACACATAATCATTTAGCATAGTTTAGATGCATACTCTTTGTTGCGTGCCTTCCCTAGCTGCGCCCGAACCGAACAAGAACAAGTCTTTAGGACTCCAAGTGTCGTCCCTCCGTAGATAGTCCACAGCACGTCCGGATCCGCCTTAAGATTGACCAACTAGAATCGCCCCTAAGGTACTATAAATTTTCGGCACTTTTGAGCAAGATGTGTGACTGAATTTTTCTCTCAAAAACTCACTTTGAATACTTGAATAACTCGTTATAAATTGTGAACCCAGGCCACATATTTATAGGGGTATGGAAAGAGAATCGGAATCCTATTAGGATACGAATTAATTAAATTAGAATTATAATAAAACTCTTATTTTAATTAATTTATCAAATAGAATTAGGAATTTAATCATTAAACGAATTCTGCACGTTTTAGGTTTCGTATGCGAACACAAACACTTACGCGAGCATGACCCGCAAGCGTGCAGGCCATGCCCGCGCACAGCCCACACGGCCGCACGGCCCACGCGAGCTACAAGCCCACGCGAGCTGCAGCAATGCTCGCAGCCCACTGCTCGCAGCTGCGCGAGCTGCGCGCGCTGTGCGCGCTGCCACGGCCTGCTGGGCCTGGCCTTGCGCTGGGCCTGGCGTGGCCTTGGCTGTTCGTGTGGCGCGCTTGGCTTGCTGGGCGATGGCCTGGCTTCGTGCTGGGCCCTCGTCCGGCAGGCCTCGTCCGATGCTTATTCGTACGATACGCTTCCGATTAAATTCCCGATTCCGGAATATATTTCCGATACGAACAATATTTAATATTTTCGTTTCCGGAATTATTTTCCGATCCCGATAATATTTCCGATTCTGACAATATTTTCGTTTCCGGCAATATTTCCGATTCCGGCAATATTTCCATTTCCGATAATATTTCCCGATACGTACCATGTTTCCGTTTCCGGCAACATCTACGACTTGGATAATATTTATATTTCCGATACGATCCATATTTCCGTTTCCGGCAATATCATCGTTTCCGGAGTATTCATTTCTTGCCTGTGACGATCTCAGCTCCCACTGAAACCAAGATCCGTCGATTCCGAATATCCATAGTTGGAGTATTTAATGCCATTAAATACTTGATCCGTTTACGTACTATTTGTGTGACCCTACGGGTTCAGTCAAGAGTAAGCTGTGGATTAATATCATTAATTCCACTTGAACTGAAGCGGCCTCTAGCTAGGCATTCAGCTCACTTGATCTCACTGAATTATTAACTTGTTAATTAATACTGAACCGCATTTATTAGACTTAACATAGAATGCATACTTGGACCAAGGGCATTATTTCCTTCACACCGCACACCCCTTGCTCTCTCGCTCGCCTCACTCGCTCGCCCTCGTCGCAGCCCGCAGCGTGTAGCACTCGTTGCTGCTGCTGCTGTGCGCGCACCTCACGTGCCCTCTCCCTCTTGCCCAGCGCACCTCCCGTTCCCTCGCCCCCGCCCAGGCCTCGTCGCTGCTGTCCCGTGCGCTGCTATGCCGTGCGTGTTGTTGTTGCTCGACGCCCCACACACACAACACATCAATTGTTGTGTGTGTGTGTGTGTGTGTGTTGTTGATTGGTGATAATCAATTGTATACTTTTTAAACTTTGATTTCAGTTTTTAAATTATTTTAATTATTGTGATTAAATTTAATTATTGGATTGTTTAGATTAATTAAAATGGTTATGAACACCGTATTGGGTTAGTATTGTGTTTTAATTAAAGAGATTGGTTTTGATGATTTAAATTATGATTTTCAGATTTAATATGTTTGTAAAGTGTGGATTTTTGAAGTCAAAACATGTTTTCGGATTAAACTATTGCTAGGGTTTTGGTTTCAAATTGATTAAGCAATTGATTTACATAATTTAATGACAATTTAAATTATGGGAATCAATCAAAGTTTTCAGAATGTTTATTAGCTTTAAAAGGATGGTTTTTAAGGGTTTTAAAGCTAAAAAGTCAATGTTTTTATGCTAGGACTTGAGTTGACTATTTGAGACTATTAAATTACCAATTAATGAATGAATTTTAATTAAACTAAGGGTTTTAGTTTCTTAAACAGTTGCTGGAAATTAAGTAAACATGGATAATAATTTAGTTCTCTTATTTTGTTTTATAGGAGTTGATTTCTAGTGAGTCGTGATTCGCACAGTGGCCCCCGTACTTAGGTATTCCAGGTACGTACAAGACTAGGGTGACCACCCATCCCTTGAGGAATTTGTGAAGTATATTGAATGCGAATCATGTGAACTTATATGTTATGAAGTCATGTTTGATGATTGGGAATGATTATGTTGTTATGAATTCATGATTAATGTTGAGAACAAGCATGTTATTATTATTGTTGAATCTAGGTGAACGAGCATGTTATGAATTGAATTATGGTTTATAGATTCTATTGAACTATCATGTATGGACTTTTATAATCGTTTAATTATGTCAAGCATGTTGTTCAAGTTGGTTTGCATGTATGAGTATTGCGCATGCAAGTTGTTATTATTATTATGCTAAAATACAGGCTGTCTAGCATATTTATTGAGCCAGTCGAATATTGCCAGTGAGCAATATATATTCTACCAAGGGGTAGAATATTATAGGGAGTCTATGTGAATTGAATTGAGGACAATTCGTGCTAAGGGAACACCCCGCTTGTTAATAGGCAATGTCGGGTTATCTCAAACAGTGTTTTTGAGAAGGAACAATGGGAGTAATTTCACTTGAGTCTATGTTTGATCACAAGTCTTAAAGAAGTAAAATATTAAAGAGTCATTGTTGAATTGTTTAATTGTTCAATTGTTTGTATGTTGTGTCTTGAGTCGCCTTGAACATAATATACTAATTAACGTAAAGTGTAACCCAAAGAGCTTCAAAACTCTTGGAACGTATATACCTTGAGTATGAACAATGGGGGGAGTCTTGCCAGAAAACTTGTACTCCTAGAATGATACAAGACGTTGTTTCATTCTCTTTTATGCCGTTGTGCATTGGAATTCCTGTCGGTATGGCCCGACTGTCGGTAGTAGCCCGACTTATTTTTGGTGTATGGTTGGCTCCCATCACCCTTTCTTTCCTTTTGAGGATACTTTACTTTACCCCTTTGAAGGTACTTTTTATTAAACTGTGAGTCAAGAGTCGTGTCTTGTGTCGAGTCTTGTCTCCATGTTTAATTGTTTATTACATGGCTTTGGCATGTTGATTATTTAATTTGTCGAGTGAAGCATGTTAGGATAGAATGTTATTCTAGCTTGTTCGTACTCAGCTTTTGTTGACTTCGTGCTTCATGTCTTCTAGTCATGGCCTTTGCCTTAATGACCCTATGATGAACCATCAATTGCATTTGCGTTGTTGGGGAGTAGATTTCAATAAAGCAGGTTTGTAGAGATAACTTGCGGGAGAAGTTATCATGGGATTCGAGTTGAGAGATCTTTTCTTCCGTACTTTATAAACTCTATTTTTATTATAGTCATGACTAATACTACTATTTCAGTTAATGGATTTCAAATGGTTTGTTTTAGTTTGGGCCTGAACGGTTCCAACTTGTTTTAATGACCATTAACTATTTATTTAATATGTTTTGAAAGTTAGTTAATTCCGCTGCGTAATTCTGGTAAATAGCCTTAGCCGTTATCACGGTGGCGGTAATATCTTGGTAATTCCTGTGTTTTAAGTTGGAAAATATTTTATAAAAAGCAAGGAATTATTAGGGTGTTACAAAGTGGTATACTAAGAGCTTAGTTTCAGTCCTTCTTTGTAGTAAGTAATACTACAAAGTGGTATTTGCAGAGCTCTAGTTTGAGAGCTGCTTTGCATTAATTAATAGTGCAAAGTGGTAAATCCTTAAACTACGATTGCGGAACTTTAGGATTTTCGAAAACTATTTTCCTAAAGTCAAAACGTTATTTATGAGTACTCAAATTTTTGAAAAGCCAAATACCAATTATTTCTAGTGTTCGAAAATTCTTTTAAATTTCGAATTATTCTTCGAATTTCCGAAATATTTTCGGATTTTTCAAAAAAAAAAAAAATCTTTCCGATTTTCCGAATGTTCGAAAAAAAAATGTATTCTTTCGAAATTCTGAATTAATTATTTAATTATTTATTTAATTCTTTTAAAGTATTTTTGAAAATAATCGAATTAATTAAATTATTCGATTAATTATTTTAAATTTTCGATTTTAATTTCTAATAATTTCGCGTATATTTGAAGTTATTTATTTAAATTAATTTCGAAATTTTTTAAATTCTTTTCTAAGTGAGGAATGGGTAGAATAAGAAGGGTTAATTAGTCTAAGTATGTGTTGTCTAAGTATGCCTTTCTAATCAAGTGTTTATGTGTATGCCTTGATGTTGTGATCTTTTAATTAAAGTTTGATCATGTTTTGGGTTGCTTTATGTGATTAATTGCATCACGAATCATGATTAAGCATGTACTTGTGCATTGAAAATTGTATGGCTCAACGAACTTACTTTGTTTTGGAACACTTTTAGTAAGATTTTGTAGTTGTTAACTTTCAGGATTAAGATGTTGATTTCAAAGTACGCAAATCTAGGAAACCTAGAGAAGCTAGACTGTGAGACCCCACACATTTATGTCAAGAAGATTGAGTTTGCCTGCAATTACTTTGCTTCAGTGCAGAACCTACCTGAGTTGAGAAAGAAAGATGTTATGGCAGAGATGGTTATTCATTGCTTACCTTCCAAGAACCCATACATAGAGCTTAAGAACCGATTTCGGGATATGCATATGGAAAATGGTATCCCTAATTACTACAAGTATGGTACTCCAGATGGTAGATGGAGATATGATTTGGAGATTATGACTACAATCATAGAACTTGCGGAAGAATGCTTTGATGATGGTAAGACGGTAGAGAACATCAACCTTACAGGATTAGATCATGATACAGAGACTCAGATGGATGAGGATAGTGATGATGATGTTGTTGAGATTGAGAACCCTAATCCTATCATTCCTGAACCCACTATTGAGATCTCCAGTGACACAGAAATTGAACCTGAAGTCGACAATGATGAGGTAAACAGTGTGCAACAGCAAAACAATGAGGATATGGAGTATGAGTCTGATCCAGAGGAAGACTTTGATGACTTTGAAGACCATGAGTCCTCTTCACCTGTTTATAAGGGTGGCTGGATAGTTGAGTAGCATTTTATGCTTTTGTAATAGCTAGTACTAGATGTAGTGAAGCAATAAAGTAGTACACTACTATTTATGGTTTTAGTAGTTCAGTTTTGTGGTTTTCCGAATAAAGTACGATCCAAAGGATGTATTATTTTTCCATTAAAGTAATAAAATCTAGAATTCCTTCTTATATCCTTAATTCTAAGTCTATACTATCTTTGAGCGATTATCGCGAAAGGAATTTTATGCATTTCTTCAATGAAATTGTACTTGCAAGGTGGTTCAATCTTTCACCACTTGAACTTTGTGATGCGGACTAAGGGGAAAAGCGGCCCATAAACAGGCGCCTATCCGGCCTAGGGTCCGAATTTTTGTGTATGTGCACCAATTGAATGACTAGCTAGTGCAATGTGTTAGTAAGGCAGTGTCCAACCTCAGTTGTTAAAGTTAGTCTTTTGTTTTATTCAGGAGAAGGGAAATGACTACCCAAGGAATTGCTGACGTGGTCAGGCAACTAGCTGAAGTAGTGCAGAACTTAACACAGGATAGGAATAACCAGGGAGTTGATCCAGCTGGTGAGATGTTTAAGAAGGTGGCCCAAAGTAAGCCTCCTTTTTACCAAGGGGAGATAGACCCAACTGTGCTTGAGAACTGGCTAAGGGAGTTTGATAAGCTTATTGTAGCTGTCAATTGCCCAGAACCTTAGCGTTAATAGTGCTGTTTATTACCTTAGGGGAGAAGCCGATCTATGGTGACAAAGATGTGAGAATTCTTTGAGAGCTACACCTGGATTTGGATGGGAATCATTCAAAGTAGCCTTAAGAAACAAGTTTTACCCACCATATCTGAAGAAGCAGAAAGCTCAAGAGTTCATCGAGTTGAAAATGGATGGTATGTCTATAACAGAGTATTATTCGAAGTTCATCGAGTTGTCTAGGTTTGCACCGGAAGTGGTGGCAACGGAGGAGCTTAGAGCCCAGAGATTTGATAGTGGATTGACTATGGACTTGTAACCAATGCTTGCTGGAGAGACCTTTACATCTCTTGACACCCTATATGGAAAAGCTGCCCATCTGTATGGCCTGCAGCAAAGAAAGAATGGGATTGGTGAAAAGTGGAAGGATGTTGGCAACCATAACCAAGGTGGTGGTCAGCAAAACCAAGGGAATTTTAAGAAAAACAAGGGAAACAACCATTTCCAGTTCAAGGGAAACCATGGTGGAAATAGGAACAATTTCCACAATAACAATGGAGATAAGAATCAGTCTGCAGGGAATGGAACGAGAGTCTATGAGTGTAGACGTTGCCATACTAATCACCCAGGTCAAAACTGTAATGGAAACCAAGTTGTCTGTAGGTTTTGTGAGAAGCTAGGCCATAGAGAATTTGTGTGTTGGGCCAAGAATGGGAAACCCAACCAAGGTAACCAAGGCAACCGCCAGAACAACAACCGGAATAACCAAAACCGGAGTGGAGGAAATAATGGTGAAAACCAAAGGGGTAACCAGAATGGTAACAATGGCAATAATGGCCAGGGTAATGGAAAGCCCGGAGGGAACTATCAGCAAAATGGGAACCGAAATGCCAATGGGAATGCCAATGGAAGTGGCTATGACAAGGGAGTCGCCCAAGGGAAGCTGAATGTGATCACTAGGCAGGAAGCCGAAAACTCGTCTGACGTCATAGCTGGTACTTTTTCTATTAACTCCGTTTTAGTTAAAGTACTATTTGATTCTGGTGCGACTTACTCGTTTATATCAAAGGGTATCTTAGAGAAGTTAGAACTGAAAGAAATAGAAGTACCCATAGTGATACCAACAGGTGAGATCGTGAAATGCACTAAGATCCGTAGGAATGTACGTCTAACCATAGCCAAGACCATATTCTTGTCTAGCCTAATTGAGTTTGAGTTAGGAGATTTAGATGTGATTTTGGGAATGGACTGGTTGGCCATGTTTAAAGCTAAGATTGACTGTGAGAAGCAGAAGATTCACTTGAAGTTTAGTCTGGGAAAGGTGGTAACGTATCGCCGTTTTGGGAAGCCTAGGAGTGTAGGAATCGTCACGGCAATGGAGCTCGTGAAATTAATACACAAAGGGAACCCTGTCTTCTTATGTAATGTGAGAGACCTAGACCATGTAATGAAAGAGAAACCAGGGGATATTGCAGTGGTGAGTGAATTCTTGGACGTGTTTCCGGAGGAGATCCCGGGAATGTCGCCCAATCGATTTTACCATAGATTTAGCACCCGGAACTGCACTCGAAAGCCCCATACCGAATGGCTCCGGCAGAAATGAGTGAGTTGAAAGGTCAACTTGAGGAATTGCTAGAGAAAGGTTATATTAGACCAAGTGCTTCGCCTTGGGGAGCGCCAGTCTTGTTTGTGAAGAAGAAGGACGGTAGCATGAGATTCTGTATAGACTACAGGGAACTCAATAAGGTCACAATCAAGAATAAGTATCCTTTGCCTAGGATAGATGATCTATTTGACCAGTTGAAAGGAGCAGGAATGTTTTCGAAGATTGACTTGAGGTCAGGCTATCATCAGTTGAGAATCGCAGAGCACGATATACCAAAGACAATATTTAGGACTAGATACGGTCATTATGAGTTCACTGTTATGCCTTTTGGGTTAACCAATGCACCTGCAATCTTTATGGACTTAATGAACCGAGTATTCCATGCATTCTTGGACAAGTTTGTAGTGGTTTTCATAGATGATATTCTGGTCTACTCTAAGATTGAGGAGGATCATGCGGAACACTTAAGGTCAGTGTTGAGTACCCTTATAGACAATCAATTGTATGCCAAATTCTCGAAGTGTGAATTCTGGCTAGAAAGAGTTGCGTTCTTAGGACATTTTGTATCTAAGGAAGGAGTCGCAGTGGACCCTGCAAAGATAAAAGCTGTTAGTGAGTGGCCTACACCTAAGAGTGTCACCGATATTCGAAGTTTTCTTGATTTAGCGGGTTATTATAGACGCTTTGTGCAAGACTTTTCTAGAATCGCCAAACCAATGACAACCTTGATGAAGAAAGAAGCGAAGTTTGAATGGAATGACCAGTGTGAGGAAGCGTTCCAAGCCTTAAAGACGCGATTGACAACCGCGCCAGTGCTAACTTTGCCAGATGAGAGCGGTACTTGTGATGTGTATAGTAAAGCCTCTAAGAATGATTTAGGGTGTGTGTTGATGCGTTACGGGAAAGTGATTGCGTATGCATCGAGGCAGTTGAAGCCATATGAATCCAATTACCCTACCCATGATTTAGAGTTAGCAGCCATAGTGTTTGCATTGAAGATATGGAGACACTATCTGTATGGTGTGAAATGTAGGATATTTACGGATCATAAGAGCTTAAAGTACATTTTCACACAGAAGGCCTTAAATATGTGCCAACGAAGGTGGTTGGAATTGATCAAGGACTATGATCTGGATATTCAGTACCATGAGGGAAAAGCCAATGTAGTTGCAGATGCCTTGAGTAGGAAATCAAGTCATGGTGTGAATGCGTTAGTAGTTGCTAACAAGCTGTGTAAGGACATGCAGCGATTGAATCTAGAAATAGTGAGTGGAGAATGCCTTGAGGGTATGAAGAATGCCTTAACCATCCAGTCGTCAGTATTTGATGAAATCAGGGAGAATCAGGCTGGTGATGTTAAGCTAGAGCGGATCAAGGAAAAGATTTCGCAAGGAAAGGAAGTTGATTTTAAAATTCACGAGGATGGAAGTTTGAGGTATAAAGGACGTTGGTGTGTACCTCAAAAGTGTGATGAACTAAAGGAGGAGTTGATGAGAGAAGGTCACAATACGCGATATTCTTTTCACCCGGGAGGTGACAAGCTGTATAAGGATCTGAAAAAGGTCTATTGGTGGCCAAGGATGAAAAACGAAGTGGCTGAATTCGTGGCAAGGTGTTTGACTTGTCAGAAGGTTAAAATTGAGCATAGGAGACCTCAGGGAAAGGTCCAACCTTTAGAAATTCTGAGTTGGAAGTGGGACTGTATCTCAATGGACTTTATCACTTGTTTACCCAAGTCGAAAAGTGGAAATGACACCATTTGGGTAGTGGTCGATAGGTTGACTAAGTCAGTTGTGTTCATACCAATGAAAGAAACCTGGAAAATGGAACAACTTGCCAAAGCTTACATCAAACATGTAGTAAGATTACATGGAGTTCCTAAGGATATCGTATCAGATAGAGATTCTAGGTTTCTTTCGAATTTCTGGAAAAGTGTGCAGAAGATATGCAAACCGAAAGAACTATTCAAACCTTAGAAGATATGCTAAGAGCTTGTGTGATTGATTTCCAAGGAGGATGGGAAGATAGCCTAGATTTAATTGAGTTTTCATACAACAATAGCTATCATGCCAGTATTGGAATGGCACCAGTCGAAGCTCTGTATGGACGAAAATGTAGAAGTCCACTATGTTGGAGTGACATTAGTGAAACCGTTGTACTAGGTCCCCAATTGATAGAGGACACTATGAATCAGGTTAGAACTATTCAATCCAAAATCCAAGCCGCGCAAGATCGCCAAAAGAGCTACGCAGATTTAAAGCTTAGGGATGAAGAGTTCCAAGTAGGTGACAAAGTGTTGTTAAAGGTTTCACCAATGAAAGGAGTGATGAGATTTGGGAAGAAGGGAAAGTTTAGCCCAAAATATATAGGCCCATATGAAATCTTAGAACGGATAGGGAAGGTAGCATATAGACTAGCCTTGCCCATGGATTTGCATAGAGTGCATAATGTGTTTCATGTGTCCCAATTGAGGAAGTATGTCCCGGATAAGTCTCATGTACTGCAACCGGAGACCATAGAGTTAGACCAAAGTTTGACCTTTGAGGAAAGACCTGTCAAGATACTTGATAGTAAGGTGTGTAGCACTCGAACTAAGGATGTTAAGATCGTAAAAGTGTTGTGGTCAAACCAAGAGTCTGAGGAAGCTACCTGGGAAGTGGAGGAGGAAATGAGAAAGAAATATCCCGAGCTTTTTCCCGAGGTTAGTTGAGTTACGGGGCCGTAACTCGTTTTCTTTAAGGGGTAGAGTGCGGTAGAATTTCGCGCTTTTTACCTTATTTACCCAATTTACCCTTAAAAATATGCTTGAATCGTTGCTTCCAGTGAAGTTTCACTTTTTATTGTCATGTTGAATTACTTAGAGAGTACAGCAACTAAAACTTTTTGCAAAGAAAACGCACTAAAGTCTCAAAATAGACTCAAGTTTAGTTTTAAAATTATGATTTCCGTGCCAAAGTTTCGGGACGAAACTTCTTTTAAGGAGGGTAGAATGTAATACCTCGTATTTTTCTATTATTATAAATATATTTTATTATATTTATAAAGCATTTCGTTGTATACAAAGTAATTTCATTTAATGAGAATTAAATGCGCTTTTATTTTTAATTAATTTAAATATTAATTATTTCGAAAACCGTATTTTATTAAATAAATTCAAGGAATTTATTTTGTCGGGAATTGTTGGGTCGTATTACAAAAACGAATTTAATAAACTTAAAGCCCGGTCGTTTTGTTTTAATTAAACCCAACAAAGCTTGCAAGGATTAAATTCAACTAAGCCCAAAAAGCAAGCCCAACCTTAAACCCTAATACCTAACCCATGAAGGGATGAGAACCTATAAATACCCCTCCCCTTCATGAGATCCCCAACCTACAATTTCTGAATTTTCTCTCCTCCCTCTCTCTTGTTTGTCCGCCCTTGCTTCAGCCCCAACGCACGAGTGCCTTGCTCGTGTCCTTGCGCTCGTGTGCCCAGCCGCGCCTCACGCGCACCGCACACCCCTTGCTCTCTCGCTCGCCTCACCCGCTCGCCCTCGACGCAGCCCGCAGCGTGTAGCACTCGTTGCTGCTGCTGCTGTGCGCGCACCTCGCGTGCCCTCCCCCTCTTGCCCAGCGCACCTCGCGTTCCCTCGCCCCCGCCCAGGCCTCGTCGCTGCTGTGCCGTGCGCTGCTGTGCCGTGCGCTGCTGTGTCGTGTGTGTTGTTGTTGCTCGACGCCCCACACACACAACACATCAATTGTTGTGTGTGTGTGTGTTGTTGATTGGTGATAATCAATTGTATACTTTTTAAACTTTGATTTCAGTTTTTAAATTGTTTTAATTATTGTGATTAAATTTAATTATTTGATTGTTTAGATTAATTAAAACGGTTATGAACACCGTATTGGGTTAGTATTGTGTTTTAATTAAAGAGATTGGTTTTGATGATTTAAATTATGATTTTCAGATTTAATATGTTTATAAAGTGTGGATTTTTGAAGTCAAAACATGTTTTCGGATTAAACTATTGCTAGGGTTTTGGTTTCAAATTGATTAAGCAATTGATTTACATAATTTAATGACAATTTAAATTATGGGAATCAATCAAAGTTTTCAGAATGTTTATTAGCTTTAAAAGGATGGTTTTTAAGGGGTTTAAAGCTAAAAAGTCAATGTTTTTATGCTAGGACTTGAGTTGACTATTTGAGACTATTAAATTACCAATTAATGAATGAATTTTAATTAAACTAAGGGTTTTAGTTTCTTAAATAGTTGCTGGAAATTAAGTAAACATGGATAATAATTTAGTTCTCTTATTTTGTTTTATAGGAGTTGATTTCTAGTGAGTCGTGATTCGCACAGTGGCCCCCGTACTTAGGTATTCCAGGTACGTACAAGACTAGGGTGATCACCCATCCCTTGAGGACTTTGTGAAGTATATTGAATGCGAATCATGTGAACTTATATGTTATGAAGTCATGTTTGATGATTGGGAATGATTATGTTGTTATGAATTCATGTTTAATCACTACTACAAAAAACCCTTTTGGAGTCGCCTCTTAACCACCTATAGAGTCGCCTCATGGGCGACTCCACAGGGGGCGATTCTATAGGTACCCTCTTTACGTGTCGCCTGTCAACCGACACTGTAGGGCAGTTTCTGTGTCGCCTCTTAAGTTGGAGGCGACTCCGAAGAGGAAATCTACGAATTTGTATGTATATGTTTGAGTCGCCTATTTCATTTGATGCGGCCCATATGGTACTCTATGGTGTCGCTTGTATTTTTAGGCGACGCGAAAGAGCACCATATGTGTCGCCTGTTTCGCTTGAGGCGATGTAAATGGTACTCTATGGTGTCGCCTACTTCGTTTTAGGCGACTCATATGGTACTCTATGGTGTCGCCTGCTTCGTTTTAGGCGACGCATATAGTACTCTATGGTGTCGCCTACTTCGTTAGAGGCGACTCATTTGGTATTCTTTAAGGTCGCATACTTTGTTTGAGGCGATGCATAAGATATTCTAAGGTGTCGCCTCATTTGTTCGGGCGATGCATATTTTAGTGTCCGTTATTGAGTCGCATCTTAATTAGAATTGCTATTTTTTTAATTTTTTTAGAGCACATATAATTTGCCTATGTAGGACTCGAACCTACATATATGTGCGTGGCACATAGCTCTACCATTTGAGCTAATAGGCTTTCAAGAAGAAATAATGGTACTATTAAATTACTTGAAATACTCGGCTAGAAAATGTGTTTAAGACTAAAAAATTTAGAAAAAGGATAAATACTAGAATTACCTGATGAACTACCCTAAAACAATGAAACTATTCCAAAACAATTAAACTACTCTGATGAACTATTCTAAAACAATGAAACTGCAATTTTCTAGGATTTTGAAAGCAGAATGCTGCTTTTGTTCTATATAGCATGTATTTTAAGATAGTAAACCATGTTAGTCTTTCTTTCTGAAAAATATACATAAGCTTTGTGGTTGAACAGAACCAGGATACATCCAACACCTACAACCGTTTACACAAAGGTCAGCATTTTCATATTTAATGTTCAGTATAACTAACAAAACACGAGTCAGAAATATGGACTCACCTGCTTCTGTACTATACAACATGTATTTTAAGATATATCTGAACAATGTTATTTAATGTTTACATCACATTGGCAAATTCAGCAGCACACATTTCTCACTCAGATTAACAATTCAAATCTTTTTCTCAAGGCAAGCAGAGTGTTGTAAGACGCAGTAAGCATGTTTTAGATACTCATTACAACTACAAAATCGATAAGAGGATAATAGTTGCCTGCATTTCACCAAGAAAACATAATTGATGTTAACGAACAATAAAGAAAAATAAATTCTGACTCTATCAAATATGACCATTTGTTAGAATCGTCTGTAGAGGATGCCACAGCAAATCAAGTTTCAAGAAAAAGCATAAATAACAAAGCAACAGCAATAAATTATGGGATACAACGACTATAACTGATCCTTAAGGCAGACATGTGGTTCTTCTCATAATTCTTCGGCATGACGGGAAAAGGCTCTGTGAGAACAGACAAAGTCTCTATAAACACACTTCTCCACCCTATGTTACATTGAAGTCATGTTTTTACAATAAAATTTGTCCAATAATGGTTAGATCAATATACTACTTAGGCAGACCAAACACTTATATGGCACAACCACATACCAGGTTACCTAATTCTGTTACTAAGATAATCACTAACGAAAACATGAAGAGTATATTTATCGTGTGTTTGGATGAGAAATTCTGAGAGTGAGAGAAAGGAAGGGATAGTAAGAGATATTATCTGAGGGGTCCAAGAAGCATGTAAATTATGAAGAAACAGAGTTAAACGGAGTTTTCATTTCCATACCCTATCTCTAGTAGCCTCAAACACATAGCACAAAAGAGAAAAAGTCAAGCCTAACTTCTCTGCAATCATCTTGAATTTTCATACTCGGGCTAGAAGAAATTTGAAGGGACAATAATCCAATAATTTGTCATTAGAAAACCTAATATCCTGCTCTTGTTGTTTTCAAGATAAATCAGCAAAAAGACACCCCCTCCCAAACCAAATATCAAGGGGATAAAATGTTTAAACAAATAAGCACTTTTCACGACTTCAACGCATTATCAGATTCCACCCATTACTAGCAAAGAACAGTCGCTTCAGAATCAAAAGGAACTGTACTCCACAAGAGATCTAAGTTCAAATAGTATAATTAAATAATTAATCCAAGTTCAACTAGTCCTCCGATAATTAAGCCAATAAGATATGCAACTTCATAACTCGGCATTCAAATTCAACTCAAAATATAATTCAGCAGAAAGAGAATATTGCACACTTCCGACTTCAAATTCAACTAAAAAAAGTAATCCATGTTATTAGTTATCAAAAGCTTTGCCCATTAATTATAGGAGATAAAATAATCGGGTTTTTTTTCTTTTCACCATTGAGAGGCAAAGTTCATAGAATGGACAATGGAATAAATAAACTGCAACATGATTTCTTTCGGAAATATATCACCTCAGATGCTTGAAAGGTATTTTACATTTAATCTCACATACCTCTAGCTTTTCTTTCATTTCAGATTCGGTTGTCGCTTCTCTATGCGAGACAACCAATATTTTACATGTGGTTTTACCAATAGACCACTACAAAACAGGAAAAAGTACAATTATAAGCATTACTATTGAAAAATCAGTTTTTGACGCGCTATTTTAGTGATCAATGTCATTAACAAATTTACTACTCCAGATACAAAAAAAATTGGTTAGTTACTAAACATACCATGTGAGTATTGAAACCTTGTAGGCTGTGATGGATACCTCCCTGGCTCCCTCTAAAACAGTCCCCCATATATTAATATTACGTTGATGAGAAATATAAACTTTTTCCGAAAGGTTGTATACATACCCTTCATATTCTCGTGTTGGGCTTTTGTTTAGAGTGCGGAAAGAGGCAGATTCCATTGCAGCAAAACTTTCTTCAAATATACGAGAAATCACCATATCATAGCACAAAAATAAGGTACCTGAATCAAGGTGTGCAACGAGAATGAATACATTGCAGATGAGAATAAATTTTTCTGAAAACAGCATAAACATTTGAAATTCAGATTCCAGGAGAAGAAAGCCGGCAAGGAAATAATTTGGAGCATTTATCGACTTCAGTTATTTGCCGCAGCACTTTTTACAAATACAAGAGAAATCAGGTGCCAACAGTCTCGTATATCATGGCACAGGACATACGGTTCCAGTCAAGAATTGCAACAAGACTGAATACACTTCAGAGGATTGAACAAGTTTTGCTGTAATCAAATTAACAACAAAGAAACAGACATTTCAAATTAAAACATAACTAAACAACACAAGTATAGAAAATTCGGCTAAAAATGCTACTGTATTTATTTGCTCTGACTAATGACATTTTAATCCTTTTTACAATACGACTTCTGGCTCTTGATTACCCCAGGAGTTTGGCTTGGATATGATTGTAGCATCATTCAGTGTAACTAACAAAGTGATCATTAAGATATATTCCCATACTACTGATGATCAATCAATCATAAGCAGACATTCTGATCCAACTAGCACGCAAATGCCTTCATCAAAGATTTAGTTGCCTTCCTTGATGATGGACATTAAACAGCCTAGTGAAAAACCACAGTACATGATATATTATGCTTATGTACTCCCCTTCATTCTAAAAGATATGTCTCATTCTACATTATTAGACATAACTACTTGGACCAGAAAAAAGAAGGGAATGAAAAGGAAACCTGTGAGCCGGGGTGTAAGATCGAGTTCAAAAGGCAACTATACTAGCAGTACTTGCAAGAATTCAACAAGTGCAATTAATTGATCATGAAGCATCAGAAGAGCGGAAGAAAAGAATTTCCAGAATGACAGAGATTGAGGATCTTCAAGCACATGATGAACCTCTACTAGCAGTACTTGGTATCGATAACCATTGAGACTATTTCTGCCAACAACAAGCTCATGCATTCAAAACTAGTCACAGCTACACACAGGAAGCTTATACTTGTATGAAGGAATCAATTTCTCACATTAAATCTGTAGGAATATATGACTCTATGATCATGTCTGAACTTGCCATAACGGTAATACAGACAACAAAGTAACGCAGAAATACATCAGGATTCACTACTTGTGATACTACTAATTGTAGTTATACTTAACTGTGGAAAATATCATGAATTTCTTTTAATTAATTTTACTATACATTTGGTAAACATTACATATTAACAACTCACATCCAAAACCAGTAAACTATGATGAACTCCCTTCAGTATAAATTATTTTAACACAACCAATGATAATTTCATTTTAGAATAAGATCAATAATATCTACAATTTTAGAATAAGATCAATAAGACATACAAAAAAAGCTTGCATAATTCCCATCCGTTAGCTCTAACACTGTAGTAAAACCAAACAATTTGGAACCTGATATAAAAAAAACCCCTAAAATTCCAGAAAAAAGTGGGTAAAAAGAAACCGAGTAATACCTCCCTGTAATCGGTGACATTGAAAACCAATTTTCCATGACACTGTCGATAGTATCGAATAACCAGTCTGCATTGAGCGGGGAATCAAAATCAACAACCCAATCTCAGAAGTTCCAACAACACAAAACCTAAAAAATAGATAATAGCTTGAATGATGATGGATGGGACTTACATATCCAAGATCTGCACGAAATGATTTCACGGATCCCTCCACGAATTCATCCCAGCAACTAAGATTAAATTTTGATTATACACCCTGCAAAAGAAAAATAAATTATAGAGCAGAAACCCTAAGATTAGTAAAATTGAAATGGGAAGAAATTTGAGAAAAGACCAATTTAGCAATTTCGTCCTCAATTTGTTGATGGAGGTCGAGTTTCAATTCTGGAGTATTTCGTGGGTGGAGGTTTTCGCTGATGGAGGTTTTTCACGGATGAGCTTTAGGTTGATGGAGGGTTTTTAATTTCTGGAGTATTTTGTGACTTTCTTTTTGAGGGAAAATTTTCTGACTTCATGAATCAATTTTTTTTTGAGGGCGTGACTTAGGGTTTATGACGTGCCTTTTTCTGCGTAGGACGTGCCTTTTCTTTTTATTAGTATTTTTAATAATTTTTTTTAAGTAGGCACTAAATTGTCTCTTTAAAGCAGGAATATAATAACAAATTACGTTTATATCTAACGGATCGCCTATAAATAAAAGGCGACACATAAGGTCAACTCTATAGTGTCGCCTACAATATAAGAGGCGACACGTAAACTATATGCGTCCCCTGCAATGTACAAGGCGACACGTAAAGTATACGCGTCCCACTTTATAGGGGAGGGGACTCGTAAACGTTTATTTTTAGAGTCGCCTACTCAATAAAAGGCGACTCTAAAAGCTTATGTGTCGCCTAATAGGTTGCAGGCGACACGTAAGCCTTTTATTTGGTTTTTTATTTTGATTTATGGAGCCTTATGAGTCGCCTTCTCTATAACAGGGGACTCTAAAAGCTTATGTGTCGCCTATTTGTTTGAGGCGACTCGAAAAGTCCGACTCCATAAGGTGTTTTTGTAGTAGTGAATGTTGAGAACAAGCATGTTATTATTATTGTTGAATCTAGGTGAACGAGCATGTTATGAATTGAATTATGCTTTATAGATTCTATTGAACTATCAAGTATGGACTTTTATAATCGTTGAATTATGTCAAGCATGTTGTTCAAGTTGGTTTGCATGTATGAGTATTGCGCATGCAAGTTGTTATTATTATTATGCTATAGTACAGGATGTCTAGCATAATTATTGAGCCAGTCGAATATTGCCAGTGAGCAATATATATTCTACCAAGGGGTAGAATATTTTAGGGAGTCTATGTGAATTGAATTAAGGACAATTCGTGCTAAGGGCACACCCCGCTTGTTCATAGGCAATGTCGGGTTATCTCAAACAGTGTTTTTGAGAAGGAACAATGGGAGTAATTTCAATTGAGTCTGTGTTTGATCACAAGTCTTAAAGAAATAAAATATTAAAGAGTCATTGTTGAATTGTTTAATTGTTCAATTGTTTGTATGTTGTGTCTTGAGTCGCCTTGAACATAATATACTAATTAACGTAAAGTGTAACCCAAAGAGCTTCAAAACTCTTGGAACGTATATACCTTGAGTATGAACAATGGGGGGAGTCTTGCCGGAAAACTTGTACTCCTAGAATGATACAAGACGTTGTTTCATTCTCTTTTATGCCGTTGTGCATTGGAATTCCTGTCAGTATGGCCCGACTGTCGGTAGTAGCCCGACTTATTTTTGGTGTATGGTTGGCTCCCATCACCCTTTCTTTCCTTTTGAGGATACTTTACTTTACCCGTTCGAAGCTACTTTTTATTAAACTGTGAGTCAAGAGTCGTGTCTTGTGTCGAGTCTTGTCTCCATGTTTAATTGTTTATTACATGGCTTTGGCATGTTGATTATTTAATTTGTCGAGTGAAGCATGTTAGGATAGAATGTTATTCTAGCTTGTTCGTACTCAGCTTTTGCTGACTTCGTGCTTCATGTCTTCTGGTCATGGCCTTTTCCTTAATGACCCTATGATGAACCATCAATTGCATTTGTGTTGTTGGGGAGTAGATTTCAATAATGCAGGTTTGTAGAGATAACTTGCGGGAGAAGTTATCATGGGATTCGAGTTGAGAGATCCTTTCTTCCGTACTTTATAAACTCTATTTTTATTATAGTCATGACTAATACTACTATTTCAGTTAATGGATTTCAAATGGTTTGTTTTAGTTTGGGCCTCAACGGTTCCAACTTGTTTTAATGACCATTAACTATTTATTTAATATGTTTTGAAAGTTAGTTAATTCCGCTGCGTAATTCTGGTAAATAGCCTTAGCCGTTATCACGGTGGCGGTAATATCTCGGTAATTCCTGTGTTTTAAGTTGGAAAATATTTTATAAAAAGCAAGGAATTATTAGGGTGTTACATCCAGCATGCTCCACAAGGCCGCTACACTCGCCGAACTCTTCTGGGCAGTCCGGGAAGCATTCTTCATTTCATGCAAAAGGTGGCCGTATGCCAAGCCACCCTAGTTGAGGCCTAAAACAACTCTCAAGTCACTCAAAGATCTCATAAATCCCACCAGCACGCGGCTATTCCTGCCGGGGCTACTACTCGACCTACAAGAGCCAGAAGGAAAAGCCGAACCCTCTACTCCGCTGTCATGGCAGCCATACGAAGCCCAACTAAAATCACCTCCATTGAAGCGGAGGATTTTCCGTCGGTAATCAAGTCAACAACAGGGTCAATCCAGTCCCTAACACCCTCCGAATGCCATTTCAAGGCAGGATCAAAAGCTACCTCCCTCTGAGAAAACAGGAGACCTGTAATCATAGCAAACTCAAAAGGGTTAATGGTGATCTCCCTCCAGGTCATATGAAACGTGTTGGTGGTATCCCACCACCGCTCCAGCAAAGGCTATGTCCGAGCTCTGACGCCCGTCTTCCCTCTAAAGCCTCTCGTGGCCTCCAGAAGGGAGCGAAGCCGGTCTGATCCCAGATCGCTCTAGTCTCCTCGACATCAAGAATGGTCGGAGAGATAGTCCAAAGCTCCTCCAAAGACCAATACGTGCTTATCGCTTCCCTATCAGTCTACAAGGGGGGCAGATCAATACAAACCTATACAAGTTCGAATAGCCACTTCAAAGTGCAGTACAAAACATACCAAGCCGGCGCGTGGCCGCTGAGATAGGTGAATATCCGGGTGAAACACAAGGTATGAGGACCGCCAACCATCCCCTCAAAAACAGGTCTCCCCTGCGGTACCATGCCAAGAGGCGGCACATCCGCCTCAGCCGCTTAGTTGTCTGAAGCATCCTCCATAGGCGCTCGGACGGTCGAGCATTCGGCAAGTTTCCTTCGAGTGTGACGAGGCATACTAAAGCATTCAAGATACAAAAATCAACATCCAAGTCTGGGTGGCTATCTTGTACTAGCCCGTACAAAATTCAAGAGTCTAAAACTCCCAAATGGACTTGCAAGTTTAGCCAGGGACCTCCATTTCAAAGCAGGTATACAAAGTCTACACCAACGCCTAGGCTACCCATGCCAAAGCAAGGTATGCAAATTCTATATCAACGACTAGGCTATCCATGCCGAAGCAGATATTCAACATCTACACCAAAGTCTAGGCTATCTAAGCCTATTCCTATACAAAGACCCGCAAAGGTCCCTAGTGAAATCACTATCTACAAGTACTAAGTGCAAAATTCAAGATGCAAAATTCAAGTTTCAACAGTTCAAGTTCAAGTGGCTACCAAACAATTTTCTTCCTACAAGATACAAGAAGCCTACTACCATACAAGTACAACATCAACAAATACAAGAGCATTTCAAGTATAAAAAATTGAAACCTACATGCAATCCTATGGTAATTTCATAAGCAAAAACATGAAATACTTACATGGACAAGGATGAAGGCAAGGCAAGAGCAACGAAACCAAGGGGAGAGAGCAATCAACCTTTGAGGAAACAAGAAAGCAAAATGAATGTGCTCTCAACAAGAGCACGCACTAGAGGAAAAGAGCTTATAAGTTGCTCAACATAAGTTGCCCTTATACAACAAGAGCAACTTTTAATGGTTTAAAAAAAATAAAAAAAATAAATGAATATTATTTTCCCTCCAATTTGAAACAAGGGCAACTTAAACCTAACTCTTTCATTTTTCACGCAATACAACAGCCTTCAATCCCTTCCGTACTACTCACGCTTCCTCTCTCGTCCATACTCAAACTCCGGCCACCATCACCGCGCACCATCACCACCGACGTTCGGCCCTTCTTCTTTACGGCGCACTCAAACTCCGGCCACCATCACCGTGCACCATCCCCAGCGTCGTTCTTCGCAGCTGGCCTCCAACTACGTACATAGGGCTGTTACGTTCTTCACGGCCGAACAGAATGCTTCACTTCACCGGCGACGAGGCACTGCGCCTCCTCTTCACCGGCCTCCTCTGAGGCTCTGCTTCATGTTCACCGGCGACAAGGCCCTACGCTGCGCCACCTCTGCTCCTTCTCACGTACCGGCGTCAATTCTCTTCACTCACCACTCAATTCTCTCCATATTAGGTGGTTGATGTTCCTAGGTATGGTTTAATTGCATAATTCAGTTACATTACACCCTCATTTAATATGAAATTGCTTTGTCGGTCGGTTTTGTTCTTGTGGTGGTACTGCGTTGGTTGATTCGGTGGTGGTGGGAGTGCAGGGGGAGGTGGTCAGTGGGAGGGAGTTGTATTGGTGGTGGTGGGAGGTGGTGGTGGGCAGTGTGGGAGGGAGGTGGTCAGTGGTGGTGGTACGTGGGAGGGAGGTGGTGGTACGTGGAGGTGGTCAGTGGTGTATTACATAAAAATAATAATAATAATACAAATCAAAATTATATATAATAATAATAATAAAAATAAAAATAAAAATTAATAATAATAATAATAGTAATAATAATAGTAATAATAATAAAAATAATTATAATAATAATAATAATAATTATTATTATAATAGAAGTACAAATACAATTAGAAATAAATAATGAAAACTAAAAACTAATAAAACCAATTAAACTTTAAAATTTTATAAAAACAAAGAAAACAAACGAGTTATGAAAATAAGGCCTAAATCTTGTTATTAACAAGAACACAATTCCTTATTTTTAATTTGTTGATCTCATCTGTATGCGGCCTAAAATCTGTTTATTATCAGTAGAACACATGCAATTCACTTTTTTGTAATCTAATAGCTTCTTGCTCTTATGTGCAGGCTAGACGCTTCCCCACCCTGTTCAGTAGAAAATTCAATTGTTGATTGTTTTTTAGGTGAGTTTTCCCCCTTTACACTTTATTTTCGAGCATTTATGTATATATGTTTACTGTTTACATTATTGTCTAGAAGTAAATGCATCATCATTATATGCCTAGATATCCGTTCAAGACTTACTCGTTAGGAGTAAGTCTTGAATAGTCCCCGGTTTGGGACTGTTCTTGGACGTCTAATCTCAATTAGGAAGTGAATGTATGTCTTCTTTTTGATTCTAAGGAATATACTGGCTCGTCGTTTCCCTATGTTGTTCTCTGGGTACATATGTAGGTAATAACTTACCTACATCGTGTACTTGGTGAACAGTAGGGAAATGCTGCCGGATTTTCCTTAGAATTGAATAGTTGACATGCATTCACTAGTGGGGTTAGACGTTCAAGGATGGGTTAGGTTGGAGTGATAAGGACCTTTGGAAGCATGCATTCATTCGATAAATCAACTTCTGTATGCATATGCTAAAGTGGTAGAGTTTTTGCTTTTCTATGCCAATTAAACGGGGGTTTTGGTTTGTTTAGAAGTTCCCGGAGATGGATCGTAGTTGGATGTATGGTAGACGTGACACAAAGGATTTCATGCATGGGGTTTCGGAGTTCTGTATGAGTGCTTTACAACATCAAACTAGTACGGGGGTCAAATAGTTTTATTGTCCTTGTGCCGATTGTGAGAATGTGAACACGGTCAATAATGTTTTGGTGATTAGAGATCATGTATTTATGCGTGGGTTTAGACCTAATTACCATGTATGGGTTTATCATGGTGAGAGTGGAGTGTACGTAGGTAATTCTAGTAAGAATGTTGTGCATGAACAAGAAGAAGCCATCTATGCGGAAGGGGAAGCCGATTGTTTTGAGGATGAGGATGACGATGACATTGAAAATAATATTGATGATGATAATGATCGTGTCGAGGACATGTTGCACGAGGTCGAGGATGAAGTTCGCGATCGTTTTTTTGAGTGCTTGTCTAAGGCGGCTGAAACGCCATTGTATCCTGGTTGTACAAAGTATAGCAAGCTTTCCGCTGTTTGCACACTCTACAATATCAAGACAAGCGGAGGCTGGACTGACATTAGTTTCACTGAGTTGTTGGTGGCGCTAAGTGATATGTTACCGGATGGCAATGAACTTCCCAGGTCGAACTATTATGCCAAGAAGCTCATGTGTTCCTTTGGTTTAGAGTACAAGAAGATACATGCTTTTCCAAATGATTGTCTGCTATATCATAAGCAGTATGAGAATTTGGATAAGTGTCCACGGTGCGGAGTGTCGCGTTACAAACGCAAAGGGGTAAGCGAGGGTAAGAATGTGTACCCAGCTAAGGTGTTGTGGTATCTTCCCATAATACCGAGATTCAAGCGCTTGTTTTCGATAAAAAAAAGATGCAAGGAATTTGAGGTGGCATGCAGATCCTGATCGAAGGAAGACAGATGGTTTGCTTAGGCATCCTGCTGATTCTCCCCAGTGGAAGACTATTGACAAGCTTCATGACACTTTTGGTAAGGAACCTCGGAATTTGAGGCTTGGGTTATGTACGGATGGGATGAATCCATTTGGCACTCTTAGCTCCCAACATAGTACATGGCCAGTACTTTTAGTCATATATAATTTACCTCCTTGGTTGTGTATGAAACGCAAGTACATCATGTTGTCGCTTCTTATATCGGGGCTTAAACAACCGGGAAACGACATAGATGTCTACCTTGAACCTCTCGTTGATGATTTGAGAAAGATGTGGGATGAAGGGGTTTCCGTATTTGATGCACATGCAAATGAGACGTTTAGATTGCGTGCAATGCTTTTCTGCACCATCAATGACTTCCCTGCTTATGGTAACTTATCCGGCTACAAGAACAAAGGAATGAAAGCATGCCCGACTTGTGAAGAGGATACACAATCCAAATATATTTCCGAATGTCACAAATATGTGTTCTTGCGAACGCGAAGGCTTCTTAGACGTGATCATCCCTATCGTAAGATGAAGATAGCATTCGATGGGAATGTTGAGATGGATGTCGCCCGTAGAGCGTTGACTGGTAAGGAAGTTTATGAGCGGGTCAGGGGTGTTGAAACGGTCTTCGGAAAGTCAGTGAAAGACAAGGGTACAACTGGATTATGGAAAAAAGAGTCTGTGTTCTGGAAACTTCCATATTGGAAAGATCTACCGGTTAGGCATTGTCTTGACGTCATGCATATCGAGAAAAATGTTTGTGAAGCAATTCTTGGGACACTTATGAATATTCCGGGCAAGACAAAGGATACCAAGGGAGTGCGAGAATACTTTAAAAGTAAGGGGCTTCGTCCAGAGCTGTGGCCTCAGACTTCGGGAAATAATAGAACGAAGGAAATGGAAACAGGGGGTGCCAAGACAAAAGGAAAAGGCAAAGGCAAAGGCAAAGGCAAAGAAAAGGGCAACGACAAAGGGAAGAAGAAAACCCATTACTTTCCTCCGGCTTGTTACACATTGTCCAAATTAGAAAAGCGGTTATTTTGTGAGTGCTTGTATGGCATTAAGGCTCCCTCGGAGTACTCATCGAACATGAAAAGTTTTGTGTCTTTAAATGGCGAGTTGAAGTTGACAAGTATGAAATCTCACGATTGTCATGTCATGATGCAAACTTTCTTACCCATTGCAATTCGTGGGATATTGCCAAAGCATGTGAGACATAGTATTACTAGTCTTTGTTCATTTTTCAATATGATATGTAGCAAAGTGCTTGATCCGTCAACACTCGATGAACTTCAGAACAAAGTAATCCAAACATTATGCGAATTTGAGATGTATTTTCCACCTTCGTTCTTTGACATAATGGTTCATTTAATTTGCCATCTTGTTCGAGAAATTAAGTTGTGTGGTCCAGTGTTCTTGAGGTGGTGTTATCCTTTTGAGAGACACATGGGTGTTTTACAAGATAAAGTGAGGAATCCTGCACAACCAGAAGGTAGTATGATTCAAGGCAACGTGGGTGAAGAAGTTGGAAATTTTATGGCCGAGTATTTAGCAAAACCTGAACCGATTGGACTTCCTACATCTCGGCATGAGGGAAGACTAGAAGGCAAGGGTACAATTGGGTCAAAATTGAACTCACCTCCTACGCATAAGCTATTACAAGCTCACTTATATGTGTTGCATCATATTCTAGTCGTCCACCCATATTTGGTGATGCATAAGCAGGAATTGGCTAATGAATACCCTTCCAAAGGGGAAAGTGAATTGACGCAATTGCATAATAGAGAGTTCATTAAATGGTTCCAAGATAAGGTGATGGGTGAACTAGAGGTAGTTGGTAATACTGTTTGTGAAACTGTTCAATATCTAGCTCTTGGTCCTCGGGAAGCCGTGCAGTCATATCAGGGTTATGATGTCAATGGATACACATTTTGGACCGAGCGCCAAGATCAGAAGTCCTTGTCAGTGCAAAATAGTGGTGTCTCCCTTGTGGCGTCATCAAGAGAGTATGCTAGTGCTAAGGATGGATCTCCGGTTGATGCCGAGTTGTCTTACTATGGGCGAGTCCAAGATATATGGGAGCTTAAGTACGGAACAAAATTGACTGTTGGTCTATTTTGGTGCAAGTGGGCTGATAATAATAAGAGGTGTGTAAAAAGGGATGATCCTTGTGGGTTCACTCTTGTAGACCTGGGTCGTTTGCGTGAGACTGAAGAGCCATTTATACTTGTATCACAAGCTAAGCAAATATTTTATATAACCGACCCTGCCGATAAGAAGTGGTCTATTGTTGTACCGGGAAAGAGAAACATCCTCGGTGTCGGTGATGTTGAGGATGAGGACGAGTATGATGCTTTTGATGATACACCTCCATTCACCAATCCCGAAACTGAAGTGACAAACAATGTGGATAATGACACAAATTACATGCGTTCAGATCACACGGAAGGAATACTTGTTGATGACGAAATCTAGCAATGGTTAGAGGTATGAATCTAAACAAGTTAAATTGGCACAACATCTAGCTTTTTAATTTAGGTCTTGTCACTGTGTGTTAGACCGTACTAACAGGCCACATGTTCAATTGGTCTACAGTACATGAATCAAGAAAACACAAGAGGCGACTTCAGACCAGCCTGAAGAAACAACCAACAAGGAGCAGTTGGTGGTGCAAGACTTGTGTATTGTGTTGGTGGTGCAAGACTTGTATATTGTGTACTGAAGAAAACCGTATTGATGCAATGTACTTGTGTATTGTGTTGTGTTGAAATTTGTAACCTAAAGTTACTATATTGGGCAAATAGTCACATTTTACCTATTGGTAGTTTGTATTGTACGTATTTGGTATTTTGGTATTTTGTATTGGACATATTTTGAGCCTCACTATTTGGGCTTCGGCCTCGTAGTCTTGCTTTGTTTTTAGGTTCATTTCTTTTAATATAAGTTTGACTATTTTCTATGTGTGCTATTGGATGAATTGTTTAGAATTTGGACTATATATGCCATTTTGGGCCATATATGACCTATATCGAGCCATATGAGCCTTAGCTATGCATAAATAACTTGAAATGAATCTTAGAAACATCTAACTAAGCATATGACACATAAAAAAAAGGTTTAGAATTTGGACTTAGGTTCATTTGTTTAGATTTGGGGATCGAAAATGCCATTTTTGGCCATAAATGACTTATATCGACCCAAATGACCCTTAGGCGTGCATAACGAACTTGAAATGAGTTTCATAAACATATAACTAATCATATGAATCATTGTATATATTGTGATAATTATTATGCAAATGATGTATTTGTTTTGTGACGTGGTTGTGTTTCTTTAATTTCAGGTATAGCTCTATCATGGATGATAATGATGACCCTATTATGGATGAGCTGATGGATGATGATGATGAACGTAGTGAGGATGGGGATTATGATGCAGCGGTGGAGGAGGATAAAGGTGAGTCGGAAGATCGTGAATATGATGAATATATACACAGAATTGAGCAGTTTGAGGTTATGGCCGATAGGGCCCCCCCAATTGATAACCATCAACATGTGGTGGCAAATGAAGTTAGCACAAGTAAAAGTGTTAAAAAAGCGTGTGAAGAGAAAGGGGAGAGGGCCAACAAAAGGACTTGGGCGAGAGAAGAGATGTACTTGGAGTACAATGAATTCGATAACCCTTGTGGTAAGTGGCGCCGTAAGTATGCAACATTTACAGGCCTTTGTATGCGGAAGATTTCAATTTTGTTGAAATGAGAGGATGTACCCGAGGGCTTGAAGAAAACTTTTTGGGATGATGCAATGGTAAGCCTAATTTTTAATTCTAGAAATTTATCTAATCGTGTACTTGATGTCCGAATTAGAGCATGCACAACTAATACGTCCGAACATAACAACGACATGATCACGTGCTGAACAGATCAGAAACTGATCAGTTCAGCTGTTGATCTGCTTCTGCTGATCTGTAGCTGAACTAATCAGTTTCTGATCTGTTCAGCAGCTGATCTGCTGATGCTGATCTGCAGCTGAACTGATCAGATTCTGATCTGTTCAGCAGCTGATCTGCTGCTGCTGATCTGCAGCTGAACTGATCAGATTCTGATATGTTCAGCAGCTGATCTGCTGCTGCTGATCTGCAGCTGAACAGATCAGAAACTGATCTGTTCAGCGAATCTTCATTTCTTTCATACTTTGGTCTGTGGATGTGACAATGTGTGTGTAGTGTGTAATACAGTGTGTAACCAACCTTGTAACTATTTTGATTGGATTGTTAAAGTTGCATTAAATTTTATATTGATTATCCATTCAAGTCTAAGATTTTGTGTTCTATTGTTCTTTGTATTGATTGGATTAATGCAAATTAGTACAAAATCTAAGTATGACCAAGTAATTCGCGAGTTTAATGAACGTGCAAAGCGTTTATTTTATACATGGTGCAGAATGTGTTTGAGGTGCACACGGGTGGACGAGTGATGCACGGTAGAAAATCAAACAACAGGATCCTTCCCATATGAATTATGGTTTGTTTAGTTGGAGTATTCAAGCATAATGTACCGAGCTGTAATCAAATTTAACTGGTCTAAGTTGTTATAAAATGGTCTACACTCGGTAGTTTTATGTGTGTAATCAAATTTCCAGGAAGACATGAATTATGTACCGAGCCCTGAGCTTGCGAACCTGATCTGAACAGATCAGAATCTGATCAGTTCAGCTGCAGATCAGCAGCAGCAGATCAGCAGCTGAACAGATCAGAAACTAATCAGTTCAGCAGCTGAACAGGTCAGTTTCTGATCTGTTCAGCTGTTGATCATATTTCTTGCGCTCGGGAATTTATGCTTGGGACTATACATGTTAACTAACGTATGAGATTCAAAAATCTAATATCGAAATAGGTTTGTTTGTTGGTATTTGGGATCGAAAATGCGATTTTTGGCCAAAAATGACCTATATCGACCCAAATGAACCATAGGCGTGCTTAACGAACTTGAAATGAGTCTTATAATCATATAACTAATCATACGAATAATGAAAAACGTTTAGAATATCGAAATAGGTTCGTTTGTTGGTAGTTGGGATCGAAAATGCGATTTTTGGCCAAAAATGACCTATATCGAGCCAAATGAACCATAGGCGTGCATAACGAACTTTAAATGAGTCTTATAATCATATAACTAATCATATGAATCATGAAAAACGTTTAGAATATGGAAATAGGTTCGTTTGTTGGTAGTTGGGATCGAAAATGCCATTTTTGGGCAAAAATTACCTATATCGACCCAAATGACCCTTAGGCGTGCATAACGAACTTGAAATGAGTCTTTTAATCATATAACTAATCATATGAATCATGAAAAACATTTAGAATATGGATATAGGCTCGTTTGTTGGTAATTGGGATTGAAAATGCCATTTTTGACCATAAATGACCTATATCGACCCAAATGAACCATAGACGTGCATAACGAAGTTGAAATGAGTCTTATAATCATATAACTAATCATATGAATCATGAAAAACGTTTAGAATATGGAAATAGGTTTGTTTGTTGGTAGTTGGGATCGAAAATGCCATTTTTGGCCATAAAAGACCTATATCATCCCAAATGAGCCATAGGCGTGCATAACGAACTTGAAATGAGTCTTATGATCATATAACTAATCATATGAATCATGAAAAAGTTTTAGAATTTGGACTTAGGTTTGTTTGTTGGTAGTGGGGATCGAAAATGCCATTTTTTGCCATAAATAACCTATATCGACCCAAATGACCCTTAAGCGTGCATAACGAACTTGAAATGAGTTTCATAAACATATAACTAATCATATGAATCATTAAAAAGTTTTAGAATGTGGATATAGGTTTGTTTGTTGGTAGTTGGGATCGAAAATGCCATTTTTGGCCATAAATGACTTATATCGATCCAAATGACCCTTAGGCGTGCATAACGAACTTGAAATGAGTTTCATAAACATATAACTAATCATATGAATCATTGTATATATTGTGATAATTATTATGCAAATTCCCGAGCGCAAGACATATGATCAACAGCTGAACAGATCAGAAACTGACCTGTTCGGCTGCAGATCTGCTGCTGCTGATCTGCAGCTGAACAGGTCAGTTTCTGATCTGTTCAGCTGTTGATCATATGTCTTGCGCTCGGGAATTTATGCTTGGGACTATACATGTTAACTAACATTTCCATGTTTATTTGTTTGTGTAGAATCAATTCCATATTGAACCTTCCCAAGCTAAGAAGGACGTTTTTTAATCTAATCTACGTATGAGATTCAAAATTTTCAAAGCCAAGTTGGTGAGTGGCTGGATTTCTAAGACGAGAGAGATAAGTAAGGCAGAGAAAGGTGAAAATGAAGGAGAAAATGAAGGAGAAAATGATGGTGAAAATGAAGGTGAAAAAGAAGGTGAAAAAGCGCCACCGATAAAGCTCCCTTTTGACATTTGGAAGCACATCACACCAGAGGAATGGGAGGCTTTTGTTGCACAAAAAACAACTCCAGATGCAGTGGTAAATTTTCAAACAATCTACCTACGTACTTTATAAATTTATTGTTTACATTTTGCATTGAAGTTGACATGTATACTTTGTAGGCAAAGCGCCAAAAGTGTTCAAATTATGCAAAGAAGAAAAAACATAGTCATCGGCTAGGTCCCGAGACTTATGAAGAAAAGAGGAAGAGATGGAAAGAAAAAGGATTATACCCCAACGGTGGCAACACCCGTGCCAATGATTGGTGGTGTTCGATGCATAGTCTCGACAAAAATGGGAAATATGTAATTGTTAATCCCGAAACAAAGAGGCTTGTGATAAACTAGTAAGTAAATGGAGTGATTTTCAATAATTTGAATTAATATATATATATATATATATATATATATATATATATATATATATATATATATATATATATATAATACATTTTGTCTACAAGGATCCCTTGTACATGACTCTTGGACCTGACCCTTCCGGGCATCCAAGAGGTTTCGGAGGGGTACGTGTTGGCTTGAAAAAGGCGTATGGTGAAGAATATCGCAAGCCCACCAATTCAAACTTCAGTGCATCTTCAACAGCTTCAGATATAGCTTCGATGAGAGAAGAACTGAAGAAGGAGATAACTGAGGCAATCCTACAACAGATGGGCTTACAAAGCTTGGAGTTGCCCCGCCGTAGCCCTTTGGATTCATCAAGCCAACCAATTCCTGACCTTCAACCACCTAATGAAGGTCAAGAACCTACTGGAGTTCAACCACCTGCTAGAGTTCAGCCGTCTACTGGAGTTCAACCAATGCTTGGAGTTCAACCAATGCTTGGAGTTCAACCAATGCTTGGAGTTCAACCAATGCTTGAATTAAAGGTGAGCTGAATTCTAGAGTTTAATTCCGTAATGTTCTTATATAAATTTTGGAGTTTTAATTCATTCAATAACGTGATGGCTAAATTTTTACTTATTGCATATCCTGATGGTTGAATGTTAGGAGGAGACGCCTTGCGAACTACTACACCCGGGACAATCAAATGGTGATAAATTTTATGTGGTGGCCGATGCGAATGCACAACCACAAAGTGACCGACCACTAGTCCACTTCAAGCAAGTCCCGAGTGGTTATTATGCGGTCAGCCCATACAATGTTCATGAAGACTATTTGGATTGGATACTTCCGGTGCCCAACAATTTCCTCCATACTTTGGCCGATGCCTCCGGTTCTTATGTACTATGGCCATTTGCATGGGTGTTTTCAGACGAGGTGTTTTGTGTTTCTAATTCCACGCCTTTCTATTTTGCATAACATTTCCTATATGTTTCAATAAACAAGTTTTTTCATAATCTCTTGGTTTTTGTAAATTAACCTGGCAGATCATCAAGAAACTAAAAGCGCCACCAGTGAAAGCTAAACCAAAGAAACCACCAACTCAAGCTAGCAAAGATGGTCAACGATCAATGGAGTTGATTGCAAAAGGAAGTTCACAAGGCAAGAGTGAAGACTCCAAACTTAAATCATCGAAAGGTCCAGTTTCTCATGCAAATTTACTTGTGGAATCAGATGTTTTTCACTCTAGCTCTTAGTAAGCCGTGCAAATGGTTGCATAGTCTTGTTAGTGAGTTACCGGGTGATAATGCTATTGGAGTTCAGATGGACATGTCATTATTCCACTTTTTCGAGCATGGCATAGCATGGGTAACTAAAGACGATATATGTGAATTCCTCAAAGGTGATATGCTTAATATTTCAATGATACAAGTCTTCATGAGGTAATTAATATAGTTAGTTATGGTAATGTATTTATTAAGGTAAATGGTTTGCCAAGTTTCGATTATTCTTATGTTTGCTTGTTCTTTAGGTCTCTTCAGTTCGATGATTTTAGTTCGGATAGTCATATTGGGTGGTTGGATCCACAATCAATAAGTGGTGCTAGTTTCATGAACAATCGAGCCGAAGTCAGTCAATATCTCGATGACGGTATCCGTCAATGCACAAAAGCGAAAAACAAGTTCATATTAGCCCCGTACTTTGAAGAGTATGCCTTTGCTTTAATATCTTTATTGTCCTACATTAGTGTCGATTATAATGATATTTTGTGATTGTTGTGGCATATTATGGATTATTAAACCACTCTTTTGTGATTACAGCCTCCATTGGATGCTCCTTGTGATATGTGTTTCAAGCCACACAATTTATCAATTTGATTCTTGTCGTCGAGATCCATTACGATCCGTGTTGGTCAAGTCACTATTGAATAAGTACATTCCGTATTTAGTTTTTTTTGTACATATCAAATAAAACTTGCAATCATATTTTACATTCAAGCATTTAATGTTAATTAACTTCCAATGAATTGTGGAATTGCAGAGTGTTGATGAAAATGAATGTCAAAAAAAGCGCACTTCCTCAATGGAAATCAGTTAAGGTAAATAATAACTTGTTCACTACTTATTGTACGGCCAAAACAATTACATTTCCTATTATCTAATTTATGTTGTCTTTAATCTAGTGCGCCCAACAAGAGGGTGGGGTCGAGTGTGGCTATTACGTGATGAAATTCATGCATGACATATTCAAAAGTTTCAAGGAAGTTCAAGATCTGGAAAAGGTACATAAAATAGCTTATTTATGATGTATTATTAGGCTAGAAATTAGTTAAAAAAACTATTCGCCTATAATTGGCATGAACCGTCGAAAATGCCATTTCGGACCAAATATGACCTATATCGACCCAAATGACCCATAGACGTTCATAAATATCATGAAATGAGTCTTATAATCATAAAACTAATCATATGAATAATGAAAAATGTTTAGAATATCGAAATAGGTTCGTTTGTTGGTAGTTGGGATCGAAAATGCGATTTTTGGCCAAAAATGACCTATATCGACCCAAATGAGCCATAGGCGTGCATAACGAACTTGAAATGAGTCTTATAAACATATAACTAATCATATGAATCATGAAAAACGTTTAGAATATGGAAATAGGTTCGTTTGTTGGTAGTTGGGATCGAAAATACGAATTTTGGCCAAAAATGACCTATATCAAGCCAAATGAACCATAGGCGTGAATAACGAACTTGAAATGGGTCTTATAATCATATAACTAATCATATGAATCATGAAAAACGTTTAGAATATGGAAATAGGTTCGTTTGTTGGTAGTTGGGATCGAAAATGCCATTTTTGGCCAAAAATTACCTATATCGACCCAAATGACCCTTAGGCGTGCATAACGAACTTGAAATGAGTCTTATAATCATATAACTAATAATATGAATCATGAAAAACATTTAGAATATGGATATAGGTTTGTTTGTTGGTAATTGGGATCGAAAATGCCATTTTTGACCATAAATTACCTATATCGACCCAAATGAACCATAGACGTGCATAACGAACTTGAAATGAGTCTTATAATCATATTACTAATCATATGAATCATGAAAAACGTTTAGGATATGGAAATAGGTTCGTTTTTTGGTAGTTGGGATCGAAAATGTCATTTTTGGCCATAAATGACCTATACCGTCCCAAATGAGCCATAGGCGTGCATAACGAATTTGAAATGAGTCTTATAAACATATAACTAATCATATGAAAAATGAAAAACGTTTAGAATATGGAAATAGGTTCGTGTGTTGGTAGTTGGGATCGAAAATGCCATTTTTGGCCATAAATTACCTATATCGACCCAAATGACCCTTAGGCGTGCATAACGAAATTGAAATGAGTCTTATAATCATAAAACTAATCATATGAATCATGAAAAACATTTAGAATATGGATATAGGTTTGTTTGTTGGTAATTGGGATCGAAAATGCCATTTTTGACCATAAATTACCTATATCGACCCAAATGAACCATAGACGTGCATAACAAACTTGAAATGAGTCTTATAATCATATTACTAATCATATGAATCATGAAAAACGTTTAGAATATGGAAATAGGTTCGTTTGTTGGTAGTTGGGATCGAAAATGTCATTTTTGGCCATAAATGACCTATACCGTCCCAAATGAGCCATAGGCGTGCATAACGAACTTGAAATGAGTCTTATAAACACATTACTAATCATATGAATCATGAAAAACGTTTAGAATATGGAAATAGGTTCGTTTGTTGGTAGTTGGGATCGAAAATGTCATTTTTGACCATAAATGACCTATATCGACCCAAATGAACCATAGACGTGCATAACGAACTTGAAATGAATCTTATAATCATATAACTAATCATATGAATCATGAAAAACGTTTAGAATATGGAAATAGGTTCGTTTGTTGGTAGTTGGGATCGAAAATGCCATTTTTGACCATAAATGACCTATATCGACCCAAATGAACCATAGACGTGCATAACGAACTTGAAATGAATCTTATAATCATATAACTAATCATATGAATCATGAAAAACGTTTAGAATATGGAAATAGGTTCGTTTGTTGGTAGTTGGGATCGAAAATGCGATTTTTGGCCAAAAATGACCTATATCGAGCCAAATGAACCATAGGCGTGCATAACGAACTTGTAATGGGTCTTATAATCATATAACTAATCATATGAATCATGAAAAACGTTTAGAATATGGAAATAGGTTCGTTTGTTGGTAGTTGGGATCGAAAATGCCATTTTTGGCCAAAAATTACCTATATCGACCCAAATGACCCTTAGGCGTGCATAACGAACTTGAAATGAGTCTTATAATCATATAACTAATCATATGAATCATGAAAAACATTTAGAATATGGATATAGGTTTGTTTGTTGGTAATTGGGATCGAAAATGCCATTTTTGACCATAAATTACCTATATCGACCCAAATGAACCATAGACGTGCATAACGAACTTGAAATGAGTCTTATAATCATATTACTAATCATATGAATCATGAAAAACGTTTAGAATATGGATATAGGTTTGTTTGTTGGTAATTGGGATCGAAAATGCCATTTTTGACCTTAAATTACCTATATCGACCCAAATGAACCATAGACGTGCATAACGAACTTGAAATGAGTCTTATAATCATATTACTAATCATATGAATCATGAAAAATGTTTAGAATATGGATATAGGTTTGTTTGTTGGTAATTGGGATCGAAAATGCCATTTTTGGCCAAAAATTACCTATATCGACCCAAATGACCCTTAAGCGTGCATAACGAACTTGAAATGAGTCTTATAATCATATAACTAATCATATGAATCATGAAAAACATTTAGAATATGGATATAGGTTTGTTTGTTGTTAATTGGGATCGAAAATGCCATTTTTGACCATAAATTACCTATATCGACCCAAATGAACCATAGACGTGCATAACGAACTTGAAATGAGTCTTATAATCATATTACTAATCATATTACTAATCATATGAATCATGAAAAACGTTTAGAATATGGAAATAGGTTCGTTTGTTGGTAGTTGGGATCGAAAATGTCATTTTTGGCCATAAATGACCTATACCGTCCCAAATGAGCCATAAGCGTGCATAACGAACTTGAAATGAGTCTTATAAACATATAACTAATCATATGAATCATGAAAAACGTTTAGAATATGGATATAGGTTTGTTTGTTGGTAATTGGGATCGAAAATGCCATTTTTGACCATAAATTACCTATATCGACCCAAATGAACCATAGACGTGCATAACGAACTTGAAATGAGTCTTATAATCATATTACTAATCATATGAATCATGAAAAACGTTTAGAATATGGAAATAGGTTCGTTTGTTGGTAGTTGGGATCGAAAATGTCAATTTTGGCCATAAATGACCTATACCGTCCCAAATGAGCCATAGGCGTGCATAACGAACTTGAAATGAGTCTTATAAACATATAACTAATCATATGAATCATGAAAAACGTTTAGAATATATAAATAGGTTCGTTTGTTGGTAGTTGAGATCGAAAATGCGATTTTTGGCCAAAAATGACCTATATCGAGCCAAATGAACCATAGGCGTGCATAACGAACTTGTAATGGGTCTTATAATCATATAACTAATCATATGAATCATGAAAAACGTTTAGAATATGGAAATAGGTTCGTTTGTTGGTAGTTGGGATCGAAAATGCCATTTTTGGCCAAAAATTACCTATATCGACCCAAATGACCCTTAGGCGTGCATAACGAACTTGAAATGAGTCTTATAATCATATAACTAATCATATGAATCATGAAAAACATTTAGAATATGGATATAGGTTTGTTTGTTGGTAATTGGGATCGAAAATGCCATTTTTGACCATAAATTACCTATATCGACCCAAATGAACCATAGACGTGCATAACGAACTTGAAATGAGTCTTATAATCATATTACTAATCATATGAATCATGAAAAATGTTTAGAATATGGATATAGGTTTGTTTGTTGGTAATTGGGATCGAAAATGCCATTTTTGACCTTAAATTACCTATATCGACCCAAATGAACCATAGACGTGCATAACGAACTTGAAATGAGTCTTATAATCATATTACTAATCATATGAATCATGAAAAACGTTTAGAATATGGATATAGGTTTGTTTGTTGGTAATTGGGATCGAAAATGCCATTTTTGGCCAAAAATTACCTATATCGACCCAAATGACCCTTAAGCGTGCATAACGAACTTGAAATGAGTCTTATAATCATATAACTAATCATATGAATCATGAAAAACATTTAGAATATGGATATAGGTTTGTTTGTTGGTAATTGGGATCGAAAATGCCATTTTTGACCATAAATTACCTATATCGACCCAAATGAACCATAGACGTGCATAACGAACTTGAAATGAGTCTTATAATCATATTACTAATCATATGAATCATGAAAAACGTTTAGAATATGGATATAGGTTTGTTTGTTGGTAATTGGGATCGAAAATGCCATTTTTGACCTTAAATTACCTATATCGACCCAAATGAACCATAGACGTGCATAACGAACTTGAAATGAGTCTTATAATCATATTACTAATCATATGAATCATGAAAAACGTTTAGAATATGGATATAGGTTTGTTTGTTGGTAATTGGGATCGAAAATGCCATTTTTGGCCAAAAATTACCTATATCGACCCAAATGAGCCATAGGCGTGCATAACGAACTTGAAATGAGTCTTATTAACATATAACTAATCATATGAATCATGAAAAACGTTTAGAATATGGAAATAGGTTCGTTTGTTGGTAGTTGGGATCGAAAATGCCATTTTTGGTCATAAATGACCTATATCGTCCCAAATGAGCTATAGGCGTGCATAACGAACTTGAAATGAGTCTTATAAACATATAACTAATCATATGAATCATGAAAAATGTTTAGAATATGGAAATAGGTTCGTTTGTTGGTAGTTGGCATCGAAAATGCCATTTTTGGCCATAAATTACCTATATCGACCCAAATGACCCTTAGGCGTGCATAACGAAGTTGAAATGAGTCTTATGATAATATAATTAATCATAAGAATCATGAAAAACATTTATAATATGGATATAGGTTTGTTTGTTGGTAATTGGGATCGAAAATGCCATTTTTGACCATAAATGACCTATATCGACCCAAATGAACCATAGACGTGCATAACGAACTTGAAATGAGTCTTATAATCATATAACTAATCATATGAATCATGAAAAACGTTTAGAATATGGAAATAGGTTCGTTTGTTGGTAGTTGGGTTCAAAAATGTCATTTTTGTCCAATATAATTGTTTTCGCAACCAATCTAATTTTTGTTTTCGCATATGAAACTTAATTTAATTTATTGGTTTGCATGTACGGTGTTCTTTTAAATGTTTTCAAAACTCCAAGGGAGGAGCCCTTTACCAAAAAGGAGTTGGATAAAGTTCGAGACAAGTGGGCTATTTACTTCAACGATTGTGAACTACCCTTAGTGTAATAAATAGAGCAGACTTTCAGTTATTCGTGACTCTTACATTATTTTGTTATTTATCGATTTAACTAATTACATTTGAATTAATTCGGTAATATTATTGGAAATTTGAAATTTATATCATTTTTGAGAATGTCAAGCTGATGTTTGATGAAACAGAAATTATATTGCAAAATCAGAAATTATATTGCAGAATAGTAGGAATTATATTGCAGATTTTTTTAAAAAAAAAAAAAACTCAAAAGTTGCCCTTGTTTGCAACAAGGGCACCTTATGTGAAACTTATAAGGTGCCCTTGTTGCAAAAAGGACACCTAACAAGGGCACCTTATAAGTTTCACATAAGGTGCCCTTTTTGCAACAAGGGCACCTTATAAGTTTTACATAAGGTGCCCTTGTTGCAAACAAGGGCACCTTATAATATTATAAGTTGCCCTTGTTAAGGGCAACTTTTGATAATTTTACAAAAGTGACCCCCCCATTGGTGGCACTTACGAAGGGCAACTTATAAGCCACTTTTAAGAGCAACTTATCAAGTTTTTTCCTCTAGTGACGGCGGGGGGCCTTATATAGCCAACCCCGCGCTAGGCGCTGGTACTTGCGCCAGGCGCAACCCCTGACTCATGCGCGGAAGAATCTAGGCGCGGTCATCCGTGCTAATTGCCCGCGCTTTGCTGCTACGGTTTTCAGCACCAGGCATCAAACATCAAATCATGCTACCTTCCAACAAATACTGGTATACATCGGTTCCCCAACATTGACAGATAAATATCTCAAGAATACAAAGTCCGAAAAATACAAGGATTCAAGCTTTGACTCTCAACGGACCCAAGCTCCAGGAAAGTCAGCCAAAATTTCAAAATTTCAAGAGTCAATAAAAAACTCTTTCCCCAGTGGACGTATTCCCCAGCGAATCAATCCCGGGTATTCCAACATTCAACATTTCGAAATCCAAAATTCAAGGTTCAAGATTCAAAATACAAAATTTTCGATGCCAAGCTCCGTTCTAAATCAAAGGCGGACAAGCAATACAAGTACAAAAGTCAGAGTCGTCGCAACTGCACGGAGGTAAACTCTGTCCTTTTTTCTAACGCATGTCTTGTGCAGGTACAGGCGTACAAAGAATGGTCTTGATTGCAGAACATCTTGATCGTTCTTGGTACAACTTTGACTTTTGCTTTCCTAACCGAACGCTCAGTCAAAGTGGGGGCTTCTGTAGACACCTAAATCATGTCTCCCCTAACGGGATGATGACGATACTATTATCCTAGCTAGGTGGTTGGTACAATTCCGTACGGAAGTCCCAATTGCTAAAATGCATTCAAAAATCCAAAATCAAATTCCTGAGTCTCAGGCTTGCCCTGATTGGATTTTGTATCCTTCGGCTCCGAGGAACCTTTTAACTTTGTAGCAGCTTTGTTGAACTCTTCGGTTCTGATGAACGCATCCTCCGTTTGCAGCACGTCAACTATTTTGGTGGGGTTCTTCGTTGACAGCTTGTCACGGAACCTTCCGTCCCGAAGTGCATGCTTCAATGCAAAGATTGCCACATCCGACTGCAAGTTAGGGATGTTTGTTGATTTTTTCATAAACCTGGCGATGAAGTCCCGAAGAATTTCACCTCTTTCATGTTGTATCAAAGTGAGCTCAGCAGTGGTTTATTCGGGGCGGTTGTTGCTGAGGAATTGAACTTGAAATTTCTGCTCAGATCCCCGAATCTGACGATTGAACCTTTCGGCAGCAATCTGAACCATTCTCCCGCCACTCCGGTTAGCGTAGTTAGGAAGTATTTGCACCAACATGCTTCGGATTAGGGGCTCAGGTACATCTGCTGCTCGTATGAGATTATGTGCTCTCGCGGATCGATTGTTCCATTGTATGTCAGATGCACTGGCAGCCTGGCCTTCGGGATCTCCTCCAAGACCAATTCCTCGATGAAGGGAGAGGACATCGGCGTCATTACCTTCTTTCCTAGCCTCACTCTGACTCCTCTACTCCCGGAGGTTTCTGCGCGAGAATCCTCGGGTGTGCGGCGGGGGCTAGGTGTTCGGTTGTGACTCCTCTTACTCCTCCTAGCAGCTCGGTTTCTAGTTTCAGGTTGGTCATTGGATATGCTCGAATCTCCAATTCTCGTGCACCGAAGGCCTTAGCCTACTAAGCACTGTGCTTCGGATCCGAGTAGGCCGACTCGCAGTTGTCCCGTTACTTCGAAAAGTCCGCGAGGTGGGTGACCTGAACCAATCTGGTTGATTCTGAGCCTATTCCAGGGTGTTCCATGTGCTTTCTGTCCACCACGATGTCAGGTGAGTTCTTGTCATTAGTGGAAGCATTTGGTCAGATCTGGAAGGCTCACCACTATGTCGTGGCTCTATGTTTAGATGTCTCCTCACTCTCCGGTGAGTGCGGCGGTCACTTCTTAAGTTCTGTTCCTTTTCATTGAAAAGGAAGTTCTGCATTATGGTTATGGCCGCAGTCAGCTCTTCCAGTGTAGGGACAGGAGGTCTAGAGGCCACTGTGTGTGCGTTGTCCGACTCGGTTGTGGATGCAGTTGTGATTCATCCTCTGACTCGTAGGCGTGTAGGTTATCCATTCTTGGATGAAAAATAGTTGGTTTTGCAAGGCTTTGTAGTATCTTCCCTACAGACAGCGCCAAATTGTTCCAGTGTTGAAACAATGGGTTTTGGATTTAAGGCCCTTTCGTTGATGTGGGTAGATCTTGCTTGTTTAATTGTGTAGAGCCCAAATATACCTGCACAATGACAAAGTTACTAGCCTCGGGGCTGTTTATGAGGAAAACCCCTCCGATGCCTAAGTAAGTACTTGTTCAGATTCTAGAGAGAGTTATTTAGAATTATAAGTGTTTGTACAATAAATTGGATGTACCTTGATATATGCGCTTTGGCGGCATATATATAGTGTTTGTGTAGTAAATGCTATTTGGGCATTTATTGCTGAGTGGCCTTGGGCCACTTAGATAAGGCATAGAGCCATGCCTGGGTTGAAGCTTTATGTAGTGTTTGGCCTAGTGGGGTTTTGGACAGTCGGCCCAATTGGGAGTCAATTGAACACCCAAACATTTGTAAATTGTGATACCAACAATAAGGGGATATAATCAAATTGTATGTTTTTCTTTATGAAATTCAATTATAATTGCAAGAAAGAAGCAGAGCAGTAGCATAACATTTGGATTTGCAAAGTATTATTAATATTCAAAGAGAGGGAGTTTATGTAAATTGTACAATTTATTTCGCGCTTAATTACTCACTTATATTTGGGATTTGGAAGGGAGGTTGGAGGTGAATGGAGGTGATTTTGGTTGTTGTTAAGATTTCGGCAAGATAATGATGAGAAATGGAGAAACTTCAATGGAGATGATCTTAATTGTGAGAAGATGGGGAAGAGGGTACTTTCAAGGGAGAAACCAGGTAAAAGTAAAAACAACATATGAACGGTTACTTAGAGTTAGTTAGGATTATTAGGATAGTTTAGCGGTTAATCTCTAAAGGCGTTAATGCCGTTATTTAGATGTATTTTTGATAAAAATAAGGGTACTTGATGTATTTTTGAAACTTAGTGTGTATTTTGGAAGATTTCGTGAAACCTCAGAGTTATCCATAAATAACCGTTTTTTTAAATGTACAAGACTAGTAGTTTTCTTTTATTATCGAGAATGAGAGTTTGCTTCCCTCTCATTACACATACATTGCTTTAACGCTATAAATAGATGTGGAAAATTTCTTCTTCAATGCAACTTTAATGTGATTTCTTAAATTTCTTTATTGTGAACCGTTACACGAAACCTCTAAATTACAAGGAGATCATTGAAAGACGATTGAATTATCAGACAGAAGAGAAAAATATTGTAAAAAGTAAAAATAGTTCATATTTCAATCATTGCTCCATCATTAGTAACCAATTATGATGACTAGTACACTCCAAAACGAAGTGACAGGTAAAAAAAAAGAAATAAAATGAATACATATAAGCATCACCTAGAAAGAAACCAAGTGAACTAACCGACATTACCATATTACCCAAATAACGTGCAAACATCTTACCCTAACATAAAGATTTTTCCTATCTATACCTTTAGTAAAAAGTAGTGGTGAGTATAAATTGTTTAAAACTAGAGCAATAGTTGAAAAAATGTTATTACTTAGACTATTTTCCGTCCTCCGTCTTCTCTTCCAAGGTGTCCCGAATTGTGGTAGTTTTTATGTTGTCATTATCGTCATTTTTGTTACTGTCGTCTTTGTTTTTACTCTTGGGAGACATCAATGAGTCGAATTTTTCGGTCTTCTCCAACACAATTTCGATCTAGCAATACACAAAAAGATGGGATCGTTGTAAATTAAAGCACAAGGCAACCCTTTAATGAGAATTAAAATTTGTGGTATCCTTATGTTTTACCTACTTTGTGAATACTTCTTTTCTTGTATTTTACAACCATAACTTTACTAACTTTTTTATTTTGCCACTACTTAACACTATTCTGTCTTATATTCCGTCCCCCCCCCCTATTTTCTTTCTCTCTCTTCTCGGTTTCCAATTAGCTCTATCCCCATATCTTGAAGTTGCTATCACAACTCATACATCTAAAGGTTGGGAAATTCTTTACTACTAAATTGAACTGAATTGAAGTTCAATCATGGAAATTCAAGGTATTTGAAAGCTATTTGGGGATTTTTCGAGATCAAGTAATTTGTCCATATTTATTATAATTTACATTAATTAACTTCAAATCGAACTAATATAACCTATATAAATATCAATTAACAGTAATTATTAGCCCAAATTTTCATATTATATCAATTTAAAAAAAATCCTCAAATAAGTATGAACCTGAACTTTGAAAATTAAAATTCAATTTTACGTCTTGATTCTCATACAATCAACTCCAATTAAGTGGAACTTTTAGTCCAATTTATAGTTAATTGTTCATAAAGATGTCCAATATTTTCATATTATATAAATTTAAAATAAAATCCTCAAATTCATATGAAACCTAACTTTGGAGATTAAGGTGTCATTCGGTTCACATAGGAAGTAGAATTACCCATGAAATATGAATTCACAGGAAATGAATCCTTAATTTAAATTCATGGGAATTTCCTTAACAATAATGTAGGAAGTAATTTCCCATGAGATTTTCTACTTGCCTACGGGGGACTGTGTAAGCAAAATCCCCCATTTTGTGGGAAGTTGAAATTCTTAGGTAGTTTCAATGCATCCCTTTCATTAAAATTTTGTCAACCAAGCAACTCTCATACTATGCAATTCCTAGGAAGTCCAATTTCCCATGTTTTTTATGTCAACCAAACAACACCTAAATTTTTGAATTCGTACATATGTTATTATCTTTCTTTCACCTCTAGTTAGATCGAAAATATATATAATGGATTTAGTTGGAAGAATTTTGAAATTTAAGAGAGATTTGAGATTGGTGGCAAGGTTTGAAGGTGAATCTATACTAATATATTAAAAGACGTTATGAAATTGTATATGTGTCACGTATACCCTTTTTATTACGCCACGTCACAATTAATAAATCAACATAACATATTACTGACAACCAAAAAAAGCATGTAGCAAGGATCGAACATTAAATATCATGGATTAAAGTTTCACTTCCTACCATCTTGGCTAGCTACATTATATGTTATATTTTCCCATGTAAATGTAAAATTCAATCTTTTAAAAATGGGCACATTTTTACAAAATGCAAACCCCACTAAAAGTAAAGTAATGCCCGGGCCACACTCTAGTAATTTAATTAAGAACCTTGGAGTTATAAAGTGGAATTGGAGGAAACTAATTAATAGGTGGATCTCACGTAGTCACGTTGGATAGAGAAGTAGACGTGAAATGTTAAGTGGTGGTGAAATTTAAAAAGTCAGTAAGCTAAGGTGGTAAAACATTTAAAAAAATTAAAAAAAAAATTAAAAAAAAAATAATGTGACTATTCTCGAAGTGGGTAAAATGTGGTAATTATGGTAAATATAAAAAGTCAATGAAAGACATGATGCATTTAACAAGAAAAAGAGAGGTTACCTTAGCTTTTTGAATCATTCGGCCTTTATTTTCATCTTTCATGCCAATTGAAGACGTGCATACCGCTATTTTCGAAAAAACATATACTTTAAAAAAAGAGCAAAGGAAGTAAAATTATCGAGGAAAATAAAAGTTAAGATCAAGTCTATTACTCTTTTGACAAGCAAATCCATTATTCTTCAGAATTTCAGCAATGGTGACAACTGTTGTAATTGCTGCAATATGCAAAATTCAAAAATGAAAAATATAAAATTAATTAAATTAAAATATACGAAAATGTCAAGGTAAATCATCGTTTTTTTTACAGGAAGGTAAATCATCTTTAAAAAATCTACTTATATATTAAAAGGCATTCCTAATGTCATGTGACTCTTTCCTCTTTTGTATCAACATACTTCCTCTGTTTTTTTTTAAATGACACAACTATTTAAGCACGTTCTTCAACGCACGTTTCAAACATTGATATCTTCAATTATGAAGTAGAAAAAAGTATAAAAAAATTGTTATTTAAAATATATTTATTGAGACGAATCTAATAAGACTCTACACGACTATGTTTTTTCTTAAGTATAAATCACAAAAGTAAGTCAAATAAGTTTGTGTGAATAGTGTCTAAAATTCAATTGTGTCATGTAAGAATTGATGAAGTGTGTTGCTCCATGTCATCCATATCCCCCCCTATTTCATAAAGTTTCTCACTTTTCCATTATGCGACACCATCCAATACACTACTTTTACTAGTAACTAGATTATACTCGTGCTAATGTACAGATATTCAAAAATTGACTGGCTAACCACAGGAGATGTGATACGGTTATGGATGAAAGTGATAGTCTTATGCTAGCAATTGGAACCAAAACTGATTTGGGTTCAATGGCTCATTTTGTGTGCATGGTGACTTGGATTGAGTGAGCTCGTTATATGGTCCTTATTATCAAGGTGGTACGTTAATCAAACTGGTCCGTTTAATCACATTGGTCCGCTTGTTTAAACAGATTGTACGCACTTATTATTTTAATTGCTTTGGTTAAAGTCGGTTTAATAAAGGGATATTTGTTTAAATCCCCAATTTAAATTCAGTCATTACTTAGCTTTGATTATTGCTGTTTGTAAGGAGAGTTTTAAGCCTTTGTAACCTCCAATTTAGTGACTGAATTAGGAGGCTTTAGAGCTTGAAACTGCCAGTTTTAAAGGCTCTTAAATGGCTCTTAATTAGCCGTTTAAAGCTCTTGTAGCTGTTGGTTTTTGGCTATTTATAGTCAGCTTCTTGATTGGAATAAACAACCAACTGGATGATTAAAACACTTGTTTGTTACATTTCGAATTATAGTTTATAATTCGGCCTTTTTCTTTGTTTTGGACGCGTTTCCTATTCAAAGAACTGATTGTGAGTCAATAGGTCTTGTCTTGCATTCACGATCAACGAGTTAAAGGTCTAGCTTGTTAATCAACTATCCTTGTTTATACAACGAGTTTTTAAACTCGTATCATTAGTGGTATCAGAGCTGCTGTTCGTGTGATCCGCCCAAAAAAAAAAAAAAAAAAAAAAAAGAGCTGCTGTTCGTAATTCTTACAAACTGAAATATGGATTTTGATGATCCTGACTTTCTACAACATCTCCAAGAAGCCTTGAAGAACGTTAGAGATGGGGGGTATCGTAGGCCTCCTAGGCGTGATCTACGGGCTATGGATGAATTCAAAGTCACCGAACTTCCTGAATTTGTTGGTGGAACAGATCCGGAAGCCTATTTGGAGTGGGAGCGCAAAATAGAGAGAATGTTCGATTTCAAGGACATTGATGATGAGACGCGTTGCAAATATGCCGTATTGAAGCTAGGACGAGGGGCTTCATTGTGGTTCGAGGGACTGAAATCCAAGAGAATACGTGAAGGGAAGGAGAAAATTACCTCTTGGGAGTCTTTGAAACGTAAGCTACGTAAAAGGTATGTGCCAACAACTCATAGAATAACAACTTATCGTAAAATTGTCGAGTTGAGGCAAGGAAAAATGAGTGTGGCTGAATATATTGATGAGTTTGAAAAGTTGTCCTTAATGGGAGAAATTGAGGAAATTGAGGAACAAAAACTGTCCGGATTTTTAAGGGGTCTAAATTATAATATTGCCAATACCGTAGACCTTTATCCATATTCTGATTTTGACACTCTTTGTGGACTTTGTTTAAAATTGGAAAATCAAGGGAAGGCAAAATATGGGGGAGGGTCTAGTATGGATGGTAAAGCCAAGTCTTGGGCTAAATCCGAACCTAGCTTGAAACCAAACACATCACCTAGTACCGTAGGTTCAAGTAATTCTACGGCTGCCCCTAAACTATCTAACCCAACCAAAGAAACAAGTTTGTCCAAGGTGCGTTGTTTTAAGTGTCAAGGGTTTGGGCATTATCAAAATGCGTGTCCAAATAAACGAGTAGTGACCTTGAGAGAAGCTGTTGAATGTCGTGAGGAGTTGTTTGAAGAGGAAAAGAGGTTGGGGGACGTATTTGTGTTTGATGAGAGTGGTGATGAGGAGGAAGAGGAAGGGTATGAGGCTCCAATTTATGACACAAATCTGGTTCTTAGAGAGCTACAAACTCAAATTTCACCTACTGATCTAGACCAACGAGATCAGTTGTTTCATACTAAATGTCTAGTGAAAGATAAGTGGTGTAGTGTAATTGTTGATGGGGGGAGTTGTACCAATGCTGCTTCTAGTGAAATGGTGTCAAAATTAGGCTTAATCACTACTTCCCATCCTAGGCCATACGCACTCCATTGGCTTGATGATGGTAATAGTGTAAAAGTGTCGAAGCAAGTAAGGGTTGGTTTGACTATGGGTTCGTATGTGGATGAAGTTCTTTGTGATGTTATTCCTATGGATGCTTGTCATATTTTGTTGGGTCGTCCTTGGCAGTTTGATAGGGACGTGATTCATAAAGGGAGAAGCAATGAGTATGAATTGAGAGACAAAGGCAAGAAAATTGTGCTAAAGCCTATGTCATCTCAAGCGGTTCGATCCATGAGTGTGAAACAAAAGAAAAAGCCGAATCTCACCATGTTGGCTAGTGAACGAGAAATTGAGCAAGCTCTTGATCATGGAGAGTTGGTGTATTTGCTCGTGGCTAAGGAAAGTCCAATTGAAGGCCAAAATTGGAAAGAAGGCAGTCCCATTGCCGAATTGCTGTTTGAGTTCAAGGATGTATTTCCGGATGAATTACCACCAGGTTTGCCCCCTATTTGTGGTATTGAACATCAAATTGATCTTATTCCAGGAACTTCTTTGCCTAATAAGGCTGCCTATCGTTGCAATCCGGAGGAAACAAAGGAATTACAAAAGCAAATTGATGAACTTGTGAATCGAGGCTATGTTAGAGAAAGCTTGAGTCCATGTGCTGTTCCGGTGTTGCTTGTGCCTAAGAAAGATGGAACATGGCGAATGTGTGTTGATAGTAGGGCTGTGAATAACATTACCATCAAGTATCATTTTCCAATTCCGAGACTTGATGATATGTTAGATGAGCTCCATGGTTCGAAGTTGTTCTCAAAAATTGATTTGCGAAGTGGTTATCATCAGATTCGGATGCGTGAAGGAGATGAGTGAAAAACGGCTTTCAAGAAAAAACATGGTTTGTATGAGTGGACCGTCATGCCATTTGGTCTCACTAATGCTCCTAGTACGTTTATGAGGCTAATGAACGAAGTGCTTAAATCATTTTTGGGCAGATTCGTTGTGGTATATCTTGATGACATCTTGGTGTATAGTAGGAACGAAGAGGAGCATCTGATTCATTTGAGGGATGTTTTTGAAACACTTAGAGCTCAAAGACTCTATGGGAAGCTAGAGAAGTGTTCATTCCTTGTTGACAATGTTGTATTCTTGGGCTATGTGGTTTCGAAAGATGGAGTGTCCGTGGATCAGTCCAAGATCGAGGCTATCAAATCGTGGCCTAATCCTAAAACTATAAGTGAGGTGCGTTCATTTCATGATCTTGCTTCATTTTATAGACGTTTCATTCGTGATTTCAGTACTATTACTAGTCCTATCACTAGTTGCTTGAAGAAAGGTGCTTTTGTATGGGGAGAGGACGCTCAAAAGGCGTTTGATGTGATTAAAGAGCATTTGTGTGCTGCTCCTATTTTGGCGCTGCCAGATTTCTCTCAACCTTTTGAGGTCGAGTGTGATGCTAGTGGAGTGGGGATTGGTGCTGTTTTGATCCAAGGTAAGCGTCCCATAGTTTATTTTTCGGAAAAGTTAGGGGTGCTCGTTTGAATTATTGCACTTATGATAAAGAGTTCTATGCCATTGTTAGAGCTTTGGATCATTGGAGTCATTATTTGCGTTCTAGCCACTTTGTTTTGCATTCTGATCATGAATCTTTGAAGTATATTAATGGGCAACAAAAATTGAGCCCAAGGCATGCTAAATGGGTTGAGTTCTTGCAATCCTTTCATTTTTCTTCGAAATACAAAGATGGTAAAAGCAATGTGGTGGCTGATGCATTATCACGAAGGTACACTTTGCTTGCTACACTTGATGCTCGTTTGTTGGGGTTTGAGACCTTAAAAGATTATTATCATGATGATGGTGATTTTGGAGTTGCATTCGAGAAATGTGCAGTTGGTGCTTATGGGGAGTACATGTTGCAAGATGGGTTTCTTTTCAAAGGTAATCGCCTTTGTATTCCTAAGCATTCAATTCGTGAGTTACTAGTGCGTGAGGCTCATGGTGGAGGATTGGCTGGTCACTTTGGCATAGCCAAGACCTTGGAAATCTTGAGAGAACATTTCTTTTGGCCTAAAATGTTAGGTGATGTAACGAACATTGTGAATAAATGTGTGACTTGTCATATGGCCAAGAGTTCTTTCAAACCCGGTTTATACTCACCTTTGCCGGTTCCAGTTCGCCCTTGGGAAGATGTATCCATGGATTTTATAGTGGCTTTGCCTCGTACTCAAAGAGGTAAGGATGCTATTATGGTCGTGGTGGATAGATTTTCAAAAATGGCTCACTTCGTTGCTTGTCACAAAACGGATGATGCTTGTAATGTGGCTGATTTGTATTATAAGGAGATTGTTCGTTTGCATGGAATTCCAAAGACTATTGTTTCTGATCGAGATTCCAAGTTCTTGAGTTACTTTTGGAATACATTGTGGAGAAAGGTGGGAACCAAGTTGTTGTTTAGCACTTCACATCACCCTCAAACTGATGGGCAAACAGAGGTGACAAATCGAACCTTGGGAACGCTATTGAGAGGGTTGGTAAGTAAAACGCAAAAGGATTGGGATGTCAAGCTTGCTCACGCTGAATTTGCTTATAATCGGTCTCCTACTTATGCTACTGGTCATTCTCCATTTGAGGTAGTATATGGGATTAATCCATACTTGCCCTTGGATTTAATTCCATTACCAAAAGATGAATTGGTTCACAAGGATGCCGATGCTAAGTTAAAGTCTATGATGAAACTGCACCAACAAGTTCGTGAGCGAATTGAAGCTATTAATACCTCTTATAAACAGAAATCAAATAAGAATCGCAAACCGAGGTTGTTTGAAGAAGGTGATTTGGTTTGGGTTCATTTAAGGAAAGAGTGTTTTCCAAGCAAACGCAAGAACAAGCTTATGCCTAGGGCTGAAGGTCCTTACAAGGTGGTTGCACGTGTGAATGATAATGCTTACAAGATTGAGCTTCCGGGAGACTATGGTGTCCATGCTACTTTCAATGTAGGTGATCTTTCACCTTATCTTGATGATGATGGCCTTGCTGAATTGAGGTCAATTCCTTTTAAAGGGGGAGGGGATGATACGGTTATCGATGAAAGTGATAGTCTTATGCTAGCAATTGGAACCAAAACTGATTTGGGTTCAATGGCTCATTTTGTGTGCATGGTGACTTGGATTGAGTGAGCTCGTTATATGGTCCTTATTATCAAGGTGGTACGTTAATCAAACTGGTCCGTTTAATCACATTGGTCCGCTTGTTTAAACAGATTGTACGCACTTATTATTTTAATTGCTTTGGTTAAAGTCGGTTTAATAAAGGGATATTTGTTTAAATCCCCAATTTGAATTCAGTCATTACTTAGCTTTGATTATTGCTGTTTGTAAGGAGAGTTTTAAGCCTTTGTAACCTCCAATTTAGTGACTGAATTAGGAGGCTTTAGAGCTTGTAACTGCCAGTTTTAAAGGCTCTTAAATGGCTCTTAATTAGCCGTTTAAAGCTCTTGTAGCTGTTGGTTTTTGGCTATTTATAGTCAGCTTCTTGATTGGAATAAACAACCAACTGGATGATTAAAACACTTGTTTGTTACATTTCGAATTATAGTTTATAATTCGGCCTTTTTCTTTGTTTTGGACGCGTTTCCTATTCAAAGAACTGATTGTGAGTCAATAGGTCTTGTCTTGCATTCACGATCAACGAGTTAAAGGTCTAGCTTGTTAATCAACTATCCTTGTTTATACAACGAGTTTTTAAACTCGTATCAAGATGACAATACCAGACTGTTTCACCAGAGTTTGAAAAAGAGAAGACAAAAGAATGCTATTTATTCCATAATTGATGCCAATGGAGTTTGGAGGGATGATCCCCTTGCAGTGAAGAATGCTTTCCTAGACTTCTATACTCACCTCTTGGGGACCACTGGTGGTCCTAGGAAACCTGTCAACTTAAAAATCATTGAAAAGGGTCCTATCTTAACTACTGAACACCACACTCTTTTGAATAGACCTGTGACTGCTGATGAGATCAAAAAGGCTATGTTCTCAATAGGGAATGATAAATCCCCATGCATTGATGGATATGGGAGTAAGTTTTACAAAGCTACATGGGAGGTTGTTGGTACTGAAGTAGTGGATGCTGTTCAAGCCTTTTTTGTGAATGGAAAACTGTTGGAGAACCTGAATGCCACCTCTATCACTTTGATTCCAAAGACAAATTGCCCCACCACAGTGATGGATTTCAGACCCATCTCCTGTTGTTATGTGCTGTATAAATGTATCACCAAGTTGCTGTGTTCAAGGTTACTGGTTCTTCCTGATATTATTTCAAACAATCAAGGTGCCTTTATTTCAAGGAGGAGTATTCTTCACAATGTCCTTATTTGTCAGGATTTGGTTAAGCATTATGCTAGGAAATCAGGACCAAAGAGTTGCATGATTAAGATTGACATCAAGAAGGCTTATGATACTGTGGATTGGAAATTTGTGGAGGAAATGCTTAATGCTCTTAATTTTCCAGATCATTTTAGTAAACTGATTCTTGTGTGTTTGACCTCTACTAAATACTCCCTCCTTCTAAATGGTAGCTCTCATGGCTACTTTCCTGCTAAGAGAGGTCTCAGACAGGGGGATCCACTCTCCCCTTTGCTTTTTGTGATATGTATGGAATACTTATCTAGGACTATGGCTTATGTTGGAAATCTCCCTCACATCAAATTTCACTCAAAATGCACTGGTTTAAGATTGAACCACCTATGTTTTGCTGATGATGTCCTGTTGTTCTGTAAGGGTGACTTTCAATCAGTTTTCTGTATGATCCAAGGTCTGAACCTCTTTTCAGACACCTCTGGTTTGCTTGCTAGTAAGGAAAAAACAGCAATGTACTGTTCTGGAATGGATGAAGTGGATACACATAGGTTGACTGCTGCTTCTGGCTTTACTTTTGGCTCTCTTTCTTTCAAGTATTTAGGAGTACCTATCAGCACCAAGAAACTGAATGTAGCTGATTGTGAGCAATTGGTGGAAAAGATCACAACAAGGATAAGGGTATGGCAATCTAGACACATATCTTATGCAGGGAGATTGGTCCTTATTAATGTTGTCTTGATGAGCATTCATGTGTACTGGGGGCAGATTTTTATCCTCCCAAAAGCTGTTCTTAAACAGATTATTTCACTCTGTAGAGCTTTTCTCTGGTCAGGAGATCTAGTTAGCTCAAAACATGGCTATGTTAGTTGGGAGAAAATGTGTGAGACCAAGAAAACTGGTGGTCTTGGTATTAGGAACATCTTGATGTGGAATAAAGCCGCAATAGGAAAGTTGGTTTGGAATATTGCCCAAAAACAAGATTCTTTATGGGTTAAATGGATTAATGAGGTTTATGTGAAACAGTCTAACTGGTGGGATTTTGAAGCTCCTAAAACTGCTAGTTGGGGCTTCAAATGTATTTGTAAAGTCAAACAGGAACTTGTTCAACACCTGAGATGTGACACTTGGCCTGTGGGACAACATTACTCCATTTCTCAGGTGTACAAGCAGTTACAAGGCCCCGGTGTGGATTTACACGGGTCTAACATTATCTGGGCTGGAACTGTAATACCTAAACACAGGTTTATTCTCTGGTTAGCCATGTTGCACAGGCTCCCCATCTGTGCTAGATTGTATCACATGGGCATTGCTGCTCCTGATACATGTGTGATCTGTGGGTCTGCTCCTGAAACTCAAGACCATTTATTTGGATCATGCATTTATGCTAGTAAATGTTCTGCTGCTATCATGCAGTGGCTTGGTGTTCCTCACAGACCAGTTGGGATTGAGACTTTATGCAGGTGGATCAGAGGTGTGTTTAAGGCCTCTAAATGGAGGAAAGAAATGGTTCTAGCTGCAACTGCTGCTACTGTGTACCTGCTATGGCAGGTGAGAAACAAGGGTTTTTGGGAAGCTACAATATGTGGAGTAGATAAAACTGTAAAGAACATAAAGTTCCTTGTAAAAAACAGATGCATACATACCATCGGGAAGAAAGTAAGTTGTATAGATAGAGAGTGGTTGGCCTCTCTATAGAGTTTTTTGGGTGTTTTGAGTTGTTTCTTTTTCCCCCTTGTTCTTCTTTGAAGAACTACCTCAAGGGGTGTTTGTAACAGTTTTGGTGAGATTGTTAATATAACTTTACCTTTACCAAAAAAAAAAAAAATGTACAGATATTCTAATAATATTAGAATTTTTTTGATATACTTTGAGATTTTTTTTTTTTTTGAGATGATTTTGTGCCGGGTATATGATCCATAATTTATGCGATTGCGTATTTATATTTTTCAATATTCCATCTTCTTAAATCAATATTTCTGTCAAACTTCTTTATATTTTGATTCGATGTTGATTTTGTTTAATCTTACAGAGGAAGTACATTATAAAAGTTTTAAACATAGTTTGTGCCAAATTTGAACCCATGACCTTGGGACTAGAACACTAATTACTTCTGTAACATATTGTTTATTATTTTTTACATACAAATATAATAAAGGATAATAAAATGAAGAACACTTATTTTAGCTGAAGTCATATTCAATTATATTTTTCTTTTTTTTGCAAACGACATAATTACTGACATCTAAGTAATGGTCTGGGGCATTGTCCGGCCTGACCCCAAAACTAGTATTTTGGATGTTGATCCATTTTGAAATTTAAGATAATCCAACAAAATTACAATTATCATATGAATTTTAATAGAATTTCTAGAATTTAATCCATGTGGGTAGGAGAGAGAAATAATAAAGGAGTTTAATGGGGATAAAAGTGTACTTCGGAATAAGCAAGTGAGTCATTCTGGATATTTATAAGGGTACAAAGGGGATAAATGTTGGACAAATAAAGAAAGATATCAAAAGAGACTAATAAAAAACGAACAACTCAATAAAGAATAAGGACTAACATTCAAGAACGAAGAGAGTATACTATTATACAAAATATAGGGAACATAGGAGGTGCATGTTGAATTTTTAGAGTCCCTTATGAATTACCTATATTATTCTTTACATTACAAACTTATACTATTAATTAAAATTTAAATCAATACGTCATTGAAACACATAAATTCCCAAATACCACAATTAATTTCAAAATATGTAAATATACGGCAAATTCAATTACTTATCTTTAGGAAAACTTTAGAACAACTTTTTTACTACTTAGTATTTGAGATTATAAAATGTAAAACCAAAATTTCTCTCTTATCGATTCATAAGAATCACGTGTATATAAGACTAATACTTCCTCCGTCCCTAAAAGATTGTCCCATTTGACTTTCACGTTCTCTAAGATATGACTTAAAACGTCAATATCTCTAGTTCTACATGCGTAAAAGTTATAAACATTTGATATTATGAAAATATATATTGAAACGAATATCACAAGATCTCACGTGACTATATTATTTCTTACTTCCTCCATTTTTTTTAATAATCGTAACAGTTAAACTTTTTTCACTATTCACATATTCTACTTTGACTATTGTTGGTGATTTATATGTAAGAAAAAACATATTCATGTAAGATCTTGTTAGATTCGTCTTAATGTGTATTTTCAAAATATCAACTTTTTATAATTTTTACTTAAAGTGAATTAAAGATATTAATGGTTAAAGTTGTGTATTGACATGCGTGAAAATGATCTACATTGCGAGTAAACAAAAGAAGCAAGTATAAAAGTAATAAAAATTCATGGTCAAAGTTTTCAAAGTTTGACTAAAAAAAAATGCAATTGGATAATGTTTTATGAACGGATGGAAGCAGCAATCTATTATACTATCACAAGTATGTAATAGAAGCAGGTTGCTAATTTCTTTTAGTTCAAATAAATTTGCTTCTAGATTGTGTTTTTTAATTATTTGTTTTGGTGGGAAGAAAAAGGAAAGTGAATATTCACGTAAAGTTGCAAGAACATACCCATGCCCAATGCAGAAAGCTCAACCTCGTTATGTTGTTGTATGTACCTCTATACCCATAAACCACAACAATCATAATCATGAAATGTTAAATATCGCATAAATTTTTTATCAAATGAATTGATTTTACTGAAAAAAATAATGACATTACAAAGATTAAAAGAAAAAATTGAACCTTTGCGAGATTAACATAGAAGAATAGAGGTTTTTTGGTATTTGATACTTGAATTCTATTCTTCTTTGTGGGTGAAAGGGGAGTTACAACAACCACTTCTGCTGATGCCATATTTTCTATGTTTTTTTTTCTATGTTATTTCTGCTAAAGATATGAAAGAAAAATTATCAAGAATTTCTAATTAATTATAAGATTATGGAAAAGGGTCATAGTTAAGTTCAATTATAGGTTGTTTAGGGATTGGTTTACAAAAAAAGGCGGGACTAAATTCAATTATACACCACGTGTTTGGTTAATTGTAGTTACTTGTTTATTTATTTTGGGGTGATTTATCAATCATTTTGAGAACCTATGATTATTGATGTTAACATAAAATCTTTATCTTAATTTTTACTTCCTCCACCCCTATATACATTTTGATGTTTTATTTTCTGCATGTTTCGATTTTTGTAAAACATCTTATATTTTGGAATGATCACCCTAATACTTTATGAGTAATGTAATACTCATATTTCATCCTTTTCCGATTACGTAAAGTTACAGTGTCGAACTCTAAAAGAAAATGTAATTCATGTTTAAATTTATGAAATTAGTGCACTTTTGTCCAATTTAGTTGATGTATCACGTGTAAGAGTTGAGTACCTAATATCACTAATTAATAAATGGAACCAATTGCTTGTTGGTTAAGTGGTGATTGGGGCTGAATTTGGTAGGGAGAACCCGTGTTCGATCCTCCGAAACAACAATTGGGAGGGGACTGAAACCTATACACCCAGAACTCGCCCCGAATCCGGATTAACCCTAAAGGTGAACCGGGTGCTAACACCAAAAATAAACTAATTAATAAATGGACATGGTCCACACTAAATTTATTGTGAACCATGTCTAAAGAAAGAAGTTAACAACTTAATTCTGATTTATTTTGACATGTTTATTATAATTATTATGAAAAAGTTTCAAATTGGTATCTTTAGTACATTTGCTTGAATAATGTTAGGGTTACTTTGATTTTAAAAATAGTTACTATATCTAAGAAAATTGGTGTTTAATTTATTATAGTTAATATGTGAACAATAAATATCACTATGTAGGTAAAAAAAAAAGGTGTTAGGGTAAACTGCTGGCTTTTGGTCCCCAATAATATTATTGTGGATCATGTCCACACAAGAATAATTCACTCACTATCAGACTCCTCACATACAGCTTGTTTGGTAATAACTTTACATGGCCCTTTTTTTTATTGGATTTTTGTTACGAAAATAGAGAGAAAGGGAAGATAGAAACGACAGAGAATAAAAATAAGCGGTTATCTTATTGGAGAGACCAAAGTAATACATATACATACATCATAAAGGATAAGGATGTCAAGGGTGTAATGAGTATCCATAATACAATATATTTATAACACTCGCCCGTGGATGTCCATTATCTAAAACAATATAATGGCCCTGTCATGCACATGAAATGATATCAGCATCATTAAAAACCTTACTAGGAAAATCCAGTTGGATAAAAACCTAGCAAAGGAAAAGAGTACATCACTCGTACTCATTATAATACGCTTGAGATATTGCCTCGCTAAAAACCTTACCAGGAAAACCCAGTGGGACAAAACCATGGTTATGGGAAAAAGAGTGCAATGCGTATTTTCACCCCCTAATGAATACATCACTTGATATCTTCTAGTGCAATGATTCTAATATTGTTGAATAACTTTTCAAATGTAGCACCATGAAACTCCTTGAAAATGATTATCCAAAATTTGACTTGAATCTTCAATTCTCCACTTGAACAAATGAGGTGAATGTTTATGTCCCCAATTGTTTGGAAGTAAATCCTCTATATATCAACAAAGCTTCATCTTAGATAAATACATTTTCTTGTACATGATATTACAAAACTTATCCATAAATATTGGACATATATAAACCTTCTTCGAACGTTGTAAATAATAGTGATCATCAATATTGATCAAAATTTCTCTAGTCATACTTTCATGGCAATACATGATAAATAACAATATCATCATTCAATTTGAAGTTATAATATAGCTAATACTATTATTCATTGTTCTCTCTGGACCATAAAATAAAACTGCATGTAAGGGCATTACATACCCTTACTTATATTTTGAATCAACTTATATTTGTACAATAATTCGTCCTTGAATAAATCAATATGTGTAGACGCCTACATTTGTCCCTAGGCCCGACAAGGTGTGTTCAATGATGAAACCAAACACCGCTTGACTAAGTTAGCTTTCCTAAATATGTAGCGAACGATCCATGACTGAATTATAATCCCGTATACCATATTTCCGTTTTTAGAAACTGCTATTTTTAGTAATTTCTATGCTTAAATGCTCCCCAGAATGGTAACCGTATAAGATAAAGATCTAAGTGTTTAAGTTGCATTACGATTTATCGACGGATAAAGGATAAGAGTTGCATCCCAACTCATATTCTAAAAGATAAAACCGTGAGTGAGATTCGGGTAAAAATCGGATAAAACTGGAAATGTGAAGTAAAACACCATCGCTAGAAAATTCTAGCGCTGGCATTGTACGCGCCACTTATTTCCGGCGCACAAATCCAAAGCGTCATTATTTTTTGGCGCTGCGATTTGTTTCTCACACACTCATGCAAGATAAAGTTTTAATCCAGCTGTAAGCAAACACATCTGGCGCTAACATGTGAAGCGCTAGAAAATAACAACGCTTCTGATCCAAACGCTAGAAATTTCTAGCGCCTCACATATCTCAGCAGAAAACTCACATTTCTTTATTCTATCTTATTCTGGCCTATTTTTACTATAAATAGGGGCTATAAATTCCGACAAATAACAGACATTCCTAGCTTAAAACCCTAAGCTTGAGTATTGACCTATGCGTTTCTCTGTCTCGTATTCGTGTGTCTGCCGCATTAACACTCTGTTAAGCAGACCCTGCCCACACGACCACCTGAATCAGTCCGAATACTACCGAAGTACTGCCCAAGTCTCAAATCAACCCTTAAGCCTAAAACATACAAAAACCCTGGAAGAATCCCGTCCCACAGTCAGTCAGTCATCGGAAAGTTCGAAGGCCAAACGAAAAGCTAGTAAAGTCAAGTGGTAAGTGTTCATGAGAACCGCAGTATAGCCTACGCTATACCGTAACTGAAATCTATATTTTATAGCTTTCTTCACCATATATATATGTTCACTTTAATCCGTTATATTACTCACGCCTATTGCTAGGCACCTTGAATTAACCTAAATCCGAGTTTTGACATCTGTTTAGTAATATTTGTACATTAAAATCAATCCAGAGTAGTAATGTAGCATAACACATGTCCCGTCCTAGTCACATTGAACTAGTAAGGACCGCCGCGTGGGCTAATGTTGGGAACTCCCCGCATTAGTAAACGTCCCTCGAATTCTCAATCTCTACTCCGCTGGATGTACGTTGACGGATCTCCAATTCAGGGATCACAAGGGAACCTATGGCCGTTGTGAGTCAAATATGTTTGCACTCCAGGCATATCACGATAACCAGGTTTTGTCAGTTTTCTTAAACTGAATGACGACTCTTATAGACTAGTAAAAAGAGGCTAACGCCCACAGTTAGTTCCTATTTACTTAATATGCTTGCCACATCCAGAGGGGAAAATTCGTGCGGGCCGTATACTCTTTGAGAGGCGCCCCGTCGTGTTTTGCGACCCCCTCACTGTGGCGACTCAACTGGGGACAATATTGAAATAATCCGTGCGTCGGTGAGGCCGTATAGCAGAAATCAAACTCTACGCCACAATTATTTCCTTATTAAGTTGGGACGACCTGAATATTCAATGTGAAGAATGATCGCGACAGAACCGCATACCGAATCTCGGCTTCCTTGGCATGTTTCATCTCGAAAGTGCAGATTAAGGACACCTATCAGCCCGGGGGTGCACGCGCTTCGGATGTTATCCAATCGATGCATTCGCAATGTAGCACATCCACCAAAATCAAACCTCTTATCTCCTAGGTCCATTCACGGTATATTCCACTCCAGCACGTACCGGATAAGCCTTGATAAAATTCGTCATGAACCTGGCTACTCTAACAAGGGCATGTTGGGGGATTGGCGATAGGTTTGGTACACTTTGACACCCAAGCCTATGAAACCTTAGAAACTAGCATAAACTAAATGCGCATCGTACTTGAAATCATGCTTGTTGTTAGTTTGATGTAGATTCTTATGTGCTATGTGAAACTAATCAACCAGACGCTCAGTTTTTTAAGGTCAACAATGCTTTCAAAATCCCAAAATACGCTCTAAAAGTCGAAATAATATTAAAGCTGCGAATCAGAGTTAAAATTCCGCAACCAGGAGCCCAGCTCCAGAACAAAACAACTATGCCCTGGCCAGCGTTAGAAAATTCCAGCGCGCAGACTCTATGCGCAAGAAATTTCTAACGCATGCGACAAGGAAACCAAAAAGCCATAATGGCCAGCGCTAGAAACTTCAACGTTGATGAGGCAAGCGCTGGAAAATTCCAGTGCTGCACTAATACGCTCCTATTTTTCAGCGCCCGCCTGCTTTTTCCTCGCACTTAAGCCTACAAATCAGAACTTGAAAGTTAAGGGCCAGTCCAGTTTATCGTGCAATCAATTCGAAAGACCAAAATATGCATTTGCCTTAAGCATTACGTAGGTCTGGCTGAAAATACCCATTATAGGACACATATTCAAAATTGCGCCGAAGGTATTCTCACAGAATTAAGCCTCATTAAGTTAAAATTAACCAAAATCCTCACTAGCTTTTACCAATTAAGCCCAAAGGCCAGTACGCGCAAATTACTTTTCATTTGCGTCGAAATGCTGAACGTTCGAGTGCACAAACGCTCAAAGGAAGGGCACATTTTGGTAACATTCAGGCTACGGAACAAAACTGACTAAAAAAGGCTAACTGCACAAATACCTGCAAGCGCTGGAAATTTCCAGCGCACAACAGGAAACGCTAGAAAATTCCCACGCTGCACTTTTCAGCGCTGGTATTTTCTGGCGCCACTGGCTCAACTCGCGACAAATTTCACGTAACTCTTGGCTTAAAATAAAAACAATTCGCAAAGTAATTATTGGTTCCCTAATTACACTTATGACTGGCATGATACCACTCAAGCTAAAAAACCCGACGTTCACCCTAGTTAAGTCTTTAGGAAACCACCGTTACCTGGGAAAATTGAGCCATTCCGAGTCTGTGTTAAATTCATGTCCGGTAGTAAACAAATACATTATGCTAAATAGTTGTCTTGTAACATAAGGTTGGTTCTGCTACTTGACGCCGAACTGAAGATCAGAGATAAGCGCGTCTCGAGTCTGCCACCCCGATTGCTAGTCCAATTGCAGAAATAGTAACTCCTGTCTCCACCCGTCATTCTCCTTTTCCAGGGTCTCCAGTTTTCCAACCTTAATTCTCCTCTGCACCAACTAGAAACATGTCGCTCAAAGATTTGACCCCACAAGTCAAGTTAATGGCCACTGATATGGAACAGCTTCGCATGGATAATCAAAAGCTAACGGCTACTCAGGCCCAAAATGAGCAAGGAGGAAATGGTCCTTCAGCACACCATGGGAAGCAAATTCTTCTCGGTCGACCCTAAACCCCTTGCTGGAAAATTACGAGACAAGTTCAATGCATCGGACTTGCCCAAGTTGAAGGTGACAGATAATCCCAAGAATCACCTCTTGAGTTTTGTGGGCGCGATGAACCTGAAAGGCGTGGACAGATCCATGTATTTGCCGGCCTTTCCCATGTCCTTGGAATCAACTGCACTCTAGTGGTTCTATGAGCTGGACCGCAAGACCTTCCCCACTTGGGAATACTTTTCTAATATCTTCATCAAGCAGTACTCGTAGAACATGGACTTCCAAGTAACCATGCGCGAGTTAGAAGTACTCTCGCAGAAAAAGAACGAGGGATTCACGACTTACTTTGCCCGATGGAGAGAGCAAGCTGCTCAAATCATACAGAGGCCTCTCGAACCAGAGTTAGTCCAAAAGTTTATTGATAACTTGGACCCTGCTTACAAGAAACACGTTCGTTACCTCGGTCTAGACTCCTTTAAGGGAATCTATGACGTGGGCATTAAGATTGAAGATAATCTCTTTAAAAATACCCAGAACGCTGCGGCAAAATCGTAATACACGCCTCGAAACAACACTTACAAGAAAGGCGAGCAGTCCCAAACGCAAGAGGTCCACGCTATTGAAAATAACCCACCAAGGACTAAGTGTTGGATTAGAGGCCGAAAGTTCTCCCAACAAGGGCCGACTTTGGAAGCAGCCTACTCTATGCCCACGGAAAATTGGTTCTGTTAGAACCAACACCTGAGCCTGTAGTCAAAGGCAAGTACTGGGATGGCTCTGCCTACTGCAAGTACCACGGACGCAAGGGCCATGATATTGAAAGCTCCTGGTTCCTCAAGAACACGATACAAGATATCATAGAGGAGAAAATCATTCCCTTACCCAACGTGCGCAAACCAAGCAATGACACGAGTCCTCTAGGAACCTGCTGCATAACATTCGATAACCTAGAGTGCAGAGCCTTTGACCCCTTGAGCTACATAACACCTCAAGGAAAACCGTTGGTCCGATTACCAGCAAGCCATCAGTATGACGACGTCTGCGGCATTTGGGACGATAATGCCGATGATGTCTACCTTTTCCAAGCTGTAGACACCTACTTTTGTCCCCATTTCCCGAAAGGGAAGGTTCGATGATGAGAACATAAATCTCCACTTGGCAACGCATCTCCTATAAAATAAACGAATCTCAATCACCTTTTCATTTCAGCCAAAACTGCTATTTATGGAAACCTGCTAAGAATGGTAACTGCCGTAAAAGGTAGTTGTTAAAAGTGGCAAAACCGTAAAAGATAGAAACCTGTCAGAATTAGGTGTTGCACTCCAACATAAATCCTAAAAGAGATAGAATTTGCATTCCTGGTGTAATTCAAAAATAAGAGTTACGTATTAATTAAATTCCTAACGAACCTAGAGTTCGTAACGGGCCCAGACGCATTCCGTCATAAAGTTAATACGCACTAAAAGACTCGGATAAATCTCAAAAGCTCCGTATTATAAGAGTCCAAATCTGACAAAGAACTTGGCCCAGATCCCATTTTCAACGCCTGGATCTAGGCGCCGAAATCTTCGGCGCCCAGCCTTGGGCGCTGAAAATGCCTGGGGCCGTGTCGTCTCCGAATTCTTTTTGGATTTGTATTCTAAAAATCTATCTTTCCACAAACTCTTTCCCTATAAATACAGCCTCAAAACCGACGTGAAAAGGACACAATTCCATAACCTGAGTATTGACTCTAGCCTTAAGCCTAGCCTCACGCTGCGAAATTGATCCGGCGTTCTGTCGCAATCGACCCAAAAGTCGAACAGAACGCGTCCTGCCCCTTGTAGCTGATGAATTAAGCCTAAATACTGGAACATTGCTTGGAAACCCGAGATTCGTTAAATAAAAGGAGAAATAGCAAAGCCAAGGGTTAGTTTTCTGAGAACCATAACGCACCTCTCAAGGGTGTGTTGTAATGTGTCCCTCATATGATTTAATCGCTTTCATCGCCCTTTTATAAAATTGTCAAACTATTAACTTGATTGGTCTATCACGCCTAATAAGATAATACCTTGGACAATTGAATTATCATGCTAGGTACCTTAAATCAATCTAAATAAGATAATCACGATCGATTTAGTATTATGTGTTGCATATTGCTAAAATCAATTCAGAATAGTTTAATAGTTTAACGCATGTCCCTTCAATTATTTATGCTGAGCTAGTAAGGATAACCTGCCTCTGGAGTTATCGATGAGCACTCCTCTCGGTAGTTACAGTCCCCCGAACTCTCAATCTCTGCCCTGCGGGTGTACGTTGAGCGATCCCCACACCAAGGATCACAAGGGAACCTATGGCCGTCGTGGTCGAACATAATTGCACTCCCTTTATGTCACGATAACCGGGTTTTGTCAGTTTTTCTCATTGTCGTTAAAAACTGAATGGCGACTCCTATATTACTAGTCGATTGGGTGTAAACTCACAGGAAATCCAATTACACTTGATCTGACAACGTCACGCCCACGAGGGACAAGGTCACGCATTAGCCTTGTGCTTTTTCGACCCCCTTACAATGGCTACTCCACTGGGGAACGTTAAAGAAACACTCGTGCTCGTAGGTAATCAAAATAGCCGAAGGGTGAAACGATCCTACTCCGCGTTTATTTCCTTATCAAGTTGGGACGACCTGAAAATCAGCATATTAATGTGAACGAACAGAACCGCATAAAGAATCTTGGCTCCCTTGGTGTGTTTCATCTCGGGAGTTCGGACTAAGGATACCCATCGCCACTCGGGGGGTGCATACGCTTCGAATGTTGTCCACTCGACACTTTCGCTAGTAGTACACCTGTCCCAAACCCAATCGCTCGCCCACTAGGTCCCTCTCATTGGTGCATGCCCCCTTGGCTTACATCGTGATTGGCCTCTTGGGACAAAATTCGTCTGTTGAATGCACTACCTCGACCGGGGCATGTGTTGGATCTACGAGAGAAGAGGTACCAAGCCGGCGCAAATATTACCCATAGAAGCCTATCATAAACTACGTGACATATTATTTTTTTCTTCATGTTGTAATGCTAGTTATGTGTAGCGAATTATGTGATTATGTTGTGATTGTGTGTGACAAATAATACTAAGAGAACCAACGACCCTAAAAATTGCCCAAACATTCATAAACACCAATTGGTCAAAGAGTTATACCAAAATACGTGTTCCGCAACCCCGAGCGATCGCCACAAAAATAAGCGACGCCCAGGATGGCCTGTAACGGATCCCACAACGCCGCACAACGCGTAAAGGACGTTACTAGGAAAGCACGCAAAATTAAATCGTATATACGAAAAAAGGATACGCGAACAGAATACGAGTACCAGTCAGGGACGCATTTTCAGCGCCCCTGGCTGGGCGCCAATCATTTCCAACGCCCAGAGCTGGGCGCTGAAGTTGCTGCCTGGCCTCCGGGTCAGGCACAGCATCCTCAGTGCCCGCGCGTAAAATATACGTAGCAATAAAAAAAAATTCGCAACAAATTTGCTACGAGGACGTATGAAAAAAGGAACTCGATTCTAAGAACGACTTATAAAATAAATAACTCCTTGTGTCGTTGTTAGGCTTCCCATAACGACAATGTTCGGCACCAAAACCGAGCATGCTAATTAAAATAACCTTGAATGTCACACGGGCAAATGTTTCGAAAATCCAAAGAATGACCAATAGAAGAGCCAAAAGTGTACCAACAAAAGCGAGAATAGAAAACCAATAGAAAGAGTCAGAAGTCTAGACTAAGTAATGCTTAACTTTGGGCCTAAACTTTAGCTTGTCTTATGCATAGGGCTGGTTCTGCCACTTGGCGTCGATCTGAAAATCAAAGGTTAGTGCGTCTCGAAGCTACATCACCAACACAAGGTTTAGTAACTCCAAGCTCCATCCGTCATTCCCCCTTTCAAGGATCTCCGCTTCTCCAACCTCGATTCGCACCCTCAAACACGTCCATGGAAGAATTACGAGACCAGATGGTCCAAATGACCCAACTTATGAATCAACTGAAAATGGAAAACGAATCCTTAGCAGCCGTGCAAGCCAAAAATGACCTCGATAACGAGAAGAAGATCGAAAAAATGGTTCTGCAGCAAACCATGGGGAGCAAGTATTTCTCCCTCGATCACAAACCTTTTCCCGGCAAACTACCGGAAAAGTTCAGTTCATCTGACTTACCAAAGTTCAAAGCCACGGATAATCCCCGTGATAATCTCTTGAGCTTCGTGAATGCCATGTGAAGGAAATAATGCCCTTGGTCCAAGTATGCATTCTATGTTAAGTCTAATAAGTGCGGTTCAGTATTAATTAACAAGTTAATAATTCAGTGAGATCAAGTGAGCTGAATGCCTAGCTAGAGGCCGCTTCAGTTCAAGTGGAATTAATGATATTAATCCACAACTTACTCTTGACTGAACCCGTAGGGTCACACAAATAGTACGTAAACGGATCAAGTATTTAATGGCATTAAATACTCCATCTATGGATATTCGGAATCGACGGATCTTGGTTTCAGTGGGAGCTGAGATCGTCACAGGCAAGAAATGAATGCTCCGGAAACGATGATATTGCCGGAAACGGAAATATGGATCGTATCGGAAATATAAATATTATCCAAGTCGTAGATGTTGCCGGAAACGGAAACATGGTACGTATCGGAAAATATTATCGGAAATGGAAATATTGCCGGAATCGGAAATATTGCCGGAAATGGAAATATTGTCAGAATCGGAAATATTATCGGAATCGGAAAATAATTCCGGAAACGGAAATATTAAATATTTGTTCGAAACGGAAATTAATTCCGGAATCGGAAATATTAAATATTGTTCGTATCGGAAATGAATTCCGGAATCGGGAAATTAATCGGAAGCGTATCGTACGAATTAGCATCGGACGAGGCCTGCCAGACGAAGGCCCAGCACGAAGCCGGGCCATCGCCCAGCAAGCCAGCGCGCCACAACGCACCAGCCAAGGCTGCGCCAGGCCCACCGCAAGGCAGGCCCAGCGCGCGCCAACGCTGCGGCAGCGTGTGGGCCTCGTGGCAATGGGCTGCGAGCTCGCGGGCTGCGCGCGCGCGCATGGCGCCCCTCGTGGGCTGCTGTGCGTGCGTGTGTGTGTTTGTGTGCTATACGAATCCTAAAGCTATCAGGTTTCGACATATGATTAAATTCCTAAACCTAAAAGGATGAATTAATTAAATAAGAATTCTATTAGGATTCTAGTTTAATTAATTCGTATCCTAATAGGATTACAATTCCCTTTCCATACCTCTATAAATAAAGGCCTAGGGTCATTATTTTGGATAGAGAATTCAAGTATTCAAAGTGATTTTTGAGAGCAAAAATCCAGTCATATAATTGCCTACATTAGCCGAAAATTCTAAGTACCTTAAGGGCGATCCTAGTTGGTCAAGCTTAAGGCGGATCCGGACGTGCTGTGGACTATCTACGGAGGGACGACACTTGGAGTCCTAAAGACTTGTTCTTGTTCGGTTCGGGCGCAGCTAGGGAAGGCACGCAACAAAGTGTATGTATCTAAACTATGCTAAATGATTATGTGTAAATAATATGCTTTCCTGGCTTTATGGTTTTTCTGCATGATTTATGAATTGTCATATGTATCATAACCTAACAGTGGTATCACGAGCCTCTTATTATTTTCATAATCTAAATTGCATGAACATGGTTAAATATTACAAATTTGCAAGAATTAAAAGGGGTGATTAATTTTCGTAATGGTTAATTAATTGCAAATTGCGTTTATTTAATTATACGTACGCAGTTTTTCGGCAGTTTCTTCGTTACTCATCCAAATCGAGTGATTTTTGTGTCAATTCCGCATGTAAAAGGCATTCTAAAATTTTGACCGAACCCAGAATTCTCAAATTCGAAGCCTAACTATGACTTTTCGGAGGTTTTAGTTTTTCGAATGCAAAATTTCGTAAATTTAAGATGTTAAATTAAATATTTGCGATTCTTGTTGATAAATCTTGAATTTTTGATTGACCTACTTTATATGTTTAACAAGTTTGAAGGCCTAGCCTTGTTAATTATGCAATCTAATTTGTAATTATGATTAATTTGCTGAAAATTGGAATAATTCAGAATTAATTTGATTTTCATAATTAGTTATAATTTAATTAGATACCTATGATTAAAAACCACCATAAAAATTGTAAATTTATGTTAAATTTTAAATTTTTATGACCTAGACTTGAATCCATGTTAATCGGAAATCAATTAAATAATAAATTTTTGATTTTTCGCCCTAAAATTATGAAATTAATATTATTTATTAATTTGTCATTAATTTTGAATATAAATTTTAAATTTTTATGCGATTCGCTCATATAACTTGCACGCACAAAGCAATGGACGCTACGTGTTACCCTTAAGGGGTGTTGTATAGTGCGGGCATGTGACGACGAGCAAGGGAGCTCGTCGCCCATGCGGTACGAATGCAATGAGCATGGCCATGGTGCACGAGCGCAAGGCAACAGCCCTGCCTTATGTCGTGGGCTGTGTGCGATGGGCGAATGGGCGAGGGCGAGAGCAAGGCACGAGCAGTCGCGTGTGGGCAGCAAGCGAGCTGCGCCACAGCGCGCACTGCCTCGCGCAAGCAAGCGGAGCCTCGCGCGCAGCGAGCGCTAGTGTGTGTGCGACGAGCGCTGCGCCCAGCGGTGGTGTGCAGCGTGCTTGTTGCGACGTGCGGCGAGCGCTGCGCCCAGCGATGGCGTGCAGCGTGCTTGTTGCGACGTGCGACGAGCGCTGCGCCCAGCGATGGCTAGCAGCTTGCTTGTTGCGACGTGCGACGAGCGCTGCGCCCAGCGATGGGCTGCGGCAGCATGCTTGTTGCGTCGAGCGCTGGCGCGCGCAGCGAGCACCAGCTCGCGTGATGCCTTGCGATGGTGAGCAGCAGCGATGCGACGCAACGCATGGGCTGCGCGCACATGGCCAGCGATGGCTGTGTGCGTGTGGCCCATGGGCGTGCGTTGCGTGGGATTGTTGCGTTGCGATTAGATCGTTTTGAAATTTTAATTTGAAATTTTCAGTTTACGTAATTTTAATTAATTTTAAAATTAATAATTTAAATTATTTTCTTGGATTTTAATTTTTAATATTGTAATTATAATAAATTTTATTTATTCTAATTATTTTACTAAAATTAAAATCATGAATTAATTTAGATACGACTGAAATTAAATTAAACTTTTTGGATTCAATTATAAATTTATATGAGCTTTAAATTTTAATTAAATTTGTATGTTTCCGGTTAGACTAGAAATACATTTTTATGTTTAAAATTAGTAAAGCATATGAATTTATTGGTTTAAGTGGGAGCCCTTTTAGTCATAAACTCTTGATTAGGTCTACAAATCCTTAAGGTTAAAACAACTTGATTAGAATTAATAAGGACTGAATAATTTGTAGATTATTGGTGCCCTTGATTAATTGCTGCAAATGTTTATGTGATGGATAATGTGTTTTACTAACCAGCTATGTGGGCCATTCATGATAATGAATGGGTGAATGGTATATATTGTATATGTACTGTTTTGCAGGTTATGAAGTGACTAGTATGGCCCAAATAGGATAGAAAATATGGTCTGCGTACCATTAATTTGAATGTAATTGGTCTAAAGTACCAAAGTTGTTTTTCAATTCAAATATGGTCTGCGTACCATCAAATAGTTGTAATTAGTTTTTAATTATAGCTTATCCTATTTGAAGAAAATGGTGCCTCCCACGGAGATTTTCAAGACGGACTTTGAAGTTAAAGCTTCAAGATGAAGTCGGGCCATACTAGATCACATTTATCTTATGCATGTTTTAAGTTATTTATTGCTTTTAAATATGTCTTAAAATGCATGAGATCAAAAGCTTGATTATGTTGCATGATTAAGGATTTTAGTTCACTTAAAATCTAACCAACATAGTAAGAGCCTTAAGTTCCAAACTTAAAAATTGAGTTAAAAGGTGCCATGCCAAAATATACACTTGCTTGGATATCCTTTACATCAATCTAGTAATAGTTTTCGCTTAGCGAGGTGTTACTTATTGGTCCTAAAGGGGCAAGGTACACAAATAATTGTGAGTACATGTTAGTTTTGGTGAAACTCAACGATATAAGTAAGGAGTCCTTTTATGTCGTGGCAAAATCGATAGGTTTACCTAATAAGTTCTTAGACGTACCTATCAACCAAGAATAGTTTCTAGACTATTAGCAAAAGGCTTTTGCTTACCTAAGATATTTTAGGACTAAGTCGACAAACTGTGCTTAGTTCTTCAATGATTTTAGGATCTTGGAATCATTTTATTCACACCTGCCGGAACACATAACTTGAATAAAATGCTTAATAAACATTGAATTATGCATGTATGCTAGAATTTAAGTTTATTAAGAGAAACTGTGAATGGTTATTTATTTGTTTATTCTTTTCAATTGTAGTTTTAATATGGCAAACAACAATCAAAACATCATCATGGGTTCTGAGCTTATGGTCAAGCTGAACCTGACAAATTTTCTTGAATGGGAAGCTAAGCTAGTTGAAATAGTCAAACTCAATGGACTTGAGTATGTACTATCACATCCCATGCCAAGCTACTATGCCAGAGACATGACCCCTGAGAGATTTTACGCCTGGGATGCGGATCTTAAAAAGGTTATGAGTCTCATGCTGAACAATATCCCTGATGATTGGGCTAGAAGGTTTGTAGCCTGTGAACCTTTTACGCTCATCAAGAATCTGAGGGATATCTGTCGTGGAAGCACGGAGGACAGGGACCTGAACGTCCATGAGTTGATTGAATCAATGTCTGGTCTAAAGGTTAGTTCTCCCAACAGGTGTTATAGGATGGAAGTCCAAGAAACACATGTTCAGCTCCTTCGCACTAAACAGAGGGTAGGCGTCCCACTAAGGTTCCATGTGGATCTTATGCGTTCATACTTTGATCGCCTAAGTCTACTAGGAACACCAATAAGCGAAAGGATGGCAGTCTCTGTCTTGCTCAATTCACTACACAATGGGTTTGGCCGCTTCAAGCAACTATACCTAAGTGAACCAAGAGAAGAAACAGTTGCAGAATTTGTTCACCTTGTCAGAAAGGCTGAAATAATACTGCACTGTGAAGCCAAAGATTTACTCAAGGCTAGAAAGAGACCGTTCAAGAAAAGTGGAAAGTCCAAGGGCGACGCTAAATCAAAGCAGGACAAGTCCACATCAAGCTGTCTTTATTGTGATGGAATAGGCCATTACAAAAGAGAATGTCCAAAGCTAAAGGAAGATCAGAAGAACGGAACAGTCGGTTCATCTTCAGGTATTTTCGTTATAGACTGTATACTTGCTAATTCAACTTCTTGGGTATTAGATACAGGTTGTGGCTCACACTTATGTTCCAATCCACAGGGACTAAGAAGAAGTAGAAAGTTAAGCAAGGGTGAAGTCGACCTACGAGTGGGAAATGGAGCACGGATTGCTGCATTAGCTGTAGGAACTTATTATTTGTCGTTGCCCTCCGGGCTAGTTTTGGAACTGGAAGAGTGTTTCCATGTTCCAAGTCTTACTAAAAACATCATTTCAGTTTCTTGCTTAGATGCTAAGGAATTTTCCTTTTTAATAAAAGACAATAGTTGTTCGTTTTATTTTAAAGAGATGTTTTATGGATCTGCTAGATTAGTCAATGGACTTTATTTATTAGATCACGACAAACAAGTATATAACATAAATACCAAAAGGGACAAAAAGGATGATTCAGATCTCACCTATCTGTGGCATTGTCGATTAGGCCATATAAACTTGAAACGGTTAGAAAGACTTCAAAAGAAAGGAATTCTAGAACCATTTGACTTAGAGGATTATGGTAAATGCGAATCATGTTTACTTGGCAAAATGACAAAGTAACCTTTCTCTAGAGTTGGAGAAAGAGCAAATGAACTATTGGGTTTAATCCATACAGATGTATGTGGACCAATGAGTACAAATGCTAGAGGTGGTTTCAGCTACTTTATCATTTTCACCGATGACTTCAGTAGATATGGTTATGTCTACCTAATGAAGCATAAGTCTGAATCCTTTAACAAATTCAAGGAATTTCAGAGTGAAGTAGAGAATCAATTAGGCAAGAAGATTAAGGCACTGCGGTCTGATAGAGGCGGTGAATATATGAGCTATGAATTTGATGACCATCTGAAAGAATGTGGAATTCTATCAGAATTGACTCCTCCTGGAACACCACAATGGAACGGTGTGTCGGAACGGAGGAACAGAACCTTGCTAGACATGGTCAGGTCAATGATGGTTCAGGCCAAACTTCCATTAGAATTTTGGGGACATGCACTAAATACAGCTGCACTCACTATAAATAGAGCTCCGTCTAAAGCTGTCGAAAAGACTCCATATGAATTATGGTTTGGAAAGCCTTCAAATGTGTCTTTTCTTAAGATTTGGGGATGTGAAGTATACGTCAAACGATTAATTTCAGACAAACTTCATCCAAAATCTGACAAATGTATCCTTGTGGGCTATCCAAAGGAAACAAAGGGGTATTACTTCTACAATACATCTGAGAACAAGGTGTTTGTTGCTCGAGATGGTGTCTTTTTGGAGAAAGATCACATTTCCAAAATGACAAGTGGGAGAAAAGTAGACCTCGAAGAAATTCGAGTCGAACAACAAACTCTAGAGAATGCTCAAGATGACATTCAGGATGAAACTCATAGATTTTTAGAAGAAACTGGTGAGAATCATGGTCAATCTAGAAATGTTACCCCGCGTAGATCACAAAGATATAGATCTCAACCATAAAGGTGCTTAGGTATTTTGACGAACGAGAGCTATGACGTGATGAACCTGCGACTTACAAACAAGCTATGACGAGCCCTAGCTCCAAGCAATGGCAAGAAGCCATGCAATCTGAATTAGACTCCATGTCTGAAAACCAAGTATGGGATTTGGTCGATTTGCCAGATGGCTACTAAGCCATTGGAAGCAAATGGGTTTTCAAACTGAAAAAGGACAAGGATGGGAAACTTGAAGTTTTCAAAGCTAGATTGGTTGCAAAAGGTTACAGGCAAGTCCACTGTGTGGATTACGATGAAACCTTTTCACTAGTTGCAATGCTAAAGTCTATTCGGATAATGTTAGCAATCGCTGCATATTACGATTACGAAATATGGCAGATGGATGTCAAAACTGCTTTCTTAAACGGCGTTTTAACAGAAACTGTGTTTATGACACAGCCTGAAGGTTTTGAGGATCCAAAGAATGCTAAAAAGGTATGCAAGCTAAAGAAGTCAATCTACGGATTGAAGCAGGCATCCAGGAGCTGGAATATACGTTTTGATAAAGCAGTCAGTGACTTTGGTTTCATCAAGAACGCAGACGAATCTTGTGTATACAAGAAGGTCAGTGGGAGCAAAAAATTCTTTCCTAGTATTATATGTCGACGACATATTACTTATCGGAAATAACATTCCTATGTTGAACTCTGTCAAGATTTGGCTTGGGAAATGTTTTTCGATGAAAGATCTAGGAGAAGCACAGTACATATTGGGCATCAAGATTTACAGAGATAGATCACAAAGGATGATTGGACTTAATCAAAGCACTTATATCAATAAGGTGCTTGATAGGTTCAAGATGGCAGACTCCAAGCGAGGCTACCTACCCATGTCTCATGGAATAACTCTAAGCAAGACTCAGTGCCCAAAAACACTTGATGAGCGTAGACGAATGAATGGGATTCCATATGCATCATTGATTGGTTCAATAATGTATGCTATGATATGTACACGCCCGGATGTTGCGTACGCACTCAGTGCTACGAGCAGATACCAGTTAGACCCAGGAGAGGCGCATTGGACTGCTGCCAAGAATATTCTGAAGTACCTGAAAAGGCACAAAGATGACTTCCTGGTCTATGGTGGAGATGATGAATTAATTGTTAAAGGCTATACGGACGCAAGTTTATAAACCGACAAAGATGATTTCAGATCACAGTCTGGGTTTGTCTTCTGCCTCAACAGAGGTGCAGTAAGCTGGAAAAGTGCTAAGCAAAGCACCTTTGCGGATTCTACAACTGAAGCGGAGTACATTGCTGCACATGAAGCAGCAAAGGAAACTATATGGCTAAGGAAGTTCATAGGTGAACTTGGTGTAGTCCCCTCCATTAAAGGACCAATAGCCCTGTATTGTGATAATAACGGAGCTATTGCACAGGCACAGGAGCCTAGACACCACTAGAGAGTCAAGCATGTACTTCATAGATTTCACCTTCTACGAGAGTTCGTTGAATGAAAAGAAGTTGAGATAAACAAGATTGGAACTGATGACAACATATCAGATCCATTGACTAAACCTCTGCCGCAGGCGAAGCACAACTCGCACACTGCAGCTATGGGAATCAAGCATATTGGAGAATGGCTTTGATATCCCTGTTTAATGTTTTAAAGTTTTAGAGTTTAAATCTTTGTAAAACATTATTGGTTAATCATTCACAATAAATGAAAAGAATTCATTTTTCCATTTAATTTGTGGTTTATTAAATGATGAGTCCCTTCAATTTGACGATATATTCAAGATAGACTGTCAGGACCAGTCCTGTGACTAAGAAATGTCTATCAAGTGAACTTGAATGTCAAAGGTTGAAAATGGTCCCTAGTCGGAGTTTTCTATAAAATTGGACGCATAGAAAACGTTAGACGATTAGAATGCAAGATGACTAGTAGTTCTATTTCTTGAACTATGTGGACATGGCAATGTCATAATCATTTGCATAGATACTTACTTTGGGAAGACTAGTATCGGACAAGACCTATGAAACTTAACTGTAAGAGATGAAAATCTGTCATAAGTAAATTTCATTAAAATTATTAGACACTAAATCCTCAATACCTGAGTGATTTGAGATTACTTGTTTGAGAACTGGTTGCTTTGACGTTGACCAACCGTCGCACCGTAAAAGGAGGCTATAAAGGCAACGCTCAGGTAATCACCTATCAAACGAAGTCTAATCTCAAGATCGCAAGATTGGGATTGTCCTCCCATAAATCGGGATGAGATGCTTAAAAGTTGTACAAGGCCACTCGGAGAGCTAGAAACTGTGAAATGCATGGTCGTGCTCGGATGAATCATAGGCTATGTTTATCTGTTTATTTGATCAGTTGAACTCTGAAACCGAGGAACACCTCTGGACATAATAAGGATGACAACTCTTACCTTATGTTCAAGAGCAAGCATCGAGCGACAAAGGAATTAGGAAATGCACACTTGTCCCTAAGGACAAGTGGGAGACTGAAGGAAATAATGCCCTTGGTCCAAGTATGCATTCTATGTTAAGTCTAATAAGTGCGGTTCAGTATTAATTAACAAGTTAATAATTCAGTGAGATCAAGTGAGCTGAATGCCTAGCTAGAGGCCGCTTCAGTTCAAGTGGAATTAATGATATTAATCCACAGCTTACTCTTGACTGAACCCGTAGGGTCACACAAATAGTACGTAAACGGATCAAGTATTTAATGGCATTAAATACTCCATCTATGGATATTCGGAATCGACGGATCTTGGTTTCAGTGGGAGCTGAGATCGTCACAGGCAAGAAATGAATGCTCCGGAAACGATGATATTGCCGGAAACGGAAATATGGATCGTATCGGAAATATAATATTATCCAAGTCGTAGATGTTGCCGGAAACGGAAACATGGTACGTATCGGAAATGGAAATATTGCCGGAATCGGAAATATTGCCGGAAATGGAAATATTGTCAGAATCGGAAATATTATCGGAATCGGAAAATAATTCCGGAAACGGAAATATTAAATATTTGTTCGAAACGGAAATTAATTCCGGAATCGGAAATATTAAATATTGTTCGTATCGGAAATGAATTCCGGAATCGGGAAATTAATCGGAAGCGTATCGTACGAATTAGCATCGGACGATGCCTGCCAGACGAAGTCCCAGCACGAAGCCGGGCCATCGCCCAGCAAGCCAGCGCGCCACAACGCACCAGCCAAGGCTGCGCCAGGCCCACCGCAAGGCAGGCCCAGCGCGCGCCAACGCTGCGGCAGCGTGTGGGCCTCGTGGCAATGGGCTGCGAGCTCGCGGGCTGCGCGCGCGCGCATGGCGCCCCTCGTGGGCTGCTGTGCGTGCGTGTGTGTGTTTGTGTGCTATACGAATCCTAAAGCTATCAGGTTTCGACATATGATTAAATTCCTAAACCTAAAAGGATGAATTAATTAAATAAGAATTCTATTAGGATTCTAGTTTAATTAATTCGTATCCTAATAGGATTACAATTCCCTTTCCATACCTCTATAAATAAAGGCCTAGGGTCATTATTTTGGATAGAGAATTCAAGTATTCAAAGTGATTTTTGAGAGCAAAAATTCAGTCATATAATTGCCTACATTAGCCGAAAATTCTAAGTACCTTAAGGGCGATCCTAGTTGGTCAAGCTTAAGGCGGATCCGGACGTGCTGTGGACTATCTACGAAGGGACGACACTTGGAGTCCTAATGACTTGTTCTTGTTCGGTTCGGGCGCAGCTAGGGAAGGCACGCAACAAAGTGTATGCATCTAAACTATGCTAAATGATTATGTGTAAATAATATGCTTTCCTGGCTTTATGGTTTTTCCGCATGATTTATGAATTGTCATATGTATCATAACCTAACACCATGAACTTGAAAGGTGTGGACAAGCCCATGTATTTGCCTGCCTTTCCTTTGTCCTTGGAACCTGTGCCACTCAAATGGTATTACCACCAGGACCCTAAGCTCTTCCCCACTTGGGAGGACTTTGTCAATGTCTTCGTCAAGCAATACTCGTCGAACATGGATTTTCAAGTCACCATGCGCGAGCTGGAAGTACTCTTCCAAACAAAAATGAAGGTTTCACGACTTATTTTGCTAGATGGAGAGACCAAGCGGCCCAACTAATCAATAGGCCTCCTGAAACGGAATTGGTCCAAAAGTTCATTGACAACCTAGACCCAACTTATAAACAACACCTTAGGTACTTGGGCCTTGATACCTTCAAAAGGGTTTATGATGTAGGATTAAAGATCGAGGATGACCTTGCAAAAATAGTACAAAGCAAGCCTGCATACAAAAGTAACACCTACAACAGGGGCCACACGCCGCAAGCCCAAGAGGTCCTCGCCTTAGAGGAAACCCCTACCCGAAGGAGCCATGGAAGGTGGACCCGAGATTGAAAGTTTGCCCCACTCGGGTCGACTCTGGTACAAGCCTTCCAAAGACTAACCAATCAAGTAAAGCTAAGGCCCATAGGCCCCACACCTGACCCTTCATTCAAAAGTAAATATTGGGTCGAGGGCACCTATTGTAAATTCCATCAAGGAAATGGGCATGACACTGAAAACTTCTGGAATCTAAAAAACATAATCCAGGATATGATAGAGGATGAAATAATACCTCTCCCTAACGTTGGCAAACCCAACAACAACAAGAGCCCACTCGGTTCTTGTCACATCTCTCTCGACCAACCAGAAAATAAGGACTTCGACCCTATGGTGTATATCACGCCTCAAGGTGCACCACTCACCGTGGTCCCTATGGATCAAATCGAGAGAGAAGTGAGCGGCGTGTGGGATGATGATGCTGAAGATGTCTACCTGTCTCAAGTGTCGGGCCAGGACCTCTTTACTGAAACTTGGCCCGGGCATGCTCCCATTGACACCACCCCTCAAGAGTCCGAAGTTGACAATCTCACTCGGTCCGGAAGGGTATACCAACAGGGTATTCGCCCACCCCCTATGGACGACGTCCCAGTCAGACAGACTCTTGAAAACGTGCGGCACACCACCGTCGCAGAAGTCATCGAAAATCCTCTCTTGAAACAACTAAAAAGAACTAAAGCCGAGATTACCATCTGGGATCTCATGTGCACTTCAAAGGAACATCGTGAAAAACTCATTCGCTCACTTGACCTCATCTCAGTCCCTACGGACATCACATCTGACTCGTTGGTTAACCATGTCACAAGAGATGTTGAGGAAAAAGCAATAGTTTTTACTGACAAAGACTTACCTAAAGAAGGAGGCGCCCACAACAAGGCCCTCTATCTAGTGGTTGGATGCAAAGGACAAAACATCCCCCTAGCACTCGTAGATAACGGTTCAGCGGTAAATGTTTGCCCATTGCGAACCGCCCATTGCTTGGGGCTAGGAAGCGATGACTTCCAAACCTCCACGCAAGGAGTACGAGCTTATGATAACTCTCGAAGACCTGTGTTGGGAAAAATGAACCTCACAATACAAACCGGGCCCGTGGCACGTACCACGGAGTTTCAGATAATCGACATCAAGCCCACTTTCAACCTCTTCTTTGGATGCCCTTGGCTCCATGACGACGCCCTTGGCTCCATGACTTAGGAGGTGTGGCTTCTACCCTGCATCAAATGGTTTAACTTAACCATAACGGGGTAATTTTGGAAATACGCGCCCCTCCTCTCGACGTTAGCTGTACTATGGTTGGAACGGCCGACACTGCGGAAGACCTTTAAGGTTTTCAAGTGGATGAAGCCATCCAATTCATTGAGGACTATAATTTAGCATTTCTGGATCCGCGTGCATCCCGGGTCATCCCTAAAATATTGCTAGCTCAGGGCTATTTCCCGGGAACTCCATTGGGCATAAGGAAGATGAACTACATGTGCCATCCCCCACCCAACAAATCTACTCCCTTTGGCCTAGGCTATGAACCAACGGAGGAAGATATTGCTGATCACTTGTCTAGGCTACGCCTTAAACCAGCCAAGACAAAACGAGCCACCCTCCTTTCCCCATATCAAAGAACCCTTAACGGTATGTTTTTCCGGGAAGGAGAAGAACACCCATGCTGTGACTTCCCTGAACCCTTCGTTCAGAATGGCCTGCTAAAGCCCGGATTCAAAATTTTCCATGACTGTCATACTTTGGATGAGGGACCCCACCTCACCAAGACTGAAACCGCTGAAATATTGGACAACCAAGCTCTATGGACATTGTTTACCGAATCGAAGCCTATGGAGGACGAGACTGTGATGACTACCCTAGCTCTACAAGATGAAAGTTTCGATCCAACTCGGTTAATCACTCCTACATCAACACTAGAAGAGGCCGAGAACGGATGGGTGAAGACATGTCAGTGGGTCAACGCAAAGGGAATAGAGTTTAAAATGAGTACAGGCGAAGGACCAAAGTTCTACGAGACTAAACCCAAGGCTTGAGCCGTAGAGAGAACTTTAGCAAAACGCCTATTAGTTCTTTAGATGATAGAAAGAATAAAGCCCTAGATATGGTCCTAAGAACCCCCTAGAATGTTGATTAATTTATTTCAGTGTGTTTTCCTTACTTTCCAAATTAATAAAGGCGTAAGATTTGTCCTAAAATATTATTCTAACACTAAACAAGCACTAATCATATTTTCAAATATAAAATCAAAAAATATAAGGAAGCGGCCCACTTTAGGCCTAATAGCAAGGCCCACTCGGTCTTGAATCGTGACATCAAAACCAATTCTCGAAATCCACAAAATAAACCGTACCATCCCCTTCATGTCTCCAAGACATAAAGGTCAACCCGTGCAATAATAAAAGTCAACCCATGCAACCCAAAGAAATCAAAGGAAATCAAATCCAAAACAAATGCAAATGTTGCTTAAAAAGAAAATTAATAAAACGTAACCCCACCATACCCTTCATTAACAACACGCACCTCAACCCACCCAAAAATCCTACGCATAGATCTTCATATCTTCCGCACCCTAACTCCATTTTCAAAGCCGTTTCGAGTCACGAATAGAAAAAATTAATCCGGACGAAAATGCGTCCAACGCTAACAGTCCAAAAAGCTTCCGAAATAGCGTCAAAATTGATTCCTGACAAACAAAGAGTAAAACAAAACAAAGAAAAAGAAATAAATGCAAGAACATGTCAAGGAAAAGAAGCAACGCGCCAAGAAACTTGCCCCGGAATCATTTTCAGCGCCCAGGGATGGGCGCCGAAATCTTTAACGCCCCAGCCTGGGCGCTGAATCTCTCTGCTTGCCGACTTTTGCCCAGAAGTGCTCATCATTTTATCCGCACATACACGGAAAAATAACGAACACTCGGGGGGTACAGCACGTATACGTACCACACAAAAAAAAAACACATGAAAAAATGCAAAATACGTGTACTCAAAAAATAAAATGTACTCAAAACATAAAAACAATTTTTTGTTTTTCGGCAAAGCAACAGATTAAAATAAATAATAAACTTCACTTATTCTACCGTTTCGAATAATATGTTTCCATCTCAGAACATACTTATCGAATTCGGCATCCTAGAATCTACTCTAGCGAGAACTACGCTCGACCTGATTCTAAGTTAAAAGGATACGTAGGCAATCCTATTTATGGATTCGGTCCAATCAAATAAAAAAAAATATAATGCGCATAAGTGTTGGAAGTGAAAAAAGAAAGAAACAAAACGAAAACAAGAAAAACAAAATTACGCCTTTATTAATATTTGAAAAATCATAAGAAGGAAAACAAAGTGCTAAGGAATGAAAATTAAACACAACTGAAAAAAAAATAAAGGGCACCTACACCCTAACAAGAACTACACTACTCGAGTTCTTCCGGATCATCAAATAAAGTTTTGTAGAGGGCAATGTTCGCAGGGTCCACTTCCACAGGCTTCTGCGCTACCCCTATATCAATCTCCATAAGAACAGGCTCCTTGACACTAACTTCCAAGGACGCCAAGGCCTCAGAAACATTTTCAGTTTGAACAGCTATAGCCTGCTCAGCCTCAAGGGCACAAACAATGGTAGGGGAAGGATTATCAACATCAATTGGATTGGCCACTGGTTCTTGTAGGGGCTGAACTTTCCTAACCCATACATTATTCCGGCGATGATCTCTGCGAGAGCTTGCATTTCTTTTGTGAACAGCAGGTCCCTTCATGTTAGGCACCTTTTTAGGCCTAGAACTGGAACGGGGAGGAACTTCCTTTCGGTTTCGATCAGGACGAGGTTTTACAATCTTAATACCATGGTCACGAGGATTAGCAGAATCAAGGCTCTCATACTTAGCCCTATCGCGAGGTATCAAAAGCTCAGCCGGCTCTTCATTTCGAGCCTTAGATCTCACAGCCTTATCATCGGAACTCATCCACAACTTGTAGTTTTCAGAAAGACCCACAAAGCCATCGGTAGCCACGGTCCAACGCGGGAGGCCACCATAATACTTAGCCCACGCTTGAACCCGTGCTTCGGAAAAGACCGCTACTTTAGGTGGTACCGTATCGGAAAACGGGATAGTCTGCCTTAAGCCGTACTGTCGCATGACTCGGTAAGGAAAGATGTAAATGGGCCGAGATAACCCCAACAAAGTAACATAAACTAATGCCTCGGAACCCCCCGTCATATTAGTCAAACCCCACCACGGTACCACCCACTTAATAGAGCATATGCCATGAGTAAAATAGGAGGCCCACTCGGCCTCGTTCTGGCCTTGGTGCAAATACTTTCGGTTACCCAAGGCTATAGGGCGATAACGTTTAGGATCGGCGGGAGCTTCTAAAAGCCTGAGTCGTTCCATGAGCCAAACCTGCAAAAAACGGGTACGATCAGAAAAATAATAATGCCTGGGACACACTTTCAACGCCCAGGAACAGGCGCCAGAATGTATGACGCCCAGCCCTGGGCGCTGAAAATCAGCTCCAGGCAGGGGCAAACGAAAAGAATAAAAAATAAATATATGTGCGCAAATAAACGATCGATTACCTGCAGCAATAGGGGGCTCCCCTTAAAAATTTCAGACTTGGTATCCTTCTTTAACTCATCCGCACTCAGCAAGGTCTCGACAACAACCAACGACATAATGGAATAACAACTCTCCATCTGGCTGATCAAGGGGAACAACCTTATGTCACCGAACTCGCCATTATTATTCGACAGTAAATAGTGGTTCAACAAGCAGAATACCAGTGCTCGAATATTCAATTTCTGTTCGGTCATATTCTTACTAGGTCTAAAATGGTGTTTCACAAGATTTGCCAAATTAACCTTATCATCCACAACGATCTCAGCAAGCATGTTAGCATCTAGTCCTAGGAAAGCCCCTATGGTTGTTTTATCCTCTTCAACCGTGCCAGGGGTAGCAGGAGTAGCATTGGTAGGATAACCAAGGATCGCGGCAAACACATCTGGCAGAGGGCATACTTCACTGCCCCGAAAAACAAAAACATGGTGATCAGAATCCCAAACGTCTACGGCCGCATACAGAAAGTTATAATCAATATTAATTTGTTGTAAGCCTAAGAATGCCTCTAAGTGGTATCCTTTCAACAAAGCCTTTTCTATGGGATTAAGGGCTCTTAGCCAACGCCTAACAACTCGTTGGAGGGAGAAGGGAGGAATCGACATGGTAAGAGCAGGGAGGAATAAAAGCTAAAGCAATTGCAAAAAAAAAGGAGGAAGATTGAGTGGTGAAAAAGAAAGACGTACTTAACCCCTATATATACAAGAAAACATCAAGTGACATCCCAATCCCATTCGGAAACGCGCTAAAAATCCGGGAACTGCCAAAATAGAACTTCCTGCGCCCAAGGTTGGGCGCCGAAATTTTTAACGCCTGGCCCGGGGCGCCGGAAATGTAGCCCAAGGCCCGGATCCTTCAAAACGCGGAGCGGGAAAGGACTTAAAACTGTGTTAATAGACACGAGGCCCTGCTGTAATCAAGATCAAGCCCAAAGCACCTTTAGAGCCCGAATAGTGAAAACAAATGTTAAAACTTGTCGAAACTTAGACTCATCTCAAGGAAAAAATATGTGTACATTTTTCAAGGCAATATAGAAAAAATAAAAATTAAGGTCATTCTTCGAAACACAAAAAACAAAAATCAAGTCGTTGGTTTCCCAAATTAAAAAGCGTTTATTTGTCAAAAGATCAATCCGGGCCAAAATAAGCTCGATGTATTAATTATTGAAAAATGGAGCAAACTTTGTCGCCCGGAAAATGAAGTCTCACTCCACGACTTCATCAAAGTAGCATACCACTACAAAGATCGCTCGCACTTACGAGCAAGATCCCAAGCACGATCAAGAACATTACAAAACGCGTATCCCCAAGGAACCTCTTTGACAAGAAATGACCATCAAGCACAAATGCTTGGGGACTCAAAAGAAAATAAACATTTCAAAAGAGAGTATGCAAAGTTAAAACAACATTCCCAGACTACGCTGTACGAAGTCCCGTGTTTGGATAATCTCAAAAGATAAAACCGGATTACGACCTCAAGACAAAGGTCGCCGTTGATACTTATACATAGTCCCCTAATCAAGGACCCAAGTAGTGGCAAAATTGAACCGTAAAGACTAGCTCAAAACCATGAAAGATGATGACCGCAAGACAATGGTCCGTCTAAGCACGTTACCAACCCACGTTCAGGTTGCAACTAAATCCGAGCATCCCTCGAAAGAGTTCGCTCTTACAAGAATGAATAAAAAAGAAATTCTCAAAAGAAATCCCAAGAACAAATGAAATAGGGACTTGCCCACCTCAATCGGGCAAGATCGCGCCACGAACCGCGCGGGTCCCAAATCAAAAAGACGAATCCAGGTTCGCTCACCTCCAGCGGGCGGGGCGTCCACCCTTAGCGGACAGGGCTCGCCCACCTTCAGCGGGCGGGGTCTGCGTCACTAACCGCGCAGGTCCTCAGTTTTCGAAAATGAAATCTTCAAAAACACAAAACAGGCTCGCCATCTTCAGCCGGCGGGGTCTACGTCACCAACCGCGTAGGTCCTTATTTTCAAAACATCAAAACAGATTCGTGTTAGGTTATGATACATATGATATTACATAAATCATGCGGAAACAACCATTAACCCAAGGATACATATTATTTACACATAATCATATAGCATAATTTAGATGCATACTCTTTGTTGCGTGCCCTCCCTAGCTGCGCCCGAACCGAACAAGAACAAGTCTTTAGGACTCCAAGTGTCGTCCCTCCGTAGATAGTCCACAGCACGTCCGGATCCGCCTTAAGATTGACCAACTAGAATCGCCCTTAAGGTACTAGAATTTTCGGCACTCTTGAGCAAGATGTGTGACTGAATTTTTCTCTCAAAAACTCACTTTGAATACTTGAAACTCGTTATAAATTGTGAACCCAGGCCACATATTTATAGGGGTATGGAAAGAGAGTTGGAATCCTATTAGGATACGAATTAATTAAATTAGAATTATAATAAAACTCTTATTTAATTAATTTATCAAATAGAATTAGGAATTTAATCATTAACCGAACTCTGCACGTTTTAGGAATCGTGCATGAACACAAACTCACACACACACACACGGCAGCCACGATAGGCCGCCCATGCGCGTGCGTGCGAGCAGCAGCCCACGCAGCGAGGCCCACGCAGCCGTGGCCTTGGCGCGCGCTGGGCCTGCCTTGCGGTAGGCCTGGGCGCTGCCTTGGCTGGGCTTGTGGCGCGCGTTTGGCTTGCTGGGCGATGGCCTGGCTTCGAGCTGGGCCTTCTTCCGGCAGGCCTCGTCCGATGCTAATTCGTACGATACGCTTCCGATTAAATTCCCGGTTCCGGAATTCATTTCCGATACGAACAATATTTAATATTTCCGATTCCGGAATCAATTTCCGTTTCGAACAAATATTTAATATTTCCGTTTCCGGAATTATTTTCCGATTCCGATAATATTTCCGATTCTGACAATATTTCCGTTTCCGGCAATATTTCCGATTCTGGTAATATTTCCATTTCCGATAATACTTTCCGATACGTACCATGTTTCCGTTTCCGGCAACATCTACGACTTGGATAATATTTACATTTCCGATACGATCCATATTTCCGTTTCCGGCAATATCATCGTTTTCGGAGTATTCATTTCTTGCCTGTGACGATCTCAGCTCCCACTGAAACCAAGATCCGTCGATTCCGAATATCCATAGATGGAGTATTTAATGCCATTAAATACTTGATCCGTTTACGTACTATTTGTGTGACCCTACGGGTTCAGTCAATAGTAAGCTGTGGATTAATATCATTAATTCCACTTGAACTGAAGCGGCCTCTAGCTAGGCATTCAGCTCACTTGATCTCACTGAATTATTAACTTGTTAATTAATACTGAACCGCATTTATTAGACTTAACATAGAATGCATACTTGGACCAAGGGCATTATTTCCTTCAGTCTCCCACTTGTCCTTAGGGACAAGTGTGCATTTCCTAATTCCTTTGTCACTCGATGCTTGCTCTTGAACATAAGGTAAGAGTTGTCATCCTTATTATGTCCAGAGGTGTTCCTCGGTTTCAGAGTTCAACTGATCAAATAAACAGATAATCATAGCCTATGATTCATCCGAGCACGGCCATGCATTTCACAGTTTCTAGCTCTCCGAGTGGCCTTGTACAACTTTTAAGCATCTCATCCCGATTTATGGGAGGACAATCCCAATCTTGCGATCTTGAGATTAGACTTCGTTTGATAGGTGATTACCTGAGCGTTGCCTTTATAGCCTCCTTTTACGGTGCGACGGTTGGTCAACGTCAAAGCAACCAGTTCTCAAACAAGTAATCTCAAATCACTCAGGTATTGAGGATTTAGTGTCTAATAATTTATTGAAATTTACTTATGACAGATTTTCATCTCTTACAGTAAAGTTTCATAGGTCTTGTCCGATACTAGTCTTCCCAAAGTAAGTATCTATGCAAATGATTATGACATTGCCATGTCCACATAGTTCAAGAAACAGAACTACTAGTCATCTTGCATTCTAATCGTCTAACGTTTTCTATGCGTCCAATTTTATAGAAAACTCCGACTAGGGACCATTTTCAACCTTTGACATTCAAGTTCACTTGATAGACATTTCTTAGTCACAGGACTGGTCCTGACAGTCTATCTTGAATATATCGTCAAATTGAAGGGACTCATCATTTAATAAACCACAAATTAAATGGAAAAATGAATTCTTTTCATTTATTGTGAATGATTAACCAATAATGTTTTACAAAGATTTAAACTCTAAAACTTTAAAACATTAAATAGAGACATCAAAGCCATTCTCCAATATGCTTGATTCCCATAGCTGCAGTGTACGAGTTGTGCTTCGCTTGCGGCAGAGGTTTAGTTAATGGATCTGATATGTTGTCATCAGTTCCAATTTTGCTTATCTTGACTTCTTTTCTTTCAACGAACTCTCGTAGAAGGTGAAATCTACGAAGTACATGCTTGACTCTCTGGTGGTGTCTAGGCTCTTTTGCCTGTGCAATAGCTCCGTTATTGTCACAATACAGGGCTATTGGTCCTTTAATGGAGGGGACTACACCAAGTTCACCTATGAACTTCCTTAGCCATATAGCTTCCTTTGCTGCTTCATGTGCAGGAATGTACTCCGCTTAAGTTGTAGAATCCGCAATGGTGCTTTGCTTAGCACTTTTCCAGCTTACTGCTCCTCCGTTGAGGCAGAAGACAAACCCAGACTGTGATCTGAAATCATCTTTGTCGGTTTGGAAACTTGCGTCCGTATAGCCTTTAACAATTAATTCATCATCTCCACCATAGACCAGGAAGTCATCTTTGTGCCTTTTCAGGTACTTCAGAATATTCTTGGCAGCAGTCCAATGCGCCTCTCCTGGGTCTGACTGGTATCTGCTCGTAGCACTGAGTGCGTACGCAACATCCGGGCGTGTACATATCATAGCATACATTATTGAACCAATCAATGATGCATATTGAATCCCATTCATTCGTCTACGCTCATCAAGTGTTTTTGGGCACTGAGTCTTGCTTAGAGTCATTCCATGAGACATGGGTAGGTAGCCTCGCTTGGAGTCCGCCATCTTGAACCTATCAAGCACCTTATTGATATAAGTGCTTTGACTAAGTCCAATCATCCTTTTAGATCTATCTCTGTAAATCTTGATGCCCAATATGTACTGTGCTTCTCCTAGATCCTTCATCGAAAAACATTTCCCAAGCCAAATCTTGACAGAATTCAACATAGGAATGTCATTTCCGATAAGTAATATGTCGTCGACATATAATACTAGGAAAGCAATTTTGCTCCCACTGACCTTCTTGTATACACAAGATTCGTCCGCGTTCTTGATGAAACCAAAGTCACTGACTGCTTCATCAAAACGTATATTCCAGCTCCTGGATGCCTGCTTCAATCCGTAGATTGACTTCTTTAGCTTGCATACCTTTTTAGCATTCTTTGGATCCTCAAAACCTTCAGGCTGTGTCATAAACACAGTTTCTGTTAAAACGCCGTTTAAGAAAGCAGTTTTGACATCCATCTGCCATATTTCGTAATCGTAATATGCAGCGATTGCTAACATTATCCGAATAGACTTCAGCATTGCAACTGGTGAAAAGGTTTCATCGTAGTCCACACCGTGGACTTGCCTGTAGCCTTTTGCAACCAATCTAGCTTTGAAAACTTCAAGTTTCCCATCCTTGTCCTTTTTCAGTTTGAAAACCCATTTGCTTCCAATGGCTTGGTAGCCATCTGGCAAATCGACCAAATCCCATACTTGGTTTTCACACATGGAGTCCAATTCAGATTGCATGGCTTCTTGCCATTGCTTGGAGCTAGGGCTCGTCATAGCTTGTTTGTAAGTCGCAGGTTCATCACTTTCAAGTAATAGAACGTCATAGCTCTCGTTCGTCAAAATACCTAAGTACCTTTCCGGTTGAGATCTATATCTTTGCGATCTACGCGGGGTAACATTTCTAGATTGACCATGATTCTCACCAGATTCTTCTAAAGATCTCTGAGTTTCATCCTGAATGTCATCTTGAGCATTCTCTAGAGTTTGTTGTTCGACTCGAATTTCTTCGAGGTCTACTTTTCTCCCACTTGTCATTTTGGAAATGTGATCTTTCTCCAAAAAGACACCATCTCGAGCAACAAATACCTCGTTCTCAGATGTATTGTAGAAGTAATACCCCTTTGTTTCCTTTGGATAGCCCACAAGGATACATTTGTCAGATTTTGGATGAAGTTTGTCTGAAATTAATCGTTTGACGTATACTTCACATCCCCAAATCTTGAGAAAAGACACATTTGGAGGCTTTCCAAACCATAATTCGTATGGAGTCTTTTCGACAGCTTTAGACGGAGCTCTATTTATAGTGAGTGCAGCTGTATTTAGTGCATGTCCCCAAAATTCTAATGGAAGTTCGGCCTGACCCATCATTGACCTGACCATGTCTAGCAAGGTTCTGTTCCTCCGTTCCGACACACCGTTCCATTGTGGTGTTCCAGGAGGAGTCAATTCTGATAGAATTCCACATTCTTTCAGATGGTCATCAAATTCATAGCTCAGATATTCACTGCCTCTATCAGACCGCAGTGCCTTAATCTTCTTGCCTAATTGATTCTCTACTTCACTCTGAAATTCCTTGAATTTGTCAAAGGATTCAGACTTATGCTTCATTAGGTAGACATAACCATACCTACTGAAGTCATCAGTGAAAGTGATAAAGTAGCTGAAACCACCTCTAGCATTTGTACTCATTGGTCCACATACATCTGTATGGATTAAACCCAATAGTTCATTTGCTCTTTCTCCAACTTTAGAGAAAGGTTGCTTTGTCATTTTGCCAAGTAAACATGATTCGCATTTACCATAATCCTCTAAGTCAAATGGTTCTAGAATTCCTTCCTTTTGAAGTCTTTCTAAGCGTTTCAAGTTTATATGGCCTAATCGACAATGCCACAGATAGGTGAGATCTGAATCATCCTTTTTGGCCCTTTTGGTATTTATGTTATATACTTGTTTGTCGTGATCTAATAAATAAAGTCCATTGACTAATCTAGCAGATCCATAAAACATCTCTTTAAAATAAAACGAACAACTATTGTCTTTTATTAAAAAGGAAAATCCCTTAGCATCTAAGCAAGAAACTGAAATGATGTTTTTAGTAAGACTTGGAACATGGAAACATTCTTCCAGTTCCAAAACTAGCCCGGAGGGCAACGACAAATAGTAAGTTCCTACAGCTAATGCAGCAATCCGTGCTCCATTTCCCACTCGTAGGTCGACTTCACCCTTGCTTAACTTTCTACTTCTTCTTAGTCCCTGTGGATTGGAACATAAGTGTGAGCCACAACCTGTATCTAATACCCAAGAAGTTGAATTAGCAAGTATACAGTCTATAACGAAAATACCTGAAGATGGAACGACTGTTCTGTTCTTCTGATCTTCCTTTAGCTTTGGACATTCTCTTTTGTAATGGCCTATTCCATCACAATAAAGACAGCTTGATGTGGACTTGTCCTGCTTTGATTTAGCATTGCCCTTGGACTTTCCACCTTTCTTGAACGGTCTCTTTCTAGCCTTGAGTAAATCTTTGGCTTCACAGTCCAGTATTATTTTAGCCTTTCTGACAAGGTGAACAAATTCTGCAACTGTTTCTTCTCTTGGTTCACTTAGGTATAGTTGCTTGAAGCGACCAAACCCACTGTGTAGTGAATTGAGCAAGACAGAGACTGCCATCCTTTCGCTTATTGGTGTTCCTAGTAGACTTAGGCGATCAAAGTATGAACACATAAGATCCACATGGAACCTCAGTGGGACGCCTACCCTCTGTTTAGTGCGAAGGAGCTGAACATGTGTTTCTTGGACCTCCATCCTATAACACCTGTTGGGAGAACTAACCTTTAGACCAGACATTGATTCAATCAACTCATGGACGTTCAGGTCCCTGTCCTCCGTACTTCCACGACAGATATCCCTCAGATTCTTGATGAGCGAAAAAAGGTTCATAGGCTACAAACCTTTTAGCCCAATCATCAGGGATATTGTTCAGCATGAGACTCATAACCTTTTTGAGATCCGCATCCCAGGCGTAAAATATCTCAGGGGTCATGTCTCTGGCATAGTAGCTTGGCATGGGATGTGACAGTACATACTCAAGTCCATTGAGTTTGACTATTTCAACTAGCTTAGCTTCCCATTCAAGAAAATTTGTCAGGTTCAGCTTGACCATAAGCTCAGAACCCATGATGATGTTTTGATTGTTGTTTGCCATATTAAAACTACAATTGAAAAGAATAAACAAATAAATAACCATTCACAGTTTCTCTTAATAAACTTAAATTCTAGCATACATGCATAATTCAATGTTTATTAAGCATTTTATTCAAGTTATGTGTTCCGGCAGGTGTGAATAAAATGATTCCAAGATCCTAAAATCATTGAAGAACTAAGCACAGTTTGTCGACTTAGTCCTAAAATATCTTAGGTAAGCAAAAGCCTTTTGCTAATAGTCTAGAAACTATTCTTGGTTGATAGGTACGTCTAAGAACTTTTTAGGTAAACCTATCGATTTTGCCACGACATAAAAGGACTCCTTACTTATATCGTTGAGTTTCACCAAAACTAACATGTACTCACAATTATTTGTGTACCTTGCCCCTTTAGGACCAATAAGTAACACCTCGCTGAGCGAAAACTATTACTAGATTGATGTAAAGGATATCCAAGCAAGTGTATATTTTGGCATGGCACCTTTTAACTCAATTTTTAAGTTTGGAACTTAAGGCTCTTACTATGTTGGTTAGATTTTAAGTGAACTAAAATCCTTAATCATGCAACATAATCAAGCTCTTGATCTCATGCATTTTAAGACATATTTAAAAGCAATAAATAACTTAAAACATGCATAAGATAAATGTGATCTAGTATGGCCCGACTTCATCTTGAAGCTTTGACTTCAAAGTCCGTCTTGAAAATCTCCGTGGGAGGCACCATTTTCTTCAAATAGGATAAGCTATAACTAATTACAACTATTTGATGGTACGCAGACCATATTTGAATTGAAAAATAACTTTGGTACTTTAGACCAATTACATTCAAATTAATGGTACGCAGACCATATTTTCTATCCTATTTGGGCCATACTAGTCACTTCATAACCTGCAAAACAGTACATATACAATATATACCATTCACCCATTCATTATCATGAATGGCCCACATAGCTGGTTAGTAAAACACATTATGCATCACGTAAACATTTGCAGCAATTAATCAAGGGCACCAATAATCTACCAATTATTCAGTCCTTATTAATTCTAATCAAGTTTTTTTAACCTTAAGGATTTGTAGACCTAATCAAGAGTTTTATGACTAAAAGGGCTCCCACTTAAACCAATAAATTCATATGCTTTACTAATTTTAAACATAAAAATGTATTTCAAGTCTAACCGGAAACATACAAATTTAATTAAAATTTAAACCTCATATAAATTTACAATTGAATCCAAAAAGTTTAATTTAATTTCAGTCGTATTTAAATTAATTCATGATTTTAATTTTAGTAAAATAATTAGAATAAATAAAATTTATTATAATTACAATATTCAAAATTAAAATCCAAGGAAATAATTTAAATTATTAATTTTAAAATTAATTAAAATTACGTAAACTGAAAAATTTCAAATTAAACATTCAAAACGATCTAATCGCAACGCAAACACCCTACGCATTGCACGCCCATGGGCCGTACGCACACAGCCATCGCTGGCCATGTGCGCGCAGCCCATGCGCTCGTCGCATAGCTGCTGCATCTTCCATCGCAAGCCATCGCACGCTATGGTGCTCGCTGCGCGCGCGCCAGCGCTCGACGCACGCGAGCCATCGCTCGCTGTGCGCGCGAGCCAGCGCTCGCTGCGCGCGAGCCATTGCTCGCTGTGCGCGCGACATCGCTCGCTGTGCGCGCGACATCGCTCGCTGTGCGCGCGAGCAACGCTGGGCGCAGCGCTCGTGGCACGCGAGCTTGCGCTCGCTGCGCGCGAGGCTGCGCGCTCTTGCGCGAGGCAGTGCGCGTTGTGGCGCAGCTCGCTTGCTGCCCACACGCGACTGCCTTGGCTTGCCTTTCGCCCATGCCCATTTGTTCATAGCTCGTGGCCCACGACACAAGGCAGGGCTGCTGCCTTGTGCTCGTGCACCACGCCCTTGCTCATTGCATTTGTGCCGCACGGGCGACGAGCTCCCTTGCTCGTCGTCGCATGCCCGCACTTTACAACACCCCTTAAGGGTAACACGAAGCGTCCATTGCTTTGTGCGTGCAAGTTATATGAACGAATCGCATAAAAATTTAAAATTTATATTTAAAATTAATGACAAATTAATAAATAATATTAATTTCATAATTTTAGGGCGAAAAAATCGAAAATTTATTATTCAATTGATTTCCGATTGTCATGGATTCAAGTCTAGGTCATAAAAATTTAAAATTTATCATAAATTTACAATTTTTATGGTGGTTTTTAATCATAGGTTTCTAATTAAATTATAATTAATTATGAAAATCAAATTAATTCTAAATTATTCTAATTTTCAACAAATTAATCATAATTACAAATTAGATTGCATAATTAACAAGGCTAGGCATTCAAACTTGTTAAACATATACAGTAGGTCAATCAAAAATTCAAGATTTATCAACAAGAATGGCAAATATTTAATTTAACATCTTAAATTTACGAAATTTTGCATTCGAAAAACTAAAACCTTCGAAAAGTCATAGTTAGGCTTCGAATTTGAGAATTCTGGGTTCGGCAGAAAAAAACTATTTTTGTCAAAATTTTAGAATGCCTTTTACATGCGGAATTGACACAAAAATCACTCGATTTGGATGAGTAACGAAGAAACTGCCGAAAAACTGCGTACGTATATTTAAATAAACGCAATTTGCAATTAATTAACAATTACGAAAATTAATCACCCCTTTTAATTCTTACAAATTTGTAATATTTAACCATGTTCATGCAATTTAGATTATGAAAATAATAAGGGGCTTCTGATACCACTGTTAGGTTATGATACATATGATATTACATAAATCATGCGGAAACAACCATTAACCCAAGGATACATATTATTTACACATAATCATATAGCATAATTTAGATGCATACTCTTTGTTGCGTGCCCTCCCTAGCTGCGCCCGAACCGAACAAGAACAAGTCTTTAGGACTCCAAGTGTCGTCCCTCCGTAGATATTCCACAGCACGTCCGGATCCGCCTTAAGATTGACCAACTAGAATCGCCCTTAAGGTACTAGAATTTTCGGCACTTTTGAGCAAGATGTGTGACTGAATTTTTCTCTCAAAAACTCACTTTGAATACTTGAAACTCGTTATAAATTGTGAACCCAGGCCACGTATTTATAGGGGTATGGAAAGAGAATTGGAATCCTATTAGGATACGAATTAATTAAATTAGAATTATAATAAAACTCTTATTTAATTAATTTATCAAATAGAATTAGGAATTTAATCATTAACCGAACTCTGCACGTTTTAGGAATCGTGCATGAACACAAACTCACACACACACACACGGCAGCCACGATGGGCCGCCCATGCGCGTGCGTGCGAGCAGCAGCCCACGCAGCGAGGCCCACGCAGCCGTGGCCTTGGCGCGCGTTGGGCCTGCCTTGCGGTAGGCCAAGGCGCTGCCTTGGCTGGGCTTGTGGCGCGCGTTTGGCTTGCTGGGCGATGGCCTGGCTTCGAGCTGGGCCTTCGTCCGGCAGGCCTCGTCCGATGCTAATTCGTACGATACGCTTCCGATTAAATTCCCGGTTCCGAAATTCATTTCCGATACGAACAATATTTAATATTTCCGATTCCGGAATCAATTTCCGTTTCGAACAAATATTTAATATTTCCGTTTCCGGAATTATTTTCCGATTCCGATAATATTTCCGATTCTGACAATATTTCCGTTTCCGGCAATATTTCCGATTCTGGTAATATTTCCATTTCCGATAATACTTTCCGATACGTACCATGTTTCCGTTTCCGGCAACATCTACGACTTGGATAATATTTACATTTCCTATACGATCCATATTTCCGTTTCCGGCAATATCATCGTTTTCGGAGTATTCATTTCTTGCCTGTGACGATCTCAGCTCCCACTGAAACCAAGATCCGTCGATTCCGAATATCCATAGATGGAGTATTTAATGCCATTAAATACTTGATCCGTTTACGTACTATTTGTGTGACCCTACGGGTTCAGTCAAGAGTAAGCTGTGGATTAATATCATTAATTCCACTTGAACTGAAGCGGCCTCTAGCTAGGCATTCAGCTCACTTGATCTCACTGAATTATTAACTTGTTAATTAATACTGAACCGCATTTATTAGACTTAACATAGAATGCATACTTGGACCAAGGGCATTATTTCCTTCAATTCGTCCACTTCTATCGGACGGGGCGTCCACCCTCAGCGGACAGGCTCGCCCACCTTCAGCGGGCGGGGTCTGCGTCACTAATCGCGCAGGTCCTTAGTCCCTTCAGCGATAACTTTTTCTGGTTCCCCTTTTCCAAAAATCAAAGGATTGATTTTCCGTTTTCCCAAAAAAAGCAATGTGCTGGATTTTCCTTCGTTTTACGTCCTATAAAAACAAGGGGGTTTTCTCGTTTAGCTAACCTTAAAAATGAGAATCTTTTAAAACGTTTTACCTCGTGATTGGGCTTGGCCAGGCCTACTTACACTTTATAGCTTTGATTTCGAAAACATCTTAGATACTTCCAATGACAAAGTGAGGGAGTTTCTATACTAACAGTTAACAAATTCCAATGACACGTGAGGAATGTGTTAACACTTTAAGTGATGACCCTTAAGTCAAATGTTATCACTCGGGGGCTCGTGAGACCCTCGGAAAACAGGTCACATACGCCATGGCTTGTGTGACGCACCCCGTCTAGTACTTTGACCATCGTCTCATCTCGAGACTCAGTCAAAGTGGGGGCTAACTGTAGACACCTACTTTTGTCCCCATTCCCGAAAGGGAAGGTTCGATGATGAGAACATAAATCTCCACTTGGCAACGCATCTCCTATAAAATAAACGAATCTCAATCACCTTTTCATTTCAGCCAAAACTGCTATTTATGGAAACCTGCTAAGAATGGTAACTGCCGTAAAAGGTAGTTGTTAAAAGTGGCAAAATCGTAAAAGATAGAAACCTGTCAGAATTAGGTGTTGCACTCCAACATAAATCCTAAAAGAGATAGAATTTGCATTCCTGGTGTAATTCAAAAATAAGAGTTACGTATTAATTAAAATCCTAACGAACCTAGAGTTCGTAACGGTCCCAGACGCATTCCGTCATAAAGTTAATACGCACTAAAAGACTCGGATAAATCTCAAAAGCTCCGTATTATAAGATTCCAAATCTGACAAAGAACTCGGCCCAGATCCCATTTTCAACGCCTGGATCTGGGCGCCGAAGATCGCGCTGAAAATGCCTGGGGCCGTGTCGTCTCCGAATTCTTTTTGGATTCGTATTCTAAAAATCTATCTTTCCACAAACTCTTTCCCTATAAGTACAACCTCAAAACCGACGTGAAAAGGACACAATTCCATAACCTGAGTATTGACTCTAGCCTTAAGCCTAGCCTCACGCTGCGAAATTGATCCGGCGTTCTGTCGCAATCGACCCAAAAGTCGAACAGAACGCGTCCTTCCCCTTGTAGCTGATGAATTAAGCCTAAATACTGGAACATTGCTTGGAAACCCGAGATTCGTTAAATAAAAGGAGAAATAGCAAAGCCAAGTGGTTAGTTTTCTGAGAACCGTAACACACCTCTCAAGGGTGTGTTATAATGTGTCCCTCATATGATTTAATCGCTTTCATCGCCCTTTTATAAAATCGTCAAACTATTAACTTGATTGATCTATCACGCCTAATACGATAATACCTTGGACAATTGAATTATCATGCTAGGTACCTTAAATCAATCTAAATAAGATAATCACGATCGATTTAGTATTATGTGTTGCATATTGCTAAAATCAATTCAGAATAGTTTAATAGTTTAACGCATGTCCCTTCAATTATTTATGCTGAGCTAGTAAGGATAACCTGCCTCTGGAGTTATCGATGAGCACTCCTCTCGGTAGTTACAGTCCCCCGAACTCTCAATCTCCGCCCTGCGGGTGTACGTTGAGCGATCCCCACACCAGGGATCACAAGGGAACCTATGGCCGTCGTGGTCGAACATAATTGCACTCCCTTTATGTCACGATAATCGGGTTTTGTCAGTTTTTCTCATTGTCGTTAAAAACTGAATGGCGACTCCTATATTACTAGTCGATTGGGTGTAAACTCACAGGAAATCCAATTACACTTGATCAAACAACGTCACGCCCACGAGGGACGAGGTCACGCATTATCCTCGTGCTTTTTCGACCCCCTCACACAAGCCGAGGCCACAAGCCAGAACTACTTCACCGAAGACTGGCACGCGATGCCTTTCACTTACCCACCTCCAGCAGAAACCGAGGGCAACAACTTAACCCGGTCTGGAAGAGTATATCAACCGGACATCGCCTACCACCCGTGAGCGATATCCCGGTTCGGCAAAGCACCGAGCACACTTTGCTCAACACCATAGACGGGGTTATAGAAGATCCCTTCCTGAGACAGCTAACCAAGACTAAGGCAGAAATAACCATTTAAGATCTAATGTACACCTTAAAAGTGCACCATGACAAAGTGATCAGGTCCCTTGACCACGCTTCAGTCCCCACAGATATCACTCCGGATTCGCTAGCAAACCAAGTTACTGGGGACTTGGAAGACCGGGAAATAGTAGTTACCGAAAAGGACTTACCCAAAGAAGGAGGCGCCCATAACAAAGCGCTTTACTTGGTAGTCAGATGCTATGGCCAAAACATTCCACTCGGACTGGTAGACAACAGCTCAGCCGTAAACGTTTGTCCACTCCACACGTCCCAATTCCTAGGCTTGAAGGACACTGATCTTCATCCATCTAATCAAGGAATAAGAGCCTACGACAACTTCAAACGAGCAGTGTACGACAAGATTAAACTCACCGTATAAACCGGACCTGTAGCAAGGACTACAGAGTTTCAAGTAGTGGACATCAAGCCCACATTCAACCTCCTCCTAGGACGCCCATGGCTCCACGACCTAGGAGGTGTATCTTCCACTCTGCACCAAATGGACCACAACGGAGTAACAATATCCTTCGACGCCCTGCCTCTCGATGTCAGCTATTCTATGTCAGCTATTCTATGACTAAGACTTGTACGGTTTCCAAATGGACGAAACCGTCTTGGACATTGAGGCATATGATCCAACATTCTTGGATCCTAGATCATCACAAATCATACCAAAAATGATGCTATCCCAGGGATACTTTCCAGGGAAGGGATAAGGGGAAGAGACATGAATTATCTCCCCTTACCTATGTTCTCCCCATTATTTGGTTTAGGCTACAAACCACAAAAGGGAGAGGTTGACTTACGCAGAAACCAAATGCGTATAGAAAGGATATGATCCGAAAATCGGGGAGTCGAAGAAAAGCCCACCCTGCAACCATACTAGCTGACTTTGAACGGTATGTTTGTGCGGGAAGGAGAGGACTACCCCTGTTACGGTTTCCCGGAACCATTAATTAGCAATGGCACCCAGAAAACCGGCTTCGAAATTTTCCGCAACTGCGACCTCTCGAGCGAGGCACTATACCTCGCTCTAGACGGACTTGAGAACGAGCTATCCATGGAAGAGCAGGCTTTGCAATCATTGTTCGATGAATTGAAGCCATTCGAGGAGGAATCCGACCTGATCACCTTGGCTCTGCAAGATAAAATCTTCGATCCAATCTAGTTAATCGTTGCATCGCCGCTCACTGCCGTAGGAAATAAAGAGGGTTGGCGCCGGACTGTCAAATGGACCAACTCCAAGGGGATCAATTTTGAAATGACTATCAGAGAAGAGCCGGAATCCTTCGCCAGCGAACCTGCCACCGAAATAGAACCTCAGGGTCCAATCTGAGTCTTAAGACTAAAGTAGCGGTAACCTAAGCCTGTTTGAGTCAATTCCAATAAATTTCGGACGTTGCTCCCCGGGAAACCTTAGATAGACATACTCTTTACTTTTCCTAGTTTGTTTTCAGAATTTTAATCTTATTTTCTTCAATAAATTTAGCAACATCATTCAATTCTCTACACTACTGATCAAGTGACAAAAGCTATCTTCTTGTGAGTAAAATAAATAAAGGCCCACTTTAGGTCCAATATACGGAGACTTACTCAGTTGATCCGTAAATGACTTAAGACGAACCAAACATTCGGTCGGAATAAATGGTCAATCGACAAGGAAAAATAAACAAGCAAGGATCTCAAAGAAACCGAGATCACATATTCGCTAGAAAATAACAACGCTTCTAATCCAAACGCTGGAAATATCTAGCGCTTCACACATCTCAGCAGAAAACTCACATTTCTTAATTCGATCTTATTCTGGCCTATTTTATTATAAATAGGGGCTCTAAATTCCGGAAAATAACAGATATTCCTAGCCTAAAACTCTAAGCTTGAGTATTGACCTAAGATTTTCTATGTACGTATTCGTGTGTCTGCCGCATTAACACTCTGTTAAGTAGACCGTGCCCGCACGACCACCTGAATCAGTCCGAATACTGCCAAAGTTCTGCCCAGTCTCAACCCAACCCTTAAGCCTAAAACATACAAAAACTCCGGAAGAATCCCGTCCCGCAGTCAGTCAGTCATCGGAAAGTTCGAAGGCCAAACGGAAAGGTAGTAAATTCAAGTGGTAAGTGTTCTTGAGAACCGCAGTATAGCCTACGCTATACCGTAACTTGAATCTATATTTTACAGGTTTCTTCACCATATAAATCTGTTCACTTTAATCCGTTATATTAATCACGCCTAAATCGAATAATTCTTGGACAAACCGGTTTATTACTAGGAAGCTTGAATTAACCTAAATCAGCGTTTTGACATCTGTTTAGTAATATCTGTGCATTAAAATCGATCCAGAGTAGTAATGTAGCATAACACATGTCCCGCCTTCGCCGCATTGAACTAGTAAGGACCCCCGCGTGGGCTAATGCTGGGCACTCCTTGCATTAGTAGACGTCCCCCGAATTCTCAATCCCTCGCAAAGCATAGTATGGGTTAAAAATTCTTAGTGCACAATTAAAGAAAAAAATCTTGCAAAAAAAAATACACGAAAAATGACACGAATATGTGCGTAGAAAACCCTAAAGCCTTGGAAAATTCTAGCGCTCATCAGTAAAGCGCTAGAATTTTCTGGCGCTCAGACTAAAGTGTCCGAAATTTTTCTGCACTTTCACAGAAAATATTTCGAACACTTGGGGGGTACATTACCGCATAAATTCGTACAAATTTTCTCGTGCAAACTTATTTAAGGAATTCACAACGCAAAATAAAAGCTCATTCACATTTATTTTGCTTGATCCTTAACCAAAACTACGCGCGATTAGATTCTAAACTAAATTTACTTAGGGAAAATACGTAGGAAATCCTAAAAATGGATTCGGTCCAAATAATTTGCAATAATATACAAAGTTGCTAAAACAAACACTGTAGGGGAATACAGTTAAATACATATAACATGTGCGGAACAATCCCCAAATCCAGGAAACATGTATAAAGCACAGATTAAGCAAACTTACATTTGAAGCGTATTTTTCCGAGTTTATGATTCACAAACACTAACTGAAAACTCCAATCGTCGTTCCTCTATTTGGTTTACCGACACGTTCACATCCGTCTTGAGATTTGTAGCTTAGACATTGCTCAAGAGTTTGTGCTTTTGGGAAGAACACATCCATGGAGGCTAAGAGAGAATTAGGGTTTCTCTCTCCTCCTTATGGTTTGATGTGTGTAACTGAATTTTGGCATTAGAATTAGGAAAACATAATAGACTAGGTTATATTAATAACCTATTAAGTGAGCCAAGCCAACCGGCCAGCAAGGCCCAATACCGAAGCCATGCACAAGTGCGCAGCACACAGCACGCAGTGGGTTGGGCCTCGCTGCTGCTGTTGCTGTTGCTTCTTCGTGCGTGCACAACCAAGGGAGCAAGGCCATGGGCCTTTGCTCCTTTCTCTTTGCTCGTGGGCTTACATTCGTGTTTGCTTTATTAAATTATCATTCGATAATTCATTTATTGTTTCGTACTTGAAGATCCATTGTCGTACGATACGATTATTCGTTTCGCCTAGCTTACGAATATATGCAATCACGATATACGATTTCACGATCTAATGTTAAATCGCATAATTATGTTTTCTGAACTAATTTCCCGAAAAGCTATTAAATGAATAACCGATTTATTTAATCCTATGATCTGTTACATGCCAATGGTGTGACCTATATGTTCAGTCAAGAGTAAGTTGTGAGCCTAATATAGATTAGAACTCACTGATCGGAAGCATTGCTCCAGCTAGCTGTTCCGATCACTTGATCTCACTGAATTAATTGTTCGTAATTAATCTGAACCTTGGTATTAGATTAATGCACCTTGGGTGAAGGACACATTTCCTTCAGTCTCCCACTTGTCATTCAGACAAGTGTGAATTTCGATTCCTTTGTCTCTTGGTGTTACTTACTGAACATAAGGTAAGATCCAAGCCATCCTTATTAGGTCCAGAAGTGTTTCTCAAATTACCGAGTTCAACTGTTAAAATTTTATAAAAGGTTAAGCCTTAACCATTCTGAGCACGACCATGCATTTTCACAGTACCTAACTCTTCGAGAGGCCTTGTACAACAAAAACACCATATCCTATCAAATATAGGACGACAATCCCTTCTTGTAACTTACGATCAACTTACTTTGATTCATAGTACACCCAATAAATGCTTTTATAGCCTCCTTTTAGGGTGCGACTTTTAGCGAGCATTAAAGCGAACTAATTCTCAAAGAAGCAGCCGTAACTACTCAGGTTCTGAGGAATAGGTTCCAATCACCATTAATGAGAACTACTTATGACATGACTTTAATCTCTTAAAGTGCTCTCATGGTCAATCCGATACAAGATCCAATAAGTATCTATGCAAATGAGTTCTGACATCCAGTCCATCTAGTTCAAGAAACAGAACTATAAATCAACTTGCAATCTAAGCTTCATTAGCCATTGGTCGTCCAACCTTTCAATGACCTGGATTCGGGATCCTTTTTTGATTTCAATATTCAAGTTCACTTATGGGTGTTTCTTTGACAAAGAATCCATCTTGACATCCCGGCCATTTGAATGTTTTGAATCACTTGGACTTCATCGTTTAATACTAAACCAAGATCAAATGATCTATGAAATGCAATTTCATAAATGATAAATGTTTAAACCAAATGCTTACCAATTTGTGGGCCTCTAACCCAAAATCAAGCATTTAATGTTTTACAGATATAGGCCTTTCACCCAATACTTAATACATTCATGGAACTCAAACTTGATTCTATTTCTGCATATGAGTGTTGTATCTCATTCGATGCAGAGGTTTAGTTTATCATACTTTGCTATTCTTAGCATCTTTTCTATCGAAAGACTTTCGATGTAAGATGAAATGATCTTTGAATATGTTTATAGAATGATCTAGTCTTTCATTTCCGTTAGAATGATTCTCATATTCCAAATAGAAAATTATCCAGATAGCAGACTTGTAATCAACCTAAGTTCATTGAAGAACTCCCACTAGAAACAATTCCATTTCAATGCTTCTTAGGCGATAATGAATTCATTTCAATTATGTAAAAGTGCAAATGATGCTATCCTTTTGGAATACTCCAACCAGTTCATAGAGATGTGGGAGATACATCTTTCAACTGAGAACTTGGAAACTAATCATTGATTCAGTTTCCCATGCATCACATATGGTTTAGAACCTATGTTACCACCTTTTAATCACGAGGCCTAATTGCCCGTGTACGTTTGTGGTTTGCCTAACAACAAGATTCAACTTTTGCTTAGGAAAATGCATGTAGCACCAAAACTTTAGTTCATGTTCATTTCCTCTTATCAAGTGCTCATCCTACATATCCAAATGTGTTGGATGTTATTGATATTGTTCTAATGATATTTGATCTAGATCAATAAAGATCGGTATAAACTCGTCAGGATCTAATGTTCACTAGTTATCTTGGCGATCTATATATCACATTTATACATGATTGATTATAATGCAAAAACCATTCGCATCTTAAAATCTATCCATGTAACCTTTAGCTTTATTCTATTTCAAGAGATACTGAATCTTGCTAAAATCTTGGCATTGCCATGTAATATAAGGTGAAGGCACCTCTTCAAGGTCCTTCATGTTTAACTTTAGTGATAACAACCTAGATTTATACTTAGTTAAAGCATTCATTACTTAGACTTACTCATATGGGTTGAGAGTCTCTTTTGAGTCTCTCAATTGTGTTTGATTTAGTTATTACTTTTAAAGAATCCAAACAACGCTTTAGATCCTATCCAATAGATCTTTAACCCAGTATATTCTAAGTTTCGCCATGGTTCTAATATTGACAAATACTTTCAAATCTAACCATTTAGAATTTGAATGTCATTTTCAATAGAGGGATATGTATCTCATATGTAGAACCAATAAACATGACTTAGCTCCCACTAAACTCCTCATCTACAAGATGATCCATATTTTAATGAAATTATGATTGCTCAATAGCCTTGTTGAAAGATATGGTCCAATTCCCACTTGCATGCTTTAATCTACGAATAGATTTCTTAAGCTTGCTCTTTTATCTAGCATCCAAAACTTTTACATTGTGTGATGTACACAATTCCTTTCTACAAGTCCAATTGAAGAAGGTGTTTGATTTTCCAATTGCCATATTGCCATATGCAATGGTTGCTAGATTTATCCAAAATAGTTCAAGCATTCCAACTTTGGTGAAAAAGATTTCAACATTATCAACGCCGTGAAGTTGTTTAAAATCTTTAACCACCAATCTAGCTTTTCTTTTGTATGTGTATAAAATATCATCTTTGTATGTTTCGAAAAAATGTTTTCAACCAATGGGAGTGAACCCTTTATGCAAATCAATGTTCATCATTAGAAAACATGTTTGCAACTAATGGGAGTAAACCCTTTATGCAAAACAACCAAATCATATATTTGATTCTTTAAGATGAAGATACTTTGGATAAAATGGCCTCCAACCATTTTATATGGCCTCCAACCATAATTATATTTCTGATGGCCTCAAACCATACTTGGGAAATTTTAATTCATCGTAGCTAACCTGTAACTCGTATGTTCTTGAAGCACTTCTAAAGTCTTCATAGTTTTCATTCCTCAAGATATCTATGTATCTATCTTGGTTGAATTCTATTCCTTATACAATTTACAAAGGTATTGAACATCAAACATTAGTGTCTATAAATACATTACTCAAGTCCTTTGAGTATTAGGATTCTCTTGAAGCACTTCCAAAGTCTTCTTGAAGCTCTTCCAAAGGCTTCTAAGTACGGAGCTTTTATAAAGACTCCTAAGTATCCTACATTTGTTTGTTGCTTGACTCGAAGTTCACTTCGAGGCTATTTTTTCTCCCACTTGCCTTTTTGGAAATATGATGGTTTCCTAAAAGACATTATCTAGAGAAACAACCATATGTTCTCAGCTTTGTGGTAGAATCAATACCATTGTTTCTATGAGTCGCTCATAAAGAAACATATATCTATTCTTGAGTTTGTTTGATGTAAACACTAACCCCCACTGGGTTTGACAACCCTAGATATATATACTGAAAAGATGTACTGAACCGAAGTTCAATCCTTATGACATCTTATCCTTAGCTTTCACAACCTTGTTTAGTGTGAAAGTCACTTGAGAGTGTAATTAGAAACTACATAGGAAAATAGTCGTGATTATCATTAATCGAACAGATTCCGATTTCTCCATTTGGACTTACCATATTCTTATAGATCTACGATTGTTATAATGCCATATAAACAATCTAGATAATCTTTCTTGGCTCATACAAACATCACCTTGACCCAGCCTAGATGTTCCAAAATTCTTGCCAAGTTGATTTTATACCCTTTTGTGAATCGCATTGAAGCATTTCACATATATTTCACTTTAAGAAATATAGCCATATTTTCTCAAGTCCGGGTGAAATAGATAAGTCATAAAATCCATCTTTGGCCCATGAACATAATTGTCTAGATCCTTCTAACAATAGTCCATTTCAATGTCATGTTCAACAAGAAAGACCCACGTGTCTTAAATTAAACAACTTTCAGAAATCCATGCCATGGAATCTTAGAATGTTGTCTTGTTGATATGGTCGTATGACATTGCCAAAGATACGTGGAACACAAATCAAAATATTTTATTTGAACCTTTTGAAGTTTGAGTGTGAAGCGATTTGTTTGTTTATTAATCAATCATATGACTCAACCCTTAAATGACCATTTCATTCAAATAAACACTCAACGAATGTTTTTGTTTACTTTAAATGTGAGTCTTTATGTTGTCCAAACAAAAATTGTTTATGATGATTAATGGAACATAATGCCACTAAGTTCCAGCCTTTAGAAGGACTTTAAAACAAACATGATGACCCTACAATTAATGTAGCACAACGTTGCTTCATTTCCCACTTGTAGGTCAATAACCAGACTTAGCTCCCGGAATTTGAGTTCTTAACAAGATTTAGAACCTCAAGCGGTAATCTAATACCATAGGAGTTTCTTTTCTAAGCCATTTCTCTTTAACGCAAACTTTTTAGGTAGAAATTGAATCTTGAATTCATTTCTTTTGTTCCCGTTTCCTATCCTTTCTAGCACGCTTTTCTTATAGTCCAAAAGATTTTACTCTTTGCTTGATCTTCTTACTTTGTTATGCTTACAAAGCCCCTTTCTTTTATTCACTTTGAATTACAACATCCAATGAGTCTAGTTCATTTATCGAATCAATAGAAAATTGGTTGTTAACCATTGGTTATACATGAGTCTTTAACTCAATACTTCATTATTCCAAAACTACCTAGTATTCTGAATATATGAGGTCCAATTGGTCTTCAAATTTTTAGTTTGAAAACAACCATGAAGATCACTATAAGAAAATAGCATTCAAGATACGATCTCATTTCCTTTTCTTTGGGAATCGCTCTCAAAATTAGTTACCAATCGATCGAGGAAATATCGCAGTTCTATTATCCGAACACAATAAAGTTGAAGATTTACAATTCTACAAAATGAACTAGCACAGAAAACATTTATCATACTTTAATAACTTGAAATAAAAGCATTCACGCAATCATTAAAGATATTAAATATTTCATTCCCGCAAAAGAAAAACATGGTCCAAAATGAATGAAACGATTTCAAGACCCTAAAAGTCCTAAATCCTTAAGCATCTTTGGCATGTTTTAAGTCTTTTAAGATTCTAGGTAAGAAAAACCTATTGCTAGTAATCTCCAAATTACTCTTGGTTAATAAATTAATACCATAATTTATCCCTTTGCCACAACATATGCCATTGTTGTTTGAGTTAAAACCACAATCAACGTGTTCCTTTGGGATACCTTACCATCTAAGTCAACTAAAATAGCACCTCGCTTTGGCGGAAACCTACTACGTTAGATCCTTAGATTTTTATAAGTGCTTGATTTGGAAGGCAATTATAAACTCAATATTACTTTGGACCTAGTTGTTTCTATATTGGTTCGACTATTTAGTGAACTAAATCTAATCGAGCATACAAACAACATTCATGCATAATATACATTCATTCACAAAATATATAGTGCATAAATAAACTTGGTAAACTAGTATGGCCCAAAACTTTTATCTTGAAACATCCAATCTTCTTCACCACCTTGTTTGCTTGGCATCGTCTTGAACTTCATTCAATGCTAACTTAAATTTCTAATCTAGAAATACTTGAAATAATTAAAAATTACATCAAAATTTCAATGGTGCGCAGACCATATTTAAAACTTTACATTCAAAGATAAAACAGTTCGTAGACTGTATTTAACTATCCTAGATTGGCCATACTAGTCACTTGGAGTACCTGCATTACATAAAATATACATTCTATGCATTCATCCATCTGTGTCCTAAAACGAATGGCCCAATTAAATTATGCAAGTATTTACGTGATTTATTTAAAAATCACGTTCACATAAACGCGTCCTAAAAGATTAATCAATTTCGAATTAATCCTTAGAATTTATTCTAATCAAAATTTAATTTAATTAAAATAAAGTGCCCGACGAAAATATTTAAAATAATTATTTAATTTTAATTTCATTAAGCGGCTCCCACTTAAACCAATATTTTATTTCGGATAATTTAGTATTAAATATTTAATTAAACTCACGGTCCGGACCAAGTTGAATAAAATAATTAATTAATTATCCCCGATAGCCATTTTAATGCAAATATTAATTGTAAAGCCCAACGAACAAAAATTGCCAAATATTGTGCAATGCGGGCTAGGCTTGCGCCCAGCCCAACAATGCCATGTGCGTTGTAGTCGTACGAGGCCACGAGGCCCATCGCCCATGCCTCGCAAGCCCCATCGCACACCATCGCTGCCATCGCTGCTCGTGGCTTGTTGATGTGCTTGTGATGCTCGTCGCTCCACGCAAGGCAAGGCAGCCATCCCCTTTGCTTGCTCGCAGCTTGCAAGCTAAGGCAGTGGCCTGCCTTGCTCGCTCCCTCGGCCAGCGCATGCTGGCACGCCAGCTCGCTTGTTGTCTATCGCGTCGTTGCATCACACGCACCGCACACCTCTTGTCTCGTGCCTTTGGTTCGTGCCATACGAACCAACTAATTAAAACGGCGAAATGAAGGACCCTGCTAACTCAACTGAGGCTGCGGCACCCCGAATGGGCCAGTATAACTCCTCCTATGCCCAGTCGGTGGCCGCACGGGTCTCTTATCCAAATCAATATCTGAAAAGCGCGGCCTAGCATGAGACACGGAGGCACCACGGTCGCCCTCAAAAGAGTGTCGATCCCTCCGAGCAGTCCGCACAGTCTCCTGTAAGCGGGCATGCGGCGCCCCAGTTTGCGAAATCGAGATACGAGTCAGCACATGTATAATCAACTGACAAACCGAAATAAAACAACCAGGCACCATACCTGAGTCGAGTTCAGGTTGTTACAAGAAAGAGCCGCCCGAGCTGAGGACAACACGACCTTCAACCAGTTGACCACTCGGACTACTTGGTTGACCATCCTAGCAGGCACCTGAACAGAAAGACGTCAGTCATCAAACATAAAGTATGTAATAAATATGATTGCCAGGCAAGCAAATATCATACCACACGAGCATCCCCAGAGACCAACGGGTGGAATCCCTCATCATCAGGGATCACAGGCACCTCCTCCGTGATCCTAGAACGACCCGCCGTGGTATAACGAATAACGTAGTCTGGCGGCACTCAACCGCCGAGATCAGTAGGCTCAGGCTACAACACAGACAAACAACAAGCAATGCACCAAAAACACCTACATTGTGTACCCAATACCAATTCATAGGCACACTTGGGGGCTAATTTTGAACAAGTTCAAAATTTCCTAAAACCAACATACTTGCAGAAATTGACATGCCTAGGCACTCATACATGTTATAAACATCACATACAAGCAAACAATTGTAAGAAATTGGGGCAAGAATAAAAAATCCCAATTCAATTTGGGCATGAAATTTCATACGAATTTCTACTCAAAATTAAGCCAAAACTTAAGTTAAACGCAAAATTAATTACATATACGTGATCTAAAGTGAATTGGGAACAATTTTGGTGAAGAAAGAAAGTAAATCCAAGCAGAATTGCTCGTGAATAAAAATGTCAATATTTCGTATTCCATATTCCTTCATTTCGTATTCTGTTTCGGGGTTTATTCATTCCTCGTTAAGAAAAATGTCAATATTCCGTATTCTATATTCCGTATTCCGTCATTCTGTATTCTGCTTCGAGGTTTATTAATTCCTCGTTAATAAAAATGCCAATATTCCGTATTCCGTATTCCGTCATTCTGTTTCGAGGTTTATGCATTCCTTGTTAATAAAAATGTCTATATTCCGTATTTTGTATTCCGTATTCCATCTTTTCTGTTTCGAGGTTTATTCATTCCTCGGTAATAAAAATGTCAACATTGTGTATTCTGTATCGTATTCTGTAATCCGTCATTCTGTTTCAAGGTTTATTAATTCCTCGTTAATAAAAATGTCAATATTCCGTATTCCGTATTCTATATTCCGTATTCTGTATTCTGTATTCTGTGATCCGTATTTCGTTTTCATTCTGCATTTTGTATCCGGTTATCGTCCCGTATTCTGCCATCATTCCACTTCCCATATTCCGTTCTCAAAAGAAATCAAGTTACATATCCGTTTTCAAAAAAACCATGTTCCTCCATTTGAACGTCTTCAATGACTTTGTGAGAAGTCGATTCAAGTCAATGGGTTCCCGATGACTCGTGAGGGAACTATTGGCATTTCTAGTGATGACCCTTAAGTCAAATATAATTATTCGGGGGCTCGTGAGACCCTTGTTCGGACTTGGTCTTAACCAGACTAGGTTCTAGACACACTCCGTCTACCAATACTTTAATTATCGTCTTTCTCGGACTCAATCAAAGTGGGGGCTAACTGTAGATGCCTGCATTTGTCCCTAGGCCCGAAACGGTATGTTCAATGATGAAACCAAACACCGCTTGACTAAGCTTTCCTAAATATGCAGCGAACAATCCATGACTGACTGATAATCCCGTAAACCATATTTCCGTTTTTAGAAACTACTATTTTTAATAATTGTTATGCTTAAATGTTGCCCTGAATAGTAACCGTATAAGATAAAGATCTGAGTGTTTAAGTCGCATTACGATTTGTCGTCGGATAAAGGATAAGAGTAGCATCCCAACTCATATTCTAAAAGATAAAACCGTGAGTGAGATTCGGGTAAAAACCGGATAAATCTGGAAATGTGAAGTTAAACAACAGCGCTAGAAAATTATAGCGCTGGCATTGTACGCGCCACTTATTTCCAGTGCACAAATCCAAAGCGCCATTATTTGCTGGCGCTGCCATTTATTTCTCACACAATCACGCAAGATAAAGTTTTAATCCAGCTGTAAGCAAACACATCTGACGCTAACATGTGAAGCGCTAGAAAATAACAGCACTTCTGATCCAAACGCTGGAAATTTCTAGACCTTCACACATCTCAGCAGATAACTCACATTTCTTAATTGTATCTTATTCTGGCCTATTTTACTATAAAGAGGGGTTTTAAATTCCGGAAAATAACGGACATTCCTAGCCTAAAACCCTAAGCTTGAGTATTGACCGAAGCTTTTCTCTGTCCCGTATTCGTGTGTATGCCGCATTAACACTCTGTTAGGCAGACCCTGCCCGCACGACCACCAGAATCAGTCTGAATACTGCCGAAATGCTGCCTAAGTCTCAACCCAACCCTAAAGCCTAAAACATACAAAAATTCTAGAAGAATCTCGTCCCGCAGTCAGTCAATCGTCGGAAAGTTTGAAGGAAAAACGGAAAGCTAGTAAAGTCAAGTGGTAGGTGTTCCTGAGAATCGCAGTATAGCGTACGCTATACCGTAACTTGAATCTATATTTTACAGCTTTCATCACCATATAAGTTTGTTCATTTTAATCCGTTATATTACTCACGCCTAAATAGAATAATTCTTGGACAAACCGTTTTATTGCTAGGCACCTTGAATTAACCTATTGGCGTTTTGACATATGTTTAGTAATATATGTGTATTAAAATCAATCCAGACTAGTAATGTAGCATAACGCATGTCCCGTCGTCTTTGCATTAACCTAGTAAGGATATTCGCGTGGGCTAATGCTGGGCACTCCCCGTATTAGTAAACGTCCCCCGAATTCTCAATCTCTGCTCCCCTGGATGTACGTTGAGGGATATCCTCATCAGGGATCACAAGGGAACCTATGGCCGTGTGAGTCAAATATATTTGCACTCCAGGCATATCACAATAATCGGGTTTTGTCAGTTTTCTTAAACTGAATGGCGACTCCTATAGACTAGTAAAAAGAGGCTAACGCCCACACTTAGTTATTATTTACTTAATATGCTTGACACATCCAGAGGGGAAAAGTCGTGCGGGCCGTATACTCTTTTAGAGGCGCCCTGCCGTGTTTTTCGACCCCCTCACAATATGTATATTTCATAACTCTCACGTAATCAAACTACTGGTTGAGACTGTATTTCAAAAACACTCTTTAAGAGTTTTTATAATATCTCATAAATGTTATGATATTCATATGCAAACCTTAAAGGGCCAGTTGTTTAAGAACGTCATGTGTAAGTTCTTTAGGAACTTTTCTTATTTGCATGATGCATAACATGCTATTAAATTAACATTGTATACTTCTCTTGCAAGAACTATCCCAACGGAGTAAGAATCTCCTCTTATAAATTTCTATCAAAGTTGCAAATTTGTCTTATTATGCTTTGGATGCATATTCATGTACGTCATGTTAATAATTTAGAAACTTTTGCATACAATATAAAATTTATAACTGGATAAATCAAAATCATACAATGATTAAAAAAAATATAAAACAAATTAAGTGTATGTTGAATGATGCGTTTACCTATTAACTATACATGCATATGAGTGTGAGACTCAAAATGCAAAACACTATACAGTGTGGATATTTCAAATCTATAACTTATTGGACTTCAGGTCCATGAGCTCATTTCATCATCTTAGTTATGTTTACATCAAAGTCCACTTTCTCGCATATGCATTATATTTCGGTTTCCATTATATACCGGTATTATCAAAATTATTCAACATATACTTTGAAATGATATCTGAATACATATTCAATAGGTACCATTCATCTTTTCTCATGGGTCATCTATTATAGTTTAGATATCTATACCACTTCAAGGGTATTCCATACACTATGTTTTAAGTGTTTTCTTTCTCAAGAATATTATCAACTGCACTATCTTGCCTTTTCATATAATTAAATCTATATCGCACTATGTTGGAACCATACATATAATCTACACTTCAGGTGAAGAGATTTAAATATATATTGGCAAGATATATATTTCTCAATACTTAATATATCTATCATCGGGCACTATGAACACTATACACTTGTATGCCTCTAAACATGTAACAACTTAACACAGTCAAGTTATAGACATTTATGTCCAAACATACTTCGAGGACATAAAGTTGGCATGTAAACTTACTCATTTGGGGATCAATTAATTATCTTCCATTTTGCCAAATAATTGTAATTCGTCTCCCCTTAAGTTGGGAAAAAAATTTCAATATATTATGGGGCATAAAATCCTTCACCAACTAATAATACACTTTTCAACGTTATTTTGATAAATGTTTCATGCTTTTGTTCTCTTATGGAGATTAACATTGATCATGGGGAGTAGATGCATTGTGGAATTGTAATTCTTTGTTCATTTTTTTTTCCATTTTTGTGCTCATATGATTGCCCCAGTCAAGAAATTATGATACTTAAATCAATAAAAAAATACTTGTAAACTTATTGGTGATCTCCAAGTCACCTACTACCATTCTGGTGAAATTCAGGTCACTTACTATCATGGTGAACTTCAAACTGAAGGAAATAATTCCTTTGGTCCAAGTTTGCATTTAATGCATTTATGCTAAGTCTAATTAATGCGGTTCAATATTAATTAACAAGTTAATAATTCAGTAAGATCAAGTGATCTGAATGCCTAGCTAGAGGCCGCTTCAGTTCAAGTGGAATTAATAATATTATTCCATAACTTACTCTTGCCTGAACCCGTAGGGTCACATCAATAGTACGTGAAAAGATAAAGTATTTAGGTGAATGCAATATTCAGTAATTACTCTATTTATGGACATTCGGAAATGATGGATCTTGGTTCCAGTGGGAGCTGAAATCATCAAAAGCCAAAGAAAAAATATTTCCTGAAATTGAAGATATTACTGGAAACAAAAATATGGTTCTTGACGGAAATATGAATATTAACGAAGTCGGAGATATTGCCGGAAACGGAAATATGGTTCGTTTCGGAAAATATTAACGGCAGTAGAAATATTGACGGAATTGGAAATATTGCCGGAAACAGAAATATTACCGGAATCGAAAATATTGTCGGAATAGGAAAAATATAATCGGAAACGATAATATTCTTCGAATGGGAGATAAATTCCGGAATCGAAAAACGAACCGGAAGCACGACGAGCGACAGGCCGGTAAGCGAGCCAGCCCATCGCTCGACCAGCAAGCCCGCATGGCACGACAAGCCAGCGCCAGGCATAAGGCCCAGCGCCCAGCATGGCCTGGCATCCATGGCAGCGTGGGAGACAAGGCAGCGTGGTAGCAAGGCCATCCTTGCGCGCCAAGGCCCAGCCCGCGTGACAACCCCAATAACTTAGGCGCCAAGTTTTCTTGTTTGTCAAGTAACTTGGGCCACAAGTTGTTTGTTTTCCTAATCCTACATAACTTAGAGTTTTAAAACAGTCCTAATACTAAGGTGTTTGGATATTTCTAAAATACTAAGAGCTTAATATTAACTAAAATCCTAATTCTAAAGGATTTAGTAAATCTAATCCTAGTGGGATATGACTACTCTATTCCCTATAAATATGTGATCCATGATCATAATTTATATGACAATATATACAATACATAATACACAACTTGTATTGTATATTCTTGCCTACTACTTACATTAAGTTCCTGAGTGCATAAAACCTTAGACGATATCCTAGTTGGTTGAACCTAAGGCGGATCCGAACGTGATGTGGACTATTTACAGAGGGGCGACATTTGGAGCTCTATACTTGTTCTTGTTCGGTTCTGGGGCAGCTAGGGAAGACACGCATCACATAGTATGTATACTAAATTATGCTAATTGATTATCTGTAATTAATTTGAATTCCTGGCTTAATGGTTTTCCCGCATGAATTAGTGTATTCATAACCTAATAGTGGTATCACGAGCCTCTAATTAATTGCATAGTCAACTATAGCTAACATGGATTAAATTTTATAAATTTGCAAAGACTTAAAGGGGTGAATTAATTTGGTATAATTAATTGCAAATTCATGCGATTATTTAATTATATGTTCGCAGGAATTTTGGCAGTTTTGTCAAAATGGTCGGAATCTTATGTTTTTATAGTGTATTCCGCATGTAAACTGTAATCCCCCATAAATTTATAAACTTTATTAATATATTTTAACGTATAATTAATTATATTTAAATTAAATTGGTGAATTTTAGTAATAAATTTACATATTTAACGTATAGTTATTTTATTTAAATGCATTTTAAATATTTTAATGATTTATGAAATTAAACATTTTTAGCATCATAATTCGAAAACGATTTGAAACATAGGAATACTTCGATTTTAGAAAAGTATTTCTAATCGGGTTTGTACTCAGACACTCTCAAATTGGAAAAGGAATCCTAATCCTAGCCCAATTATTAAAGCCCACAAAATAAATAGACCCCCTAAACCCCAAAGTTTACCCACACAACAAATTCTCTCTCCTCACTCCTCTCAAGTTTCACGTGAAAACCTCCCTCCTATTTTCTTTTCTTCTCCTCCCTCTTTCATGAAACTTTTCTTTTTCCTCTTTGCTGCTCCTCTCACACACAACACCATCAGCAACACGCCACCACCGCTGGCCACCAGCGGCCAGCCGCACCCTCCTTTCTCCTCCCTTCTCCTCCCTTCTCCTCCACGCACAACATCACTCTTCTCTCTTCCCTTCGTGCTTTTCTTCCCTTCCTCACGTTGATGAAGCTGCTCGCTCCGGCCATTGTTCCGCCGTGTCGCCGCCTAACACCGCGCACTGTACTGCCCCTTCCGTCCCCCTCCGGTCGGCGCCGTCACCTCTCTTCTTTTTGGTTAATTCTTAAACTCTTAAACTAATTAATGTTTTAATTACGTTTTATTAATCTAATTTATGTTTTCTTGAATTAATTTTATAATTTTTATAACTTAATTACGAATTTCAGATTATATGTATTATATAATTAAATTATTAAATTTCAGATTCTATAATTTGATTAAAATAAGGGTTTTAAATTATTAAAGCATGAATGTTTAGGGTTTTAATAGTTTCAAATCTTGGTAGGATGATTATAGATTATTAAAGTTATTATTTTATGATTTGAAGCATGTTGGTTATATTTTTGAGTAGTTTGAAACTAATTGTAAAGGGCGTGTTTTAATGGAATTTATGATAATTGGTGATCATTAGTGAAGTAATCACTATGCTAGGAGGTTTAGTAATTAAGTTTTGACATTAGGGAATGTTCTAAATATGTTTAGAAAGGGTTTAAAGTACTCTAATTTTGCTGTAAATTCAAGGAGGATTGATATGAATTTAGAATGGTTTTGTTAGGTGGAGAATTCTCCGTAGGTCACTTTTGAGTTGTTAAAGTGGCCTCGCAATTTGTTTACACAAGGTACGTACATACCTATGTGTTTGTGGATGTGATATTATGAATGAAAACTATGTTGAATTCATGTATGACTTAATTATATTGGAAATTGCATGTTTGATGCCGAGGTATTAACATGTTGAGCATAGAACCTTGTTATGAGATTTATATTATGTTGGCATAAATGATTTATGCAAGTATGTTGGTTGGGAACTTATATTATGTGCATAATGGCATGGATCATGATTGATCATTGTTCCCCTGTTTAGCGTTTTACTACTTTATGAGGACCGTGGACCTTGTTTAGTATGTTGATATTTACACCTATGGAAGGTAGTTAATCATAGTTAAAAGAAGGATTGAATTGATGGGAATTAATCCTATATTGAAAGTTGCGTGATCATTATTTAATTCCAAGATAAAAGAAGTTGTGATTGGTTGTTGATTATGCTATTTATGTTGTTGGGAGTCATAACTATATTAATTGGTAAATCATGTAAAGTGAAACCGGATAACAATAGCTTTAGATTATGCACGTCTGAAGTGACGTATATTTAGGAGTTGGAGTTCATGGTGGTAGCCCATGGCTTTTTCTGGAACCGGATTGATCACCGTGTTCTATTTTATTTAAAAGGTTCCTCGATATCGCCTGTGAGTGTCGCGTATGCGGCATTCACTTGTGAGTGTCGCGTATGCGGCTTTCACTTGTGAGTGTCGCGTATGCGGCTTTCACTTGTGAGTGTCGCGTATGCGGCATTCACTGCCGGTCCCAAGCCCGGATAAAGGAGGAGGGTGCGGTAGGTTGGTGGCGGCCAGCATTAAAACTAAGCCACATATCATGACATGAATCGACAATGGAATATCGTGGGGGCGTCCCCTTCTCAGCGACGCGCTACACCTCTTAAGCCCGGGTGTAGTGAAAAATATGTGAGGGTTGCTAGGTCGTCGCCCAGAAGCGACGCGCCACCCCTACACCTAGGGGTGGTGTCAAATATGCAAGGGTGCGCTACACTTCCTAGGCCCGGGTGTAGTGGAAAATATGCAAAGGTTGCTAGGCCGTCGCCCGGAAGCGGCGCGCCACCCGATGGTGGTGTTAACTATCCAAGGTTTCATGGTAAGGGCAGGGGTATGGGTAAGGGTAGTAGGATGCAATTTGGGACTTGGAACATTGTCTCTTTGACAGGGAGATTAGTCGAAGTAGTAGAGGTTATGAGAAGGAGGAGAATTAACATATTATGTTTGCAGGAGACTAAGTGGGTTGGAAACAAGGCAAGAGAAATAGCTCCATGGGCTTATAAGCTTTGGTATTCGGGAAAAACTAGGGGTAGGAATGGGGTAGGTATCCTTATTGACAGAGATTATACTGATGATGTAGTGGACGTGTCCCGAAAGAGTGATCGAATTATGAGTATTAAGCTTGTGATAGGGGATGAGGTTGTAACTATTGTGAGTGCCTATGCACCACAAGCAGGACTAGATGCGTCAACTAGACAAGAATTTTGGGAGGATTTAGAAGAAGTGGTGCAACGTGTCCCTAGAAGTGAGAAACTGATCATTGGTGGTGATCTCAATGGACATGTAGGCTCGAGTCGCGATGGATTTGAAAGCATTCATGGTGGTTTTGGGTAAGGGGAGCGGAATGAAGCGGGAAATGCTATTTTGGATTTTGCATTGGCATATGACTTGGGTATAATGAACACTTGGTAGGAGAAAAGAGAATCTCACCTAGTAACCTATAGGAGTGGAGATAATGCGAGTCAGGTTGACTTCCTTTTAGTAAGGAATGCTTTTAGACAGTGCTACACCAATTGTAAGGTGATTCCAGGTGAGAGTACAATAACCCAACATAGACTTGTGGTACTTGAATTTCGAGGTAGAAGTTATATAAGAAATAGAAGACCACTAGTGGAGCCTAGGATCAAGTGGTGGAAACTTCAAGGGGAGAAACAACTAAAATTCGTGGAAAAGGTGGCAAGTGAAGGTATTTGGGTCGGGGATATGGATTTGGATATAGACTCATTATGGACAAGAATGGAGCACACCATAAAGGGAGTGCCGAAAGAGGTCCCAGGGGAATCTAAAGGAATCATGCCACCAAGTAAGGACACATCTTGGTGGAACGAAGTTGTGCAACAAGCTATAAAGAGAAAACGAGAATGCTATAAAGAGTTGGGAAATTGTAGAAGTGATGAGAACTACGAGAAGTACAAGGAGGCTAAAAGGGAAGCAAAGAAGGCCGTAAGTGAGGCTAGAGAAAAGGTGAATCAGGATCTTTACGCAAGATTGGATACAAAGGAAGGTGAAAAAGACATCTATAGACTTGATCGAATGAGAGATAGAAAGACGCGAGACATCGGGAGGATTAAATGTGTGAAAGATGTTGATCAAAAAGTTTTGGTGGGAGATAAGTAAATCAAGGATAGATGGAGGTTCTACTTTGATAGCTTGTTCAACGGGGATCAAGGGCGCGATATTGGGGATAAAAATATCCCTAGGGATATGGTTAACCTAGACTTTATGCGAAGAATTCAAAAGAGAGAAGTCGAAATGGCACGGAAAAAGATGGGACGCAAGTGTTGGGGAATACAGTTAAACATAATAACAAGTGAGGAACAATCCCCAAAGCGAGGAAACATGTATAAAGCACAGAATAAGCAAACTTACATTCGAAGCGTGTTTTCCACAATAATCTGTCAACGAACACGAACAAAGAACTCCACTTGTCGTTCCTCTACTTGGTTCACCGGCATGTTCTGATCCGTCTTGGTAATCGTAGCTTAGACAATCATTCAAGAGTTTGTGCTTTTGGGAAGAACACATCCATAGAGGCTAAGAGAGAATTTAGGGTTTTCTCTCTCTTCCTTAGGGTTTGATGTGTGTATTCTAAATTAGGTTTTCTGATTGGAAAACCAACTAGTAAGTGTGGAATATAACCCTAAGGTTATATTTTGTGTAATCGGCTAAGGCACAAGCCCTAACCGTCCACACAAGCCTACACTCACCGAAGCTCATGTGTGCAACAACCAAGCAACGCAGCAGTGGGCCGCGGGCCTTGCTGCTTGCTTGTTGCGCTGCTGCCCAACTGCGCGCACATGCAGTGCCGCGGGCTGGCTCGTTGCTGCGCGCAATCTTGCTGGCTCGTGGGGCCTCGCGCGCATGTGTGCTTGGCTCGACGGGCCGACAATTCCATTGCGGCTCGTATTCGCGACTAATACCTTACGGCTATTATTTATCGTATCGTATTCGACGAATCACCGTCGTACGGTACAATTATTCGTTTTGCCCAGCTTACGAATATTCGCGATACGATATACGATTCCGATCCAACGTCATATCGTATATTATATTTTTCCGAACTAATTCCCGAAAAGCTATTAAATGAATTTCCGATTCATTTAATCCGGTGATCTGTTACATGCCATTGGTGTGACCTTGTAGGTTCAGTCAAGAGTAAGTTGTGAGCTTAATATTCATTAGAACTCACTGATCGGAAGCATTGCTCCAGCTAGCTGTTCCGATCACTTGATCTCACTGAATTAATTGTTCGCAATTAATCTGAACCTTGGTATTAGACTTAATGCACCTTGGGTGAAGGACATATTTCCTTCAATCTCCCACTTGTCATTCAGACAAGTGTGCATCCACATTCCTTTGTCACTTAGTGTTACTTACTGAACATAAGGTAAGATCCAAGCCATCCTTATTAGGTCCAGAAGTGTTTCTCGGATTACAGAGTTCAACTGTCAAATTTTTGCAGAAGGTTAAGCCTAACCATTCTGAGCACGGCCATGCATTTTACAGTATCTAACTCTCCGAGAGGCCTTGTTACACAACAACACCATATCCTATCAAAGATAGGAGGACAATCCATTCTTGCAATCTATGAACACTCACTTTGATTTATAGTACGCCCAATAACTGCTTTTATAGCCTCCTTTTACGGTGCGGCGTTTAGCTAGTATCAAAGCGAACTAATTCTCAAACGAGCAGACATAATCGCTCATGTTCTGAGGAACGGTTTCTAATCACCATTAATGATAACTACCTATGACTTTAATCTCTTAAAGTGTTCTCATGGTCAATCCGATACAAGATTCAATAAGTATCTATGCAAAAGATTCTGACATCCAGTCACTCTAGTTCAAGAAACAGAACTAAGTAATGTACTTGCAATCTAATCTTCATTGGTCATTGGTCGTCCACCTTTCAATGACCTGGATTAGGGATCCTTTGTGACTTCAATATTCAAGTTCACTTATGGGTGTTTCTTTGTCGAAGAATCCATCTTGACATCCCATTTGAATGATTTGAATCACATGGACTTATCATTTAATACTAAACCAAGATTAAATGAACTATGAAATATAATTTCATAAATGATAAATGTTTAAACCCAATGCTTACCAGCTTGTGGGCCTCTAACCCAAAATCAAGCATTTAATGTTTTACAGATATAGGCCTTTCACCCAATACTTAAAACATTCATGGAAATCAAACTTGATTCCATATCTGCATATGAATGTTGTGTATCATTCAATGCAGAGGTTTAGTTTATCATACTTTGCTATCCTTAGCATCTTTTCTATCGAAAGCCTTTCGATGTAAGATGAAAAGATCTTTGAATATGTTTCTAGAATGATCTAGTCTTTTGTTGATGTTCAGAATGATAATCATATCTAAAATAGAAAATTATCCAGGTAGCAGACTTGTGATCAACCTGAGTTCATTGAAGAACTCCCACTAAAAACAATTCCCTTTTATTGCTTCTTAGGCAATAATGAATTCATTTCAATTATGTAGAATTTCAAATGATGCTTCCCTTTTGGAATACTCAAACCAGTTCACATAGATGTGGGAGATACATCTTTCAACTGAGAACTTGGAAACTAATCATTGATTCAATTTCCCATGCATCACATATGGTTTAGAACCTATGTAACCACCTTTTAATCATGACGCCTAATTGCCCGTGTATCTTTGTGGTTTGCCTAACAACAAGATTCAACATTTGCTTAGGCAAATGCATGTAGAATCAAAACTTTAGTTATCTTCACTTCCTCTTATCAAGTGCTCATCCTACATCTCCAAATGTATTGGATGTTCTTGACACTGTTCCAATGATCTTTGATCCAGATCAATAGAGATTGGTATAAACTCGTCACTATCCAATGTTCACGAGTTTTCTTGGCGATCTATATATCACATCATACATGATTGATTGTAATGCAAAAACCATTCGCATTTTAAAATCTATCCATGTAACTTTTAGCTTTATTCTGTTTCAAGAGATACTGAATCTTTGCTAAAATCTTGGCATTGCCATGTGACATAAGGTGAAGGCACCTCTTCAAGATCCTTCACGCTTAACTCTAGTGATAACAGCCTAGCTTTATACTTAGTTAAATCATTCATAACTTAGACTTGCTCATATGGGCTGAGAGTCTCTTTTGAGTCTCTCCATTGTGTTTGATTTAGTAATTACTTTTACAGAATCCAAACAACGCTTTAGATCCCATCCAATAGATCTTTAACCCAGTATGTTCTAAGTTTCGCCATGGTTCTAATATTGACAAATACTTTCAAATCTAACCATTTAGAATTTGAATGTCATTTTCAATAGAGAGATTTGTATCTCATATATAGAACCAATAAACTTGACTTAGCTCCCACTAAACTCCTCATCTATAAGATGATCCATATTTTCATAAAGCTATGGTTGCTCAATAGCCGTTTAGACAAATATGGTCCAATTCACACTAGCATGCTTTAATCTACGGATAGATTTCTTAAGCTTGCTCTTTTATCTAACATCCAAAACTTTTACATTGTGTGATGTACACAATTCCTTTCTACAAGTCCAATTGAGTAAGGTGTTTTGTTTTCCAATTGCCATATTGCCATATGCAATGATTGCTAGATTTATCCAAAATAGTTCAAGCATTCCGACTTGGTGAAAAAGATTTCAACATTATCAACGCCGTGAAGTTGTTTACAATCTTTAACCACCAATCTAGCTTCTCTTTTGTATGTGTATACAATATATTCTCTGTATGTTTTGAAAACATGTTTGCAACTAATGGGAGTGAACCCTTTATGCAAATCAACCAAATCATAGATTTGATTCTTCAAGATGAAGGTACTTTGGATGAAATGGCCTCAAACCATTTTGTATGGCCTCGAACCATACTTATGTTTCTGATGGCCTCAAGCCATACTTGGGAATTTTTAATTCGTCGTAGCTAACCTGTAAGTCGTATGTTTTTGAAGCACTTTCCAAAGTCTTCATAGTTTTCATTCCTCAAGATATCTATGTATCTATCTTGGTTGAATTCTATTCCTTATACGATTTACCTAGGTATTGAACATCAAACATTAGTGTCTATAAAGACATTACTCAAGTCCTTTGAGTATTAGGATTCTCTTGAAGCACTTCTAAAGTCTTCCTGAAGCACTTCCAAAGGCTTCTAAGTACGGAGCTTTTCCAAAGACTCCTAAGTATCCTACATTTGTTTGTTGCTTGACTCGAAGTCCATTCGAGGTCATTTTTCTCCCACTTGCCTTTTTGGAAATATGATGGTTTCCTAAAAGACATTATCTTAAGCAACAACCATATGTTCTCAGATTTATGGTAGAATCAATACCTTTTGTTTCTATGAGTCGCTCATAAAGAAACATATATCTATTATTGAGTTTGTTTGATGTAAACACTAACTCCCACTGGGTTTGACAACCCTAGATATATATGTACTGAAAAGATGTACTGAACCGAAGTTCAATCCTTATGACATCTTATGTTTAGCTTTGACAACTTTGTTTAGTGTGAAAGTCACTTGAGAGTATCATTTAGAAACTATATAGGAAAATACACTAGTAGAAAAAACCCCTGTTGCAGGCCCCTTATTGCAGCGTACATGTATGAATACGCTTCAACAACTAGTAGGTCAACGCGGGTCAAACCCTTTAAAGAGTTGTTGCAGCGTACAAATTAATTTCCCCCTTCAAAAGAGTTTTTTGCAGCGTACATAATAAAAGCCCCCTGCAATAGCCCTTTTATTTTGCAGCGTACATGGTAAAAGCCCCCTGCAACAACATATTATAATTCTTTTTCGCTGCAACTCAATTAATTCATACCAAACATTTCTATCTCAAACCTCAAGACCAATGGATGATCCTCACCTACGCAGTTGCAGCAGAGGCCGCCATTTTTCTTCTGATCTCACTTCCTTCACTAAAGGTTCTCAAAACTCGTCTGGTTTCGTTAATATCTCTTATCCTTCAGTCGTTAATGTTCATCGTCCCTTTCGCCGCTTTTCAGCTTCTCGGTATCACCTCTTTCTCTCTCCCCTTCCCCATTTCCTTTCTCGTTTGCGATGTTGAATTCAGTTTTCTATTTTGATTTTTAGATATTTACTAGAAGTATGAGCACCGATTGACGTGTGCTTCTGAGATCGGTACTTCCACCGAGAGAGATCGCTATGAGAAATCGGTAATTGTTGTTTTGTTGTTGATTATTTAGGGTTTACGTGCCTTAATTTTGTGCAATTTAATTTCTAATTTTGTTGGATTTATTATCATGATTATTTACTGTCGGGAGATTAATTGCTCCTACCATCCATCATCCAATGTTTAGGAATTAGGATTAATGGGGTGGTTTAATTTCCATAGTTTACATTTTGATATTGTTGTTAATCAGTTAATGTGAAGGGCTTGGGGTTGATTCCCCGGTAGTTGTATATTTGTAATGATGGATTGGAGGTTTTGTCGGGGCGGTGATGATACTGCATTGTTGAAAGACTCAAAATAGAGTGGAAAGGCTGAGCCTAGGGGTATTATTAGGGTCTTAACGATATGTTTAGCACTTCATTTGTTAGGTGCATTGTTAGAGTCAATTTATGTCTCACTCCATTTGTTAGTTGCACTCTACAGAAAACTGAAGACGCTCTGGAATTGGATTCTCCACTCTGATCAGGAAAAAATGGACCGTCATACTGCTGTTTGTTATGCAATTCTCACTCTGGCAATGGCTACTTCTTCTGCAATTCAGCTTTAATTCTTCTCTAAAACCCTTTAGTTCTTCTCGAAACCCCCGAAATTGCCGAAAACTCGTTTTGTTAATTTTTGAACTTAAACCCTTTCTTTGAATTTTATTTAACTACAGATTGGCGCTCGAGATGAATTCAGGAAGACCCAAATAATCACAACGAATTCTCCGTTCTCTATTGCATTTGAAACCCTCCAGAAGCAGATTGAGTACTTTCTTTCATCTATTTCTTCCTAATTTTGTGTTGATATTTTACTGTTACTTATGCCCAACTGTGTAGACTTAAGTTAGTGTAGTCATTGAAGAAATTGTTAAAGATGAACCAGAAATGAGGGTAATTGATTGGTAAAGATGAACCAGAACTTTGGTAGTTTTTTGAAGTGTTGTCAACCTCTTGGAATAGAGTTGGTCCCCTTTGGTAGTTTTTTGTGTTTTCTTGAAATGTATTGGTATCTTAAATTTACTCGTAATATCCCTTCCTCAACTTCTCACCACTTGTCGTCATGTTGTTAGTTTATGGAGTATGGCTGATCAGCATACACAAATGACGCAGTATTCATATCCTGTCATAATACCAAAAACTGGATAAGTTGTCCTTTTATTTCTCTTTGATAGGTTAGTTGATTATTCTCAATGGGGGATTTTATTTTTATATTGATTTTCTTTTGATTAAGACATGTAGTTGGTCATATTTTCTCCATCAGAGATAGTTTCTCAGTGTCTTTAACCTCTCTAAATAACTTATCACCCTCCAAGTTAGGAATATCCAGCTCGATATTGATGACGTGTTCTTTATGGATGATCTGAACGAGATATAGCGTGTGTATCTAAGTATGTGTGGGGAGCAGGGGTGAGTCCAGATGACTCTGTTCTGGCAGAGGAGAATTGATTTTGTCATGTAAAAGTATCACTTAATGACACAAATCACAATGTTCATAAGCATTACTCTGAGAATCACCTGATGGATATTTATACTCTTTATATGTTTCAAGAAACTTAGTTTTGAAGAGGAAAATAAATTTCAGGGAAAATGAGAAACTCAATTTTGGTAAGGTACTTACTGCTACTAAAAGAATACAATCATCTACTGTCTATTTCTTGCCTTATTCAATATGTGGAAAATAATACACCTTCAAATTTTTCTAACACGAGTTCTAAAACCTTTGCTTTCGACAATTTTTTCCTTCAATTTCTTATTAGATTAATTTATTGATAGCTTTAATCTAAAAGCTGAATACCAAGTCACCTTTTATCTGTCAGCTGTCAGATACAGCAACTGAGTTTGTTTACACATCCATCTTTCAAAACACTGTAATGTAGTCAGTCTCTTGCAAGAGGTCCAGAACATTTTGCTGTTCTCTTTGGTAGTTTTGGTACTATCTTTAGTACTTCTAGAAAAAGGGCTGCAAACCACTCAGATCATCTTTTCTTTACCTTTAACGGATACTAAATATTCTGAGACTCAAATTTTTAATACTTCGTATGTAATTTTTAATACTACAAAGCTTAAAAGTTATGAATTTGTTTTTTGTTTTTTGTTTTGTTTAATCAACTTTTCTTTTCCAATGTGCAACAGTGCAAGGATGTTGAGATCAAGCTATCCTTGTTCAAGTATGCTCACAGTTGTAAAAGAACTGATTAAAAAAGTCCACGTGAATTTTTCTTATAAGCATGCAGGCCCGGCCCTGGGGGTTGAATTGAGGGGCGGCCGCCCAGGGCCCCCGAGGACAAAGGCCCCAAAAATCCAAAATATACAACTGTGTTATATGTTAAATAGATTATAAACACAATTATTAACTATAGAGTGCTAGTGGCTAGTTGGTTGAATCCTATTAAATGTCTCCCGAACAACAGGGGTTCGACACCCAATAGCTGAAATTTTGTTAACATTTTTTGGACGTTTTGATTTTCTCGGTTTATTTTGATATTAATCATCTTCTTCTTTAAATGGACTTATTTTTATGGGTTCTATAAACAAAATATTTATGTGCAAATTTTTTAAAACATTATGTCATTAAGAAATATGTAGTACGTGCAAATTTTTAAACATTGTGTCATTAAGAAATACGTAGTACGTAGTAAGTATTATTTGTATATTTTATTTTGCATAACTAATTGTTTTATGGCATTGTATATTCATATATGTTGTTAAATATGGTTTAAATATTTAAAGGAGAAATAAATAAACTCGAAATGTCATATGTGATATGTACATACGGTGGATATTTTAAGACCTCGCACCACATATAAGGGCCCCCTTGAGACCCCCTTATCGTGATTCGCCCTGGGCCCCTAAAATGTTAGGACCGGCCCTGTAAGCATGCTCACAGTCTGCTAGTCATTACTTTTTTTTTTCTGAAGCCATGCTAGTCATTACATGAATATGGAGAAGAATAAGCATCACCTGATTTTTTAGTTCAGGGATTTTTGTATAGAAGGGTAATAATAGGGTATAAATTGAAATGCATTCTGATTGATACTTGAATTTTGTTTGAAATTTCCTCTTCCGACTTTTATTGCAGCTGCTTTCATGTAGATAATCCGGCCGTAGTCTGTGGTGCTTTTTGTGCTATATTCGGTGCTATTGCCCTTGATTCTTGGAAGTCTGATGCTGCTGCAAAAGTGTTCTTGAATGTTCATGCTCGCACTGGTGAATTAGCTGCTGATTTTTAGGTAAGCCTCAGAATCATAATGGTTGCATCCTACTATGAACTCATGTTATGTGAATCATTTCTGTATATTGTATGGTGTATTAGCTTTATGTATGCCGTGGAAGTAGTATGACCAGGAACTCCATTATGAATTTGTATTACTCTGAATCTTTTGTGAGGCTAACAGAGTCTATCCACTGGAGTTTCTCTGTGGGATCTTTCTGAATTTGGTTCAAACACTTGAATTTGGGTTCTTTATTTCGACAACTAAACTAAACTGATTATCAAATTGAGTCTGCAAGTCAAGCTAGGTGTTCATTTAGGGACATTCAAGTTAGAAATTTGTGATGAGGCGGGCTTGGTGCTGTTAGGTGCTCACGAATTGATGCAGCAAAGTTGTGTGGTGGTCAAGACTGGTTTAATTAGATAAGTGAAATTATGTACTTTTTCTTGGGAGAAGTTGCTTTTTATTTTTTTGTAGGGTAGTTGATTTCTGCGTGTATTATATGTGATCAGCATTTATGTACTTTTTCTTTTTAATTTGAAAGTGGAAGTAATCTCTGGAGTATTAATCTTTTATCAACTTTTAATTTCTTGGTTGGATAGTTGATTACTGCCTGTATCATGCATTTGCATTAGCAGTCAACATTAGCTTGTCAAATTGGTTATGTAATGTGTGATCATCTTTTGAAATTTGAACTCACATGATTTCTTCTCCCCTTTCAACTGCCTAGATTTACAAATTGATTGTTCTTTTTCTTTTTCCCTTTTAGTTTGTTTTGTGACGCGGCTTCGATATATGTTGTCAATTACGTAGTAACTAGTTGAGATCTATTTCCTTATATGATTAATATGCATAGTTTTAACTTTCTAAGACTCATTCCAATCTATTTATGCACATTTAATTTGGTCGTTATAGGTCATATTTAAGCTAAAATGACATTTTCGTTTCTAACTTTGAACTAAAAAGCCTAAGGACTCATTTCAAATTTATTACATGATTAATATGATTTGTTTTAAGTTTCCAAGAGTCATTCCAATCTATTTATGCACATTTAAGGCTTATTGGGTTGTTATAGGCCATATTTAGGCTAAAATGACATTTTCGCTCCCAACTTTGAACTAAATAACCTAAGGAGTCATTTTAAACCTTTTACATGATTAATATGCGTAGTTTTAACTTTCTAAAACTCATTCCAATCTACTTATTCACATTTAAGGATCATCGGGTCGTTATAGGTCATATTAAGGCTAAAATGAAGCATTTTCGCTCCCAACTTTGAAATAAAGAACCTAATGACTCATTTTATACTTATTACATGTTTAATATGCATAGTTTTAACTTTCTAAAAGTCATTCCAATCTATATATGCACATTTAAGGCTCATTGGGTCGTTATAGGTTATATTTAGGCTAAAATGACATTGATACATATTGTAAATGTTTTTTTTGTTAACTATTTTTTCTTTAAAGTTTTTTTTCTTTATTGATCCTAATAGTGTAATATTGATTAACTTTGTAGGTACTTATCATTTGAAAAGTCTCGGATTGGGTTCCTTTGTCAGCAAGTATTTATTATTGGCCTGAGCGCTTGATCGAGGCTGTTTAGTTGTTATAGAACAATTTTTATATTAAAATGTATGCGTACGTTGAAATTGGAACATATATTTAAATGTAGTACATGCACTTTGGTTTTGGGATATATATATATATATATATATATATATATATATATATATATATATATATATATATATATATATATATATATATATATATATATATATATATATATATATATATATATATATATATATATATATATATATATATATATATATATATATATATATATATCAGTTATTGTTTAACTATCCTAAATTTACATTCAAAGATAGAACGGTACACATACCGTATTTAACTATCCTAAATTTGGCCATACTAGTCACTTGGAGTACCTGCATTACATAAAATATACATTCTATGCATTCACCCATTCGTGTGCTAAAACGAATGGCCCATATTAATATGCAAGTATTTACGTGAATTAATCAAAATTCACGTTCACATAAACGCATCCTAAAAGATTAATCAATTTCCAAATTATTAATCCTTAGACTTTATTCTAATTAAATTGAATTTAATTAAAATAATGCGACCTACGAAAATAATTAAAATAATTATTTCATTTTAATTTCATTTAGTGGCTCCCACTCAAACCAATAATTATTCCGGATAATTAATTATGAAATATTAAATTAAAACTCGCGACCCGGCCCAAGCAAATAAAATATTAAATTAAAAATCCCGTTAGCCCAAATTAATGCAAATATACGAAGCCCAACGAAATAAACAATTTTCAACGAAAAAGGTTTTGGGCTAGGCTTGCGCCCAGCCCTATGCCTTGCGTGTGGCCCAAGAGACGCACGAGCAAAGCTCGCACATCCCCAGGCCCTCGCGCGCGCGCGTGCCCGCAGCCATCCCTGCCCCTGCGCTGCGTGTTGTGCCTTCGTGTGTGCTGGACGTCGCATGGCTCGCGCCTTGCTTCGTCGCAGCCCCGCAAGCATACCGCCTGCGCTTTCCTCGCCCAGCGCGCACGAGGCAAGCATCATGCTTGCTGCTGCCCGTGTCGCATGCGGCTCGGCCTAAGCATAGCAGCCCGTATGGCTCGTCGAGCCATACGTCCACCACACTTGTGTTCGTGCCTTTGGTTCGTGATACGGACCATCTTAATTAAAATAAAATTTAATTTCACGAACTTGCATTAATTTTATTTTTCAAAAAGTTACGATTTTTATTTTCGAAAAACAACGATTTTTAACGATTTAATAAATTTCAACGACAATCCAATTTCGTAAAATTATTAAATCAAGGGCTAACAATATTCAAACTTTTAAGAACGAACGAATTAACATTAAAGTTTGAACTTTTAATTAATAAAATCCGAAGCTTTAAATCGTTCATAAACAATTAAATTTCAGATTTTTAATAATTTGGTTTAAGTGCGATTAAAATTAACGAAACCATTCAAAATTTTAATCCAATAATTTTTAAAATTAGCCACTGATCCATGAAATTATATCCCCTTTCCCAATTAACCGAATTATCAAACCAAAATTAATTAAAATTCAATTAGGGTTTCAAATTTTACGAATTGGGGAAAGGCAAAATTAGGGTTTATACTTATCGGAAAAATCTGAAATTTTTACCATAGATCAAGAATACACCTAGAAAGAATGGTCAAAATTTCAAGCAATTCCGAGTAGTTTAGGTCGACCTTTTAATTGAATTACTGTTCGACTTTTTTAATTTTTAATGAAAAATTAACAAAAACGCCCAAAAAACGACACTTCGAGGCCTGTTTTTGCAATTTCGTTCTCATGAGTTGATCTTAGAAAATCGTTTTCAATCAAATTAGGGTTTTAAAACTCGAAAAAAACGAACATTTTTAATTTCGGACCTGATTATTACGCAATTCATCCAATAATTCGTAAAACTTCCGAAAAATCAACAAAAATTCCAAATTTTTCAACAGATGCAAAAACAATAATAATCATGCTAATTCATGCTTTGAATACATAAGGCTCATGATACCACTGTTGGGGAATACAGTTAAACATAATAACAAGTGCGGAACAATCCCCAAAGCCAGGAAACATGTATAAAGCACAGATTAAGCAAACTTACATTCGAAGCGTGTTTTCCATAATAATCTGTCAACGAACACGAACAAAGAACTCCACTTGTCGTTCCTCTACTTGGTTCACCGGCATGTTCAGATCCGTCTTGGTAATCGTAGCTTAGACAATCATTCAAGAGTTTGTGCTTTTGGGAAGAACACATCCATGGAGGCTAAGAGAGAATTTAGGGTTTTCTCTCTCTTCCTTAGGGTTTGATGTGTGTATTCTAAATTAGGTTTTCTGATTGGAAAAACAACTAGTAAGTGTGGAATATAACCCTAATGTTATATTTTGTGTAACCGGCTAAGGCACAAGCCCTAACCGGCCACATAAGCCTACACTCAACGAAGCCCATGTGTGCAACAACCAAGCAACGCAGCAGTAGGCCGCGTGCCTTGCTGCTTGCTTGTTGCGCTGCTGCCCAACTGCGCGCACATGCAGTGCCGCGGGCTGGCTCGTTGCTGCACGCAATCTTGCTGGCTCGTTGGGCCTCGCGCGCATGTGTGCTTGGCTCGACGGGCCGGCAATTTCATTGCGGCTTGTATTCGCGACTAATACCTTACGGCTATTATTTATCGTATCGTATTCGACGAATCACCGTCGTACGGTACGATTATTCGTTTTGCCCAGCTTACGAATATTCGCGATACGATATACGATTCCGATCCAACGTCATATCGTATATTATGTTTTTCCGAACTAATTCCCGAAAAGCTATTAAATGAATTTCTGATTCATTTAATCCGGTGATCTGTTACATGCCATTGGTGTGGCCTTGTAGGTTCAGTCAAGAGTAAGTTGTGAGCTTAATATTCATTAGAACTCACTGATCGGAAGCATTGCTCCAGCTAGCTGTTCCGATCACTTGATCTCACTGAATTAATTGTTCGCAATTAATCTGAACCTTGGTATTAGACTTAATGCACCTTGGGTGAAGGACATATTTCCTTCAGCAAGAGGGCAGTGGGGCCCGATGGTATACCTATCGAAGTCTGGAGATGCTTGAGAGAGAGAGGGGTTGTATGGTTAACAACTCTTTTCAACAAGATTTGGGGAAGTAATAGGATGCCATTAGAGTGGAGGAAGAGTACTATCATTCCCTTGTACAAGAATAAGGGTGATGTCCAGGATTGTGCCAACTATCAAGGAATCAAACTAATGAGCCATACTATGAAACTTTGGGAGCGGATTATTGAGCAAAGACTGAGGAAAACTGTGAAAATTTCGGAGAACCAGTTTGGATTTATGCCTGGGAGATCGACTATGGAGGCCATTCATCTTATAAGGCAAATAATGGAGAATTATTGGGATAAGAAGAAGGACTTACATATGGTTTTCATAGATTTGGAGAAGGCGTATGACAAGGTACCAAGGGAAATCCTTTGGTGGGCATTAAGTAAGAAATGAATTCCGAGGAAGTATATTAATATCATCAAGGACATGTATGAGGGAGTTAGCACGAGTGTGAGAACTAGTGTTGGTAAGATCGAAGAATTCCCCATTACGATTGGAGTGCATCAAGGTTCCGCACTTAGCCCGTTTCTTTTTGCTATAGTCATGGACGAATTGACGAGGTCAATCCAAGATGGTATTCCTGGTGCATGTGTTTGTAGATGATATTGTGTTGATTGATGAAACAAAAGAAGGAGTGGAAAGTAAGTTGGAGTTATGGAGACAAACGTAGAATCTCGGGGTTTTAGGCTAAGTAGAAACAAGACGGAATATATGGAGTGTAAGTTTAGTGGAGTCCAAGATAGAGAGACAGGGGAGATTACCTTAGATGGGAAAATTGTCCAAGGCTCTGAAACGTTCAGTTATTTAGGATCTATTATCCAAAAGGATGGAGAATTGGATGGCGATGTGGCCCATAGAATCAAAGCAGGTTGGTTGAAGTGGAAAGGTGCCACGGGGTTCCTATGTGATTCATGCATGCCCCAAAGATTGAAGGGAAAATTTTACCGCACGGCAATTCGACCGGCTTTGTTATACGACACAGAATGCTGAGCAGTGAAACATTGTCACGTGCACAAGATGAATGTGGCGGAGATGTGCATGTTACGTTGGATGTGTGGGCATACAAGAAAGGATCGTTTGAGGAATGAGATTATTAGGAAGAAAGTAGGGGTTGCACCGATTGAGTTTAAGATGATGGAAAATCATTTAAGATGGTTTGGACATGTGAGCAGAAGACCAAGTGATGCCCCGGTTAGGAGGATAGAAGGGTGGCAAAGTGATAGAATTGCAAGGGGTAGGGGTAAGACCTAAGAAAACTTGGAGGAAGGTGATTGAACACGATATGAGCTTTCTTGGGATTGAGGAAAATATGGCGTTGGATAGGACAGAGTGGAGGGAGAGAATATATATTGATGACTTCAGTTGATTTATACAGTTTTCATGTTTTTGTTTCGTTCTATTTTTATTTTATTTTTTATTCTTATTTTTATTTTTATTTTATTTTTAAAATTCTTTAAATTTTTTTTTTATTTTTAATTTACATGCTTTTTTGAAATATACTTATTTTACTTATTCATTTATTTTAAACTTTACTTATTTTTTAATATCTCTTACAATATTTCTTCTATAAGATATATACATTTTTCTTTTATCTTACTTTCATTAATTCCACTTTCTCTTCCTTGTTTTTCTTATTACTTCTTGCTCCTTTTTGGTTTGATTGGTGACAATGGCGATCTCCTACGACGATTCATGTTAGCCGACCCCAAATCATTTTGGGACTAAGGCTTTGTTGTTGTTGTTGATATCGTAGGTCATAGGAATACGGAGTCGCGCCCGTATTCTGTCTTCCAAAAGGAAGGCTATTTCAGTTAGACAACTCAGTCCATTGACTAATCCATTTTAATGGATTGTTATTCAAAGTCAGTCTAGTAGAAACTATATGTGATTCTTTATGTCATTACTTATTATTGTTTATTATTTGTTAGTATCATGTTAGGATTGTCCGTTTAATAGTATCATGTTAGGATTTTTGATGATTTAGTATGTAGTACTCAACTTTGCTGATTACGTGCTTTTGTTTGTGTATGTTGATCATGGCTATGGCTTATTGATCCTGTGATGACCCGTTTTGGTGAGAAGTCTCTAAGGATCAATAAGCATTGTCCATCTATAGGTTTAAAAATGATGCATCATTGGGTTCGGGATTGGAGAGTTTGTAGTTTAGTTTCAATATTGAAATTTGAATTTGGTTTGTTTAAGTGGACTTTGAACTTGTTGAATTGGTTACATTGACTTTCTTTTTCGTTGGTTGGTTTTGGAGTTAATCCCGTAGTTGACTATTTATAAATTTAAAGTTAGTTATAATGTTTTCCGCTGTAAAATTCTGAATAAGCTGTTACGTTTTCACACGGGCGATAATGCCTTGATAATTCTCGATATTTTATATTAAAAGGTTATTTTAGAAAAGAGAGAATTGTCGGAGTGGTACAAAGTTGTATCTGGGAGCTATAGGTTTTATTGACCTTTCGTGTTTATTTTTAAGTCTTAGGCGGCTAACTAATTAGTTACATAAAATGAATTTCGTATAATTAATTAGCTCCAAACATCAAATTAATAGGTCTGAAATTCTTTTATCTTTTTCAAAGGGTCCGAATTAATTATTTTTCAAAAAAGAGTCTGAATTTTTATTTGGCCTAAAATCCAAAATTTTGTAAGATTCGAAACTTTCTTTTTGGTTCGAATTAATTATTTTTTGTTCGAATTTATTTTAAATTGTTTCGAAATTAAAAAAAAAAATCTGACCAGCAGCTACGGTATCGAAAAAAAAAATTCTTTTTTAAAATTCTATTTTTATTTTTGTTTTATCTTCTCCTTTTCTTATTATTATTCTTGTTTTATTTTATTATTTAAATTGATTCAATGCTTTATTTTATTCTGATTTTATTGTGAGAGATGGGTAGTATAGGAAGGGGAATATAGGATAGAAATATTATGTATGCATTAAATAGCTAGCTCGACATGATTATATTTTCTCTTCCTGCTAACTGTTTGTTCCATTCCTATGCTTTATGATTGTCATTATTTTACTTATTATTCCCTCCGTCCCGGAATACTTGAACCGGTTTGACTGACACAGAGTTTATACAAAGTAATTTACTTATTATTTAAAGGGGGTAAGGGGTAGGGGAGAGGGTGCATGGGACCACAAAATGACATGTGAAGGGGGTAGTTGATATAATATTAATAAAATTTTACCATTTATAGGAACCGTGCAAGTAATCCGGGACGACTTTATAAGGAAAGCGGTGCAAGTATTCCGGGACGGAGGGAGTATGTATTGTGAGAATCGTACGTTAGTGAGATTACTAATTACTACTTCCTGCATTTTTTTTAATTGCACCATCTTAGCTTTTGGCACTATTCACATATTCTTATATAATTATTTTTTGTGATTTATATGTAAGAAAAAATATATTCATGTGAGATCTTGTTAGATTCGTCTCAAAATATACTTTCAAATTATCAAATGTTTATAATATTTTTCAAATGTATAATGAGAGATATTAATGGTTAAAATAGTGCATTGGCAAGCTTGAAATCTAAGATGGTGCAAATAGAAAAAAATGAAGGAAGTAATAAAAACTATGTTTACTTGTTATAGATCACTAACCATGTCTGACATAGAAGATACTAGAGTAGGGGGCTCCTCCAACCCTATCGTTCTGAGCGACGATGAGAGTGATATGCATTATGAATCTGAAAACAATGATTACACTAATCTAGAACGCATTATGCATAATGAGGTCCAGATAGTGACGATGAGGCTCTTCATGAGTTTGACCGTGCTAGAGGTCAAACTAGAACAAACATTTACCATGCTTTAATGAGAATTGAAACTGATTCTGAGTCAAAAAAGGACGAGCCTCAACCTGAAAATCTACGAAGATCCACAAGAAAGAGAAGACACGTTTATTATTATAGTGCCGAGAGTGAGGATGAATTTGAGTATAAACTCTTTACTCTAGAGAACTACAAGGAGTCAAAGGACAAAAAGGATGATGTTTCACTCTAGATTTTTTACTTATCCAGTTATGTTTTGAGAATAATGTTGGACAATTCGCCCAATAGTATTTTAAATTTATGTCATAAAACCTTTATTTTATTTGAGAACAGGAACAATGTTATGATTTAGGAATTGTTATCAAAATTCTTTTGAAGAAAAAATTAGATTATTGACTATCCAAGTGATCAAGAGTTATTTGGGGTACGCGAATGGGGATATTTTACTTATTGTTGTGATTGAAATTTATTACTTGTTTCTCAAATCGTATGTCCTTTATGTGGATATTATTCGTGGATGACAGGTGATGATTATTCTAATATTGTTGTGCCTTCCTAAATGATTGTTGTTGATGCTATCTCTATGATCAAATCAAACATTACCTTTATAGAGAATAAATATAAGTTATGTATCGAACCTAAAGTAGAGTCATTTAATTTCAGGTAGTGTGCTAGAATGATCAACAACAATAGTGAGTTAGCTACTGATATTCGCCTCTTGGTGGAAAAACTAACTAAGGAGAGAACTGAGCGTCCTGATTCTGCTGGGGGCATGTTCAAAAGGCTAGCTAAAGTCAAGCCACCATACTTTAAGAGGCAAGCCGATCCTACCTTCCTAGAGAACTGGGTTAGAGAGTTCGAGAAATTGTTTGGGGCTATGAACTTTCCTGAAAATATGAGAGTGGGTCATGCCGCGCTGTACTTGAAGGATGAAGTTGATTTATAGTGGAGGGAAAATCGGACTAGACTTAGCGCCATGGAGGGATTCAATTGAGATTCTTTCGTTACGGCCTTAAGGGGAAAGTTTTACCCTGCCTTTATGAGAACACAAAAGGCACAAGAATTCATCAACCTAAGGATGGAGGGTATAACCATTTCAGAATATTACAGCAAATTCATAGCACTATCTAGGTTTGCACCCGAGGTAGTAGCCATTGAGTAGTTAAAAGCTCAAAGGTTCGAACAAGGGTTAACTGATGAAATCCAGCTGGGGTTAGGTGGTGAAACATTTTCATCATTAGACATCGTTTATGGGAGAGCCGCCCATATTTATGGCCTTCAATCTCGGCTTGATAAGAAGAATGTGGAAGTGAGTGAGAAAAGCAAAGTGTTTATTTCTAGGGGAAGTCAAGGAAATTTAAAAAGGAATAGAAATGGGAATGGAAATGGGAATTTCTAAGGGAGAAACAATCAGGGCAACAACTACAACAATAAGAACCAATCTGAGAGAGTGTACCACTGCAAGAGGTGCAACAATATCCACATTAGTAAAAACTGCAAGGGAGACTTAGTGACCTGCAACTATTGTCAAAAGAAGGGCCATAGGGATTATGAGTGCTTCACTAAGAAAAAGAAGGAGTAGAATGGTAATGGGAGTGGTAACCAGGGGAAGTCAGGGTTTAACCAATCAGGAAATCAGGGTTTGAAGCCTATAGGGGCGCAGAACAACCAGGGAAACCACAATAAGTCTGCCAATGAGAATAACAACCACAACAAGGCTCCGGCTAAACTGTCCGTGATGAGTCGAAATGAAGCTGAACGGTCTGTTGACGTAGTTTCTGGTACTTTTTCTATTAACTCCGTTCTAGTTAAAACATTGTTTGATTCAGGGGCGACTTATTATTTTGTTTCGTCCTCTGTTGTTAAAAGTTTGAAGTTAGTAGATTTTGAGGTGATTGATTTACCTGTTATTATGCATATTGGTGTAACCATAAGGTGTACCAAATTGTTTAAGAACTTGCCTTTGAAGATAAAAGACTGGATGTTTCCTTCTAATTTGATAGAGTTTAATCTGGGGGACCTAGATGTAATTTTGGGGATGGATTGGCTAAGTTTGTACAAGGCCAAGATAAACTGTGAAATTCAGAAAGTAAATTTAAGGAACCCTACTAGGAAGTTTATCTCATATAGGCGTTTCGAGAAGTCCAAGAACTTTGTGGTGATCTCTGCAATGCAAGTCAGGAAGTTGATTAAGAAGGGGTGTGAGAGACTTTTCTGTAGTGTGCTAGATGTGAGTAAAGAGGTTGGTGGTGAAGATCGAGGATGTCCAATTGTGAATGAATTCATGGATGTGTTCCATTAGGGGGTTTTTTTGTGTATGCTTTTGTTTCCCCTACAGGGTTTTGTAAGCTTTTGAATTTCGAAGGAATCGCCACCAAACTGAAGGCAATAATGCCCTTGGTCCAAGTATGCATTCAATGTTAAGTCTAATAAATGCGGTCCAGTATTAATTAATTATACAAGTTAATAATTAAGTGAGATCAAGTGAACTGTATGCCTAGCTAGAGGCCGCTTCAGTTCAAGTGCAATTAAGGATATAATCCACAACTTACTCTTGACTGAACCCGTAGGGTCACACAAATAGTACGTGAACGGATCAAGTATTTAAGTGAATTAAATACTCCATTTATGGATATTTGGAATCGACGAATCTCGGTTCCAGTGGGAGCTGAAATCGTCAAAAGGCAAATTATGAATACTCCAGAAACGATGATATTGCCGGAAATGGAAATATGGATCGTATCGGAAATATAAATATTATCCAAGTCGTAGATGTTGCCGGAAACGGAAACATGGTACGTATCGGAAAATATTATCGGAAATGGAAATATTGCCGGAATCGAAAATATTGCCGGAAACGGAAATATTGTCGGAATCGGAAATATTATCGGAATCGGAAATAAATTCCGGAATCAAAAATATTAAATATTTGTTCGAAACGGAAATTAATTCCGGAATCGGAAATATTAAATATTGATCGAATCGGAAATGAATTCCGGAATCGGAAAATTAATCGGAAGCGCGACGTACGAAATAAACATCGGACGAGCTTGCTAGACGCAAGGCCCAGCACGAAGCCAGGCCTGCGCCTAGCGAAGCCCGCGCACAGCAGGCGAGCCAGCAGCCCACCAAAGCACGCAAGTCCAGGCTTAGCATGCGGCAAGGCCAGCAAGCTGGCGTCCCCCTCGTGGGCTGCGTTGCAGCAGCTGGGCCGAGCCAGCCCACCGCGCGCGCGGGCATGCCCCTCGTGGGCTGTTCGTGCTTGTTGGTGTGTTCGTGCATGTTACGAATCCTTAACCTTCTAGGATTTATCCGATTATACTATTTTCCTGAAACTACTAGAATTAGTTGTTGAGTCAAACACTAAATTAATAGATTTAATTAGAATGTAATTCTAATATAATTAGATAAGTTGAATCCTAGTAGGTTTCTAGTTCCGATAATCCCACCCTATAAATAGGTGATGGCAATCACAATTTATATACATCAATTCAAGTATTCATATAGTTTTAAGTTAAAAACTAAAGTTAATAATTTGCCACAAAATTATAAACGAATAACATAATACCTTAGGCTAAATTCAAGTTAATTGAATCTAAGGCGGATCCGAACTTGTTGTGGACTATCTACGGAGGTACTACACTTGGAGTCCTAAACTTGTTCTTGTTCGGTTCGGGAGCAGCTAGCTAGGGAAGGCACGCTTCGAATGTATGCATCCTAAATTATGCTAATTGTTATGTGGCAATTAATTTGGATTCCTGGCTAGCTTTATGGTTTTTCCGCATGAAATATATGTTTTATATTTGTCATAACCTAACAGTGGTATCACGAGCCTCTAATTAATTCCATAATCAATTATAGTTAACATGGTTAAATTTTATAAATTTGCAATGAATTAAAGGGGTGATTAATTTCGATTTTTGTAATTAATTGCAAATTCGTGCGATTATTTAATTATATGTTCGCAGGATTTTCGGCAGTTTAGTCAATAATGGTTGGAATCGTATAATTTTATAGTGAATTTCGCATGTAAATGGCGTTTTAAAATTTTGACTAGAATCATAGATTTGATGCCGAATCCAGAATTCCCAAATTCGAAGCCTAACTATGACTTTTCGGAGGTTTTAGTTTTTCGAACGCAAAGTTTATAATTTTTAAGATGTTAAATTAAATATTTGCGATTCTTGTTTGTAAATCTTGAATCTATGATTGACCTACTGTATATGTTTAACAATTTTAATGCCTAAGCTTGTTAATTATACAACTTAATTTGTAATTGTAATTAATTTGTTGAAATTCGAATAATTTAGAATTTGATTTGATTTTCATAATTAATTAGCAATTTAATTAGGAATCCATGATTAAAAACCACCATAAAATTTGTTAAAATTGAAAAGTTTTAAAATTTTATGACCTAGATTTGAATCCATGAAAATAAAATAATCGGAAATGAATTTGAATAATAAAATTTCGATTTTTTGCCCTAAATTTATGAAATTAATATGATTTATTAATTCGTCGATAAATTTAAATAATACAGTTTTGATTTTTATAAAATCCGTTTACGAATCTTGCACGCACGAAACAATGGACGTTAAGTGTTACCCTTAAGGGTTGTTGTATAGTGCGGGCATGCGACGACCAGCAAGGCGTAGGGGAATACAGTTAAACATAATAACATGTGCGGAAACAATCCCCAAAGCCAGGAAGCATGTATAAAGCACAGATTAAGCAGACTTACGTATGAAGCGTGTTTTCCAGAAATTGTCAACGAACAAGAACTTAGAACTCCACTTGTCGTTCCTTTACTTGGTTCACCGACACGATCAGATCCGTCTTGATTATCGTAGCTTAGACAATCGATCAAGAGATTTGCTTTTTGGGATGAACACACTTTGGAGGCACATAGAGAATTAGGGTTCTCTGTTTTCTCCTAGGGTTGTGTGACTGAATTGTTTTGTGTTGGAAAAGGGGTTAGAAGGTTATTAACATAACCTTACTAACCGACCAAGCCATAAGGCAAGGCCGGCCAGCAAGCCCGCGCAAGACCACACGAGCACGCACAGCGAGCTGGGCTGTGGGCCGCGCTACTGCTGCTGTGTCGTGGCCTTGGCCCGCGCGCACACACATGCAGTTGCTCGGCCATGGGCCAGCGCTGCTGTGTCGTGGCCTGCTTACTTGCCCGGCGCGCCCATGGGCCTTGAGTGCTTCGTGCACTCGGCTCGTGGGCCGCTCTTCGTATCCGCGATTAAATATATTTCCGATATATTATTTATCGTTTCGTATACGACGAATCACCGTCGTACGATACAATTTATTCGTTTCGCCTAGCTTACGAATATTCGCGATAGGATATACGATTCAGATGCAAGGTCGTATCGTATAATACGTTTTCCAACTAATTCCCGAAAGGCTATTAAAGGAATTTCCGATTCATTTTATCCGGTGATATGTTACGTGTCATTGGTGTGACCTTGTAGGTTCAGTCAAGAGTAAGCTATGAGTTTAATATTCATTAGAACTCACTGATCGGAAGCATTGCTCCAGCTAGCTGTTCCGATCACTTGATCTCACTAAATTAATTGTTCGCAATTAATCTGAACCTTGGTATTAGACTTAATGCACCTTGGGTGAAGGACATATTTCCTTCAATCTCCCACTTGTCATTCAGACAAGTGTGCATTCACATTCCTTTGTCGCTTAGTGTTACTTACTGAACATAAGGTAAGATGCAAGCCATCCTTATTAGGTCCAGAAGTGTTTCTTGGATTACAGAGCTCAACTGTTAAACTTTTGCAGAAGGTTAAGCCTTAACCATTCTGAGCACGGCGATGCATTTTACAGTATCTAACTCTCCAAGAGGCCTTGTTACACAACAACACCATATCCTATCAAAGATAGGAGGACAATCCATTCTTGCCATCTATGAACACTTACTTTGATTCATAGTACGCCCAATAACTGCTTTATAGCCTCCTTTTACGGTGCGACGTTTAGCTAGTATCAAAGCAAACTAATTCTCAAACGAGCAGACATAATCGCTCATGTTCTGAGGAACGGTTTCTAATCACCATTAATGGGAACTACCTATGACATGACTTTAATCTCTTAAAGTGTTCTCATGGTCAATCCGATACAAGATCCAATAAGTTTCTATGCAAAAGATTCTGACATCCAGTCACTCTAGTTCAAGAAACAGAACTAAGTAATCTACTTGCAATCTAATCTTCATTAGTCATTGGTCGTCCACCTTTCAATGACCTGGATTAGGGATCCTTTGTGACTTCAATATTCAAGTTCACTTATGGGTGTTTCTTTGTAAAAGAATCTATCTTGACATCCCATTTGAATGATTGTGAATCACATGGACTTATCATTTAATTCTAAACCACAATTAAATGAATATGAAATAATGAATTTCATAAATATGAAATGGTTAAACCAATTATTTTAAACATAGATCTAACAGATGTTCTAAAACAATACTTAGAAAATCAAAGCCATTCTCCAACATGCTTGATTCCCATGGTTGCTACATGTGCATTGTGTTTCACTTGTGGCAACAGTTTAGTCAATGGATCCGCGACGTTGTCGTCAGTTCCAACCTTGCGAATCTCGATTTCCTTTCTTTCAACGATCTCTCGAAGTATATGAAAACGCCGCAGTACGTGCTTGGACTTCTGGTGGCTCCTAGGCTCCTTTTCCTGGGAAATGGTTCCGCTATTATCACAATACAAAGCCACTGGTCCTTTAATGGAGGGGACACCCCCAAGTTCTTCGATGAACTTCCAAATCCAAACAGCTTCCTTTGCTGCTTCTGAGGCAGCAATGTACTCGGCTTCAGTTGTAGAATCCGCAATAGTGCTTTGCTTAGCAGTTTTCCAGCTTACTGCTCCGCCGTTGAGGCAGAACACAAACCCAGATTGTGATCTGAAATCATCTCTGTCGGTTTGAAAGCTTGCGTCCGTATATCCCTTAACAATCAACTCATCTGTACCACCATAAACCAGAAACTGATCCTTAGTCCTTTTCAGGTACTTTAGGATGATCTTGGCCGCAGTCCAATGCGCCTCACCTGGTTCTGGCTGGTACCTACTCGTTGCACTGAGTGCGAACGAAACATCCGGCCTTGTACAAATCATAGCATACATGATGGATCCAATAGCCGAAGCGTATGGAATTCCACTCATCTTTCTACGCTCATTAGATGTTTTGGGACACTGATTCTTGCTTAGATATGTGCCATGTGACATGGGTAGATGGCCTCTCTTGGCTTCCATCATATTGAACCTAGCTAGCACTTTGTCAATGTAAGTGCTTTGGCTTAGTCCAATCATCCTCTTAGATCTATCCCTATAGATATTGATGCCCAATATGTATTGTGCCTCTCCTAAGTCCTTCATTGAGAAACACTTTCCAAGCCAATTCTTTACAGATAACAACATAGGAATGTCGTTTCCAATAAGCAGTATGTCATCAACATACAAGACTAGGAATGAAATTTTACTCCCACTGACCTTCTTGTATACACAAGATTCGTCCTGATTCTTGATGAAGCCAAACTTATTGACTGCTTAATCAAATCGTTTATTCCAACTCCTTGATGCCTGCTTTAGTCCGTAGATGGACTTCTTAAGCTTGCATACCTTTCCTTGGTTCTTTTGATCGACAAAACCCTCCGGCTGCGTCATAAACACAGTCTCTTCAAGAACACCATTCAAGAAGGCAGTTTTGACATCCATTTGCCATATTTTATAGTCATGAAAAGCGGCAATCGCAAGGATTATCCGAATAGACTTAAGCATCGCGACTGGAGAAAAGGTTTCATCGTAGTCAACGTCGTGAACTTGCCTGTAACCTTTTGCTACCAATCTAGCTTTGTATATGTATACAATTCCATCTTTGTCTTTCTTCAACTTGAAGACCCATTTGCATCCGTTAGGTGTGAACCCATCCGGCAAATCAACCAAATCCCAAACTTGATTTTCAGACATGGAGTCTATTTCAGATTGCATGGCCTCTAACCATTTAGTGGAGCTTGGGTTCGTCATAGCTTGCTTGTAAGTCATAGGTTCATCACTATCCAATATGAGAACGTCTAAGTTTTCAGTCAAGAGGACGCCTGTCCATCTGTCCGGCTAAAAATTAGTTCTACTTGACTTACGAGGGGCAACAACGTTTTGAGGAACTACTCCCACTAGCTCTTCTAAAGACCTTGGAGGTTCATCAACCTGAACTGCTTCTAAAGAGTTCTGAGTTCGTTGTTCGTCTCGAATCTCTTCAAGGTCTATTATTCTCCAACTTGTCAATTTGGAAATATGATTTCTTTCCAAAAAGACACCGTCACGAGCAACGAAAACCTTGTTGTCTGACTTGTTGTAGAAATAATACCCCTTTGTTTCTTTTGGATACCCACCGAAGAAACATTTTTCAGATTTAGGTTGTAGCTTGTCCGAAATTAATCGCTTGACATATGCTTCGCAACCCCAAATCTTCAGAAAAGACAACTTTGGAAGTTTCCCAGTCCATAATTCGTATGGAGTGTTTTCAACAGCTTTTGACGGAGCACGATTCAGTGTGAGTGCTGCAGTTTGCAACGCATGTCCCCAGAACTGTAAAGGAAGTTCGGCCTGACCCATCATTGACCTGACCATATCGAGTAAGGTCCTGTTTCTCCGTTCCGACACTCCACTCCATTGAGGTGTCCCTGGAGCAGTCAATTCAGAAAGAATAACGCATTCTTTTAGATGGTCATCAAACTCGTGGCTAAGATATTCACCTCCTCGATCCGATCTTAGAGCTTTGATTTTCTTGCCATGTTGATTCTCTACTTCATTTTGAAATTCTCGGAATTTCTCAAACGATTCAGACTTGTGCTTCATTAAGTAAATATAGCCATATCTACTGAAGTCGTCCGTGAACGTTATGAAATAGCTGAACTCACCTCTAGCTTTCGTACTCATAGGGCCACATACGTCTGTATGTATTAGCCCTAGTAGTTCGCTTGTTCTTTCTTCCACCTTTGACAAAGGTTGCTTTGTCATTTTGCCAAGTAAACAAGATTCGCATTGATCAATCTTCTCTAAGTCGAATGATTCTAGAATTCCTTTCCGTTGAAGTAATTCCATGCGCTTTGTGTTTATGTGGCCTAATCGACAATGCCACAGAAATGTGAGATCCGAATCACCAGTTTTAGCCTTTTTGGTATTCATGTTATAAATGTGTTTGCTCGTATCTAGCACATAAAGACCGTTTTCTTGTTGTGCTGAACCATAAAATATTCCATTCAAAGAAAAAGAACAACTATTGTCTTTAAATTGAAAACTAAAACCTTTAGAATCCAAACTTGAAACGGAAATAATGTTTCTGGTGATACTAGGAACGTAGTAACAGTTTTCTAGTTCCAGAACAAAACCACTAGGCAAAGAAATAAAATAAGATCCTACGACTAATGCAACAATCCGTGCTCCATTTCCCACGCGTAGATCCATCTCGCCTTTATCAAGCTTTCTACTTCTCCTTAGTCCCTGCGAATTGGAACATAAGTGTGACCCACAACCAGTATCTAATACCCAAGAAGCAGAATTAGCAAGATTACAATGTATAACATACATACCTGAAGGAGAAGCAACGTTCCCGTTCTTCTCATCTTCCTTCTTCTTCAAGCAATCCCTCTTCCAATGCCCCTTCTTCTTGCAGTAGAAGCATTCAGAGTCGGCAGGAGAACGAGTCACCCTCTTCTGTTTACCAGAACTGGTGCCGTTGGACTTGGATGAGGGCGTAGCCTTGCCCTTACCCTTCTTGCCCTTATTCTTGCCTGATTTCTTGAAGTTCTTGCCCTTACGCACCATAAGCATATCATGCTTATTCTCTTGCCTGAGCGTCTTTTCAGCGGTTTTCAGCATACCGTGAAGCTCAGTAAGAGATTTCTCCATGCTGTTCATATTGTAATTCAACTTGAACTGATCATATCCATTATGAAGCGAATGGAGAATGATGTCAATAGCCATTTCATTTAAGACGTCAGAATCTAGAGCTCTCATGTTCTCAAAGAGTCCAATCATTTTAAGAACATGTGGGCTCACTACTTCTCCTTTCTTGAGCTTAGTCTCAAGGATCAACCTCTGAGCCTCGAATCTTTCGATTCTGGCTTGGTCCTGAAACATGTTCTTCAACCCCGAGATGATTTGGTAAGCATCCGAGTTAATGAACGTTTTCTGAAGTTCAGGACTCATGGATGCAAGCATCACACATTTGACATCCCTGTTGGCCTGAATCCAACGATTAAGGGCAGCTTGAGTTACCTCCGGCCCAGCCTCTTCCGGTAACTCTTCCTCAAGGACATATTCCTTTTCCTCATGCATAAGAACTATTTGTAAGTTCCTTTGCCAGTCGAGGAAATTGTTGCCATTCAACTTCTCTTTGTCGAGAATTGAACGCAGGTTGAAAGTATTGTTATTGTTTGCGGCCATTTGATTACTACAATCGAAAAGAATTTGCAATAAATAACCATTCATAAACTTCAATAACTTTGAAATAAAAGCAAACATGCAATCATTAAAGCTATTAAAACATTTCATTCATGCAAAAAGCAAAAACATGGTCCAAAATGAATGAAACGATTCCAAGACCCCAAAAGTCCTAAATCCTTAAGCAGCTTTTTTTTTTGGCAAATAATAAGAAGCTTTATTTACCAAGTAATCAGAGTATTAACAAACTCTGAAAACACCAACTGTCCACCAGAAACAACAAATTCGACTGACTAGCAAGTGCAAGTAAGTGATCATCCGGAAATGAATCATTGATCGGTGTAGACACTTTACCATCATCATATCTCAATCTAGACAAGTGGTCTGCAACCACATTCTCAGCCCCCTTCTTGTCGCGGATCTCTAGATCAAACTCCTGCAGCAGTAGTATCCATAGAATAATTAAGCCTAGGCTTGGCTTCTTTCTTAGAGAGCAGATACTTAAGGGCCGCATGGTCAGTATAGACTATCACCTTGGACCCAATCAGATAATGCGAAACTTGTCCAAGGCATAGACTATGGCTAGAAGCTCTTTCTCAGTAGTAGCATAATTAAGCTGAGCTTCATCTAAGGTCTTGCTAGCATAGTAGATAGTATGCAAGACCTTTTCCTTTCTCTAGCCCAAAACTGCCCCAACTGCGTAGTCACTTGCATCACACATTATTTCGAACGGGAGATCCCACTCTGGAGAACGGATGATAGGAGCCGAAATTGGTGCCTGTTTAATCCTGTCAAAAGCCTCAAGACAAGAATCAGTAAACACAAATGGGGCATCCTTGAGGAGGAGCTGGGTCAGTGGTTTAACAATTTTAGAAAAATCCTTGATAAAGCGGCGATAAAACCCCGCATAACCAAAAAAGCTTCTAACACCCTTCACATTAACTGGAGGGGGCAATTGTTCAATCACTTGGACCTTAGCTCGATCCACCTGGATGCCTTTATCAGATATCAAATGTCCCAAGACCACCCCTTTAGTAACCATGAAATGCCACTTTTCCCAATTTAAGACCAGGTTACATTCTTCACACCTTTTCAACACTTTAGTAAAATTAACCAAACGGGAATCAAAAGAAGTACCATAGACACTAAAGTCATCCATAAACACTTCCATGATAGACTCAATAAAATCAGAAAAGATGCTCATCATGCAACATTGAAATGTAGCAGGTGCATTACACAAACCAAAGGGCATCCTACGGTATGCAAAAGTACCATAGGGACAGGTGAATGTGGTCTTTTCCTGGTCGTCTGGATGTATGGGAATTTGGAAAAAACCAGAATAACCATCCAGATAACAGAAAAACTTGTGACAAGCTAGCCTTTCCAACATTTGATCAATAAAGGGAAGGGGAAAGTGGTCTTTTTTAGTAGCAACATTCAGACGTCTATAGTCAACACACATGCGCCACCCTGTAACTACCCTAGTTGGGATCAACTCATTTTTCTCATTTCTAACCAGAGTCGTCCCCCCTTTCTTTAGGACTACCTGAACATGACTCACCCACTTAAAATCAGACACAGCATAAACAATACCCGCATCAAGAAATTTCATAACTTCAGCTTTTACGACATTTTGCATGATGGGGTTCAAACGACGTTGGGGTTGAATGTATGGCTTTTGATTATCATCTAGATGTATCCTATGCATGCAAAAATCTGGGCTAATACCCTTTAAATCGTCAATACTGTACCCAATGGTCTTTTGTGCTTTTTCAACACATTAAGAAGTTGGGACAATTGGTCTGCATCAAGTGCAATACTGATAATCACAGGGCAAAGCTGTTCATCATCCAAAAATGTATATTTCAGGTTGGCAGGAAGAGGTTTAAGTTCGGGTTTCTTTACCTTTTTTGCGGAACAAGTCGACCAAACTAACCTCCTCACCTTGGTGCTCTCTTCGGGTTCAAGCTCTCCACCATCAAGAGCTAACTCTAGAGCAACCACTTCAGCATTTCAAGAACTGCTACCACCTGCAGGAGATTTACAACAAATCACTGCCTCTAAGGGATCCCTTTCGAGAACTTAGGATACGTTATCTCGCATAATAAAATCAACTACATCAATTCGATAGAATTGTTCTTCCGCTAGCATGGGACTCTTTAAGGCACTATTAGATTAAAAGTAACCTTATCATCCCCAACAGACAAAGTCAATTTCCCACTTTTAACATCAATGACCGCCCCTGTCGTGTGAAGGAATGGTCTACCTAAGATAATGGGAATTGGAGGATCCTCTTGCATGTCTAGTACTACAAAGTCCACATGTATATAGAATTTACCTACTCTAACGGGGACGTCCTCTAAAACACCTAAGGGGTATTTAACAAAACGATCGGCCATTTGCAGAGTGATATTAGTAACTTTAAGCTCACCCATGTTCAATTTAGTGAGACAAGGGAATAATATACACACTAGCACCTAAATCACATAAAGACTTATCAATAAAAACGGTGCCAATGTTACATGGGCTGGAAAAACTCTCGGGGTCTTTAAGTTTAGGTGGAGACTTGTTCTGTAAATAAGGACTACATTCCTCAGTAAAAGCTACAGTCTCTACCTCACAAAAAGCACGTTTCCTGGTCAAAATATCTTTCATAAACTTAGCATATGCAGGAACCTGTAAAATCAATTCAGTAAAAGGAACCATTACTTGCAAGATTTTGACCACTTCCAAGAATTTGCCAAACTGTTTGTCTAGCTTACTCTTGAGTTGCCGGTTTGGGAAGGAGAGTGCAATAGGTGGTACTTGAATATCTGTCCCCTTCTTAACCTCAGTTGTAGCCTCTTTTTCACAGACTACCTTTTCATCTTGTTTACCATCCATGACTACCTTTGGTGTTTCCTCATCAACCAGACCACTAGCAGACACCTTAGAATCAGCCTCGACGGGTATAGAAGGACCGTCATAACCTCTTCCACTCCACAATGTAATATCATTAGCAGTTTCTCTATTCTCAGGCTGTGAAGGGAGTTGACCTTGGGGTCTCCCTGTAAGAGTAGTAGCCATTTGTGCCAACTGTGTATCAATGATCTTGTTATGGGCGGAAAGAGAATCAAGTTTAGCATCCTTTTCACTCAGAGACTTCTGCATCTGCAACATCATGTTTCTCATCTCCACTAGCATAGGATCAGACTATGTGGGTTGAGGTTGTGGTGGTGGAGATGGTGTGTGTTGGTCCACTGGACTATTGATTGCAGTTACTCCGTGGTTGGTATGGTTGTTGTGGTGGTGGAGGATGTTGAACCTGATGGGGGTTCTGAATATTAGTACTCATGTATGATAATAGGGGATTGTTCTTATACCCTCATTGTAAGAATTAGAGTACGGGTTATTCTGTTTGTAGGCCTGGAATGCATTACATTGTTCAATGGAGCTCCTACATTCCTGTGCATAGTGACCAGACATCGCACAACTATCACATACATTGACGGCTTGAGAATTCATTGCAGCTACACTAACAGGTTGAGCAGATTGAGCAGTTGCTGCTTGCATATTATCAAACTTGTAATGTAAAGTAGTCAATTGGGCAGTTAGTTGTTCTATGGAATTCAAGTCATGCTTACCACCCTTGTTAGATAGACCTCTAAGATTCCCATACTGGGCATTATGAATGGACATCTCCTCAATCGCCTACATAGCTCTAGTCACAGCAAGTTGCATGAATCTCCCACTAGCAGCAGAATCCAAAATAAGTATAGACTCATTACCCAGACCATTATAGAATTGTTGAATCAAGAACCTGTCACTCAAACCATGGTGTGGGCACTCTCTCTGTAAATCCTTGAACCTTTCCCAGACCTCGAACAAACTCTCATCTGCCTGTTGAGTAATAGCAATGATCTGGCTCCTCAGACGAGTTGTCTTCTCAGGTGGGAAATATTTCACATAAAATGCAAGGGCTAAAGACTCCTAGTTAGTAATTTTCATTGCCGCCCGGTTCAACCCATTGATCCACAACTTTTCCTTTCCACTCAGAGATAATGGGAAAAACATCTCCATAGTTTGTTCCGGAGTCACATTCTTCTGCTTAATGGTATAGCAATATTGGATGAAAGATTGGATGTGAAGATTTTGGTCTTCACCTACCTCCCCAACGAACTGGAGTCTCTCAATCATGTTTATCAATGCATGCTCAATCTTGAAAGTCTCAGCTGCAATAGAAGGCATGATTGCCTTGGGTAGCACGGAAAGACTTGGCTTAGAGTAGTCTGTAAGCCTCGGTTCAACTGTTTCGTCACCCATCTCTATCTCTGAAACTGTATCTGTATCTGAAGGAAAAAGATCGCCAAGAATATGATCAGAATCAGAGTTAGAGTAATTCCCAACTCTGCGACAAAGTTTCTTCGTCTACGGAAGGTCCTTTCAGGTTCAGGATCGAACGGAGTAAGATTACAAGTACCTATGGTCCTGGGCATAGACAAAGAAACTACAAACGGGTGTAAGATCCGGTCTATACAAACGAGAAGTAACAAACAATAATCTAGAACAAACAATTAAAAACAGAAAATAAAACCGTTTCCCCGGCAACGGCGCCAAAATTTGACAGGCTAAATCGCACTCCTATCAAAGATAAACCTAACATTCACCAACTAAAAATATAGCAAGGGAAGTAGGGATCGTATCCACAGGGAAAACAATGTTCTTTCTACTACTAATCAACAAGTCTAGACTATTCGTAACAAGGGAATAGGTTTGGTCTGTAAATTAAAACTAAGGCAATAATTAAATCGGAAAATATCAATATTAAGGGAATTTAGGGCAACGGTTCATCACAAATGCAGACCGGGATCGGACAACGGACAGCAACAATCAATCAACAATCATAACTAGGAAAACATCACAAATGCATGCTCTCTCTATGTACTAGAAACAAATCCTATCTAATAGCCACAGACCAAAAACATCATATTTATACCTCTCGGTGCATAATCTAAGGTTAATCAAACTCAATAAAAAAAGTCCGGCCAAACAGAATTGACGAACAATTAAAATAAGCTATAGAAATCACAATCACTTAATCAATAATCGAGTCCAAATCCAATCCCAATCATGCATCCATGGATCCCTAAACCCTAGAAAAATGACTACTCACTCATAATGAAAATAGCTAAAACAATACTAATCAATGGAGACATAATTAGAATAATTAATAAAGCAAGTAGAAGCAATGAAAATGAATAAATAAACTTTAGACTGAAACAATACCTAAATGAAGAACGAGGGAAGAACTCAAAAGTTGGAGCTTTTAATTGAAATAATAAAACTAAGTGTTGATAATTTTGAGAGAATAAACTAAGTAATGTAAAATAAACTAAGTATTCAATACTAGGAAATAAGATGTCTACTAAAAATATAAGGCTTAGTATTTATAGTTTGCCCAAAATACAAGCGAAAACCGGAACTAAAACTCGCGAAAAAACGCTTGAGGTTGGCGTCGCCCGATCGGGCATTATGCTCGACAAACGGGTCGATCGGGAAAAATTTCGCCCGATCAGGCGGATGAGAATTGCTCCATATAGCCTTCAGGATGGCCGTCCGATGGCCACCGGGAGAAGCCCGCCCGATCGGGCGCGCGTTGAAACTGGTAGTTGTCTTTTTCTTCGCCCAATTTTCTCATTTCGCCCTCCAATCATAGGGCGATTAGCAAAATGCATCGTCCTTCACTCATAGCACCAAGTCTAACTCTCGGGGCTCGAACATAGGCATCCTAGGCTCCCAAGGGTCGACCATGATCATCCCGAACCTACTCGGGAATCGTGTAGTGGCCTATATCATCGGGAAACAAGCCTAAAAAGGCTAATTTCTCATCAATATATCCTGAAACTCAAGGCACACTTACAACACACATTAGTACTAAAAATGGCTCCTAAGAGCTCATTTGACGCAGAAAAGTACTAAGGGACGGGGGTAAAAACTCTATATAAAATACACATATCACACCCATGAACGATGAACGAAGAAGAATGACGAAGAATGACGAGGTCGATTTGCCGACCATCGGAACTCCGACGAGGATTAGTGATAACATTGAATTAACTTAAGCGAGAAATAAAGTTAATTGTTAACTAACTTTCCTAATTATTTTATTTATTAATTTCATAAAATACAAATAATAATTTTGGGAAATTCATAAATTACAAAAATATTTCCATAAAAGAAATTGTGTATTTAAATTTAAAGATAAAAAAATTAAATTCATTAAAATATATTAATTTTATTAAATTTAAAGATAAAAGGAAAGAATTTTATATGGCCCATATTAATTCTAAGCAATGGTCATTTTTATTATGACCACTAGATTAGATCCCGTGCAATGCACAGATATTCTAAAATTTATTTCACTGATTTTTTAATACTATATAATAGATTTTACTGAAATATTTATTTTCCTAAATTATTGCATAATTAATAAATCTTGAACGTATACATTTAATCACCATACGGACTTTGCAATTTCCGTCCTACTACGAATAACATATTTTATATTCTTGATTCGCTAACTAGACCAAAATATTTCAATACAGAGTATGCTAATTTGACCAAAATTTTGATTAAATATATTTTTCATTATTAATATAACGATTTGACTAAAATATTACCAAATCATTATTAGCAAATTATGTGCCATAATTTCCATAATCTATACACAAATATTCTTTTTCCATATGTAAACACTTAATAAGAAAGGATAGAAAATAAAATAAAATACAAATTACAGAATCTTTAGGAAATAGTTTTTGGCGGGAAAATTTTGCACCAAAAAGCGATATGTGTCACTTCTGGTGTCTGTTTTAGTATAATGTAATTTATAGATAAATAGATAGATAGATAGAAGATAGTAGAATGATGTGTAAATCCTTTGGTCTATTTCAAACAGAGGAAGTCAAAATCGCAGGCTGTTGTGTTTTTATAAAAACATAACAGCAAAAAAAAATCAATGAAATACTACATGTTTTAAACGATATGTTACTTTGTTTTTAATGAAATGATACTCTTTTTAACGAAATGGTACATGTTTTAATCGAAATGGTATTCTGTTTAACAAAATGATACTCTATTTTTAATAAAATTGTACTCTTTTTTAAGTAAATGGTACATGTTTAGCATTGTGATGTGTTTGCTCACACATCACAGCATGCCGCCTCGCCGACCTCATTTCAAACACAAGTCATTTTTGACCTAAATTTGATTCGGTCGACGAGGGCGGAGATGCGGCATGTTGTGATGCGTGAGCAAACACATCACAACGCCAAACATGGACCATTTCTTTAAAAAAAAGTACCATTCATTAAAAAAAAAAGTACCATTTCGTTAAACAGAGTACCATTTCGATAAAACATGTACCATTTCGATTAAAATATGTACCATTTCGATTAAAACATGTACCATTTCGATTAAAACATGTACCATTGCATTGAATTTTTCTACGGTTATATTTTTACAAAAACATAACAAACTGGGTTTTTACTTCCTCATTTGTCGACTGCCCGATCGGCCATCTCTTCACCTTGCATCGAGCCGCGGGTACAATGCAAATAAAAGGAGAAAACTTAATTGACCCAGTGGGTAGTTTACCCACGTGATGTGGCAGACGATGTGGCATGATTGACAACAAGTGGATGATGACATGGCATTGGTAACAAACGGGCAGCAAGACATGGAACTTGGCAATAATTAGTTACGAGTAAGTCCAATAATTTGAAAGTTACGAGTAATTTGGAAATAACTAATTATAATTTGTAAGTTACGAGTAATTTGGAAATGAATGGTTCTTCAAATTCATCTCTTCTATTTTTGAGTATTACTTAATCACCTCAACTTCGTCCTTATCAATGGTGGATTTTAATGGGAATTCAAGAGAAATTGTAAAAGAAAAATGTTCCTAATTGGGTTTACATGAAAAAATGATTATATAATCGAAATAAGATGCAAAATAAAAATAATTCCGACCTATGACTTATTATAGAGCACAAAATTATACGGAGTAATTTCTACCATTTTTAGTACTACAATATGATGATCATGAGCAACTAGAACTGTAATAAATACATAATAGAAAGAGGAGGAAGAAGACAACGATTTTTGGTGTATTACTCGTACTACTCCGTATCAATTTGTTAACTCGGGTCGGGTTCGAATTATATTTGGTCATATTAGATCAGGAGTTCGATCTACAATAAAATTACTGTAGATCGGGGTACCTAAAACTTTTTGATAATAACCAGTATGCCTAGGCCATGTCCAGTTTAGAACCGGTTTATCCAGATCATGTCCAAGTCTGTTTAATAATACGGAATAGTTAAATAGTGACTAAGGTCAAATAAATAATTTATAATTATTATAATTTTTTAATGTGTTAATGTGAAAACAAATAATGTTAAGATCATCATGAAGCGAAGGCAATATAAATTATCATGTTCGATTTTTTATTTTTTATTTTTTATAAGGTAAGAAAAATAATCTTAGGAGACCCTCCGCACGAGGGGAACTCCTAAGAAATTGTTATGAACAATAGCCCATAATTATCTTACCTGGTTTTACATGTCAATAATACGATCAACTTCATTTACAATAATTTTTATACTCCCTCCCATATTCTTTTTTGGTTCATCTCATAAAGATTGTCTCATAAAAGTGAAGAAGACAAAGATAACCATTTCCTTGTAAAATTTTGGCCCAACCCTTAATAAAAACATATTTTATTATGGAGTAAACAATAAATTAAGGACAGAGGAAGTATGATATACATGAATGTGAATGAGTTGATATATATACTCGTAAACAGTTCGTGAAAAAATCTAGCTAAAAGTCGATTAAACCGCATTCATTAATAAATAAACTAGTACAATCAAAAATTTCTAACTCGTCTAATAAATTATAAAAGGATACCCATAAGATAAATGTTGATTAAGTGTACTCTAGTTTAGGGTTAGGGTTAGGGTTTAGGGTTTAGGTTTTAGGGTTCGGGTTTAGGGTTTAGGGTTTAGGGTTAGGGTTTAGGGTTAGGGTTTAGGGTTTAGCATTTTTGACAACTTTGTATATGATCATAAACCTTATGATCATTAAAAAAATGACATTTCGGTAATTCTATACTTCATACATGATTTATTTTAATTATATATGCATTTTTAAATAGTATTTCTAGATTGTTAGTAAGTTTGTACATAGAATCTCACGACTCTACCCTCTAATTTTAAACCGCCATGTCGGTTCAAAGTAGAATAGAAATTATGACAATAACTTGCATATAAATTAGACCTGTCAACCGGTTAGATGGGTTGGGTTCGAGTCGGGTAAATACCATACAAAAACAAACAAACTTCGATACTTAAAAGGGAATGTATTTGACTCAAACTATCTTAAATCAAACAAATTGTAATCATCCTATATGGGTAAATAAATTGTCCCACTTAAACTATCCCTGGCGTACAAATTGTTTGAATTTGTTCTCATTTCCCGCTCTTGTATAAGGAAGGCTTGTACCTGCACATTAGTTTGACACATTTAGAAATTATAATAAAAATAATTATACTATGTAGCATTTATGTAGAAACTCATAATCAATATAAAGATACTTTTTACTTACTCGGTCTTGCTTGCGTTGGTGCACCGTACTTCAGTCCATATGAAGAAAAAAAGTAAAAATTAAATTATATAGAAACTAAAATTTATAATATATAAGTAATATTAGTAACTTACCGGCAAGGGTGACATCACATGAAATGGAGGAGCAGGGGCCATATTATACGTAAACGGATTATAGTTTGGCCGAACAACCTTAATAAAATAAAATGTCAAAGTAATTCTTCCTCTGTATTATGGAGTAACATCGTATTAACAAGTTATCATAAAAAAACACTTACATGTGCGCTAGGGGAGCTAACAACATAGTTTGACGACATGATTGGATATTGCGTCCCATTCACTTGGTATTGATTCTGGGACAAAAAACAAAATAAAACACAAGCATTGGTAAATATTATTTTCATCATGTACATATAACTAATTTTTTCATACCTGTGACCATTCTCCATATCCAATGTTATAGTCTGGTGTATGATGATTCTTCTTGTATATCTCACTTTGTTGGTCATTTGCATATCCTTTCCTCTTGCTTGGTTTTTTCCCTTTACCTCTCCGATCTATTGGATCTTTTTATTTTTGGTTCACCAAATCCTCATGTTGAGGATTTCTCTCATCTTCATCTCCGTTTGAGGAATGTCTTCCATAAACCTTTCCAATGGTGTTCACAGTTTTGGGTATTTCTTGACATCCTTCGACCAATGCCTTCACTTCCAACCTCAACTTAGACAAAGATTCCATAAGAAACGAATATGGTTTCTCATCTATGATTGCCACAGAAGCAATATCCTCAAATTCCTTAGACAAAGCAATGTACCTCTTCGCTTGCGGATTCTTATCCGGGGTATAATATGGAACCGGAACTGTGGTATAGTTTCGTACCAAATCCTTTCTCCATCTAGATAGGATGTACTTCTCAGGAACACACTCAACATCCTCCTCATGATATACTCGAACCACACGACAACACAAAATACCCCTAAATTCAAAGTGTTTACATTCACACTTCACATCGTAGGAGATTCGATCCAGTGTCACCTTAAAAGTTTGTCTTTTAGGCCATTTAGCCTTTTTGTCACCACTTCGTACACACAAATTTTTCCAGTCTTGGGTTTTTGTTGCACTAGTATATGTAACCAAACGCACCTGATCTTGAAACTCCTCAAATTTCTTTGACGTATAAAGGCGTTGAAATACACCCTCACTGACATATTCTGTGAAACATAATGTTGGCTTATTAGTTGATCGAAAATTTTCATTGTCCTCATCATTTGCTCATTTGCCTAATGCAAGACAATATTGATCAACAAATTCTTTCAATGAAGTATTCAGATTCACAAATGCTTTGAAAAAGTTATTCATACTCTCACTCCGTTGGGTGCTAGACATTCCAGCCCAAAAATCACTTTTAAAATACACAGGAACCCATCGATGCCTTACAGTGTACATCTCATCAAACCACTTGATAGTATGCAGCTTATATTTCTCCACTACTTCTTCCCATCTTTTTTCAAATTCTTCAACATGAAGAGAATCATGGAGAGCACGTCGTAATGACTTGCGGATTTCATCGATATTTTCTTCGTCCTTTAGATGTTTCTTTGCATTTCTCAAAATATGCCAAATACACCATCGATGTTTTGCATCAGGAAAAACCTCCTTAATTGCATTCCCTGTAACGGAAAAGTTAGTATAAAAGAAACTTAGCCGCTTTGTATTAAAATCAATAATAATAATATGAAACCAATGCAAGAAATAATATAACAAACATTCAAAAGGAATAAGTTCCGTGTAATATTAGGAACTTTTTCCCTCCATATATGAAGTATGCTCTGTGATATGAGGCCTAGTGGACAAGAACCAGAAAGAAAGTTGGTCCATTAGTGTCAAATAACCAACATAACATAGCTGTCTAAAATATTCATCAATACAATATTATTAGAGTGGAAAAACGTTACCTATATCCATGCACTGATCAGTAATAATACAATTTGGAGCTTTTCCAGACATACATTCTAGCCATGTCTTGAACAACCAAACATAGTTCCTTGTATCCTCTCCTGAAATTAGAGCACATCCAAGTAACATTGACTGATTGTGATGATTCACGCCTATAAATGGGCAAAAGGGCATTCTGTATCTATTCCTCAAGTATGTGGTGTCTGAAGGAAATAATGCCCTTGGTCCAAGTATGCATTCTATGTTAAGTCTAATAAATGCGGTTCAGTATTAATTAACAAGTTAATAATTCAGTGAGATCAAGTGAGCTGAATGCCTAGCTAGAGGCCGCTTCAGTTCAAGTGGAATTAATGATATTAATCCACAGCTTACTCTTGACTGAACCCGTAGGGTCACACAAATAGTACGTAAACGGATCAAGTATTTAATGGCATTAGATACTCCATCTATGGATATTCGGAATCGACGGATCTTGGTTTCAGTGGGAGCTGAGATCGTCACAGGCAAGAAATGAATACTCCGGAAACGATGATATTGCCGGAAACGGAAATATGGATCGTATCGGAAATATAAATATTATCCAAGTCGTAGATGTTGCCGGAAACGGAAACATGGTACGTATCGGAAAATATTATCGGAAATGGAAATATTACCAGAATCGGAAATATTGCCGGAAACGGAAATATTGTCAGAATCGGAAATATTATCGGAATCGGAAAATAATTCCGGAAACGGAAATATTAAATATTTGTTCGAAACGGAAATTGATTCCGGAATCGGAAATATTAAATATTGTTCGTATCGGAAATGAATTCCGGAACCGGGAATTTAATCGGAATCGTATCGTACGAATTAGCATCGGACGAGGCCTGCCGGACGAAGGCCCAGCATGAAGTCGGGCCATCGCCCAGCAAGCCAAACGCGCGCCCAGCCAAGGCAGCGCCCAGGCCCACCGCAAGGCAGGCCCAGCGCGCGCCAAGGCCATGGCCTCGCTGCGTGGACTGCTGCTCGCACGCACACGCATGGGCGGCCCATCGTGGCTGCCGTGTGTGTGTGAGTTTGTGTTCATGCACGATTCCTAAAACTATTAGAATTAGTATATGATTAAATTCCTATTCCTAAAAGGATAAATTAATTAATTAGAGTTCTTGTAGGATTCTAAGTTTAATTAATTCGTATCCTACTAGGATTCCAATTCCCTTTCCATAACTCTATAAATACGTGCCTAGGGTCACATATTTTCAGAGATTAATTCAAGTATTCAAAGTGAGTTTTGAGAGAAAAATTCAGTCATATTTCTTACCTAAGAGTGCCGAAAATTCTAGTACCTTAAGGGCGATTCTAGTTGGTCAATCTTAAGGCGGATCCGGACGTGCTGTGGACTATCTACGGAGGGACGACACTTGGAGTCCTAAAGACTTGTTCTTGTTCGGTTCGGGCGCAGCTAGGGAAGGCACGCAACAAAGAGTATGCATCTAAATTATGCTATATGATTATGTGTAAATAATATGTATTCCTGGCTTAATGGTTGTTTCCGCATGATTTATGAATTGTCATATGTATCATAACCTAACAGTGTCAAATGATATAACATCTCCAAAGTCTCGATATGCAGCTCTACACCTTCCATCAACCCAAAAAACATTTTTTAGTCTTCCATCATCCCCTCTTTCATACATATAATAAAAATTCTTGTCTTTGGAAGACATTTCTAGAAAATGTTTCTCCATCGCAGCAAAATCTCCTTTTCGAAGACACAAACGTCTATGTTTGCTGACTAGATTTCTACAATCTTTCTCGGAGAAAGGAACAAAACCATATCCACCATAACGTACTGCAAATGTGGCATAATTTCTACTAATAGGTACTCCAGCCCTTTCATTAGTCATTATAATGTCTTTGTTGTGTGGGTTAATGAATCGATAATTAGACATGAATCGTGAATTCAAGGGATCCAAGGTATGGTTATGCTCCAAAACCACAGTGTTGAGTTTCCATTCCCCGATATTCTTGTCAAATGTGGCGGTTATTTTAGCTTTACAACCGGTAACCTGAGTGCGTGATGGCTTTGATGGATCTTTCCCTTTAGGAGTGAATTTCCCTTCTTTTGTACATGTTAGTCTCAACCTTGTGCAATCATTGCTTTTATCACAAACAACACCTTTAACATTTTCCCGACTTCTAATCTTCATCTCGAACCCGTTTTGTCTTCCAAATTCATGGTAGTATTCAATAACAGCATTATAAGATCTAAATGTCATGCCTACACTCGGGGGTACTAGTGGCTCTTCAACTGGTGCGGGTGTTGGCTCATCAACAGATATATCGTTTCTTTCATTTGGATCTTCATCACCTATTAATATATCATCTTCACTAGTGTCATGTCTGATTATATCTGATTCCAAGTCAACACTTAAGTTTGTATCTGAACTTTCATAGCTATCACATTCACTAGGATACTCATTATTGAGATCAATCGCCATTTTTTGCACTCTATCAACTTCTCCGTCCTTTTTGTCCATGGTAATTTTTCTGCATAAAACAATACATATATAAATTTGCAGTGGTCATATATATTAGAAAAAGATGTACTTAATTTAATGGTACTAATTCCTTTATTATTTTACCAAACATAAAGCAAACACATTATTAGCTTTGGCTAGCGGTATGTTATGTGTTTTATGGGCTGCCAATTATGGTATGTTACACCAGGCCACAATTATTGTTTTATGGGTATCAAACAATAAAAAGATCCCTGTTTATGAAAATTACTAGAAAAATCAGTAAGAACTGGGAGAGAAATATTGGATAAATAAAGAGAAACAAAGACGTGGTGGCAATGTCGCCTAGTATGGGTGGCATGAGAAAGTTTCTTTTACCAACTCTTAACAGAAGTTACCTGTTGTAATTTTTACCTTCCCTACATTAAGGATAAGTTATGCATATAAAATGGCTTTGGTTATTTTGAACTTCATATGGAATAGGGTTTCCTTGAAGACATTTCAACTCTATTGGATATTGATTTTGATTTAGTTTAATTAGCAGTTCTGGTATGGTAGATCACTAGATTCATACATGCTTATGGAAATCCTTTCACATGTTTTAACCCGGTCCTCCGTTGGATCCCTACAGGGAGCTGCTCTTTTATGGAAATGGAAAGAGGATCCTACGTTCCCTTAAGAAAAGTATAGTTATGTAGGGAAGGAGATGGATCTGGTTTAGGGGGACTTTTTGTCATGTTAAACATTCGTCATAGGTACTTTCCAATCTGAGTTAGGACGTCTGCTATAGTTGCTGAGTCATGTGGAACTAAACCTATTTTGCTGTTTATGGGTTCAATATTTGGTTGCAACTTTCAACTATTCCCATTTACTCTGAAGTCTGAACTCATTGTCTCAGCTTGTTGTACATCATATCCGTCTCAGTCTTTTTGGTTTTGGTATTGAATCATTAGCTGTTCTGATAGTCACAAACTCACAATGCCACACTGTTAATGAAGAACTAACTCTTGATTGTATCTGAAGGTTTTTGTTTGTCCTAGTTACCAAAATGTTTAATTTTTTCCATGTTCGTGGGAGCAAGCTACCACTTTGAACTTACATCTTTTAAAGATTGTTTTTATCTTTGTTGCTCTGCTATAGGCATGTTATATCATTCTTTTACCAACTCTTAACAAAAACAGACGAGGAAGCGTTTTAAACAGTAGAGGACTTAAATTAACAGCTTAGGTGAATTATCAAACTTCCCCACCCTTTTCTACCTTATTTTACTTGGGTTTTCTTTCTTTTTATGAGTATTTTCCTTTCATATTTTCCTTCAGTATTTTCTGCCATAGTTGATGCTGATGTATGGCTTACAAATGAGTAATAAATCTTCCACCACATTGCAGATTTGCAGACGAAAGTTGTGAGAGAATAGTGTTTTGATACATACCTTGTTCGTGACTACAAAATTTGCTCAACGGGGTTGAATGAACATCTCAACCATTGCCGGAAATTTCGCTGAGATTAGTTTATCACAGAAAAGTAACGTTTTTTTTTCCTGATCTTAGAGGATGCAAAAATAAAATTCAAAATGGTATAATCAATTATGAAAATCAGATTTCTTGAGATAATTAAACTCTCTTTTTCTGTAGTTGTAATCATACAAATCAAGCAACATATTTTTCTGGTCTACTTAATAAATGCTTTCATATTCCTAACTGAATAAATACTCCTATGTCTACGTGGTGTCCACCTAATTCTCATATGTCCATGTGTATTGTCCACGTAAGCTGGGTAAACTACCCGGTGGGTAGATGTAGCTTTCTCCCAAATAAAACCCCTCAAAATCTCAAATTGTCAATATCGATAAAAGCCCCTCAAAACACACTCTCTCTCTCCTCTTGATACTCGCAATACCCCACCTTTTCCCGAAGACACTGCGGCCATGGATACGGTGGAGAAGCTGGTGGCGCAAATCCAAGGGCTTTCTGGTAGCGTCGGAGATTTGAATCAACTCCACCATATCCTCAAACAATCCGAAGACTCCCTTCGTCTCAATTCTTCTCGCTTGGCCCCTTTCCTCCATCAGCTCGACCCTTCCGTTCACTCTCTCGGATATCTTTACTTCCTGTAAGTCCCCTTTTTATCTCGTATTATTTTATCTTTTACAATAAGTTTTATCATTTGAGTTTTTGCAATTAGTTTTGCGTTGATATTAGAGGATTGCATTGAATTTTATTGCACTTGTAGTTACATTAGGTTTCAATGCGAAAGGAGGTGATTCTAATTTGAGGGTTTTTGTTGATATGATTCCCATCCACGATATTGCTTTGATTTTGGTTCATATGAGCAGTACGGATTTTTTAATTGTTGGAATTATTTGTGTTATTGCGGGAGCTTCTTTGAAGGCAACGGAAGGAATCGTGTTAGTTCCTGAATAAATTTGTCATATTTAATCTTTTGTGCGGCACTGCAGATTATTTATGGATTAGGTTTTATGGAATTTTAATTATTTTCAAGTGATGGGTTGTTGTGGGTATCGTTACAAATTAATATTCTGTTGTATTGTGTTCCTGTTGGAACTTGATTATATTGCATCCTTAACCGAGCTGATTGCTTGTGAATTTCATTTTATGGGTTATAGTGTTTATTTATTTTTATCACCTGATTGTGAGTTTCCTTGTTCGAGCTGCTATTTCTTTTGAGGGGACGGGGATTTAGGGTGGCTCTTATGTTCTTGCCACCACGTTGTTAGGAGTTTTGTTTCGTAACTGAGAGGTTGGTAGTTTAATTGAGAACAAAGTAAAAAGACCATGTATAAGGCCTTTGCTAATCTGAAATATCTTATCTAAGCATAAGTGTTGTATCACAGCCATTGGCAAAGCATGAAAGGACCTCTTGATTTTTCTATGGAGGAGAAGTGGTGTACAAAGAACATAATGGGTTGACTTATTGCTTTTAACAACTTTGTTAACGCCTTAAAGTTTGAAGAAAACTTGCACTCTTTTTTGGCGCAATTTGTTTGATGATCGCTATTACATTGCAATAAATCTTACAATTCATTACTCCTTCCGTCACTGAAAGATCACCCAGTTCCTATAAATGAATGTCCCTCTTAAATTGCCCATACCCTATTTGGTTATGTTGTCCCCACCGTTTAATCTACATTACCCCACTCAAAACAATGCACTTAATCTCTCCTTTCTTTTTCTGACCCATCTATCTCCTCTCTTCTGGTACATATCTCAATCTTCATCTCTTCATCCATCTTTTCCCTTTTATCTCTCTCATAATCTCCTCACCCAGGCCAATTTCTCCTCTTCATATTTTGGCTTTTTATTCTACAGCATTCTCTCTCCTCATATTAATCTCTTTTTTCTGAATTTACCTGATAATAAAATTACAAAGATCTGGAAAAAAGTCCGGTTCTTCTGAAAATTAAGGCTTTGTGTTTTTCTTTCCTTCTCTATTCCTATTTTGTTCTAACCAAAAAATTAGAGTTATGTTATTTTTTTTTCTTTAACATATGTTCCTATCTTCCAAAAATTGGGGGTTTGTAATGTGATCTTCCCTTTGTTTTTCAATTAATTAGGGCTTCCTCTCTAATATCTCCTTTTTGTAATATAAATATAAGCAAGATCTTGTGGTATTGTGTAAAGAATCGAACAGATGATGAAAACTGGAAGTAAAGCTCGAAATTAAAAATGTTTTCTTTCACATTTTCAGTACCCAGGTGATGTTTGGAGTGGGAAAAAAAATACTGTTGATTTGTTACTCCACCATTGTTGAGAGGAGAAAGTGAGTAAGAGCGACAAAAGCTGGGTTGGGTTAGGTAATAAGCACCACTCTCTCTCTCATGTTTAAGGGATGGAGGGAGTATTTTTATTAGAATTTTAACATCATTGTTATATATAGGTGAGGGGAATGGAAAATTGCACATAATCAGTTTCTTCCTACTCTTTTTTCTACATTTATTTAAGCAATGCATCCTCCATATCTCCCTCCGTTGCATTTCAATCTTTCATCCTCACAGCTCAATAAACTGACATCTACATAACCGACATTTACAAAGCATTTATCTTTATTCCCTCTTCCCATCTTGGCCATGGCCCTGTTTGGTTAATAGCGGATTTGATAGCTTTTAGCGGATCGGAGCACTTTTAGAGGTTTGACCACTTCAACTTGTTAATTCACGTGTTTGGTTGTGCACGGATTTGAATAGCGGTTTGATCCGAAAACTCTAATTTCAAGAAAGCTAGATAGATGAGCTTTTTCACTTAGTGGATGGATGAATAGTGGATTGAAGAATAAACACTGAAAGACAACTTTGCCCCGACCTTTTTTATGTTCCTCCTATATTCGGTCCTCCTCCATGCTCTTTTTCTTCCATACAGGATTCAAGCTGATTCAAGCTTACAATTGGAGCCCAATTTCACGTTTCGCGGACTTCATTATTTCTCTAAGCCTTTTCTTTATTAATTACATCTAAATCTAAATCTTTGGCCAAAGAAGAGGGGAAATTTTATTTCTTTACAAAATTTTAGATTCGACTTGGATTAAGAAAGGAAGAGGGTAGTTTAAAGAAGAGGATGATGGAAGGGGAAATAAAGAGGATTGAATATGATGTACAATCAAAAAAATAGTTTCTACGGAGTATAAAAATAGTTAAATCTCACATACTTTGAGCTTTCGATATGGTGTGAAAGCATGATTTACCTCTCACAATAAAATAAAACTCCATAGTTGCATGATAGAGAAACAGTTGAGGAGGATATAACTTAATAAGAAATTGATGGGGTTTTGCTCCTATTTTTTTTATGAGAGAAAATGATCATAAGGATGAAGGGTTGAAAAAAATTAGGAGGTGAATACACAATAGAATGGAAGAAGTGGTGGCTGGATGGGGTGTTAGAGGTGGGATAGGTGAGTAAATGTTTTATGAAAGTCCTTTTCTTTATCTTTTAATTTTATTAAAAAATAATTTTTAATATCTATCTTGTTATTTTACCGCACGACAATTCGACCGACGTTGTTATACGGCATGGAATGCTGGCAGTGAAACATTGTCACGTGCATAAGATGAATGTGGCGGAGATGCGCATGTTACATTGGACGTGTGGCCATACAAGTAATGGTCGATTGAGGAATGAGATTATTAGGAAGAAAGTAGGGGTTATTGAGATTAAGATATGGAAAATCGTTTAAGATGGTTTGGACATGTAAGAAGAAGATCAAGTGATGCCCCGGTTAGGAGGCTAGAAGGGTGGCAAAGTGATAGGATTGCAAGGGGTAGGGGAAGACCTAAGAAAACTTGGAGGAAGGTGATTGATCACGATATGAACCTACTTGCGATTGAGGAAAGTATGGCGTTAGGATAGGACAGAGTGGAGGGAGAGAGTATACGTTAATGACGTTATCTGACTTATACATCTCTCATTTTGACCCTCTTAGTTTTACTTCTTGCGTTTTGTAAACCTTTTTTTTTCTTTTTTCTTTTTTCAAGGCTCACTTTTATATGCTATTTTCAAATGTACTTATTGTATTTATTTTTAATTTTCTCGTTTTAAATTTTACTTATTTTTATTAACCCTTATAATTTTTTTCCGTAATATATATGTTATCTCTTATTTTCCTTTCATTTCTTTCACTTTCCCCGTCTTCCTTGTTTATTCTTTTAACTTCCCGTTCCTTTCTTGTTTGATTGGTGACTTTGACGATCTCCTATGACGATTTATGTTAGCAGACCCCAAATCATTTTGGGACTAAGGCTATCTATCCTTTTATTTTCTCTGATCTTTAATTTTTTTTAATAAATTTTACCTTTTAGATATTTAGTTATTTCATACTTGAAGTGGATGTTTTTTTTTCAAATCACCACATTATTTTTATTATTTCAAGATTAGTTTCTTTTGGTAAAAGTTGTTAGTGGGATTAATAAATTTTTGTTTTTGTGTAAATGTTGTTTAATTATTTTTTTCTCCACAAAAAACTTACCATATATCCATTTTAGCAATTACTAATTCACCACAATTAAATAAGTCAATGTACTTGTTGGTCATTTACTCAATCAAACAACTATTACATATCAACTATTTATCAAACACTTTTATACAACCAACTAACACAATCAGCTAATCAAACCAGCTAATGCAAAATAGCTAGTCAAAACTGCTAATACAATCCTCTATGGCTAACAGCTGATTGCCAAACATGACCTGTATCTTCACCCACCTCTTGCTTCCGACATCTCAACTATTTCTGCATCTTTTCGGTGCAATATCAGAGTTCACTTGATTACAACTTTTTAAGGGATACTAAAATTACATCTGAATCTATTTGTGATCTGAAATGCTCAACCAGTATTGATGCACTTAGAAATTGATAGTTTTAATGATCTAAAATACTTCCTCTGTTTTTTTAGTTGTACTATATTCCCTTTTGCATTATTCACTTTGATCATCTTTGGTTATACGTGCATTAAGAAATACATAGTCATATGGTATCTTAATAGATTTGTCTTGATATAAAATTTCAAAATATCAACTTTTATAACTTATTTATTGATAATTAAAGATATTGATGGTCGAAGTTGGGTATTGAAAATCGCGTAGGTTCAGATCTGCTATGTTTAGGACTTGTTGATCATTATTTTTTGAGTTTTAAAGGGATGTTATGTATTGACTGATGCTTCTTCTATGGAGTCAATATGGCCGTTATGGGCCAATATAATGATATGGATGATATGGCCTGCGTAATTATGAAGGCGCATAAGAAACTCTTCACTCATTAGGGAAATAGAGTTTGCTTCAACGATGCATGAACGTTTCTGCAATTGACTTAAAACCCTTGAAGGGGGTGGGAGGTGGGGTGAGAGGGTAGTGGAGGGAGGAGAGGATTCCAACTTAGTTGCTTTTGTCCTCCAACTCTGCTAGTTAAAACATTATATTTTTACATCCATGTTTATAGTGCAAAATGATCGCTTTAATGACCAATTGGCTTAGGTTCTCTTGAACTTTTAATTTATCTTTTGGTTAACATCTGCAACATTCTAATGGTTTTACCGGTCATCTAAAAGGGAGAAAAGCAACTGACCATGTATCAATTTGTCTCAAAACTGTTACTTGTACTTATGAAGTCGGTTTAAGCTAACAATTGATCTTGAAATTGTATTGTTAGTTAATAATCGCTACTAGTTTCTTATGTGATAGAAACAAAGTTAGTTATGGAAGGGCGATTTTGTGAAAAGCACTGCGATCCTTGGCAAGTTGCAAGGCGGGGGGGGGGGGGGGGGGGGGGAGTGTCCATTGCTGTGTCTGAACACCAACTTCAGCTTATGTGAATCTTGAAACAACTCCTTGGGTTTGATGACGCAAATAACTGAATAAGTATCTAGAATCCACTTTATGTAGAAATAATACTAGAGAAGAAGTGCAAAAGGTAATGTTGGTGGTTCTTTAGTTTAGTTAGACTAATTTTTTGTTCCTTGCTAGTATAATGCTGTGGGAGTACTTTCAGGAGGTAGATTTTCTTTTAAAATGTCATTGCAGTACCTACAATTTGTATGTTTAGTGGGGAACGTCATCAATTTATCCCTATAGTAGTTTGGTATATGTCTATAATGCCAAGCAGGGCCATGTCATATGCTGTTTCCCTTATCCACAAATTTAAGTATTAACCTCCTGATAATCTTAGCTTTTATATATGTCATTGGCAGGGATGCTTACACATATTCAGTATCAAGAGATGGAGCTAATGAGGTGGCTCTTTTATTGGCCAGATTTATTAGTTCTTGCCTGGCTGAACAGATCCGACTTGCACATCATAAATGTATGTATTTCTGTAAGGATATAGTTAAAACTTGTATTCTTGTACCTATAATCTGACTATGTGATGCTTTTATGAGGTAGTTATAAGTGTCTGCAGGAGGTTTAAGGACCAAGCTATAGTGCTTTCAGAGCCCATGAGAGCTGTTGCCCCAATGCTGATAGCCATCCGTAAAATTCGGCCTTCTTCCGAACACCTTACAACTCTGCATCCTGACTTTCTCCTTCTCTGTATTTTGGCAAAATGCTATAAGACCGGTCTATCTGTGTTAGAGGATGATGTCTTTGAGGTTGATCAGCCGAAGGACCTTTTTCTTTACTGTTACTATGGGTAAGTTGAACTTTGTTTATCATGTTATATCTCGTCTATCTATCATGTTATATCTCGTCTATGGACCTTTTTCTTTACTGTTGCTATGGGTAACTTGACTAACTCGAAAATGGTCTCTCCGCTTCCGTTATCAGGAAAATTTAAAAACTTAAGTCTTATTGTAGTTATCTATACATATCAATGAAAATTATTGTACACTATTAAGTTAGGGCCTGTTTGTCTCAACTTATTTTAACTTATTTCATCAAAAATAAGTCCAGGTAAGTTAAGCAAAACTAAGTTGTTTCCAAAAAAGTAAACATGCAAATGAGTTGTTTTCCGCAAAAATAAGTTCAAACAAATTCAGTCAAATTCAATTTAACCAAACAAAGCCTTAGGTGGGTTCTTTACAGAAAATAGGAAGAGTAAGGTAGTTTTTTCTAATTCGTTTGAGGGTTTTTTATGAAGTATACTTTTCTCTATAAAAGGTGTTGAACTTTAGTATAGATTTAGGCTCTGATAATCATTCTGGATAACCCCTTAGTCCTTCGTCTCAGGCTTAGCAAGGAGAGGAAGTTTTCCCTCCCCACCCTTGTTCATGCGTTCACATTAGGAAATGAAAGAAGGGTCACTTTGCACTTTAGAGACCTATGATGTCAGGAACTCTTTCGTCTTTTGATTGTCTTTTGAGTTTTGACTGAATAAAATATGGACTAAGGCACTCTATAGAAAATGTAGTGACGGCTTATCTTGATTAAGAATTTGAGGCTTTGAGCTCATGCATCCAGAATAGGTAATCACTTCTAAGTTCTAAAGCAATTTCACTTTAAGAAATAACCATACACTGGTGGACTGTAACTACCTAGATGGTAAAGGTGGCTGATTGAGCATGGTGAAGAGCATCCCGAAATTTAGTATTAATGCGCTGAGTTTTTTTGTACAACAATCAAAGGAAAGCTAGCCCAGCTATTCCTAAATCCTGGAAAGTTACCGACTAAATAAAGATATAGGTCAGTTGAATTGAAGGTCATCAGCTAAAAAAGGAGAAAAGAAGGAAAAAAAAGTTTGTTTGTATGCAGTTCTCTAAATTGGAGTCCGACATACCTAAAGTAAGCATCCTACCGAGTCTGTAGGTGGCTGTTAAATTGAACTAGTGAAATAGAAACTGCATAAGATTATAATTATTTACTTGATGATCTTGAATACGAAAGAGTAGGAGTTGATAAGATTGCCTTCTAGATGGTTAGTTCCTCTGATACCCCAGCCCCCAGCCCCAGGATGTTCTTGACTTCTTGTTGTTGATAAGTATGACATGTTCCCTTATCTTTTGATCTTTCGTTTGCTTTGCGTAGAGAAAAATGTCATTGGTTCTTTTGATGGATTGTTGAAATTAAAATTACTGATTATTTTGACTAATGTTCGCAGGGGAATGATTTGTATCGGACTAAAGCAATTCAAGAAAGCATCAGAGTTTTTCCACAACGTGAGTCATTTCTTGTGACTTGGAATCCTATTTTTATATCCTAGCTTATGGTAAAATGGTTTTATTGTGTGAATTTTAACAAAGTGTTATACATGATGGATGATGCACAGTTTTAGTAATACTTCCTCCGTACTTTTTTAGTTGACACAGTTTGACTTTTGACACTATTCATATAATCTACTTTGACTGTCAATTGTGATTTATACTTAAGAAAAAATATGGTCATGTGGGGTTTTGTTATAATCACCTCATCGTATAGATTTACAATATCAACTTTTTTAAATTTTTACCCATTGATAATTAAAGATATAAAGATATAAATGACAGAAATGTTGCATTGGCAAACGTGGTAAATAAATGTGTCAACCCCCCCCCCCCCCCCCCCCCCCCCCCCGGCACCGCCTCTTGTGTTTGTGTACCATACCCAGGTAGTGTGAATAGATGGAGTACTTGGTAAGGCCTTGTGACAATTGTACTGTTTTTACGTTTTTGGCAGGTGGTTACTGCTCCTATGTCTACATTAAATGCAATAGCTGTTGAAGCATACAAAAAGTACATATTGGTTTCACTAATTCACCGTGGGAAGGTATTTGTTTATCTCTATGAACTTTATGTTTAAGGGGTTTGCAGTCTTTATTTGACATCCTGAGTATAGATCTATTATGAGGTTTAAGCTCTGACAATTACATATCTGGTGTCAGTTCAACACTCATTTTCCAAAATATACATCTACGGTTGCTCAGAGGAGTTTGAAGAATTTCAGTCAGGTAATGTAAAGCACTTCAGTGCGGAAGCAGTTAACATTTTATTTCTATTGGCACTGATTTGATGACCATGGGATTGGGGGAAGTGAGAGGAGAGCTAATCCTGCATCACCGCTGATGCTGCACCTGGTACCTTCAGGCACAGCACCATGATAGTTGACTAAAGATCCATTTTCTATATATCAGGGTTGTTTAATGGAGCTTTGTCATAAGTAGGACAGATCAGTGATATAGAACAGGCAAAGTGAACTTCCGGAAGTTGAACTAAATTCAATCCATAACTTAAAAAATAAGGCTTTGTTTTCCCTCAAAAAAAAAATTAATAAGGCTTTGTTTTTTTCACCTTTCCGTATTCAAACTTGTCTAAATTTATTAGAATTTTGTCAAACTTGTGTTAACTTATTGGCCCTCGGATTAACTTGATTTAAACTTAAGACTTAATTTAAGTTGTAATATGAAGTTGGTATCGTTTATACAGATTAATCTCGACTTTTCTGATTTTTCCTAAGAATTTTTTTGAAGGTTAAATGAACTAGACCTTATTGTGCTTTGATTAATCATTATGCACTACAATACTGAAGAAAAGTCTTACAAGGATATATAACTGTGAAATAAGCTTTCGAAGCAAATACCTTGTCCTATGGCTTGTCTTAAACTCTTAACGTTGCCTAATATGGAAAGAGCTTGCCAACCAACAATTTTCACATTCAACTTAAAATTTGGAGATATTTCTTCTCATGCGCATCATGCTCCCTCTCATAGAGAAAACTTTTCCTTAAGGTTGAGTTGATTGACTACTAGTTTGATCAATTCAAAAGGTAGATCAAACAAGGACATGTAGTTGGATAAAAAAAGAACGAATAGAATAACTTCCAGAAAGGGGGTTGTCCTCTTACATATAGAAAAGCTCAAACTGCACTAAGGCGATAGAGGTACTGCCCCGCCTCATTGAAGTAAGGCGCACCAAGTATAAAAAAGAAAGCTTTGCAACTCAGTTGCAACTCGTTCACTTCAGGTGCGCCTTTTTGAATGTGCCTCGCTTAGCATAAACCTTACCCTATTTACCTAGCGCCTCAATGCCAGGTTTTTAAAACACCAAAGTGGGGTACATTTTTTTTTAACACCCCCTTACTTTGAGTTGATACTTCCTAATCATTACATATAAGCACTTCCTCTAGCTTAAAGGTGTTTGGCAATCATCCTTATGTTTCTGCAGTAACCTTTTTGAAATCAACATTGTCAATTAAGGAATTCTAGGTTAGAGCTGTGGTCTTGAGGGAAATGGATTTTCGTGGTCGTCTCTCTAGCTTTTACATTTAAAAGCTTAGTTTCAACCGTATCTTCTTGAATCCCATCAATTGGCTTTAAAGGCCTATACTTTGCATTGACGTCTTTTAGGAGAATACATGTACATCAAATGTATAAATGTCTTAAGTTTCCATCACTCAGAGAAGGATAAAAAACATACTAACTGGGAGAAGTTAGTGAAATGGAAGCATGCAGACGTGAATTGGTTTAACAGGTTGGCACCCCAAACTGGGTAGGTAGTTGGTTATTTTGATCTGATTCTTGTACACGTAGGGATGCCTTTCTTATACTTGTAATTATATTAACCAAAAACTATGTTAACCAAAAAAAATAATATTAACTTGAGAAGTAGAGATATCTATATCAAGGCTTAGGTGCCAAATATTAATACGAGGTAAAATAATAATTGAGGAAATTGAGAACTATTGAAGTAGTATAATGGATTGTTTTGGGTGGATATTGAACCAAGGTTATTTAGTATTAGATTCCAATATGAGCTAAACAGTTTGGCAGAGAACCTATGCTACTTAGGGACTATTTGGCTCACCAAATTATAATGCAATGGAATGAGAACCCCATACTTGTTTGGTCTAATGTTGAAATGGATTCTATATCTGGTTCGTGCTGCTTGGTTCAATTTGGAATGTAACAGACATCTCTATTGACAAGAAATGGCAAGCCTTGGGTGAAGATAGAAAGTGACTCACATTTAAATTAAGAAATTAAAAATAGCACCAGTAGGACAATCTCCATCTTATAAGGAGATATGATTGGTTGTGTGAACCAAGATGTCCTTTGAGTTACTTGGATTCTTCTCTACTCACTTTCGTACAATGCAATTTGATTCTTCAGATAATTCTTTTTTTTTATATCTTTTACCTTTTCCATTACAAGTCATCCTTGGTCTGTCTCGACTTCTTTCAATATCATTACCCCACTATCAATTCGGATCATAACATTGGAACAGGTATGAGAACCTTAACTGCTACTTTTTCCCGTTAAACTAGTCCAAAAGTGTGTCATGTACTGATTCATTCGTTCTAGGCTTGTGGTTCACGGGGTATATAACAAAGTAACACTATATCTAAACGACCATCACTTCTCTTTCATCATCTTTTTGTGGATTTGTTCATATTACTGCTCTCTACCTCAACATACATATCTCCGCCTCTCTAGTCCATTCATCCGCTAAAGTCAAACATAATCTTTCTTGAAATCAGAAAAAAACAACTGGCAGAAAAATTAAAATAGAACATCTATCTAAATTTCGTCAGCACAAACCAAGGGGAAAATAAGCTAAGTAATAATTACAATATGATGACAGGCTATGTTACTCAGACACGGGTGTCGGTGTCGTGTCCGACACGGGTGTCGGAGTGTCCGACCCTTCGATCCAAATATTTGCAGACACTCCGACACGGTCAAAGGAGTGTCTTGACTTTTTTTTTAGACACGGCTCCCATTCAAAGTGTCGGATAAAAGAAGTGACACTTTATAAAAAGTAAGGTAATAAATGGAAAAAAAAAAAGAAAAAAAAAAAAAAAAAAAAAAGAAAAAGAAAAAAAAAGGGAAAAGATATTGCACGTGGGTTTGCCCCCACTTCCCATGCCTTAATCTATTAAAAATAAAGGTAAAAAAAAAAAAAAAAAACATGGTAAACTAATAAAGTAAAAAAACCACAGGTCCACCAATCCACAAAGTGACGAAACACAAACCTAGCAAACGACGGGAAAACTCAAAGAGGGAATGCCAGAATCCATGGCTATGGCATTCTCAAGAAATTAATTTCAACGAAAACGCAAATTGAATAGTGCAATCTACTCGGTTTTTCTTCTGGAACAAAAGCCCCAACAATGTTTTTCTTGTTTCTCCTTCCCTGACCTTCAATTTCTAGATCTAGGGTTTTAAACTCTTCAAGATCTAGTGTTTTTGGTTACAGGTAACATGAATTTTAACACCTTATATATATATCTTCATCTTGAATGGCAAAATTTGAACTTTTTTACTCATTTTTTTCTCCTCCCGATTGATCCCGACACTTCATTTCCGATCCTTTTCCGACACCGGTGTCGACACCTTCCCGGACACGTGTCGAGCGTCGTGTCGCGGGTCGGGTCGTGTCGACACCGACACAAGCCGTCCGATGGAGTGTCGGAGTAACATAGATGACAGGGGTCTAGGGTCATGATTTTGCTGACATCAGATGATGACAGATATTGCTCTAATGGTTACCAAAGAGAGAACTACTACTAAGTGGTTGCTGGAGAGAGTAGGAAAGGTCATTTGACCATGAGAGAAAGTATTATTTTTGGAGGGGTTGTTTTAGAGCATGAATTACAGTTTGAATCTCGGGAGTTGGAAGTTAGAAAAGGATGAGGTAGAAAGGATTCATGAGAGTTGGGGGAATTCGCTTCCCCTCAATATATTTTACATTGTCAAAAAGGTCCAACGAAACAACGGAATTTATTCTAAAGTAAATGTCCGACTTTGATGCTATCATAGGATATGTGTACATGCTAAGGTGTCAGACTTTGCCATACATTATGTTTTTGGTCCGAAATTGTTAACCAATAGGCTCACTGAGTAGTACTCAGTTGAAGGGAGGGGGGGGGGGGGGGGTAAGCAAAAAGGGTGGGGGGGGGAGTGAATTGTAGAAAACGTTAATCCATGCGCAGTCTAGCAGAAAAAAAGTGTACAGATCACAGTCAAAAAGAAAATGACTTGATGGAATTATACATTTCATAGTAGAGAGACAAATTGTAGATCAAATAGGAAGGAAAGGGACGAGGAAGGAAGAATGAAAAAGCAGCAGAAAGTGAAAGAGTGAACACGAGATCATTGAAGAAAGAGAGAAAATTAATTAACTTCAATAGGCCTGACCGGAGATGACAATGGGAAAGACAGTGCCACAACCACCAGGGAGGCAACAACCAGAAATTTCTGGCATAGACAACAACCACCAATTTGCCAATCACTAGCAAACCCTTGAATTAGGTTTTTTTTTGCAATTCAGGTTTTTACTTTTGTGGGGCGTTTAGTACGTGGGAATGGGAAATTGGGGAATTGAGAGTAGGATTGGGATTGAGAATTGTTATTGGGGACTTCGTAGAAATATCGAGAATCCCTTGTTCGGTATGTTGGATGGGATAAGTTGGGAATAAATATTTACAAAAATATCTTTGTTTACTCTCCTCTTCTTCACCTCTCATTAATGGTAATATAGTCATTTTACCCTATTTCCAATTCCCATCCCCAATTCCCCCCCCCCCCCCCCCCCCTAGGTAATAAAACCAAGGGAATTGAGAACTTTATTTCCCCTTTTCAAACCCACAACATTTCCCGTTCCCACTAAACAAACATGGGAATTGAACCAAGTGTGGATAAAAATTCCCATTCCCAGCAACATTTCCCATTAAACAAACACCCCATTGGGGTTAAATTGAAGTTAAATCATGCAATTTCTGGAGGGCTTCTGCTCAAATTTGCATCTTTACGACTAGGTAAGTTTTAATTCGGCAAAATCTTGATCTCTTTCTTCGTTTTTAAGCCAGATCTCTTTTCTTTATCACATGATAAAAGGTGACCCAAGCGCTGTGTCTTGTGCATTGGGTACGGTGGCCTGAGGCGTACGCGGGCGTTTTCTGGAATGCGCTGCACCAGTTAAGGCCAATGCGTTTTGGCCTGCGCCCACTGGCATGGTGGCGCCCTTTTTAAAACTAAGGGCAAGAGGAGTGATAATATTTTAGTATTTGACTATTATTGATCCACAAGAACATTGGATTGAAATGTAAACCTTCTTACTAATATGAATTTGAAGCTGGTTATCTGATTATGACCAAATCTGTTAGGGCTGAGTGAATAAGAGCCACTTGTTTCATTTTCTGGTTTGACTTCATGATCTCTTAAAGTTCCTGATTGGAGTGTCATGACCAGAGTTACCTGGTTCGTGGTTCACTTCGGTACGGGGTACGGGTTCGGTTTCGCGTGTGGCTGATTTTAGGTTTGCGAGAGGTGTATGGATTTTTTTTGTGTCGTTACATTTTAAAGTACGAAATGTAAAATGCGATAAAAAAAATAGTATTAAAGTTGAAACAGAGTATTCATTGTGGCTAATAACACAATCGTTGGCAAAGTGACATGAAAAGGCAGAAGTCAATTGGCAAACAAAAAAACTTGATAAAATAATGGGACACCACACCCATGACCCATGTGCAATGCAACAATAGTGTAGACAAAAAGTAAAATACAACAAAAAGTACAAAAGAAAGTTAAAAAATAAAAACAAAAAATACAACCCATCATCTTCATTCTTCACCATCGACTTCCAGAGTTCCAGTCTCTCATCCATGGTGTTTAGATCAGCAAGACGAAAGAACAACAAAAACAACAATTGACGATCGTAATCAACACGTATGTCCTTCTCAAACAAAAGCCCCAACATATTTTATCTTCTATCGCCTTCCCAGACCTTCAATCGTTAAAACTAGGATTTTGGTTTGGTTCGCAAAACATCGCGAATTGGATCGCCAGCGAACCGCGAATTGGTACGGGCGAACCTGTTTGAGATTCACGGGGGTTACCCGCGAACCAGGTAACACTGGTCATGACTCATGAGTCACTTAGAGAGTATCTTTCTTTCTAAAACACTAGACCTTTTGTGGATCATTATCCCTTAAACTTTCTTTCATATACATCAATGCTCGGATATGTGATCTTTGGTTTTGGGTGCGTGTTCTTTATGCTTATGTTGTATGCGTTTACCTTTGTGTACATTGCCTCGAGTAACTTTTGTGGAACTTAATGCCGATTGCTGAATGCAGATCTACCTTGAACTAGCAAACAATTATAGTAATGGGAATTTGGCTGATCTAGAGACATTTGTTCAGGTGAACAAGGACAAGTTTGAAGGGGTGAGTTATTTAACTTGTGAATTGGGCTAACTTTTTACTATATTCTTGGTTAGCTGGGAAGTGGGCTAAACTTTACAAACCTCGTTTCTTTTCTTTTCCAGGATAACAATCTTGGGTTGGTGAAGCAGGTTGTTTCATCCATCTATAAGCGAAATATCCAGAGATTGACTCAAACCTACTTGACTTTGTCCCTTCAAGATATAGCCAATACAGTGCAATTGAACAGCCCCAAGGAAGCAGAGATGCATGTGCTTCAAATGGTAAATTGGACATCTTTATCTAGTGCTAGAGCCTTTTTTAATGGTTGAGGACATTTTGGACATCTTTTGGCATGGACATCATAACTTTTCGTAGGCGTTTTATACATTACTTTTTTTGGGTTTGTCAACGAGAATTTTCTTGCTATATTCAAATATTAGTATTATATCTTAATTACTTTTTCTTATTATCAGATTCAAGATGGTCATATCTATGCTACAATCAACCAGAGAGATGGAATGGTTCAATTCCTTGAGGACCCAGAACAGTATAAGTCGTGTGAGATGATTGAACATATAGACTGCTCCATTCAGAGGTATATTCCTCAAACTAAAACATATTACATGGTCACAGTTGTTTGAGGTGGTAGTGTTCAAATTATTCCCAATCATATTAAATGTTACTGCCTCTGTAGTTTTGTTTGTTGTAAAATTCCCTCTATAGCTTAGGTGTCTGAAACTTTCACACAATCAAATGATCAAGCAGTTGCTGAAAATGCTAAAAGTTGAATAAAGGTATCATGCTGGCTCTGCAAGGTTCCGGTGTCTATTGGTTTATGTTGAGATTTTCTGTTTTTTCTCGGTCTATCTTTTGAGGTTACTGTTGTAAACGTACATCCCTGTGTCTGTTGGTAACTGTTATTTAGCTCATGGAATGCTTGTCTGTAACACATCTCTGAAAATTCTTCTGAAGGATAATGGTTCTATCAAAGAAACTAGCTTCTGTAGATGAACAGATATCGTGTGAACCACTGTACCTGACAAAGGTAAGGCAGCTATCTTATTGAATAGTTTTGTCTAACCTTAGCCCTTTACTCCAACTAAATGATATGAATGATTGGCCTTGTACACTACAGGTTGGGAAAGAACGGCAACGCTTTGACTTTGATGATTTTGACAGTGTGCCCCAAAAATTTAACATTTGAGTCAAGAATGCTCCAGTCTTGGTGCATTGCTCACAGTTGTTTTGTCTGTTTATATAGTTCAGAGAACAGATCAACTGTTTAGGTAGGAACTTTTGGATCATCTTCCAATATTCAAATATGATTAACGTTTTTGCTCAAGTGTCATCCGCCTTTGCTTCCGTACAGTCCATTACAGGATAATGAGAATGTTGTTGGTGTTACATTTAAATGTTCAACGCTACAATATGTGGCCATTGATGTACTTGTGAGTTTCTTATGGTTATCTTATGGTCCTTTGACAATCAGTTTGATTCTACAGAATGATTCTCGTGAATAGGATACCCCAATAGCAATAATATTGACCTTGGATCCCTCTACACCTAGCCAGTGGCGGATCTACCTTGTGTCATGGTGGGTCAAGTGACCCACCATTATTCTACGATGTACTTGCAGAGTAGCAGTAGCATTAAATAAAAATAAAGGAACAGTAAAAACATAAATAAAAGAAAAAAGTCGGAGTAGTTTGCTGGCACCTGTTAGAGTGGTAGCCACACAAAATTCCAACTTTATGATATTTTTCATTCATCCTTTAATTTTGTCTTTGTTTTTGTTTTCTTCTAATTTTTTTTACTATATCTTGATAGTTTGTATGATCTCATGTGCTAACCTATGTCATTTTTCAAAATCATAGTCTGAGGTGGACTGGGAGCTTTTTCTAGTGGTGCATTACTGTATCGAAGTATTTACAATTTTTTTTATCATATATTTATATTTTTGTTTTAATTTTGGTTTCAAAAATATTTTAGTCGTTAATATATGGCATCGTATCCTTGAATTTAAAAGTTGTTAATTGTAATTGTATGAGATATTAATTAACTGTTTTGAAATATCCATTTTCGTTAACCATGCATCGATCGAATATGGTGACACACCATTTCGGAAATCCTGGCTCCGCCACTGCACTTAGCATGACTGCATGAGCTTCCTAGGTACTCCCAATGGGTCAGTCAGGATGTGGTATCCTGTTAAAATTAACAAAAACATAAATACTAAATTGAAATTTCATTTTCAATTCGTGCACAACCATACTGTTGCAAATTCCTCCCTTTGTTCTTTTTTGGTAAAGCTTTAAGTTTGTCACATAACTTAAATGACAAATTTTCTCGTTTGCTCTGGCTTTCTTTCTCTCATCCCCTATTTTATCAACCTATTTGCTTAACTTATACTTAAATATTAAAAAAGTAAAGTTTGCTCTATGAAACAATATTTTAGGGACGGAGGGGTGACTTGTTTTACATATTTGCGTTACTCAGTTATTGGGGTTGCTACTAACAGACAAATTGGTCCAGAAGAGTGTAAACCATAGGCCACATAAGCAATTAAGCATCCCCCCATCTCCAGCCTTTATTTTGTAGTTTTCATACTTACTAGTGCTTTTTGATCGCGCGGTCTTCAAAGGTAGAAAATTTAAGCTCAAATATATAAAAAAAGTATAGTGTAATCATGTAGTTGATGGTCGGATAATCAATCAATTGTTGGATTCAAAAAACAATAATCTTTACATATTTTTGTTAGTTATTGATATGAAGATTGAAGTTGTTTAATGCCATTATTTTGGATTGTGCGGTCCCTCAAAAACTTGATAACTGATAATACGGATAAAATTGTTGTCGATTTGTACATCTTCAATTTAACTTTTTTTGTACATTCCTAAAAGGTTTACAAATTACAACTTAAACTAGAAACATTAAAGAACCTTACATTGCTTACTTTACCAACTAAAATCCAACCATTTAAAACTAAAGTGGTAGCAAGCTCTTCTCTGTTGGACCCTTGATTGTTGCCTTGACTTTGTTTACAACGACGTATTACACGTGGTATGCCAAAGTCATTGCGAGTTATTTCCTTGAAGAAGATTGAATTGTTGGGGAGGTAACCAATTGGAAGCACCTTTAAGAACCTGTAAACCTTAAAAACCAAGGAAAGAAGTAGAAGAGTAGTAACGACACGAGCCGGTTGCAAAGAGCTTGCGAATTGCTTACAAGCTACTGAAAGTGACTTGGAAAGCATGCTATGAACCCCCATATGATGGGGAGCAGCGTTGAAATAAAAGGTTTTGAAAGCGACAAACAAAGTCATCGCTAACCTAAACAGAGAATTAACGTTAGTTAATCCCAACAACAAACAAACAACCATAACCCATGTAAACCATAACCCCCTCCCACACATACCTTCTTTCCCCAACCTCCAAAAGCTGACTATTCCTACTGCCTCCAAGAACCTATCAAGTAACCCCAACCTTCCTACATAAATCTTCCAAAATAGGCTATCCCACATAGGACAACCTAACGCAACCCACACCCTCGAAAACCTGTGTTTACCAACATATGCAACAACCTTATATAAGAACACATCCAACAGAAAAGACGAGAAACAATACATTACTACCCACCATAACCAATTATAACTAAACATTATTAAACTAAACTAGCACACCAACAAATCAACTATGCCAAAGTAACGATCAAAACATGGAGCAGCCACAACCCTAATTCAATTAGGGAAAACGACTATTAGTTCAAGGAAAATAGCTAAAACTAATACTTCCTCCATTTTTTTATAATTGCACCATCTTAGGTTTTGACACTATTCACATATTCTTATATAGTTATTTTTTGTGATTTATATGTAAAGAAAAATATATTCATGTGGGATCTTGTTAGATTCGTCTCGAGATATACTTTCAAATTATCAAATTTTTATAATTTTTTCAATTGTATAATGAGAGATATTAATGGTTAAAATAGTGCATTGGCAAGCGTGAAATCTAAGATGGTGCAATTAAAAAAAAAATGGAGGGAGTACCAAACAGGAGCCCTAACCTAAATCTTTACCTTAATCGTCACGATCGGGTTAATCCGACACCACAATACGGTGGCGACAAGGATAGCAGGAACCCTAACCTAAATCTTTACCTTTACCGTCAAGATCGGGTAAATCCGACACCACAAGACAGCGACGACAAGGGTAAGTCCGATAATAGAAGCCAATCCCAAATCATATCAAACAAGCCTCTAAACTAGCAATTACTAACCCAAACAAGAAACCCTAACCCTAAACTTTACCTTTACCGGCGAGATTATCAACGACGGCGTTTGGGAAAGCTTTGGTGAGAGGACGCCGAGGTTAACTTTGATCCGATCAAATAATCTCCAATCGGAATCGGCAGAGATGATTATGTCTACAAAAGAAATCCGACGACGACGAGAAGAGCTACGAACGAAGAGGAGAGTAGAGCGGCGATGGTGGCTTGAATCCTCCACCCCTCTGCCGGAAAAAAAAACACTACCCGATCTATAGAAAAAATTAAAGACCACTAAGAAACGGTGAAGCAACGATTTAGCAGGCTCTCCGGCGACCTTGTGGTTTCGGCCACCAACGAGCCTGCTAAACGGCGGCGGCGACTCTAGGGTTTGTGTTTGGGAGCTTCCTGCTTTGGGTTTATACAGAGAGAAAAATTCTATCTAAACTTATGACAAATGTTTCTAATTTAACTAATGTTGTAGCACGATTATGTTCCCAAACAACAAGTTTCGCAATCATGAGGATCATAATGCATAATAACAACATTTCGTTTAACTGCCGTCTCTACAAGAACTTTTCAAAGAAAATGATTCGAGTATTTTGACATGGAAGATAAAAGAAAAAATAGAGTAACATCTGAACGTAAAAATTAACATATAACAACAATACGAATGAATGGGGACTCACTCAATCCACCTATATCGATTTGTGAAAGACATAATGCACCGACATAAGAGACAACTTGCAACTAGTAAAATGTTCGTTCTCTAACTATGAAACGAAAAACTCGCTTTATTGCTAGACATATTGAGCCTTGCCTAAAGGAACTTTTTTTATTCAACCAATACCAATCAAAACCTGGGGACTATGCATCAAGAACTAGTCAAAGTAAAAAGAAAGGGACTATGCATTAAGGACCAACGCAAAAAGGAATCCATGAATACTTTGAAGTAATCAATCAAGTCAAAGGTCCTAAAGCTAAAATGTGAAGAATCAACAATGACGAAGCTTTACAAAATCAAGCAAGGTCAATCACCAAGTCCAGTTGTCAAACTACTATGGGTACAACAGGAAGTAGTAAATGATGTTAGCATTTTAGTTAGAATATATATCTAGCATACACAGGCACACTTTTATTCTAGGAATAATACCCTGATGGCCTGTTTGGGAATATGGATTTCATTTGAAATTCTGGATTTGACCGATTTACCTTGTTTGGAAACTCGTAGAATTTGGAATTGGATTTAGCCCAAATCCAAGCCATTAAAAAATGGGTTTAATTTAATTAATTTGAAATTCAAACTTAAATCACGTCATTTCAATTCCTTCATCCTTGTGTTCTCTCACCTCTTTGGCTCTTCCCCTCTCTCATCAGACACATTTTTCTCTCTCCTCTAGTAAACACCTTTGATCTCTCTCTTCCACCGCCTCAACCACCACTTCTCCATGGCCACCACTTCGACCACCAATTCTTCATCACCAAACCATCGGTTCTCCACCATTCTCTCTCATCTCTTGCAGTCACTTTCTCCTTTATCCACCTCCGTCGTCGACCACCTTCACCATCGGAATAGTAATTTTCAGATTAAAGAAAATCGTCTTCGCTTGAAAATCATAGATGACTAACACTCAAGAAGACGAGAGGAGTGAGAAGCAGAATCCGCTTCCAGCGGAGAAGACGACGGCGAAAGAGAGAGAAAAAGGAATTGCCTCCGCCGCCGGAGAAGCTGGAGGCGGGGGATTGTTGTGGTATGGGCGTGTTAGATGCGTGTGGAATGTTTAGAGGAGCTCGACGCTTATGATCAGCTTTTGAACGATTTTAACAACTCGCATGAGAAGCTGGAGGTAGGGGATTGACTAATTTTATTTTCTCCAGACTCAATTCATTCTTCCAGAAATTTTTGATACAATATATCATCTCTATTTATCGATTTATATTTCTGGTGATATCTTCAATTTATAATTTTTTTATTTATAATTTGTGATTAATGCTGATGGAATCTTGATGTTGTTTTACATTTAGTTTTGGTTTCACCAATTTAATTTTTATATTCTTGGTGATATCTTCGATTTATAATTTTTTTATTCAGAGTCAAATTTATTGAACTCAACAAATAATTAGTAATATCAAATTCTTAATTGAAAATTTTATTTCTTCCAAACAACATATTGAATTTGAAATGATAAATTTAAAATTCTTGATTTTTCCCAAACAGAGAATTCGGAATTCAATGTCAGTATTTGAAATTCCATATTTGAAATGATTCATTTGAAATCAAATGATGGTATCCAAACACTACCTGAGTGGATTATGTAATTATTTTTATGCTTGTCGCGCCTTTAGAAATGCTTTTGTGCTGCCAACCGTTGTAATTAAATAAGGAGAGAAAAGAAATGGCGTCATATTTTAGAGCTCTGTCATAATTTTGGATTTAATTTCAGAAATAATGCTATGTGCCTATGCTTTTGTCTGATAAGCAATCCCATAAGGATTATCTTTTCATACAATTTTGCGTTTAAGGTTGAGGGATTACACATTTCTCTAAAGAGTTAGGCATGATCTTTATTGATTTGGTTTTATCAGGTTACGATTCTGACTACTATATACTAAATAGGGGTGTTCATTAGCGGGTACCCGAAATGACGGGTGCCCGCACTTGCGAGTAGTCAAAATGTTACCCCGTGACCCGGCCTGCGAAAACCGGGTACCAGATTATCACGGGTCGGGTAACAGGGTACCCGGTTTGTTTAGCTTGTTATTTTAAAATTTAATTCTTGACCCCTTGTAACATAATTTATTAATTATCCATGACATTTAACAAGCGCAATGACAACATCCATTAAGTACTTCAACAAATCAACAAGGTGCCTGCAAATAAAAGTTTACAGAGGCAGGGGAGCAACATTTGAAGTAGAGGTAGCAACAACAATATTTTAACAAACAAGCAACTACCAGGCCAACATTACAAAACCCCAAATAATCAATTTTATAAGTACCCGAATAATCAAGTTAAACCCTTAAACACAAACCACTAAGTCAACACTCAACAGTCAATAACTGTAATACCTCGTATTTTTCTGTATTTATAAATATTTTTTTATTATATTTATAAAGTATTTTTATGATTTTTAGAATTTAAACCGCATTTAAATATTATTTAAATGTATTTTTAATTAATGAGAATATTTATTATTTTAATTTATTACAAAACAAATTTATTATTTCAAGTTGGGAATTTAATTGGGTTTCAAAAGTAAAACGATTTTAAATGAATCTAGCCCAATTCAATTCCAAGTTCAAGTCCAAACAAATTAAAGCAAGCCCATCTTATGTTTTATGAAGTCCGTAAGGGAATCCTAAAGCCTAGCCCATTCTTGGAGTTTTCTAAGCCTATAAATATAGGTGCTCACCCTCAAAATCGCCCACTATTATTCATTAAACCTAAAATTAAAACCCTAACCCTAAATTCTTCCTTCTTTCGTCGAACTTATGTTTGGCCGTTTGTCTCTTACTTCCGTTCGTTTTCAAAAAATAGTTTCTTCTTCAAAGTTCTAGATCTAGAAAAGTTCTTGAACTTTGCTTCAAGAATCGATTGATTCCGAGTTATAGATTAAAAGTTATGAGCGTTCTAAATTCATGCTGCAGTATTTCACTTTTCTCTTTCTCTCCTTGCCCGTCGCCCCTCACCCGAGCACTCAGCACGAGCGCTGCTGCTCGTTGCTGCACCCCGTTCCTTTGTGCACCATCCCTAGCACTCCCTTGCTGCGTTGCTCATGCCTTATCCCTCACACTCCCTCTCTCGCCCTCGTCGTTGCAACCTACCCGCACAACCACACCTTGCGTGATGTGGTTGCTGTTGTTGCCGTGTGTTGTTGTTGTGTTGTTGGTGCCCTCGCCCCCACACACACTCGCACACTCGCCTCTCTTCTTCCTCTCGGGCCTGCTGCGCCGAGCCCTCACCGCCCCTGTTGCTTGCTTGTTCGCTCCCCGCACACGCAACACACCCTTCGTGTGTGTTGTGTGTTTGTTTGTGTTCCGTTAATTCTTTTTTTCGCCCAATCACATTCAATTCGTGATTGTACCGTGCTATAGGCCGGATTGGTATAATTCTCTTCTTCCTTGCCTATTCTATTTCAATTCCATATTTAAATTATATTATTATTATTGGTTTTGATTAATTAAAATGCCGGGATCGGTTATTAACACCGAATTTTGATGATTTGTATGTTTGAATTATTGAAGAATGTTTTGAATTGAAATATTATAATTTCATATTTAAAGTATATATTAAAGGTTCAATTTTTATTAGTTTTAATGGTTTTAATTACAAACTATGATTAGGGTTTTAATCTAAGTCTTATGGGCGATTGATTAGCATAATTAGATGATAAATTTAATTATGATAATCAATTATATTTTTCAGAATATTGTAAAGATTTAAAACGTCGACTTTTAATGGTTTTATACATGAAAATAAATTAATTTCATGCTAGGGTTTTAAACGATTGATTGAGTCTATTATTTTATTAATGAACGATTAAGTTCTAATTAATTCAAGTGTTTTAAAACTAAACAAAGTTGCTGGAAATTTAGTAAACATGGATAATAATTAAGTTTCTCCATTGTGTTTATAGGAGTTGGTTTCTAGTAAGTTGTGATTCGCACAGTGGCCCCCGTACTTAGGCATTACAGGTACGTACAAGTCTAGGGCGACCACATTATTTGTCAAGGGACATTACGTGATTATTTATTGATGTGAATCATATTACGCGAACTTGGTGAATTCATATTTGATGTGGTGGACAATCATGTGAATAATTATTATTGGAATTATTGATTGAACAAGCATGTTGGGACTATTCTGAGTATGGATTTCATTGTCAATCATGTTGTTCAATATTTATGCGTGTATGGTTTGTTTCACATGCAAGAGATGGGTTATTTATTGTTATGCTATTGTACGGGATGTCTAGCATACTTTTGAGCCAATTATTCGTACCTCTTTGTACTATTTATTTTACTACATGTGAAGGGTTCGCTCACGTAAGCCACCGCACATGTAGGGTTCAGTTGGGAATATTTTATATGAAATGAATTAGGATTTGTCGTGCAAGGGCACAACCCTCATGTTAATAGGCATGATGTGGAATCTCACCTTTTGTGAGAAGGAACTTGGTAGTAATTTCACTACGTCTTGATTTATTGATCACAAGTCCTAAAGGGTTAAAATGAGATTGTTTTGGTTGTCGTTTATTAATTGTATGTATGTATGTATGTGTGTCCGAGTCTCGAGTTCACCATTAATAAAATATTAATAAACGTAAAGTGCAACCAGAACAAGCTTCAAAACTCTTGGAACGTATATACCTTGAGTATGAACAATGGGGGGGGGGGGGGAGTCTTGCCGGAAAGCTCGTTCTCCTACTAATGATTCAAGACGTTGATTCATTTAACTTATGCGCTGGAATTCCGTCGGTATGGCCCGACACTCGGTATGGTCCGATATTTATCATTTATTATTTGGTGTATGGTTGGCTCCCAACACCTTTCCTTTATGGAATATTCTTTTGGCCCGTTCGAAGCTTATTCTAATTAAATTGTGTGTCAAGAGTCGAGTCAAGAGTCGAGTCTTGTATTCATGGTTCGTTTGTTAATTATTAAATGGCTTTTGCATGTTGATTAGTACTTTAGCGAGTGATGCATGTTTATAGTTTTATTTCACTCTAGCCTTGTAAGTACTCAGCTTTTGCTGACTACGTGCTTTGTGTCTTTTGGTCATGGCCTTTGCCATAATGACCCTATGATGATCCATCATTTGCACTTGCATTGTTGGGGAGTAGAATAATATAGCAGGTTGGTAGATCGAAGTACGATCAAAATCATGTGGCTTGGGATGATTGAGAGAGTTGCATTCTTTCGTACTTTAAAACTATTTTAAGTTATACTTTAATCATGTTTTGGGTTTATTAAATTTTAATACTCTGGTTTTTGGGCCGTTATGGTTCCATCTTGTAGGAGGCCTCAATAATTATTATTTATGTTGTTTGAAAGTTAGTTAACATTAATTTCCGCTGCGTAATTCTGGTACTAGCCTTAACCGTTATCACGGTGGCGGTAATACTTTAGTAATTCCTTTATTTTAAGTTGGAAAATGATTTTATAAAGGAAGGAAGTATTAGGGTGTTACAAAGTGGTATAATAGAGCTTAGTTTCATTCCTTCTTTGTAGGAAGAAATACTACAAAGTGGCAATCAGAGACTAATGCTTCTTCGTAGTAATTCATACTACAAAGTGGTATTTGCGGAACTTTAGGATTTTTAAATATTATTTTCCTAAAGTCAAAACGTATTATTTTGAGTACTCAATATTTTAAAGGTCAAACACCAATTATTTTGTGTCGTTTGAAATGAGTTCAAAAGTTTGGATTATTATTTAATTTAATTAATTTTTCCGAATTAATTTTTTTTTTCGAAATTTTCGAATTTAATTCGAATTATTTTTATTATTTTCGGATTTTCTTTTATTTAAATATCCGAATTTATTTTATTTATTTATTTATGGGAATCTTTTTCGAATTTTTTTTAATTAAATTTTCGGATTCTTTTTCTTTTTCTTTTTTTAATTATCCGAAAATAATTTATTTAATTAATTAATAATTCTTATTAATTTTCGATTTTAATTTTTATAATTTCAACTAAGTTAGGAGTTATTTCTTAATTAATTTCGAAAATTAATATTACTTCCAAGTGAGGAATGGGTAGATTAAGAAGGGCATATTAGTTTAAGTATGCATTTTATATGATAATGTGATTTATTAATTGCCATGTATATGTTTTTACCATGTTTTATCTTGCTTTATGTGATTATTTGCATCATATTTCATGTTGAGCATATACTTGTGCATTGAAATTGTCTGGCTCCACGAACTATTTATTGTATCCTTGGGGGTTGAATTTTGTTGGGAACACGATTAGTGAGACTCTTAAGTGTGTGTTTTTAGGACTTAAGAATGTTGCCTTCAAAGTTTTCCAATCTAGGACAGTTAGATAACCTTGATAGTGAGACTCCATATGTGTAGGTGAAGAAGATTGAGCTTGCATACAACTATTTTGGGACGCTTAAGAATTGCCACATGTGAGGAAAATTGATGTTATGCCTGAGATGATTGTATATTGTTTACCCCATAGTACACCTTATATAGAGCTTAAGCATAAGTTCAGTGATATGCATTTTGAGAATGATACACCTAGTTGGAGGAAGTATTGTATTGTAGATGGTAGATGAAGGTATGATACTGAGGTTATGACTACTATCATTAAATTAGCAGAAAGGTGCTATGAAGATGGTATGCTTACTATGGTATTAGGTCTAGGTGGCATAAATGACGATTATGAGTATGAAATGGAAGAAAATGAGAAATTGAATGATTATGGTGAAGTTGTTGAGGTTGAAAAATCCGAATTCAGTGGTTCATGAATCTACTATTGAGTTGTCTAGTGGCTTTGAAATAGAACCAAAAGCTAATAATGAAGTTAATAGAGTGTCACAACGGGATGATGAGGTTATGGATAAATATTATGATTCGGAAGACAACATGGATGATCCAGAGGATCAAGATTTTACTCCCGAGTATTACAAATAAAGAGGTAATAGGCGTGATGCCGCTAGCATTGGAGTATTGCTTCTGTAGTAGTTAATTCTTTTCATTTGATTTTTAGCTAAAGTAGCAAAGCTACTATTATGGTTTTAGTAGAACAAGTTGTTCATTGGTCAAAGGATGTGGAATCCTCATTGAAGCAATAGAAGTACTTAGTTTCTTTCAATACTCTTCTCTAAGTTTCTAAGCTTGTTTTAATTCAAGTGAGTTCGAGCAATCAACGCAAAGGGATTATGTGTTTTATTTCTCGAATTAATTATTAACTAAGTGCATCGTGGTTAGTTTCCACTTAGCTATGTGGTTCGAACAAGTCAAGGGGGTGGCTAGTAGGTGGCTCCACTTTCCCCACCATGTTCGAAATTTTATGCATTGTTGCAAAGTAATTTGATTGGTTTGTTGGTCTGTAACCTTAGTGTTGTCCATGTCAAACCCAATCACTAAAGTGAGTCTTGGATGAGCAAGGGATAGCCAATGTTGTTAGGCAACTAGCCGCAGTACTTCAGAACCTAGCAGAGACTAGGAAAAATTCAATCAATGACCCTGCTGGGGGAATGTCCAAGAAGGTAGTCCAGAGTAGCCTCCACTGTACCAAGGGGAGTCTGACCCAAGTGTACTGGAGAACTGGCCTAGAAAGTTTGATAAATTGATGGTTGTTGTAAACTGTCCAGAGAACCTCAGGGTTAATAGTGCTGTGTATTACCTTATGGGAGAAGCTGATTTATGATGGCAAAGGTGTGCGAATGCTTTGAGAGCTACACCTAGATTTGGATGGGAATCATTCAAAGATGCCTTAAGAACCAAATGTCACTAACCGTACTTTAAAAAGTAGAAAGCCCAAGAGTACATTGAGCTAAGGATGGATGGGATGGTTGTGACAGAATACTATTTTAAGTGATAGAATTGTCTAGATTTGCACCTGAAGTGGTGGCAACGGAGGAGCTTAAGGCTCAAAGGTTTGAAAATGTATTGTCAAATGGATTCATAGTTGTTACTATCTGGAGAGACCTCTAATTCTCTAGATACCCTATATATATGGAAAGGCTGCTCATCTGTATGGACTACAGGTGAGGAGGAACAAGATTGAAAGTGAAACTAGCAAAAAGAGAAAGAATGTTGGAAACCAAATTCATTGAGGTGCCCATAATTATACCAACGTGTAGTATACCAAGTACCAAGATTCATAAGAATGTGCCTTTGACCATAGCCAAAACCGTTTTCCTGCCTAACCTGATTGAGATTAAATTAGGAGAATCGGAGGTGATTTTAGTGATGGATTGGTTGGCCATGTTCAAAGAAAAAATTGACTGCAAAAAGCAGAAGGTTGATTTGAGATCTAGCTTAAGTACAGTAGTACCTATCGTCGTTTTGGTAAGCCTAGAAACATATGAATTATCACGGAAATAGAACTCTTTAAGCTGGTCAATGAAGGGAATACAGTTTTCTTATACAACGTGAGAGACCTCGATAAGGAAGTTAAGGATAAACCTGAGAACATTACAGTTACGAATGAATTTCTATATGTGCTTCCAGAAGAGAACCCGGGAATACCTCCTAATCGACCTATTGACTTTACTATTGACTTAGCACCTGGAAATGCGCCTATTTCGAAAGCTCCATATAGAATAACTCCAAAAGAAGTGAGTGAGTTGAAGGGTCAATTGAAAGATTTGTTGGAGAAAAGTTATATTAGACCAAGTGGATCACAATGGGAAGCACCAATTGTTTTTATGAAAGAGAAGGATAAGAGTATGAGACATTGTATAGACTACAAGGAAACCAATGAGGTCATAATTAAGAGCAAAGTACCCTTTTGCCTAGGATAGACACCTATTTTGACCAATTTAAAGAAGAAGGAATCTTCTTGAAGATCGAATTGTGATGAGGTAATCATCATTTGAGAATTGCGGATAACGATATACCAAAGACTGCATTTAGGACAAGATATAGTTATTTCGAGTTCACTGTTATGCCATTTGGGTTGGCCAATGCACCTACAATATTCATGGACTTGAAGAATCGTGTGTTCCATGTATTTATGGATTAGTTTGTAGTGTTTTTCATAGACGATATCTTGGTGTATTCGAAGAGAAATAAAGAGCATGTTGGACATTTTGGGTCTATGTTAAGTACACTAAGGGATAACCAGTTATATGCCAAATTTTCGATGTGTGAATTCTGGATGTAGAATGTCACATTTTGGGGTATCTAGGGTCTAAAGAAGAAGTTGTAGTGAATGTTGCAAGATTGAAGATGTTAGCGAATGGCCTACACCAAAGAGTGTCACTGAAATTTGAAGTTTTCTTGGTTTAGCTGGATATTATAGACGCTTTGTGCAAGACTTGTCTAGGATAGCCAAACCAATGACTACCTTGATGAAGAAAGAAGCTAAGTTTGAGTGGAATGAGAATTGTGAGGAAGCATTCCAAGCTCTAAAGATGCGTTTGACAACCGCGTCAGTGTTAACTCTACCAGATGGAAATGATATACTTATAATGTGTATAGTGTTGCATCAAAGGATGGTTTAGGGTGTGTATTGATGCAGAACGAGAAGGTTATTGTGTATGCATCAAGGAAATTAAAACCGTATAAACCTAAGAACCCTACCCTTGACATAGATCTAGCAGCCATATTGTTTGCATGGATGAGATTAAGGAGAATCAAATTGGAGATGTTAACTTGGAGCGAATCAAGGAAAAGATTTCGCAAGGGAAGGAAATAGATTTTAAGATCCATGTTGATGGAAGTTTTAGGCACAAAGGAAGGTGGTGTGTGCCTCAAATGTGCGAAGAGTTGAAGGAAAACCTCATGAGAGAATGTCATAATACACCATATTTTGTTCACCTAGGCGGTGACAAGTTGTATAAGGATCTGAAAAATGTCTATTAATGGCCAAGAATGAAGAATGAAGTAGCTGAGTTGCAGCTAGATATTTGGCTTGTCGGAAGGTAGAGCATAGAGACCTCAATGAAAGGTTCAACCATTAGAATTTCCAAGTTGGAAATGAGGCTATATTCAATGGACTTTGTCACTTGTTTGCCCAAGTCAAAGTTAGGAAATGACACCAATTGGGTTGTGATAGATAGACTGACCAAGCCATCAGTGTTTATACCAATGAAGGAGACCTAGAAATATGGAGCAACTTGCTAAGGCTTACATTAAGTATGTTGTGAGACTACATGGAGCTCCTAAGGATGTCGTTCCAGATAGGGATTCAAGGTTTCTTTCAATCTTCTGGGAAAGTGTACAAAAGAACTTTGGTACTACATTGAAAATGAGTATAGTGTTCCATCCATCTACATATGGACAAACTGAGAGAACCATTTAGACACTTGAGGATATGCTTCGTGCACGTGAAATTGATTTCCAAGGAAGTTGGGAAGATAGTTTAGATTTTATTTATTTTCCAATAACAATAGCTATCATGCCAATATAGGAATGACACCATTTGAGGCCTTGTATGGAAGGAAATGTAGTATTCCACTGTGTTGGAATGACATTAGTGAAACAATTGTGTTAGGACCTCAAATGATAGAGGACACAATGAACCAAATGAGAACTATTCAATCAAAGATTCAAGCAGCGCAAGATCGCCAAAAGAGCTATGCATACTTGACAAAAAAAATTCTAGTGGGTGACAAATTGTTACTCAAGGTTTTACCAATGAAAGGTGTAATAAGTTTTGGCAAGAAATAAAAGCTAAGCCAAAGTACATAAGTCCTTACGAGTCCCTAGAATGGATAGGAAATGTAGCTTATAGACTAGCCTTACCCATGGACCTGCATAGAATGCATAATGTGTTTCATATATCTCAATTGAGAAAGTATGTTCCAGATAAGTCACATGAGTTGCAACCGGAAACAATAGAATTAGACCAAATTTTATCTTTCGAGGAAAGACTAGTAAAAGTCCTGGATTGTAAAGTGCATAGTACACGAACTAAGGGTGTCAAGATTGTGAAAGTTTTGTGGTCTAATCAAGTTTTGTGGTCCAGGGAAGCCAAGGACGATATGAGAAAGAATTATCCTAGCTATTTCCCGAGGGTAGTTGAGTTACGGGGCCGTAACTCGTTTCTTTTAAGGGGGGTAGAGTGCGGTAGAATTTCGCGCTTTTACCTTATTTTCCCTTATTTTGTGCTTAATTTAGTGCCTTCTATGGAAATTGCACTTCATATTGTCATGTTGAATTACATAAAGAGTACAGCAACTAAAACTTTTTGCATAGAAAACGCAATAAAGTCTCATAAAGTCTCAAGTTTTTATTTCAAGTTTTGATTTTCGAGCCCAAGTTTCGGGACGAAACTTCTTTTAAAGAGGGTAGACTATAATACCTCATATTTTTCTGTATTTATAAATATTTTTTATTATATTTATAAATTATTTTTATGATTTTTAGAATTTAAAACGCATTTAAATATTATTTAAATGTATTTTTAATTAATGAGAATATTTATTATTTTAATTAATGACAAAACGAATTTATTATTTTAAGTTGGGAATTTAATTGGGTTTCAAAAGTAAAACGATTTTGAATGAATCTAGCCCAATTCAATTCCAAGTTCAAGTCCAAACAAATTAAAGCAAGCCCATCTTATGTTTTATGAAGCCCGTAAGGGAATCCTAAAGCCTAGCCCATTCTTGGAGTTTCCTAAGCCTATAAATATAGGTGCTCACCCTCAAAATCGCCCACTATTATTCATTAAACCTAAAAGTAAAACCCTAACCCTAAATTCTTCCTTCTTTCGTCGAAATTATGTTTGGCCGTTTGTCTCTTACTTCCATTCGTTTTCAGAAAATAGTTTCATCTTCAAAGTTGTAGATCTTGAAAAGTTCTTCAACTTTGCTCCAAGAATAGATTGATTCCAAGTTATAGATTAAAAGTTATGAGCGTTCTAAATTCTTGCTGCAATATTTCACTTTTCTCTTTCTCTCCTTGCCCGTCGCCCCTCACCCGAGCACTCAGCACGAGCGCTGCTGCTCGTTGCTGCACCCCGTGCCTTCGAGCACCACCCCTAGCACTCCCTTGCTGCGTTGCTCGTGCCTTGTCCCTCACACTCCCTCTCTCGCCCTCGTCGTTGCAACCTACCCGCACAGCCACACCTTGCGTGCTGTGGTTGCTGTTGTTGCCGTGTGTTGTTGTTGTGTTGTTGGTGCCCTCGCCCCCACACACACTCGCACATTCGCTTCTCTCCTTCCTCTCGGCCCTGCTGCGCCGAGCCCTCACCGCCCCTGTTGCTTGCTTGTTCGCTGCCCGCACACGCAACACACCCTTCGTGTGTGTTGTGTGTTTGTTTGTGTTCTGTTAATTCTTTTTTTCGCCCAATCACATTCAATTCGTGATTGTACCGTGCTATAGGCCGGATTGGTATAATTCTCTTCTTCCTTGCCTATTCTATTTCAATTCCGTATTTAAATTATATTATTGTTATTGGTTTTGATTAATTAAAATGCTGGGATCGGTTATGAACACCAAATTTTGACGATTTGTATGTTTGAATTATTGAAGAATGTTTTGAATTGAAGTATTATAATATCAGATTTGAAGTATATATTAAAGCTTCAATTTTTATTAGTTTTAATGGTTTTAATTACAAACTATGATTAGAGTTTTAATCTAAGCCTTATGGGCGATTGATTAGCATAATTAGATGATAAATTTAATTATGATAATCAATTATATTTTTCAGAATATTGTAAAGACTTAAAACGTCGACTTTTAATGGTTTTATACATGAAAATAAATTAATTTCATGCTAGGATTTTAAACGATTGATTGAGTCTATTATTTTATTAATGAACGATTAAGTTCTAATTAATTCAAGTGTTTTAAAACTAAACAAAGTTGCTGGAAATTTAGTAAACATGGATAATAATTAAGTTTCTCCATTGTGTTTATAGGAGTTGATTTCTAGTAAGTTGTGATTCGCACATTGGCTGCCGTACTTAGGTATTCCAGGTACGTACAAGTCTAGGGCAACCACATTATTTGTCAAGGGACATTACGTGATTATTTATTGATGTGAATCATATTACGCGAACTTGGTGAATTCATATTTGATGTGGTGGACAATCATGTGAATTATTATTATTGGAATTATTGATTTGTTGATTGAACAAGCATGTTGGGACTATTGTGAGTATGGATTTCATTGTCAATCATGTTGTTCAATATTTATGCATGTATGGTTTGTTTCACATGCAAGGGATGGGTTATTTATTGTTATGCTATTGTACAGGATGTCTAGCATATTTTTGAGCCAATTATTCGTACCTCGTTGTACTATTTATTTTACCACACGTGAAGGGTTCGCTCACGTAAGCCACCGCACATGTAGGGTTCAGTTGGGAATATTTTATATGAAATGAATTAGGATTTGTCGTGCAAGGGCACAACCCTCATGTTAATAGGCATGATGTGGAATCTCACCTTTTGTGAGAAGGAACTTGGTAGTAATTTCACTACGTCTTGATTTATTGATCACAAGTCCCAAAGGGTTAAAATGAGATTGTTTTAGTTGTCGTTTATTAATTGTATGTATGTATGTATGTATGTATGTGTGTCCGAGTCTCGAGTTCACCATTAATAAAATATTAATAAACGTAAAGTGCAACCAGAACAAGCTTCAAAACTCTTGGAACGTATATACCTTGAGTATGAACAATGGGGGGAGTCTTGCCGGAAAGCTCGTTCTCCTACTAATGATACAAGACGTTGTTTCATTTAACTTATGCGTTGGAATTCCGTCGGTATGGCCCGACACTCGGTATGGTCCGATATTTATTATTTGGTGTATGGTTGGCTCCCAACACCCTTCCTTTATGGAATATTCTTTTGGCCCATTCGAAGCTTATTCTAATTAAATTGTGAGTCAAGAGTCGAGTCAAGAGTCGAGTCTTGTATTCATGGTTCGTTTGTTAATTATTAAATGGATTTCGCATGTTGATTAGTACTTTAGCGAGTGATGCATGTTTATAGTTTTATTTCACTCTAGCCTTGTAAGTACTCAGCTTTTACTGACTACGTGCTTTGTGTCTTTTGGTCATGGCCTTTTCCATAATGACCCTATGATGATCCATCATTTTCACTTGCATTGTTGTGGAGTAGAATAATATAGCAGGTTGGTAGATCGAAGTACGATCGAAATCATGTGGCTTGGGATGATTGAGAGAGTTGCATTCTTTCGTACTTTAAAAGTATTTTAAGTTATACTTTAATCATGTTTTGGGTTTATTGAATTTTAATACTTTGATTTTTGGGCCGTTATGGTTCCATCTTGTAGGAGCCCTCAATAATTATTATTTATGTTGTTTGAAAGTTAGTTAACATTAATTTCCGTTGCGTAATTCTGGTACTAGCCTTAACCGTTATCATGGTGGCGGTAATACTTTAGTAATTCCTTTATTATAAGTTGGAAAATGATTTTATAAAAGCAAGGAATTATTAGGGTGTTACAATAACATTTCAAGGCTCTATTTCCTCAGATGTGAGCTCCGAAACTTGAAGGACTTCAACCGTCTCATCCCTTATAATAGCAAGCTGAAATTTGAATGTTGAACTACATGAAATGCCCAAAAAGAAATTACATAAGTTTAAGTAACAAGCAGTAATATTATTATTGCAGACATAAATAATAATGCTAATATTATTATTGCTACCACAAATAAACATAGATACCGTGTCGATATAGAGATTCTAAATACGAAGTATAAGATTTGCACAGTATTGAAAGATTAGTTTGCCCCATTAATCATATTGATGAGACTATGTGTTGTAGGATCTTTTATGGTGCTGACGTGGCACGCGTTCCTCGGAGGTATCTAGTATGACCTGACACGAACTTCTGGCAACCTGCAAAACAAGAATATTCCCGTAGGAATATTCCCTCCGATGCTTAAGTAAGTATAAGCTAGAGAGATAAGTAATTTGTAGAGAGAAGGCAGAGCAAAGATAAGTTTAGGTTGGTAGGAATGAATTGAATGCCTTTTACCTAGGGATCTGCACTATTTATAGTGCTAGGGTTTCTCGGGAACTGGTCCTGCATGATTGGGTGTTATGCAAGATCAGGACATGTGTCCTGCTAAGTTTTTGGAGGCTTGGTTTAGACCAAGTGGGCCTCTTAAGCGTTTGGGCCTTATTCCTTTGGGGAATAGCAGAGTGGGCTCCTTCTTGAGTAGGTGGATCCCACGAACCACTAATGGACATTGGCCCTGTGAAGTTGAGATTTTCCCGCTAGTGGGCTTTTGGGCCTTCTTTCTAGGCTTTTAATGGTACAGCCAAGTGGCATTCTTTTTAGGCCACATCACTATGTTTTATCATGCTTGTAAGAAATGTGTATAATATTTTAATTTGGATATTAATTAAAGTAAAATGTCAAGAGACTTAACATTTAAGTTTAATGAGTTGTTTATTTTTTCATGTTCTTTTGGCCTCCTCTGTTTCTAGTGAACCAGAACTCGTTTCACGGAGAACAGAAGGACAATATTAACACCCCTCAAAAACAAAAGTTATTAGCACCACTGCCCCATTGTTGTCTTGAATCAAGTTTTTTTTTTTTTTTTTTTTTTGCTAAGCAAGAGAGAATATATTAATTAAGCAAAACATTACAACTTAGGCTAAACCAAGTGATACAAACCAACTAGGTTGGACTCTATCAACAAGGAATTGGCAACTCACAGCTATACAAGGCACACAAACAAAAGAACAAGGCACAAAGCCCATTACAAGGTTATAAACCAATCATAATCTCTCTTGCTCACAGTTTTTGGCAAAACTACTTGAATTCTGCCCTTAACCAATTGCTTCAAGCTGCTCACAGTGTGACTAATAGTGGGGATTTGATTATCCCAGAAGCTTGCATTCCTGCTCTTCCAAATCAGGTACACAACAGTACCAATAGCAGCAAAAATAACTTGTTTTCTGAACTTAGAAACTCTGCTATGACCAATCTTTCTTACCAACTGATGCAAGGTACCAGCCATAAGAACACCCAACCACTGCTGCATTGCTTGCATAATCTGATAGCTGAACTGACACTGAAAGAAAAGATGGTTGTGATCTTCATCCTGCAACCCACAAATCAAGCATAGAGCAGATTGACTAATCCCAATTCTAGCTAATTTAGCTGTAGTCTGTAGCCTACATTGAGCAGCTAACCAACAGATGAATCTGTGCTTAGGGGTGAGCAATCTATTCCAAGTTAATCTATCCCAATGCATCCTAGGTTTCAAATCCAACATTTTCTCATAAACTCGCTTCACTGAATAATGAGCCATGCCCTCCAGGTCAGACAGAGTAAAAAACTGCTTAAGCTTCTCCTTAGTAACACAAATTTGTCTCCAATACCAACTAGCAGAAGAGCTAGGTTGGTAATCCCACCATTCCCCATCTTTGAGGTAAACTGAAGTAATCCACCTGATCCAGATATTATCCTGCTTCTTAACAAGAGCCCAAACATATTTACCAATGAAAGCCATATTCCACAGAACCACATCCCTAAAACCCAAACCACCATGCTGCTTGTCACAACAAACCTTATCCCAAGCTATATTACTTGGTTTCTGGCTGAATGCTTGTCCACTCCATAGGAAGGCTCTACATATCCTCACAATGTCCTGCAGCACAGATTTGGGAAGGACATATATCTGAGCCCAATACATATGCAGGCTAAGCAAAACAGAATTGATTAGTTGCATTCTGGCAGTGTAAGATAGATTCCTTGAGCTCCAGATCTTAATCCTAGTGATCATTTTATCCACTAGATGTCCACATTGAGCCACATTAATCTTTTTAGAACAAATGGGAACACCCAGATACTTGAAAGGCAAAGAACTTCTGGAGAAACCAGAAACATCAACTACTCTTTGAACTTCACTCTCTGGCATACCATGACAATACACAGAAGACTTCTGCTGATTAGCCTTTAAACCAGCTGAGTTTGAAAAAAGCTTGAAAGCTTGTAACAAGAGGAGAATAGATTGATAATCACCCTTACTGCACAGGATCAAGTCATCAGCAAAACAAAGATGAGTGAGCTTGATATCTTTACATCTTGGATGAAACTGGAAATGAGAAGAGTCACACATTCTGCTCAATATCCTAGACAGATATTCCATACATATGACAAACAACAATGGAGATATAGGATCCCCCTGCCTCAACCCTCTTTTGGATTTAAAAAATCCATGCATACTTCCATTCAACATCAAAGAGAACATGGGAGTAGTAACACACTGCATTACCATTTTCACAAAAGAGCATGGGAACTCCAGATAAGTGAGCATTTCATACAAAAACTGCCAATCAACTGTGTCATAAGCCTTCTGAAGATCAATCTTCATGAGACATCTAGGTTTGACTGCCTTCCTGCCATAATGCTTGACTAAGTCTTGAACATCCATAATGTTGTGGACAATAAACCTACCATGAACAAAACCACCTTGGTTTTCCAAGATCAGATCAGGTAATACTTGTCTTAATCTCCCACAAAGGACCTTTGTTATGCACTTATAAATGGTGTTACAACATGAAATTGGTCTGAATTCACTCACATCTTTTGGACATTTAGTCTTGGGGATGAGAGTGATGACAGTATGATTCATCTCCTTCAAGAGCTTCCCATTCTGTAACATATCCAGAATAGCTGCTATAACCTCATCTCCAACAATATGCCAAGCATCTTTGTAGAAATAAGACCCAAAACCATCTGGACCTGGAGCTTTGACTCCTGGAATAGAGAATAAAGCAGATTTAACCTCATCAGCAGTGTAAGGGGCATTGAGAATACTTTTGTGATGGTCCTGACACACAGGACCTTGCTGAACTATTTGTTTAATAACAGGAGTTCTGTGGTCATGAGTGGTGCCTAATAACATTCTGTAATAAACTAAAAAGGCTTCAGAAACCTCATCAGCTGTGTCTTTCCAATTTCCAGTCATATCACAGATACTTTAAACTTGATTTTGAACTCTTCTAGCTTTGATGCTTTGATGAAATAGAGCAGTATTTTCATCTCCTTCTTTAAGCCAATTAACTTTAGCTTTTTGACTTAAGAATGCCAAGTATGCCTTATGTTTTTCTTTATATTCTTGTATAGCTTTCAGCTCAGCATCAGCTACACTTGCATCAGTAGGATTGCTATGTAATGCACTTTGAGCATTCACCATTTCCTGATAGGCCTTTAGATCTGCAGCTTGAACATCAGTAAAGCCAACTTTATTCAATTATCTCAAGGCTTGCTTAACTTTCTTAAGTTTACAAACCACTCTGAACATTTTACTTCCATCTATGTGACTACTCCAAGCCTTCTTGACAGTTTCAGAAAACACAGGAGAACTCTTCCACATTGTAAAGTACTTGAATGGTTTCCTCCCTCCATCACTCCTAGGATACACTGTCAAAAGACCAGGTGAGTGATCAAAATGACCTTCAGGCATGAAGCAAACTTCAGCAGCTGGAAAGATTCCTTGCCATGCTTGATTGGCCATGAATCTGTCTATTTTTGAGAAAACCCTATTAGTGCCTTGCTGCTTGTTATTCCATGTGAAGAAATTCCCCACACTTTTGATATCCTCCATTCCACAGTTGTGAAAGCAATTACTTATATCAACAATATCACTCTGTCTGACAGGGGCCCCAATTCTTTCATCAACTGCCATCACACTATTAAAATCACCACACAGAATCCATGGATCCTGAGTGTTAAGTAATCCTAAATCCCTCCACAACTCCTGTCTCAAATTAGGATTATTAAAATCATAAACAAAAGTGCAATAAAAGCTATGCATGCCACTGACTGGAGTAACATGGCAATGCACAAACTGACTAGAAGCAGCCACTATATTTACATTAAAACATCCAGACTTCCATGCAATCACAATCCTTCCTCCATCATGAAAGCTAGAGTTGCTAGAAAAACACCAATTTGCAAAAACTCTTTGATACAGTCTCCCAAGGTTTGAGAGCTTTACCTTATGTTCTAGGAGCCCAACTAAACCCACAGCATACTTCTGAATGAAATGCTTGACTTCATCCTATTTCTGTGTGGAGTTCAGACCCCTAACATTCCAAGCTAACACTCTATCCATAAGATTCAGAAGAGTCCCCTCTTCCAGTTGGATCACCCCCTTGTACAACCCCTTGCACTTGCTCTCCCATCAGAATATCATTCTCAATCACATCCAATACCTGAAAAGCATTAGAAGTTCTAACTGGTTGTTCTAACTCAACTCTCACCCTTATGGGCCTTAATGATCTTTGGAAACCTTCCTGATCCACAATAGGACTAGTCACTTGAGCTGTTTGAGTAGGTATTGCAGGTTGCTTCCTAACCCAAACTCTTTTCCTACCTTGCCTACAATCACCTTGCAAATGCCCCATCATCTTTCACTTAGTACACTGTGTTGGCTTCCATTCATAGAAAATAGGAGCTCTTACCATTGTTCCATTCTCATCTCTAAATGAAACATGTTCAGGCAACTCTTGAGTCAGTGGGACATCAATCATTACCCTAGCAAACTGCAGCTTATCTCTACATGTTGTAGCTTGATCTCTTTTGATTGGCTTCCCTATTTGTGCTACAATCTTAAACAGAGCCCTCCCCCCCAATATTTAAAGTGTAGCTTCAATTGTACCCATATTGGGACAGACTGAAGTTCTGGCTTGTCCATGTCCATATCAGGGTTCCAGGGTTTCAGAATCAAGGGCTTGTTATCAAAGAAGTAATGGCCTGTCAACACCTTATCCCTTGAATCCATAGTAAGGAATCTCACTAGAAACACCCCTTTCCTCACCATCACTACCTCATCAACATTCAGCTGTTTCCAGATTCTCCTAATGAAACCCTCCATAACATTGATAGGAGGATTGGCTCCCACAATGTAACAAACTACTGCTGAATTCCAGAAATCGATCTCCTCTTGAATGTCATCAACCTCAATTTCAACAGGGTGAAAAGCGTTATCATGAACATCATTTCCAGCAGCATTATCAAAATGAATATACTCAGTATTCATATTATCATTCACAGTATTCGAATCAACATTATGAATATTCGCAACCTCATCAAATTGCTGTAGAATAGGGATTGAGATCGTACCAACCTCCATATTAGATCGAGTATTACCTTGCTTCAACTGGTTTGCTGAGCCATGAATCACTTCCAAGAACTCATTGAATGAGTGACGCAATTCTGAACGAGCTTGAAGATGCTTCAACCCAGATTTTGGCCTAAAAACTTCATTGTCAACCCCAAAATCAAGAGCTTTAACCCCCAAAACCTCCTCAATACTGCGCGTTTTCAATGCCTGGGAATCCGATGATGGACCTCGAGGTTTTCCTTTTCAATTTCCATGCTTGTTTCTGTGAGATTTCGAGCCAGATTTTCCTGCCATGGTTGCGGTGCACGTTAAGCTAACATGCACCGAGTGAAAACTTGGGGAGAAAGTCTCTCAGCTAAGAGGTTTTGAATTGAAACCTTCACCACTGATAATTACTGGTAACTAGGTTTCTTGAATCAAGTTAATATACGAAGTAGATGAAGATGTAATAATACTTTAATTAGCAAGATAATTCATTGAAAATACCTAAGGTATGTTATTTCAGTAATTGATGAAAGGGTATATAAATTTATACACTTCTACAAGAAACACCAAAACATCAATTATGAGTTACAATTAAAATCAACTGGAATGGAATCAAGCAGAATCGAATTAACACTATTCAAAGAAAAATAGTCACCTTGAAGGATGTTACAGGCTTATGATATAAGAGAGGCAATGCTGCTGGACTTCGACGACCATTTAAGATTGGAGAGACGAAGAGGAGAGACGGAGAAGAGAGGTCGAAACGGCAGAGATCCTAGGGTACAGAGAGACAAAGAAGATAGTGAAATTGAAAAAAACCCTAACTCACTATCCATTTTCCAGTATCCTCACTATCCAAATTTTTTAACTAACAAAACAAATTAACCGGGTATTCCGGGTGTTAGGTTATGAATAATATAATAATATAATTCATGCAAACAAACCATTAAGCCAGAATCCAAATTAATGGCCACATAGTCAATTAGCATAATTTAGGTTACATACAATGTGATGCGTGCCATCCCTAGCTGCTCCCGAACCGAACAAGAACAAGTCTTTAGAGCCCCAAACGCTGCCCCTCTGTAGAAAGTCCACAACACGTTCGGGTCCGCCTTAGGTTTAACCAACTAGGATTTTACTTAAGGTTTTATGTATTCGGTTTAGGCTATATTATGTTCTCCCTTGAACACAATGTGAGTAAAGAATATGATTTCAATTTGTAATTGATGTGTATAATTATGAGGGCCTAGCCTCATATTTATAGGGTAGGAATAAGGAATTTGAGTCTTACTAGGAATAGAATTACCAACCCTGCTAGGATTGGAATTCTTATCCAATTAGAATTGCAACATTAATTAAACTCTTAATTAAATCAATTCCAGTAGGACTAGGAATACTTAATCCAAGGTTACTTGGGAATTAAGCAATCAGACTTTTCTTGGAGCCCAAGATGAAGCAATCCAACGCAGCCACAATAATGGGCCACGTTGGTGCGCGTGCCTGCCTAGGCCAAGCCACAACCGCAGCTGGTCGAAGGCCCAGCGCGCTGCGGCCTTGCCTTGGCGGGCTTGCATTGCTGCTCCTGTCTTGCTGGCTTGGCGCGGCCCACGGTGCTACTGCTGCCTTGCTTGCTTGGCGCAACCCACTGTGTGCTGCTGCCTTGCTTGCTTGGCGCGACCAACTGTGTCGCTAGCCCATCGGCTGGGCGCTGGCGCTGGGCTTCGTGCTCAGTGCTATGCGCTCGGCCTTTGCTTGTTGAGCGATGGGCCGGCTCGCTTGCCGGCTTGTCGCTCGTTGAGCTTCCGATTCGTTTTCCGATTCCGGAATCCATTTCCGTTTCGAACAAATATTTACGTTTTCGTTAATATTTCCGCTTCCGGAAATAATTTCCTTTTCCGACAATATTTCCGATTCCGATAATATTTCCGTTTCCAGCAATATTTCCGATTCCAGGAATATTTCTATTTCCGATAATATTTTCCGATACAAACCATGTTTCCGTTTCCGGCAACATCTACGACTTGGATAATATTTATATTTTCGTCGTGAACCATATTTCCGTTTCCGGCAATATCATCATTTCAGGAGTATTCTTTATTTTGCCTTTTGACGATTTCAACTCCCATTGGAACCGAGATCCTTCGTATACGAATGTTCATAAATGGAGTACTTAATTAACAATATATTCACTTAAATACTTTATCCGTTTACGTACTATTTGTGTGACAGTACGGGTTCAGTCAAGAGTAATGGTGGGCTTTTTCCCCTCAAGGAGATTTACCCGCTAGTGGGCTTTTGGGCCTTCTTTCTGGGCTTTTAATGGTACAGTCAAGTGGCATTCTTTTTAGGCCACATCATTTGCCCCTCAAGGAGGATGCCCCTTGTCCCTGTGGGGTAGGCTGCTTGATCGGAGGGAGTGCCACGTGTGGGGGCTTTTCAGAGCTTAGATTTTCCTTTAAAAGCTTCAGTACTTCTTTCATTTTTCTTTTGTTACTTCAGAGCAATTTTCTTAGAGAGAGAAAGCAAATTTCGTTCTGCCAAAGATTTGCTTGTGTTTGCGCTTGAGTGTTCTTGGATTCGTTGTCCAGTGTTCTTGAGGATTTAGAGGATTTGTCAAGACTTCTCATCGGTTTGATAATTTTCTGGTAAGTTCTCTATCAAAACTTTGTTTTCTGTATGCTTATGGGCCCCCTCTTTTTTATTGTTTATAGTGTTCTGTGGAGGGTTTTAGCCAATATCGATCCGATCGGGAATGAGAGTACCTGACCTCTTGCCAAGAATAATGGACTGCACATCTTCCAGAACACCTCCCACTCTCGTTCTTTGGACTAACCTATGACCTCGCCGCGGCCATCTGGTTCACCGGTACTCGCCTTGGGGGTTATGACGCCCATCTCTTTCTTTCTTTTGCTAAAGTCAGACGTCCTGTCCCTTATGCAGGACGGCATGGCTCGAATTAGACAAACAGCCAACGTGCGTGCATGGGCTGCACCGCGAGAGGGGGACGATAGGGTTCCTTTTTCGAACCCGTCCCAAGGAAGTAGGAGTGCAGTCCGTTCCTCCCGTAATACAGGAGACGGGGCCATAAGAACGGCACATTCTCCTAGAAGAAGGAAGAATGTGGCTTGCCGTCCCCGCGTTCCACGCGAGGATTTTGAAGATGACTCCTCTAGCTCTTCAGACGAGGAGTTTGCAAAAAACCTTCCTCCTATGGTCCGAGGGAAGGAGGACGTCAATCTATTTCCTTCCGATATCTTTCCCATCATGAAATGGCTGAGGTACCTGAGGGAGCAGGGACGTGACTTTGAGCGTTTTCTGCTTCTGCCCCTAGGTTTAGTCTTAGGAGCCCTCAACCCCATGACTCCGTGGACCAACTCTCCCAGGGAGAGGTAGCTGTCTATACTGCTGCCTTTAGGTTGGGTCTTAGATTTCCTTTGCATCCCTTTGTGATGGACGTTTTGGAGGGGTATGACATTGGCCTTGCTCAATTGACGCCTAACTCATGGGCAAACGTTTTTGGTTTTATTGCCAAGTGTCCTTTGAGCGGCATCACCCCTTCCTTTCCTGCTTTCCTTCGCCTCGTAGTCATTGCCCCTTCTTCTCGTTCTTCCCAGGGGTGGTTCACCCTTTACAGCCGTCGGGGATATAAAACGGTGGTGGGTAAGACTTCTAGTTGGGTTTGGTGGAGGAAGAAGTGGTCTATTGTTCGAATGGAAGACCTCTCTCTTTCTAGACGTCTTTCTAGGTGGAACCGTCGGCCCCGCTATTTGTCTAAAGCTGACGCCTATCCTCGCCTTTCGTCCAGAGAGTGGGGACTAGTGAAGCCCCTGTTCCAGGCCGAGATGTATCGGCTGTCGTCAAAGAGCCATGCCTGGGTGCCTAATGCTTGGCTTCCCCATGTCGGCCAGTTTACCAATATAGTCTTTCTTTCGGCCGTTGGTCTTTGTTCCTATTTGAGTAGAGGTAGTTTCCCATAGATTTTCACTCAACATCGTTTCTTTTTTTTTTTTTTTACTAACCCTTGGCTTTGTAGGTTCTGCCATGGATCGCCTATCCTCCGAAGACAAGGGCGTAGTGGACGTACCCGCTTGGCTGTCCGAGGTGTACACTGAGGACATTCTCAAGGCCGTGGAGGCCAAGAAAAAGGACTCCTCCAAGAAGTCCAGCGAGGGTGCCTCTGGTGACGTCGCCAAGGTAATTTTTAAGTTTTTGCCTCCGTTCGTTTCTGATCATGATTTGGTCGCTGACTTCCTACATCTTTAGGAACCCACTTTTCCAGCTACGAAGAAGCGTCCTGCATCTTCGACGGAGGCTCCTAAGCCAAAACGGCCCTTCTTTAAGAAGATGGGTACGGTCGATGCTGCCACAAAGCCGTCGGTACCAAAACCGTCCGCTCCCCTAGCTGAGGGAGAGGTTCTTTCTACCCAGACGTTCATTCCTCCTCCTGAGCAAAAGGAGGTCCCTCCCCAGGTGGACACCGAAAGGGATTTCGCTGCCGGAGCAGCTGCTAACGAAGTAGCAGCCGAACAGGCTGAGGCTGCTGACGCTGCCACCTCGTCCAAGGAGGACAAGGGTAAAGGCAAGGAAGCTGAGGCTCCTACTGATAATGCCTCCACTTCTCCTGCAGCTTCGCCAATTGGTTAGTGTTTCTGTACTTTAAATCTGTCGTGTCAAGTCGGTATTTGCATGATGTTTGATAATCTTGGCGTTTGGTTCAGCTGAGATGTTCAAGCGGATGCGGCAGGCCGAGGTGGCGAGCATCCCCCCTTCTGCCGGTTTTAGCTTAGAGGCGAAGGATAAGATCTTTGCGAACGTGTATGCAGCCATCCCTGAGGAATATGTGAGGTCACTCCCCGGGATTGACTTAGGATTCTTTGGGTCCATTCAGTCCCTCGTCCTTGATGTGAGACACTTACTCCTGGATCTCTGTATTGATGATTATATATGTACTCTTTTTTTTAACTCTATTTTGTCTTCGACAGCTTTTCATTCGCTGTGCCGAGAGTAGGAACTATCGCTTTGATATGCATAATGAGATGCTCAAGCACAAGGACCAGATCGAGAATCATGAGCAGTATGCTGAGAAGACGGCCAGATTGATCAACTTGGACGCGGACAAGAAGATCAAATCCAAGACGGAAGCTCTGAGGAAGGCCGAGGAGGACGCCGAGAAGCATAAAGAGAAGTTGCTGGAGCATGAGGAGCGGCTGGCCGTGCTGAGAAAGGAGTACTCTTCCGTCTCGGAGCGGGTGACTAATTTCTCTTCCAAGGTGAACGTTCTTGAGGGTCAGCTCAAGGCCATGCAGGGAAAGATTGAGGCGGTGCGCAAGGAGGCTGCGAGCTCTTTCAAGTTGGGCGAGGAGTCCATCTTGGAGAGTGCCCAAAAGGCGCGGGATCAGTCTATGGACGGGAAAGACTTTTCCTGGTTCAAACGCCGTATCTCCCACCAGATAGCCATTTGGACGGCTAGACGCCTAGGCTTAGATCCCCCTGAGTTCGTCAGTGACGGGGAGGAGGACATGGAGGAAGACGAGGTGAACTCCTCAGAAGGTCAAGACGTCCAGGACGGGAGTTCTATTGCCCCTCATCCTTGAGCAGCTTTTCTCGTGGTTGGTTTGAATGACGCCGTGGGCGTTTGTAATAACTTTGGTGCCTTTTGGCATTTATTTGATTTGGTTTGGTTGCGCCTTGAGCGCTATGTATAAACAATTCGTGCCGTTGTGCACTTTATTTTATTTTAATTCCATCAGTTCGTTACTGATTTCTTGGGAATTCTTTTTGGGTCCATTTGTTGGACGGAAATCTCAGTGTTTTAGGTGATCAGCCTAATTTGAGGCGCTAATCTAGGCCACTTCTCAGGCCGTCAAACGATTAGTCTTTTTAGACGCCATCCAAGGAGGAGGTCTTATGTCTGAATGTTTGCTCTTGTTTGAGTCTTTTTTTTTTGGGCGCCTTTCGAAGAGAAGGCGTCATGTTGGATGTCTAAACCCTTCGTGTTTATTAGCACTGGGTATGTCTAAACCCTCCGTGTTTATTAGCATTGGGTATTATTTATTTAGTAGATATTGACGCCACTATTTTAGGGATTGTTTTCTAGTGAGTTTCTTCACCCCTTAGTGTTCCTTTTTAAAGGTTCAACTGAGACTTGTATTCTTCAGATAAGTATTCATTTACTAAATCGCTTGCTAAATTCACCGCGTCTTAGGCGGGCATTTACAGGCCGTTTTGTGGGCTCTAGTACAATAGCTAGACCGTTTTGTAGGCTCTGAGTACAATAGCTAGGCCGTTTTGTAGGCTCTGAGTACAATAGTTAACCTAATGATATTCTACTTTCAGCCACTTTCTTCAATTTTGACCGCTTCTATTTGGACGGGTTTAGTTTCTTTGGCGACTTGAGGTTCATCTTCATGCTTTCGTTTTCCTCTGACTTCGGCAGAATCTTGCTTCCATGCTAACGAGTTGAGGGTCGTCAGATAACAGTCCCTAGCCTGTTGTTGATCTCCATGTATGGTGCCTATAACTCCATCATTGCACACAAACTTCAGAAGCATCAGATGGGTGACGACTACAGCCTTAATCTTGTTTAAGGTGGGTCGTCCCAAGATGACATTGTATGCAGTCAAGTCTTTAACAATTAGGAAGTCCACCTCCATCTTTCGCCCATTTTTCCTATCCCCAATTCGAACCGGCAGAGTGATGACGCCTACAGGGTGAATGATACTCCCTCCGAAACCAATGATGGAATAGTGAATTCTTTCGATGGTTTTGGGGTCATGTGCTAGGAGATTGAGGCATTCTAGACTCATTATGTCGGACGAGCTTCCCGTGTCTATTAGTATCCCTTTAACCCTCATGTTAGATATCTTGAATTCGACCACAAGGGGATCATCATGCGGAGTGGCTATCCGTCCACCATCTGACTCACATATTTCTATCCTTGGGAATGGATCCATGGGCGCTTTTGCTGACAGCAGCACTTGTCCTAAGCGGCGAGCATAATCTTTCTGTCCTCTCATGGTGGGTCCTCCAGCGGCCGGTCCTCCAGATATGACGGCTACAAATCCTCCGTCGCTGTGTTGTCCCCTAGTCGGTGAGGCAGGCGACTTGTTCTTTTTGTATTGGTTTTTTCCAAAGCCATGAGCATTCTTCTGTAAGTAGTTCTTGAGGTGTCCTTTGGAGGCTAGGCCATCTAAAGCCCTTTTCAAGCTTCTACAATTCTTGGTTTCATGTCCTATGTCTTCATGGAACTGGCAATATAATTTGGGATCTCGACTCTCAGCAGAAGATTTCATGGGGAAAGGTCGATCAAGGTCGAACCTTGTCCCCACGTCCTTTAGTATGGTGAGAAGATCTGTGTTGTACTCAAAATATTCCCTTTCTTGCGGTCGTTCTCTCTTGTGCCTAGGAGAGTTGGTATCATGCTCTTTTGAGAGGGCCCATGTGCCATTCACTCGTGGGGATTTTCGGTCCACTTTATCCTTTTTCCCGGAGGAGTCAGTTGTTTCTCCAATCCTTCCTTCCTTTGACGCGCTGCATATTTCTGTTGCATGGATAAATGCTTCAGCCTCGTCCAGGACCTCGGCCATAGTCCTTACACTCTTCTTAACCAGATCAAACTTGAAGGATCCCTTCTTCAATCTTCTGATAAACTTATCAAAGGAGACGCCATCAGGCAAGTCTGGGATCTGCCTAGCCTCTAGATTGAAGCGCTTCACGTAGCTTCTTAGGGACTCGTCTTTCCCTTGTTGGATCCGTCCCAAATGCATGCTTGTTTTCCTTTCTTCCTTGTGTGCCATGAACCTCGTAGAGAACAAAGTTTGTAGTTCGTTAAAAGAGGCAATTGATCCTGGGGGCAGCCGTCCAAACCATTTAGACGCTACTCCTTTGAGCGTGGCTGGGAAGTATTTGCACCAAGTGGCTTCATTGGTTCCCTGAACGTACATGTGATGGCGGTATGCGACAAGGTGCATATCGGGATCGGTGGTCCCGTCATAAGCTTCAATTGTAGGAGTTTTTACCTTGGGTTCCTTCGGGGAGTTCATGATCTTGTCAGAGAAAGGGGTACTCATGTGCCTTAACGTCAGGTTGTTGAACCCTTGCTGAATATGATAAGTTGGTTCATGGCGGTTGGATAGCAGGCGGGGGCGCATGCTTACCCTGTTGGGCGTCATCTGGGTAGGTCCACGTGTAGTGGGATAAAATGGCGGATCTTCCATCACAGGAGTGGACCCGGTGTCTGATAGTTCAGATTCCGCCTCATAATGTTCTTGACGCCTTGGGGCAGGCCGTAAGACGGCTGGTGGGCTTCCCCTAGACGATGGTCGTATGACCGGGTCCCTTCGAGGTAAGAAAGTGGGGGGGTCACGGCCGTTTCCCGAGTGCTCAGGCACAGGGCTGACTCCCCTGCTTGCTTGTGGACGAGAACCTTCTCCAGCCCTCCAAACATTGGATCTGAGCGGCATTCTGCTTATCCGATTGACGCCTAGACTGAGGGGCCTCTGTGGAGCCGTCCTCTCAGCGCTGTATATTAGCATGTTTTTCCGAATTTCATCTTGCAATGTAGTGCTCATCTGTTGTCGAAAGGTCTGATTCATTTGCTGTTGGAATCCTGTTACGATCTCGCGTAGGGAGCCCACCGAGACTGGCAAATCTAGATTCTCCTCTAGCACGGCGTCTCGGACGCTGGGGCTTAGATGGCCGCCTGGCGGAGACGCCTCGGTTATTGGCTCTTCTTCTACAACCACCTCAGCTTGTATCCGTCGCGGTGTGTTCCCTGCATTTGCGATTCGATTGGCTTCTTCAATGTGCCGTCTCTCTTCTTCTCCACCAGTGTACTCTCTGTCAGAGTGTAGTTCGGCAAAACAAGAATATTCCCGTAGGAATATTCCCTCCGATGCTTAAGTAAGTATAAGCTAGAGAGATAAGTAATTTGTAGAGAGAAGGCAGAGCAAAGATAAGTTTAGGTTGGTGGGAATGAATTGAATGCCTTTTACCTAGGGATCTGCACTATTTATAGTGCTAGGGTTTCTCGGGAACTAGTCCTGCATGATTGGGTGTTATGCAAGATCAGGACATGTGTCCTGCTAAGTTTTTGGAGGCTTGGTTTAGACCAAGTAGGCCTCTTAAGCGTTTGGGCCTTATTCCTTTGGGGAATAGCAGAGTGGGCTCCTTCTTGAGTAGGTGGATCCCACGACCCACTAATGGACCTTGGCCCTGTGAAGTTGAGATTTGCCCGCTAGTGGGCTTTTGGGCCTTCTTTCTGGGCTTTTAGTGGTACATCCAAGTGGCATTCTTTTTAGGCCACATCACTATGTTTTATCATGCTTGTAAGAAATGTGTATAATATTTTAATTTGGATATTAATTAAAGTAAAATGTCAAGAGACTTAACATTTAAGTTTAATGAGTTGTTTATTTTTTTATGTTCTTTTGGCCTCCCCTGTTTCTAGTGAACCAGAACTCGTTTCACGGAGAACAGAAGGACAATATTAACACCCCTCAAAAACAAAAGTTATTAGCACCACTGCCCCATTGTTGTCTTGAATCAAGTTAATATACGAAGTAGATGAAGATGCAATAATTCTTTAATTAGCAAGATAATTCATTGAAAATACCTAAGGTATGTTATTTCAGTAATTGATGAAAGGGTATATAAATTTATACACTTCTACAAGAAACACCAAAACATCAATTATGAGTTACAATTAAAATCAACTGGAATGGAATCAAGCAGAATCGAATTAACACTATTCAAAGAAAAATAGTCACCTTGAAGGATGTTACAGGCTTATGATATAAGAGAGGCAATGCTGCTGGACTTCGACGACCATTTAAGATTGGAGAGACGAAGAGGAGAGACGGAGAAGAGAGGTCGAAACGACAGAGATCCTAGGGTACAGAGAGACAAAGAAGATAGTGAAATTGAAAAAAACCCTAACTCACTATCCATTTTCCAGTATCCTCACTATCCAAATTTTTTAACTAACAAAACAAATTAACCGGGTATTCCGGGTATTAGGTTATGAATAATAAAATAATATAATTCATGCAAAAAAACCATTAAGCCAGAATCCAAATTAATGGCCAAATAGTCAATTAGCATAATTTAGGTTACATACAATGTGAAGCGTGCCATCCCTAGCTGCTCCCGAACCGAACAAGAACAAGTCTTTAGAGCCCCAAACGCTGCCCCTCTGTAGAAAGTCCACAGCACGCTCGGGTCCGCCTTAGGTTTAACCAACTAGGATTTTACTTAAGGTTTTATGTATTCGGGTTAGGCTATATTATGTTCTCCCTTGAACACAATGTGAGTAAAGAATATGATTTCAATTTGTAATTGATGTGTATAATTATGAGGGCCTAGCCTCATATTTATAGGGTAGGAATAAGGAATTTGAGTCTTACTAGGAATAGAATTACCAACCCTGCTAGGATTGAAATTCTTATCCAATTAGAATTGCAACATTAATTAAACTCTTAATTAAATCAATTCCAGCAGGACTAGGAATACTTAATCCAAGGTTACTTGGGAATTAAGCAATCAGACTTTTCTTGGAGCCCAAGATGAAGCAATCCAACGCAGCCACAATAATGGACCACGTTGGTGCGCGTGCCTGCCTAGGCCAAGCCACAACCGCAGCTGGTCGAAGGCCCAGCGCGCTGCGGCCTTGCCTTGGCGGGCTTGCATTGCTGCTGCTGTCTTGCTGGCTTGGCGCGGCCAACGGTGCTGCTGCTGCCTTGCTTGCTTGGCGCAACCCACTGTGTGCTGCTGCCTTGCTTGCTTTGCGCGACCCACTGTGTTGCTAGCCCATCGGCTGGGCGCTGGCGCTGGGCTTCGTGCTCAGTGCTATGCGCTCGACCTTTGCTTGTCGAGCGATGGGCCGGCTCGCTTGCCGGCTTGTCGCTCGTTGAGCTTCCGATTCGTTTTCCGATTCCGGAATCCATTTCCGTTTCGAACAAATATTTACGTTTTCGTTAATATTTCCGCTTCCGGAAATAATTTCCTTTTCCGACAATATTTCCGATTCCGATAATATTTCCGTTTCCAGCAATATTTCCGATTCCAGGAATATTTCTATTTCCGATAATATTTTCCGATACAAACCATGTTTCCGTTTCCGGCAACATCTACGACTTGGATAATATTTATATTTTCGTCGTGAACCATATTTCCGTTTCCGGCAATATCATCATTTCAGGAGTATTCTTTATTTTGCCTTTTGACGATTTCAACTCCCATTGGAACCGAGATCCTTCGTATACGAATGTTCATAAATGGAGTACTTAATTAACAATATATTCACTTAAATACTTTATCCGTTTACGTACTATTTGTGTGACCGTACGGGTTCAGTCAAGAGTAAGTTTTGGATTAATATTATTAATTCCACTTGAACTGAAGCGACCTCTAGCTAGGCATTCAGTTCACTTGATCTCACTGAATTATTAACTCGTTAATTAATACTGAACCGCATTTATTAGACTTAGCATTAAATGCATACTTGGACCAAGGGCATTATTTCCTTCAGTCTCCCACTTGTCCTTAGGGACAAGTGTGCATTTCCTAATTCCTTTGTCGCTTGATGCCTTCTCATGAACATAAGGTAAGAGTAGTCATCCTTATTATGTCTAGAGGTATTTCTCGGTTTCAGGGTTCAATTGATCAAATAAACAGATAATCATAGCCTATGATTCATCTGAGCATGGCCATGCATTTTTCAGTTTCTAGCTCTTCGAGTGGCCTTGTACAACTTTCGGCATCTCATCCCGATTTATGGGATAACAATCCCAATCTTGTGATCCTGAGGTTAGACTTCGTATGATAGATGATTACCTGAGTGTTGCCGTTATAGTCTCCTTTTACGGTGCGGCGCTTGACAACGTCAAAGTTGTAGGGGAATACAGTTAAATACATATTAACATAGCGGAACAATCCCCAAAGCCAGCAAGCATGTATAAAGTACAGATTAAGCAAACTTACATTCGAAGCGTGTTTTCCCTAGTTCAATGATTCACGAACACGAACAAAGAACTCCAATTGTCGTTCCTCTATTTGGTTCACCGGCACGTTCAGATCCGTCTTGAGATTCGTAGTTTAGACAACACTCAAGAGATTTTAGCTTTTAGGGAAGAACAGTATTGTAATCCCCCGTATATTTATAAAGTTTATTAATATAGTTTTACGTATAATTAATTATATTTAAATTATATTGGTGAATTTTTATAATAAATATACATATACTCCCTCCGTTCCACAATGATGTTCCAATTTCTTTTTTCACGTTTGCCAACGCACGTTTTGTATCGTATTTATCTATAGTTACACAATATTAAAAATTATAATTTTTTGATATTCTTAAAGTGTTCATGAAGACGAATTAAACAAGATCCCACATGAATATGTTCTTTCTTATATGTTATAAATAATATGGAAGATTCTCTTTTGTTGTGAATAGTGTCAAAAACCTCAATTGGAACATCATTGTGGAACGGAGGGAGTATAATGTATATTTATTTATTCAAATGCATTTTAAATATTTTAAGAATTTATGAAATTAAAAATGATTTTAGAATTTTACGTTGAAAAGAATTCGAATTATGAAAACACGTTCGATTGAAATTGGAAAACAATCCTCACCATTTTTGGATTCAAACAACCTCAATCCTAATGCTAGCCCAATTGGGTGAAGCCCAAATAATAAGACCCAAAACTCTACTCCCTTCTCTTTCAATTCACGTAAAAAGCAAAAACAAGAAACATCAAAACCCTACTTCCCTCCTATTCCTTCACGTGAACCAGGAAAACCCTCAAACCTTGCTTCCTCTTCACGTGAACTCGCAAACGCCGCCACCAGCCACCATCCCTGCACGACGTTGGCGTTATGCCACCCTTTACCGCCGGTAATTCTTCTTCTCCTTCTCTCTCTCTTTCGTTCTCCTAAACTCTTTGGTTTTGGTTTCTTGCACACCCATTAATGGTTGTTGCTCTATTTTTGTTTTCGCTCAGCCGCCGCACCACCGCAGCGTCGCCGCCCAGCTTTCATCGCTGCGCCACCGCGTTCTTCGCCCACACCAACCAACGTCCTCCTTTTTCTCCCTCTTGCTCGTCGGAAATCCTCTTCGTTCTTCCTATCCCGCAAGCACGAGTCAGTCGCAGCCACCACCGCTGCGCCACCAGCTTGGCGTGCCTGTCAGCAGCCGACTGTGCTCTGTTGCCGCCGTCTCTGACCGCCGGCCAACCACCCCTTTTTTCTCTCTTTTTGGTTAATTCTTAAACCCTTAAACTAATTTATGTTTTAATTATGTTTTATTAATATAATTCTTGTTTTTTTCTTGAATTAAATTATAGTTTTTATGAGTTAATTATGAATTTCATATTTCATGTTTTGCATAATTAAATTATTAATTTCCAGATTATACAATTTGATTGAAATAATGGTTTTAATTATTAAAGTATAAATATTTAAGGTCATAATGATTTTAAATCATGGTAGGATGATTATGAATTATCAAATTTATGATTTTTATGATTCTAAGCATGTTAATTTGGTGTTGGTGAAGTTTTAAAACAGTTTATATTGCTGAAAATTTTAAAAAGGAATATTTATTGAGGTTTATGATATATTCTGGTCATTAGTAAAGTAATCACTATGCTAGGAGATTAAGTAGTCAAATTTTGATATTGGGAAAGAATCTAATTATGTTTAGGAAGGGTTTGAAGCACCCTAATGTTGCTGAAAATTCAATGTGAATTGATATGAGTCTATATTGGTTGTTGTTAGGCGGAGAATTCTCCGTAGGCGACTTTTGAATTTTTAAAGTGGCCTCGCAGTTTGTTTACACAAGGTACGTACATACCTGTGTTCTTGGGGATGTGTGCTTATGTTGAAACCATGTTGTTATGTCTTTGAACTTGGTTATGTTATGCCTTTGAACTTGGTTATGTTGAAATTTACATGTTTAATGCTGTTGGATGAACGTGTTGAACATGGATTTTATTATGAGAATTATAACATGTTAGCGTGGATGATTGATGCAAGCATGTTGGTTGGGAACATTATATTATTTCATGTATATTGGTTTAGATCGATTGATCGTTGTTCCCTTTTTAAGCATTTCACTACTTTATGAGGGCCGAGGACCTTGTTTAGTAAGTTGATCCTTTACACCTATATAAAGGTGGTTGACCAGTGGTAAAGGAAAGGTTGAATTAATTGGAATGGGTTCTTGATTGATAACTTTGTGATCGCTTACCTAATTCCAAGATAAAATCAGTTGTGAATACTTGTTGATTTTATGATTTATGTGATTGTCGAGTCATAACAAAGTATTAATTGGTAAATCATGTAAAGTGAAACTGGATAGCAATAGCTTTAGACTGTGCACGTCTGAAGTGACGGACAAACAGGAGTTGGGGTTCATGGTGGTAGCCAAAGGACTTTTCTGGGACCGGATTGATCACCGTGTTCTATTTTATTCAAAAGTTCCTCGATATCGCAGGTCACTGAGGTTACGGAGTCGCGCTCGTACCTTGTCTTCCTTAGTGAAGACTTCTGGTTGGACAACTCGGTCCATTGACTATTTCAATTAAAATAATATTAATGTTGTATAAGTCTAGTCTAGTCCAGTCAAGTGTGGTCTTAAAATTAATATGTTTTGTTTGCCCTTACTTATGTTTTATTAGTATCATGTTAGGATTGTTCGTTTAATAGAATCATGTTAAGATTATTATTGATTTAGTATGTAGTACTCAGCTTTGCTGATTACGTGCTTTGTTTGTGTGTGTTGATCATGGCTATGCCTTATTGATCCTGTAATGACCCATTTTGGCAAGCAATCTCTAAGGATCAATAAGCATTGTCCATCTGCAGGTTTGAAGATGTTGCATCATTGGGATCGGGAATAGAGAGCTTGTATTTAGTTTTGATTCTCTAAGTTAACTTTGGTTTGTTTAATTGGACTTTAAACTTGTTGAACTAGCTACATTAATATATTTTCGTTGACTGGTTTTGGGATTAACTCTGTAGTTGATTATTTATAAACCTAAAGTTATTTCTAAGTTTTCCGCTGCAAAACGCTGAATAAGCCGATACGTTTTCACACGGACGATAATGCCTTGATAATTCTCTAAGTTTTATATGAAAAGGTTATTCTAGAAAAGAGAGAATTGTCGGGGTGTTACAACTATGAACGGAGGCAAAGAGAGAATTAGGGTTCTCTTTTGATTAGGTTAAACTGAACTCACGTAGAATTAAAATAGTAGTAGGGTTGGAAAAACAAAATTAATGGTGGTGTGTTATAACCCTAAGTTTATAACATGACCGTCCAAGTCACAAGGCCTCAACTGGCCACACACGCACCAAGCCCACGAGCAACGCGCACAAGGGCATCGCAGCCGTGGCCCTTGGGCCTCGCTGCTTTGCCTGCTGCCTTGCTGCTCTCCGCACGCGCCCAGCCAAGCCTTGCGGGCTAGCTCCTCGCTGCTGGCTCGTTGGGCCTTGCGCGTATGCGCGCTTGGCTCGATGGGCCGGCAGCCTCGTCTCGGCTTGTATTCGCGACCAACGCCTTACGGCTATTTTTTACTGTATCGTACTTGACGAATCACCGTCGTACGATACGATTATTCGTTTCGCCTAGCTTACGAATATTCGCGATACGATATACGATGATCCAACGTCATATCGTATATTAATGTTTTTCCGAACTAATTCCCGAAAAGCTATTAAATGAATTTCCGATTAATTTAATCCGGTGATCTGTTACATGCTATTGGTGTGACCTTATAAATTCAGTCAAGAGTACGCTGTTCCGATCACTTGATCTCACTGAATTAATTGTTCACAATTAATCTGAACCTTGGTATTAGACTAATGCACCTTGGGTGAAGGACACATTTCCTTCAGTCTCCCACTTGTCATTCAGACAAGTTTGCATTCACATTCTTTTGTCGCTTAGTGTTACTTGCTGAACGTAAGGTAAGATCCAAGCCATCCTTATTAGGTCCAGCAGTGTTTCTCGGATTACTGAGTTCAGCTGTTAAACTTTTACAGAAGGTTAAGCCCTAACCATTCTGAGCACGGCCATGCATTTTCACAGTATCTAACTCTCTGAGAGGCCTAGTTACACAACAACACCATATCCTATCAAAGATAGGAGGACAATCCATTCTTGAAATCTATGAACACTCACTTTGATTCATAGTACGCCTAATAACTGCTTTTATAACCTCCTTTTACGGTGCGACGTTTTACGAGCATTATAGCGAATTAATCTTCAAATCAGCAATAATAATTACTTATGGGTGTTTCTTTGTCGAAGAATCCATCTTGACATCCCATTTAAATGTTTTGAATCACTTGGAATTTTCATTTAATACTACACCAAATTAAATGAATATGAAATAAAGAATTTCATAAATATGAATTGGTTAAACCAATTGTATAAACACAGATCTAACAGATGTTCTAAAACAAAACTTAAAAAATCAAAGCCATTCTCCAACATGCTTGATTCCCATGGTTGCTACACGTGCGCTGTGCTTCACTTATGGCAACGGTTTAGTCAATGGATCCGCGACGTTGTCGTCAGTTCCAACCTTGCAAATCTCGATTTCTTTCCTTTCAACGATTTCTCAAAGTATGTGAAATCGCCTCAGTACGTGCTTGGACTTCTGGTGGATCCTAGGCTCCTTTGCCTGGGAAATGGCTCCGCTATTGTCGCAATACAAAGTCATTGGTCCTTTAATGGAGGGGACAACCCCAAGTTCTTCGATGAACTTCCGAATCCAAATAGCTTCCTTTGCTGCTTCTGAGGCATCAATATACTCGGCTTCAGTTGTAGAATCCGCAATAGTGCTTTGCTTAGCACTTTTCCATCTAACTGCTCCGCCATTGAGGTAGAACACAAAACCAGACTGTGATCTGAAATCATCTCCGTCGATTTGAAAGCTTGCGTCCGTATAGCCTCTAACAATCAACTCATCTGTACCACCATAGACCAGAAACTGATCCTTAGTCCTTTTCAGGTACTTTAGGATATTCTTGGCAGCATTCCAATGCGCCTCACCTTGGTCTGACTGGTACCTGCTCGTTGCACTGAGTGCGAACGAAACATCCGGCCTTGTACAAATCATAGCATATATGATGGATCCAATAGCAGAAACGTATGGAATTCCACTCATATTTATATGGTCACTAGAGGAAAAATCGTCATGTGCTTCCCTTCAAGTGCGGCTCATTTAGTAAATTGGCAGCACTTGAGAGCATGAAAAATAAAAGAAAAAATACATTTTCACAAGTGCGGGCTATTTTAAAAAATTGGCAGCACTTAAACTGAATTGCGGGCTTTAAACTTAAGTGCGGGCTCATTTTACAAAAGCCGCACATAAGATTTCTAAAATATTCTAAAAAAAAGAGAAAAATATTTCTAAAAACAGAGAATCCTTCGTTTTCTCTCTCCCTGATTCTTTTCCTTCTTCCTCTTCAGCTTCGTTTTCTCTCTCCTCTGTCGTCGCCGTCGCTTCTTCACCGCCGGAGATCGATCTCCTCCACCGCCGGTGATCTCTACCCTCTTCCATATCAGACTAATTCAGGTTTAAGTACTCTGTTAATTTCGATACAATTTTATCCTGGTAAAGCCAATCCTCCTGAAATTGCATCTATTGGAGGTGTTAGAGTATTTTTATGTTTTGGTGTGTTCATCTCTTTTGGATTATGTCTAAGGTTTATTTTGATCATATGAATTAGCTGTTTGGAAGTTACTTTTTCTATATTTGGATTTCAAAATCGCCATGTGCTTCCCTTCAAGTGCGGCTCATTTAATAAATTGGCAGCACTTGAGAGCACAAAAAAAATGAAAAAAATACATTTTTACAGGTGCGGGCTCATTTAAGAAAATTGGCAGCACTTGAGTTCAAGTGCGGGCTCACTTAAAAAACGAGCCGCACAAAATTTCACGGGTTCTTATTTTCAATTTAATTTTCATTTTCGCGCTCCTCTCCTTCCCCTTTCTCTACCTCATCTATCTTTCTCCAGCTCAAACGACTCTCACTCTTCACCTCAAACCCCCTCTCTCGTCCCTTTGCTGCTTCTCGGCCGGTAACCCGCCACCACCATTTCTCTTGTCGGCGGCACAACTGCTTCTATCTTTGTTGTTTTGCGCTGCCCAGTTGTTGGTTCTCTGCTCTCTCTCGCCGGCTCCATCTTTCTCTCGTTACTACCTTGTATCTCCACCACCAACGGTGGCCGAAGGTGGTAGCTGAGGTTTGTCATCCGTGCTACACTGTCGATCGGTAATTTCCTATTTTCCTTCATCAATTAAGTTGACTTTGAATAAAATCAAAACCCCCAATTTACAAACCCTAACTTCCTAGAAATTTGATTTTTGGTTAATCTTTAATGTTTCTATCTATTATTTTGTTTATCATGAGTAATTTATTTGATTCTTTGATCTGCTTCGATAAAATTTTAATTTTCAAGTTAATTGGGAGTTTTTTCATTTTCATAATTTCAGATTTAATTATTAATTTCCAATTCATACTGAATAAAGCTGCATATTATATCCACAAGCGTAGTTATCGATCCAATTAATGGAATTTGGAATTTCTCTGAATTGGAGGAGCCTATATTGTGAAAAATGCTTTTAAGATGCTTAGAAGAATTCTCAAATTTTGGCATTACTGAGAAACGAAAATTTGTATTCTTGGTTGTTCAAAGTAAAACATGTTACTGATCTAGCTAATATGTTTTTCCAGCAATGCAACTAGATTTTTTAATATGATTATGTAGTTTATAACTGTGTCTGAGCACTTTAAGTTTATGTATACTATGTGTAACCATGTTTAATCCAGATACTTGGTGATGATTAGATTTGTTTTCTAATGCTTGATTGGTTATGTCATCAAATCAGAAGTTCGTTGTCTATCAGACTATTGCAAGTCTTGCCTTTGGACGATCATTCTTTATTAGTACTTTAAGACTTCGTCTTAGTACTTCTTCAAGCGTAGATTTGTATTCTTATCTTCAAGGGTTATAGTCCATGATTTGCAGGTCATCATTGCTACACTCTTTAGTTTGTTATAGGGTTTCTATTTTGTTGCTGCTGGCTACTGTAGCCTACATGTTGCTAGTGCAGTTCCTGGAGTGAAGCTGTTGTCTTCTTCTCTGGTAGCAGCTGTTGTTGTGAGAAGTTTACTTTTGGCTGCACTTTGCTGGGCTGGATGACCTGCTCTTCTTTGTTGCTGTTGTGTTAGATGAGGCCTTTAGGTTAATCTGGAGGGTCGGGGCCGGAAAACCGAGGATCGTGTTTATCCAATATAAATATGTCAGATTTCAGATCAGGCCCCTATAACATTTTTTTTAATAGTTTGTTTTCTTGTGAATGCTCATGTGTATTATAAATTGCATTAGTTAAGTTGTTGAACCTAGTTACTCAACTTTTTCGGCAATGTCATTCTACTACAACTTTGTTTGTATTTTGTTATGCCGGGGTGGCTTAATCACCATATACTTGTCTAGCGTCTGCTTACTTCTTACTCTAGTATAGAGTTTCTTTTGTAAAAAAAGTAATTTACATGCAGGTTTGCCTTATGAAGTTTAAGATAGAGTGTTATTTTCTTAAGGCTGCAGTGTTTAAAAAGTTTGTTTATTCCAATTTGCCATGATTTCCCATATGATGGTTTTCTTGAGTCTATTTGTGTCCCATTCGCTGATTTCCTCCTACTATTTTCTATAACTTGTGTTACCTTCTTTTTGATGGTTCTTAGGTTCACCTTGCTGATGGGTTTCAGGTTCTCTAAAACCTTACAATTTCTGGTCTCCAAGAAGGGGGTGATATCATTGGATCCGTGGAGAGTATTAGAGTAGTAGTTCTGGTGCATCTAATGTGGGACACCAGCCTGTCCAGAAATTTTACATGATTGTAGTTGTTGTAGATTCATCAAATCCAAGGTGATTATTTTTTCATTTTCTTTTAGTTTAAATACATTTTTGTATATACTAGTAGTAATCAGATTCTAGGTAATTATTTTCACACTTTCATTATTTTAGTAATTTTTTTATACTAGTAGTAATTACAGGATCCTTGTGTTCTGGTTTCTTGTAACAGCTCTGGCACACTTTATTTTTGGACAGGAAGAACATACACACTGCCGGTTCAAAGTATTCAAACAAATTAGTTCACCTGGTGAGCTCTTCTGCTTCCTCTCTTTTACTTTCATTCACACATTAAGGAAAACGTGTATGCTGCTTATTCTTTTATCAGTTAATGCAGTAGCTAAAGTCTATGCAATAAAGAAGTTCTATGTTGGTGTATATATAGCTATAATCAATATCTATTCATTATGTCCTTAGCTGAGCTCGTTTGTGTTTGTTGCTTTGCCTGCTGCGATGTGATTCTGCCTACTGCTATTCTGCTATACCTGCTTTGATTATGATATGCTTCTTCTATTTGACCTGATCTGCATACTTTTGATTTGATCTTCTGTTTCTGATCTTCTTTTGTTCTACTTCTTCTATTTTTATCCCGTGTTTTTGTTCTGATATGCTTATGTTTTGCTTCTTCGTGCAACCAGGTGGTAATTTATGGTTAGAGTTGACCATAATTAACTTTCTGATTTTTTTTTTGTTTAGCTTGTATGCTGGATTTTGTTTGGTTTGAAGGATTGTAGGTGTTAACCCATGTTATACAAGATATGAGCTATAATGATGAACGAACCCTTAATGCCCAAAACTAGACCAAACTAGGTGAGATGGAGTCGTAATATCATAAAAATAAGAATATAAAACATGAATAGGTTTTAAGTTCATTATTTAGATTCATTTTTTCAAAGTTATGAGCGAAATAACCTATTTTAGACAAGATATGACCTATATAGATCGAATGAGCCCTAAATATGCATAACTAGACCAAAGTAGTTGAGATTGCGTCTTACAATCATAAAAATAAGAATATAAGGTGAATAGGTTTAAAAGTTCATCTTTCAGGTTCATTTTTTCAAAGTTAGGAACGCAATAACCTATTTTAGACAAATATGACCTATAATGATTGAATGAGACCTAAATGTAGATAACTAGACCACAATAGGTGTGATAGAGTCTTACAAACATAAAAATAAGTATATTAAACATGTAAATGGTTTAAAATACTTATTTAAGTTCATTAGTGGAAAGTTGGGAGCGAAATAAACCATTTTGGTCAAAATATGACCCACATGAACAAACTAGCCTTAAATGTTCATAACTTGACAAAAGTAGGTAACAATGAGTCTTAGAAACCTTAAATAAGTCCAATGAACGTGTAAAGGGTTTAAAATACTTATTTCCGGTTCATTAATTGAAAGTTGGGAGCGAAATAAGCCATTTTTGTCAAAATGTGACCTATAATGATCAAACAAGCCTTGAATGTGCATAACTTGACCAAATGAGGTTATAATGAGTCTTAGAAGCATAAAAATAAATATATTAAACATGTGAATGACACAAAATAATTATTTAGATTCGTTAGTTGAAAGTTAGGAGCGAAATAAGTCAAAATATAACCTATAATGATCAAACGAGCCTTAAATGTACATACCATGAGCAAAGTAGGTGAATGAGCCTTTTAAACATAAAACTTAGTATATTAAACATGTAAATGGTTTGAAATACTTATTTACATACCATGAGCAAAGTAGGTGAATGAGCCTTTTAAACATAAAACTAAGTATATTAAACATGTAAATGGTTTGAAATACTTATTTAAGTTCATTAGTTGAAAGTTGGGACCGAAATAAGTCGTTTTACTCAAAATGTGACCTATAGTGATCAAACGAGCCTTAAATGTGCATAACTTGACCAAATTAGGTGATAATGAGTTTTTGAAACATAAACTAAGTGTACTAAACATGTAAAGGGTTTAAAATACTTATTTAAGTTCATTAGTTGAGATTTAGGAGCGAAATTAGCCATTTTAGTCAAAATATGAAGTATATTGAAATGTGCATAACTTCACCAAAGTGGGTGATAATGAGTCTTTGAAACATAAAGCTAAGTGTATTAAACATGTACAGGGTTTAAAATTAGTGGAAAAGTTAGGAGCGAAATAAGCCATTTTAGTCAAAATTTGAACTATAATGAACAAACGAGCCTTAAATGTGTATAACATGACCAAAGTAGGTGAGAATGAGTGTTTGAAACATAAAACTAAGTATATAAAACATCCAAAGGTTTAAAATACTTATTTAGGTTCATTAGTTGAAAGTGAGGAGAGAAATAAGCCATTTTTATTATTATAAGGTTCATTATTTCATTGTTGTGAGCAAATTATGTCTTACTTTAATGTACCATACAATATTTATAATATAACTAACATATATTTTTTTCTCGATGATCGATCTTCTTTAGGTATTCAACAATCCGAGGGAGCAGCCTTTTACCATTGAGTAGATAAATGAAGTTCGAGAAAAGTTGGCAAATTTCATTACCATTTATCGTCTTTGATATTTTCTTGTAGTGAATCTTAGATTATGGATGCTAGTTTTTCATAGGATTGTAATGTAATCAATTTTTATATTTATAATTATATACTATTTAATTTAATTATCTATATAATTGGATACTTTTTTTATGTGATGCATGGAGGTTAACTAGTGGGCCTGGTCTAATTGTATAATATATGTAGCAGGGATATCAGTTATATAACAAATTTCTAGATCAATTGCGGCTCATTCATATATCAAGTGCGGCTCTTTTTTATGCTTGTGCTGCACATTTTTATGTCAAGTGCGAGCTAATTTCAAAAATTGGCAGCACAAAATTTGTCAAGTGCGGGCTCATTTTCAAAATTGGCAGCACAAACTTTGTCAAGTGCGGGCTCATATTACAAAATTGGCAGCACCAAATTTGTCAAGTGCGGGCTCATTTTGTAAATTGGCAGCACTTGAAGTATCAAGTGCTGCCAATATTTTGGCAGCACTTGAGAAACATCAAGTGCGGGCAAGCCATGTGCTGCACATGTAAAAGCCCGCACTTAACCCCTTAAAATGAGCCCGCACTTGAGCTTTTTTCTTCTAGTGGATCATCATATATCTTGGGACACTGAGTCTTGCTTAGATATGTGCCATGTGTCATGGGTAGATGGCCTCTCTTGGCTTCCATCATATTGAACCTAGCTAGCACTTTGTCAATGTAAGTGCTCTGGCTTAGTCCAATCATCCTTTTAGATCTATCCCTATAGATCTTGATGCCCAATATTATTGTGCCTCTCCTAAGTCCTTCATTAAAAAACACTTTCCAAGCCAAGTCTTTACAGACTCCAGCATAGGAATTTCGTTTCCAATAAGCAGTATGTCATCTACATACAAGACTAGGAATGTAATTTTACTCCCACTGACTTTATTGTATACACAAGATTCGTCCCGATTCTTGATGAAGCCAAACTTATTGAATGCTTCATCAAATTGTTTATTCCAGCTCCTTGATGCCTGCTTTAATCCATAGATGGATTTCTTAAGCTTGCATACCTTTCCTTGATTCTTTTGATCGATAAAACCCTCCGGTTGTGTCATGAACATAGTCTCATCAAGAACACCATTCAAGAAGGCAGTTTTGACATCCATTTGCCATATTTCATAGTCATGAAACGCGGCAATCGCAAGGATTATCCGAATAGACTTAAGCATAGCGACTGGAGAAAAGGTTTCATCGTAGTCAACACCGTGAACTTGCCTGTAACCTTTTGCTACCAATCTAGCCTTGTATATGTATATAATTCCATCTTTGTCTTTCTTCAATTTGAAAACCCATTTGCATCCGAAAGGTGTAAACCCCCATCCGGCAAATCTACCAAATCCTAGACTTGATTTTCAGACATGGAGTCTATCTTAGATTTCATGGCCTCTAACCATTTAGTGGAGCTTGGGCTCGTCATAGCTTATTTGTAGGTCATAGGTTCATCACTATCTAATATGAGAACTTCTAAGTTTTCAGTCAAGAGGACGCCTGTCCATCTGTCCGGCTGAACCTTAGTTCTATGTGACCTACGAGGGGAAACAACGTCTTGAGGAACTACTCCCACTGGCTCTTCTAAAGGCCTTGGAGGTTCTTCACCTTGAACTGCTTCTAAAGAGTTCTTGGTTCAGTGTTCGTCTCGAATCAATTTGAGGTCTATTATTCTCCCACCTGTCATTTTGGAAATGTGATTTCTTTCCAAAAAAACACTGTCACGAGCAACGAATACCTTGTTCTCTGACTTGTTGTAGAAGTAATACCCCTTTGTTTCTTTTAGATACCCAACGAAGAAACATTTGTCAGATTTTGGTTCGAGCTTGTCCGAAATTAATCTCTTGACATAATTTACGCAACCCCAAATCTTTAGAAAAGACAACTTTGGAAGTTTCCCAGTCCATAATTCGTATGGAGTCTTTTCAACAGCTTTTGACGGAGCACGATTCAGTGTGAGTACTGTTGTTTGAAAAACATGTCCCCATAATTGTAAAGGAAGTTCGACTTGACCCATCATTGACCTGAGCATATCGATTAAGGTCTTGTTTCTCCGTTCCGACACTCCATTCCATTGAGGTGTCCCCGGAGTAGTCAATTCAGAAAGAATACCGCATTCTTTTAGATAGTCATCAAACTCGTGGCGAAGATATTCACCTCCTCCATCTGATATTAGAGCTTTGATTTTTTTGCCATGTTGATTCTCTACTTCATTTGGAAATTCTCGGAATTTCAAGAACGATTCAAACTTGTGTTTCATTAAGTAAGTATAGCCATATTTACTGAAATCGTCAGTAAACGTTATGAAATAGCTGAAATCACCTCTAGCTTTCGTACTCATATGCCCACATACGTCCGTATGTATTATCCCTAGTAGTTCACTTGCTCTTTCTCCCACCTTTGAGAAAGGTCGCTTTGTCATTTTGCCAAGTAAACAAGATTCGCACTGATCAATTGTAATCCCCCGTAAATTTATAAATTTTATTAATATATTTTAACGTATATTATTTATATTTAAATAGAATTTATGAATTTTAAGTAATAAATATATAATTAACGTATATTTATTTTAATTTAAGTACGTTCTATATATTTAACGATTTTTGAAATTCATTATATTTATATATTTAATGCATATTTAATTTTATTTAAATATATTCTAAATATTTTAACGATTGTGCAATCAAGAATAATTTTAGAATTTTATGTTGAAAAGAATTTGAATTAGGAAAACTCGTTGAATTCGGAAAAACAATCCTATTCGGTTTGACTCAAACACTCAAACACTAAAACCCAAATCCTAATTCTAGGCCCAATTGGGTAAAGCCCAAATCAATAAACCCAAAATAATCCTCCTTCCTCTTTTCTTTTTCACGTGAAACCAACAAACCTCCTTCTTGCTTTAGACTTCACGTGAAAAACAAACTTCCAAACCCTGCTTCAGCACTTCGTGTTCTCCTCCTCACTTCAGCCGCCTGTCGCACCACCGTAGTGACACCCGCCGTCGAGCCATCACCTCCGCCGTCCGGTAACTCCCTCTTCTCTCTCCTTGTATTTCTTCCTTTTCTCCTTCGTGTTTCTTGCCTTCCCCTCACTCGGTTGTCTCGATTTTCACACAGCACCACCACCACGCTGCCACCAGCGTCCGCGGGTTGCTTCAGCTGCCGCCTCTGCGTCCTTGCCAACCACCGTTGCACGGTAGCTTCCCCTCCCCTTTCCTTCTCCTTCGTCCCTTCTCTTTATTTTTTCGTTCTCTTCTTTTTAAACTCGTTGCTTTGTGTTGAACCAGAACCGTCAACCGCCGTGGGCGACCCAGCCGCGCCTCCAGCCGCACCTCCCTTGCTGTCGCGCCGTGCACCACCGCCCATCCTCTCCTCTCCTCTTTAGTTTGGTTGATTTCTTAAACCCTAAGTTATTTAAATGTTTTAATTAATTTAATTAATTTGAATTTATGTTTCTTGAATTAAATTTATGCTTTTTATGATTAAGTTATGAAATTTCAGATTATATGTTGTTGAAATTAATTTAATTATTTTCAGATTTATTAACTACGTTTAAGTTAGGGTTTTAATGAAGTTTTATTAATTTAATTCATGCTCATTGAGTATAAATTATAAGTTATTATGATTAAATTATATTTTCAGAGTATATACTATGTTTAAATAATAAATTTAATTTTCAGATTATGTAATTGAATTGAAATAAGGAATTTAATTATTAAAGCATGGATTTTTAAGGTTTTAATATTCTAAAATCATAATAGAATGATTATACATTATTAAAGCTATTATTTCTACGATTTTAAGAACGTTGATTATGTTTTGTGGACGTTTGAAATTATTTTATATTGCTGGAAATTTTAAAAGGGATGTTTTATTGGAGTTTAATTAGAATGATTTGGGATAATTAGTTTAATAGTTATTATGCTTGGAGGTTATTTAGTTAAGTTTCGATATTGGGGATGGTTCAAAATGTGTTTAGGGTGTATTTAGAGTACTTTAGTATTGCTGTAAATAGTTGGATATTGATTGGGGAATTTTATTGGTTGTTTTTAGGCGGAGAATTCTTTGTAGGCTACTTTTGAATTCGTTAAAGTGGCCTATCAGTTTGTTTACACAAGGTACGTACATACTTGTGTGCTTGGAATGTGTGTGATTTGTGGAAACCATGTTGAAAGTGTTGATGAACTTGGTTATGTTGAAATTGTTGATGAACTTGATTATGTTGAAATTGCATGTTTAATATTGTTGGATGGACATGTTAAGCATATATATTTCGTTATGAGAATTATAGCATGTTAGTATGGATGATTGATACAGACATGTTGGTTGGGAACACTAGATTATTTCATATACATTGATTCAGATCGATTGGTTGTTGTTCCCTTTTAGCTTTTCACTACTTTATGAGGGCCGTGGACCTTGTTTAGTAAGTTGAAACCTTATACCCATATAGGGGTTGATCAGTATTAAAGGAAAGGTTGGATTTAATTGGAATGAGTCATGTTTGATGCCTTTGTGATCACATACTTAATTCCAAGATAAAAACAGTGGAGAATAATTGTTGATTGTATGACTTATGTGATTGTTGAGTCATAACAGAGTTTAATTTGTAAATCATGTAAAGTGAAACTGAGTAGCAATAGCTTTAGACTGTGCACGTCTAAAGTGACGGACAATCAGGAGTTGGGGTCATGGGTAGCCTATGACTTTTTCTGGGGCCGGATTGATCACCGGTTCTATTTTATTCAAAAGTCCCTCGATATCGCAGGTCATTGAGGTTTACGGAGTAGCGCCCGTACCTCGTCTTCCTTAGTGAAGAGGAAGAAGTTTCTAGTAGCAACTCGGTCCATTGACTATTTCAATTAAAATAATGTTATTGTTATAAAAGTCTTGTCCAGTCTAGCCTAGTCTAGTCAAGTGTGGTCGTCAAATTAACAACGTTTTGTCTGCCCTTACTCGTGTTTTATTAGTATCAACAATATTAAACATATTGTTCGTTCAATAGTATCATGTTAGGATTATTATTGTTTTAGTATGTAGTACTCAGCTTTGCTGATTACGTGCTTTTGCTTGTGCATGTTGATCATGGCTATGCCTTATTGATCCTGTGATGACCCAATCTTTGGTGAGCAGTCTCTAAGGATCAATAAGCATTGTCCATCTGCAGGTTTGAAGATGTTGCATCATTGGGATCGGGAATAGAGAGCTTGTATTTAGTTTTGATTTGCTGAGTTAACTTGGGTTTGTTAATTGGGACTTTAAACTTGTCGTACTATTTATATTTCCTTATTTTCGTTGGATGATTTTTGGGATTAAACCTGTAATCGATTATTTATAAACCTAAAGTTAGTTTTATGTTTTCCGCTGCAAAATTCAGAATAAGCCGTTACGTTTTCACACGGGCGATAATGCCTTGATAATTCTCTACGTTTTATATTAAAATTGTCGGGGTGTTACATCAATCTTCTCTAAGTCGAATGATTCTAGAATGCCCTTCCTTTGAAGTCTTTCCATGCGTTTTGTGTTTATATGGCCTAATCGACAATGCCACAGATATGTGAGATCGGAATCACCAGTTTTAGCCTTTTAAGTATTTATGTTATAAATGTGTTTGCTCGTATCTAGCACATATAGACCATTTTCTTGTTGTGCTGAACCATAAAACATTCAATTCAAAGAAAAAGAACAACTATTGTCTTTAAATTGAAAACTAAAACCTTTAGAATCCAAACTTGAAACGGTAATAATGTTTCTGGTGATACTAAGAACATAATAACATTTTTCTAGTTCCAAAACAAAACCACTAGGCAAAGATATAAAATAAGATCCTACGGCTAATGCAGCAATCCGTGCTCCATTTCCCACGCGTAGATCCATCTCGCCTTTATCAAGCTTTCTACTTCTCCTTAGTCCCTATGAATTGGAACATAAGTGTGAGCCACAACCAGTATCTAATACCCAAGAAGTAGAATTTGCAAGATTACAATGTATAACATACATGCCTGAAGTAGAAGCAACATTCCCGTTCTTCTCATCTTCCTTTCTCTTCAAGCAATCCCTCTTCCAATGTCCCTTCTTCTTGCAGTAGAAGCATTCAGAGTCGGCAAGAGAACGAGTCACCCTCTTTTGTTTACCAGAACTGGTGCTGTTGGACTTAGGTGTGGGTGCAGCCTTGCCCTTACCCTTCTTTCCCTTTCCCTTGCCAGATTTCTTGAAGCCTTTGCCCTTACGCACCATAAGCATGTCATGCTTATTCTCTTGCTTGAGCGTCTTTTCAGTGGTTTTCAGTATACCGTGAAGCTCAGTAAGAGTTTTCTCCATATTGTTCATGTTACAATTCAACTTGAACTGATCATATCCACTATGAAGAGAATGGAAAATGATGTCAATGGCCATTTCATTTGAGACGTCAGAATCTAGAGCTCTCATGTTCTCAAACAATCCAATCATCTTAAGAACATGCGGGCTCACTGGTTCTCCTTTCTTGAGCTTATTCTCAAGGATCAACCTCTGAGTCTCGAATCTTTCAATTCTGGCCTGATCCTGAAACATGTTCTTCAACTCCGAGATGATTTGGTAAGCATCCGAGTTAATGAACGTTTTCTGAAGTTCAGGATTCATGGATGCAAGCATCACACATTTGACATCCCTGTTGGCCTGGATCCAACAGTTAAGGGTAGCTTGAGTCACCTCTGGCCCGGCGACTCTTCCTCAAGGACATATTCTTTTTCCTCATGCATTAGAACTGTTTGCAAGTTCCTTTGCCAGTCGAGGAAATTGTTGCCGTTCAACTTCTCTTTGTCGAGAATTGAACGTAAGTTGAACGAGTCCATTTGATTACTACATTTGAAAAGAATTTAACCATTCATAATCTTTAATAACTTTGAAATAAATGCTAACATGCAATCATTAAAGCTATTAAATATTTCATTCATGCAAAAGCAAAACATGGTCCAAAAATGAATGAAACGATTCCAAGACCCTAAAAGTCCTAAATCCTTAAGCTGCTTTGGCATGTATTAAGTCTTTTAAGATTCTAGGTAAGCAAAACCTATTGCTAGTAATCTCCGAATTACTCTTGGTTAATATATTAATACCATAATTTATCCCATTGCCACAACATATGCCATTGTTGTTTGAGTTAAAACCACAATCAACGTGTTCCTTTGGGATACCTTACTAAATCAACTAAAATAACACCTCGCTTTGGCGGAAACCTACTACCTTAGATCCTTAGATTTTTGTAAGTGCTTGATTTGGAAGGCAATTTTAAACTAAGTATTACTTTGGACCTAGTTGTTTCTATGTTGGTTCGATTATTTAGTGAACTAATCTAATCGAGCATCAAACAATATTCATGCATAATATACATTCATTCACAATATAGTGCATAAATAAATTTGGTGAACTAGTATGGCCCAAAACTTTGTCTTGAAGCATCCAATCTTCTTCACCTTGTTAGCTTGGCATCGTCTTGAACTTCATTAAATATGCTAACTTAAAGTTCTAAACTAGAAATACTTGAAATAATTAAAATTACATCAAAATTTGAATGGTACGCAGACCATATTTAAAACTTTACATTCAAAGATAAAACGGTTCGCATATCGTATTTAACTATCCTAGACTGGCCATACTAGTCACTTGAGTCTGCATTACATAATATATATATATATATATATATATATATATATATATATATATATATATATACATATACCTTTTATTTTATGTATATTTTATGTAAAAGTAAAATTTAAAGCCCAAACGAACACAATTGCCAATTTCGTGAAACACGGGCTAGGCTTGCGCCCAGCCCAACATTGTGTAGTGCATTGTGGCCGTACGAGGCCTCGAGGCCTAACCCCTTGCCTCGCAAAGCCTCTCGCACAACATCGCAAGCATGGGCCTGCTGCTGGCTGCTTTGCTCGTCGCTGCTCGCAAGCCAAGGCCAGCGTTGTGCCTTGCTTGCTCGCTGCATCATCGTTGAGCCAAGGCACAACTTCTGCCTTGCTCGCTGCTTCGTCCAGCGCACGCTGGCACGCCCAACTCGCTTGCTGGCTGCCTCATGTTGCTGCGCCTAGCTGCGGGGAGGTAACGCGCATGGGTTACGCCAAGCCACACGCACCGCACACCCCTCGTCCCGCGCCTTTGGCTCGTCCAATACGAGCCAAATAATTTTAAAAAATAATTTTTAATTTCACGAAACTTTATTTGCATGAGTTATTTTTCTTGAAATTAACAAAATTAATCGTTTTTATTTTGGAAAAATAACAAAGTAGGTGATTTAATTAATTTTCCAACAATCCAATTTTGCAAAATTTATTAAATCTTGGCTAACAATATTCAAATTTAACGAACGAACAATGTCAACAAAAATTTGAACATTTTTGATAATCCAATCCAAAATTTCAAATCGTTCTAAACATTTAAATTTCAGATTTTTATCAATTTGGTTTAAGTGACGATTAAAATTAACGAATCTAATCAAAATTTTAATCCAATAATTTTTAAAAAGCTGCCACTTATCATGAAATTATATTCCCTTTCCCAATTAACCAAATTTCCAGATCTAAATTATTTTAAAAATCAATTTACGATCTAAAAATCACAAATTTAGGGAAAATAAAATTAGGGTTTATACTTAACATTTATGGCCGAAAATTTTACCATAAATTTAAAATATACCCAAAAACAGCATGGAAAAATTTCAGTCAATTCCGAGTAGTTTAGGTCGTGCAATTAATTGAAAAACTTTCCAAAATTGTTAATTTAATTCATTAATTAACAAAAACGCCTAAAAACTAGAATTTCGAGGCTTGTTATTGAGATTCTGTTCTCAAGAGTTGATCTTAGAGAATCATTTTCAATCGGATTAGGGTCATAAAAATCAAAATTCCGACACTTTTCGATTTCAGAACATATTCTACGATCTATCCAATAATCCAAAATATTTCGTAAATTCATGAAAAATTCAGAAAATTACGACAGCAACAAAAATATATTAATCATGCTAAAAATTACTTTAATACATAAGTCTCATGATAACACTATAGGGGAATACAGTTAAATACATATTAACATAGCGGAACAATCCTCAAAGCCAGGAAGCATGTATAAAGTACAGATTAAGCAAACTTACATTCGAAGCGTGTTTTCCCTAGTTCAACGATTCACGAACACGAACAAAGAATTCCAATTGTCGTTCCTCTATTTGGTTCACCGACACGTTCAGATCCGTCTTGAGATTCGTAGCTTAGACAACACTCAAGAGTTTTTAGCTTATAGGGAAGAACAGTATGAACGGAGGCAAAGAGAGAATTAGGGTTCTCTTTTGATTAGGTTAAACTGAACTCACGTAGAATTAGAATAGTAGTAGGGTTGGAAAAACATAATTAATGGTGGTGTGTTATAACCCTAAGGTTATAACATGACCGGCCAAGGCATAAGTGTAGGGGAATACAGTTAAACATAATAACATGTGCGAAAACAATCCCCAAAGCCAGGAAGCATGTATAAAGCACAGATTAAGCAGACTTACGTTTGAAGCGTGTTTTCCACAAATTGTCAACGAACACGAACTTAGAACTCCACTTGTCGTTCCTCTACTTGGTTCACCGACACGATCAGATCCGTCTTCATTATCGTAGCTTAGACAATCGATCAAGAGTTTTTTCTTTTTGGGATGAACACACTTTTGGAGGCACAGAGAGAATTAGGGTTCTCTGTGACTCTAGGGTTAGTGTGTGACTGAATTGTGTTGTGTTGGAAAAAGGGTTAGAAGGTTATTATCATAACCTTACTAACCGACCAAGCCATAAGGCAAGGCCGGCCAGCAAGCCCCGCGCAAGACGAGCACAACGAGCTGGGCCATGGGCCTCGCTGTTGTGGCTGTGTCGCTGCTTCGGCCCGCGCGCACACGCGCAGCTCGCTCGGCCATGGGCCAGCGCTGCCGTGTTGCCGTGGCCTTGCTTGCTCTTCGCATTCACGATTAATATATTTCCGATATATTATTTATCGTTTCGTATACGACGAATCACCATCGTACGAGCTTACGAATATTCGCGATACGATATACGATTCCGATGCAAGGTTGTATCGTATAATAAGTTTTCCAACTAATTCCCGAAAAGCTATTAAATGAATTTTCGATTCATTTAATCCGGTGATCTGTTACGTGTCATTGGTGTGACCTTGTAGGTTCAGTCAAGAGTAAGCTTGTGAGCTTAATATTCATTAGAACTCACTGATCGGAAGCATTGCTCCAGCTAGCTGTTCCGATCACTTGATCTCACTAAATTAATTGTTCGCAATTAATCTGAACCTTGGTATTAGAGTTAATGCACCTTGGGTGAAGGACATATTTCCTTCAGTCTCCCACTTGTCATTCAGACAAGTGTGCATTCACATTCCTTTGTCACTTAGTGTTACTTACTGAACATAAGGTAAGATCCAAGCCATCCTTATTAGGTCCAGAAGTGTTTCTCGTATTACAGAGCTCAACTGTTAAACTTTTGCAGAAGGTTAAGCCTTAACCATTATGAGCACGGCCATGCATTTTACAGTATCTAACTCGAGAGGCCTTGTTACACAACAACACCATATCCTATAAAAGATAGGAGGACAATCCATTCTTGCAATCTATGAACACTCACTTTGATTCATAGTACGCCCAATAACTGCTTTTATAGCCTCCTTTTACGATGCGACGTTTAGCTAGTATCAAAGCGAACTAATTCTCAAACGAGCAGACATAATCGTTCATGTTTTGAGGAACGGTTTCTAATCACCATTAACGAGAACTACCTAGGACATGACTTTAATCTCTTAAAGTGTTCTCATGGTCAATCCGATACAAGATCCAATAAGTATCTATGCAAAAGATTCTGACATCCAGTCACTCTAGTTCAAGAAACAAAACTAAGTAATCTACTTGCAATCTAATCTTCATTAGTCATTGGTCGTCCACCTTTCAATGACCTGGATTAGGGATCCTTTTGTGACTTTAATATTCAAGTTCACTTATGGGTGTTTCTTTGTCGAAGAATCCATCTTGACATCCCATTTGAATGATTTGAATCACATGGACTTATCATTTAATACTAAACCAAAATTAAATGAATATGAAATAATAAATTTCATAAATATGAAATGGTTAAACCAATTGTTTTAAACATAGATCTAACAGATGTTCTAATACAATACTTAGAAAATCAAAGCTATTCTCCAACATGCTTGATTCCCATGGTTGCTACATGTGCGTTGTGTTTCACTTGTGGCAACGGTTTAGTCAATGGATCCGCGACATTTTTTCGTCAGTTCCAACCTTGCAAATCTCGATTTCCTTTCTTACAACGATCTCTCGAAGTATATGAAATCGCCGCAGTACGTGCGTGGACTTCTGGTGGCTCCTAGGCTCCTTTGCCTGGGCAATGGCTCCGCTTTTGTCGCAATACAAAGCCACTGATCCTTTCATGGAGGGGACAACCCCAAGTTCTTCGATGAACTTTCGAATCCAAACAGCTTCCTTTGCTGCTTCTGAGGCAGCAATGTACTCGGCTTCAGTTGTAGAATCCGCAATAGTGCTTTGCTTAGCACTTTTCCAGCTTACTGCTCCGCCGTTGAGGCAGAACACAAACCCAGACTGTGATCTGAAATCTGTAGACACCTACTTTTGTCCCCATTCCCGAAAGGGAAGGTTCGATGATGAAAACGTAAATCTCCACTTGACAACGCATCTCCTATAAAATAACGAATCTCAATTCCCCTTTTCATTTCACCCGAAACCTGCTATTTATAGAAACCTGCTATTTATGGAAACCTGCTAAAAATAGTAATTGCCGTAATGGTAGTTGTTAAAAGTGGCAAGTCATAAAAGATAGAAACCTGTCAGAATTAGGTGTTGCACTCCAACATAAATCCTAAATGAGATAGAAATTGCGAGAGAATCCTATTCCTAATATGATTCGAAAGTAAGAGTCACGTATTAATTAAAATCCTAACGAGCCTAGAGTTCGTAACGGGCCCAGACGCATCCCGTCACAAGGTTAATACGCACTAAAAGACTCAATTAAACCTCAAATACTCCGGATTCTAGGAATCCGAATCTGACTAAGAAAAACAGCCCAGATCCTATTTTCAACGCCTGGCTCTGGGCGCTGAAAATACCTGGTACGTGTTTTTTCCTAATTCCTCGTGGATTAGATTTCTACAATTTATCTTTCCACGAACTCTTTTCTATAAGTAGGGCCTTAAGTTCGACGTGAAAAGGACAACACACAATTATTATTCTGAGTATTGACTCTAAACCCCTAAGCCTAAGCCTCACGCTGCAAAACTGATCACGCGTTCTGTCGCAATCGATCCATAAATCGAACAGAACGTATCCCGTCCCATAATTTGAGATTCGTTTAATAAAAGGACAAATAGCAAAGTCAAAGTGGTTAGTTTTTGAAGAACCGTGACGCACCTCTCAACGGTGCGTCGTAATGTGTCCCTTTTCCATGGTTTAATTGCTTTCCTCGCCCTTTTATGAACTGTTAAACTAACTAAATCTGATTGTTCGATCACGCTTAATAAATATGATATTTTTGGGAAATTGGATTATCATGCTAGGTCCCTTAAAACAATCTAAATCAGATAACCGCGCTCGATCTAGTACTATATGTTGCATATTGTTAAAATCAACTCAGATTAGTTTAATAGTTAACGCATGTCCCTTCAATTATTTATGCTGAGCTAGTAAGGATATCCTGCCTCTGGAGTTATCGAAGAGCGAGTACTCCTCTCGGTAGTTACAGTCCCCTGAACCCTCAATCTCTACCCTGCGGGTGTACGTTGAGCGATCCCCACCACCAGGGATCACAAGGGAACCTACGGCCGTCATGGTCAAACATAATTGCACTCCCTTTATGTCACGATAACCGGGTTTTGTCAGTTTTTCTCATTGTCGTTAAAAACTGAATGGCGACTCCTATATTACTAGTCAATTGGGTGTAAACTCACAGGAAATCCAATTACACTTGATTTGACAAAAAGAAGCGTCACACCCACGAGGGACGAGGTCACGCATTAGCCTCGTGCTTTTTCGACCCCCTCACAGTGGCGACTCTGCTGGGGAAAGTGAAGGAAATACTCGTGCTTGTAGGTAATCAAAATAGCCGAAGGGTGAAACGATCCTACCCCGCGTTTATTTCCCCATCAAGTTGGGACGACCTGAAAATCAGCATATTAATGTGAACGGGCAGAACCGCATAACGAATCTTGGCTCCCTTGGTGTTTCATCTCGGGAGTTGGGACTAAGGATACCCATCGCCAACCGGGGGGTGCATACGCTTCGAATGTTGTCCACTCGGCGCTTTCGCTAGTAGTACACCCGTCCCAAACCCAATCGCTCGCCCACTAGGTCCCTCTCGCCTGCACGCCCCCTTGGCTTGCACTTGCGGGTTGGCCTTCTGGGACGAAATTCGTCTGTTGAAAGCACTACCCCGACCGGGGCATGTGGTGGATCTGCGATAGAAGCGGTACCAAGCCAGGCGCAAATAACTACCCATAGAAGCCTATCATAAACTACATGACATATTATTATTGCCTCTTGATGGAATGTTAGTTATGTGTAGCGAAATATATGATTGCGTGTGACAAACTATCCTAGAAAAACCAACGACCTTAAAAATTGCCCAAACATTCGTAAACCAATTCGCCAAAGAGTTATACCGAAATACGTGTTCCGCAAACCCGAACGATCACAACAAAAATAAGCGACGCTCGGGATGGCCTGTAACGAATCCCACAAACGCTGCACAACGCGTAAAGGACGTTATTAGGCAAGCACGCAAAATCGAAGTCGCATAAACAAAAGTGGACGCAAACAGAAAACGAGAACCAGCCAGGGACGCATTTTCAACGCCCCTGGCTGGGCGCCAGAATTTCTCACGCCCTACGCTGGGCGCTGAAGTTGCTGCTTGGCCTTCTGGTCAGGCGCAACAGCCTCGGTGCCCGCGCAAAAGGAAAATACGTAGCACAAAAAAAACCATTCGCAAAAAGAATTGCTACGAGGGCGTAAGAAAAGCACTCGATTCTAAAAGCGACTCATAAAAAAGAATAACTCTTTGCGTCATTGTTAGGCCTCCTACGACGACAATGCTCGGCACCAAAACCGAACATGCCAATAATTATAAATGTCACACGGGCAAGTGTTTTGAAAATCCAAAGAATGACCAAAAGAAAGAACTAAAAAGTCTACCAACAAAAGAAAGAGTGAAAAACCAATAGAGAGAGTCGAAGTCTAGACTAAGTAATACTTGAAACTTTGGGACCTAAACTTTAGCTTATCTTATGCATAGGACTGGTCCTGTCACTTGGTGTCGATCAGGAAATCAACGGTTAGTGCGCCTCGAAGATACATCGCCAACACCAGGTTTAGTGACTCCAAGCTCCGTCCGTCACCCCTCATTTCAAGGATCTCCGCTTCCCCAACCTCGATTCGCACCCTCAAACATGTCCATCGAAGAATTGTGGGACCAGATGGCTCAAATGACCCAACTCTTGGGCCAACTGAAAATGGAAACCGAAGCCTTAGCGGCTGCACAAGCCAAAAACGACCTCGATAACGAGAAGAGGATTGAAAAAATGGTCCTACAGCAAACCATGGGGAGCAAGTACTTCTCCCTCGATCCTGAACCTTTTCCTGGCAAACTACCAGAAAAGTTTAGTTCATCTGACTTACCAAAGTTTAAAGCCACGGACAATCCCCGTGATCATCTATTGAGCTTTGTGAATGCCATGAACTTGAAAGGCGTGGACAAGTCCATGTATTTACCTGCCTTTCCTTTGTCCTTGGAACCTGTGCCGCTCAAATGGTACTATCACCAGGACCCTAAGCTCTTCCCCACTTGGGAAGACTTTGTCAATGTCTTCATCAAGCAATACTTGTCAAACATGGATTTTCAAGTCACCATGCGCGAGCTGGAAGTTCTCTTCCAAAAGAAAAATGAGGGTTTCACAACCTACTTTGCTAGATGGAGGGATCAGGCGGCCCAGCTAATCAATAGGCCTCCCGAAACAGAATTGGTCCAAAAATTCATTGACAACCTGGACCCGGCCTACAGACAGCACCTTAGGTACCTGGGACTTGACACTTTCAAAAGAGTTTATGATGTGGGAATAAAGATCGAGGATGATCTCGCAAAAACAATACAAAGTAAACCCGCATACAAAAGCAATACCTACAACAGGGGCAATACATCCCAAGCCCAAGAAGTCCATGCCGTAGAGGAGACTCCCGCCCGAAGAAGTCCTGGAAGATGGGTCCGAGACCGAAAGTTTGCCCCACTCGGGTCGACTTTGGTACAAGCCTTTGAAAGACTAACCAATCAAGGAAAGTTGAGACCTATAGGCCCCACCTGTGACCCTCCTGTCAAGAACAAATATTGGGTCGAAGGTACTTATTGCAAATTCCATCAAGGAAATGGACATGACACTGAAAACTGCTGGAACCTAAAAAATACAATCCAGGACATGATAGAGGATGAAGTGATACCTCTCCCTAACGTTGGCAAACCCAACAACAACAAGAGCCCACTCGGCTCTTGTCACATCTCTCTCGACCAACCAGAAAATGAGAACTTTGACCCTACGGTGTACATTACACCACAAGGTGCACCACTCGCCGTGGTCCCTATGGATCAAATCGAGAGAGAAGTGTGTGGTGTGTGGGATGATGACGCTGAAGATATCTACCTATCTCAAGTATCGGGCCAGGACCTCTTTACTGAAACTTGGCCCGGGTATGCTCTCATTGACACCACCCCTCAGGAACCCGAAGTCGACAATCTCACCCGATCTGGAAGGATATATCAATCGGATATTCGCCCACCTCCTATGGACGATATCCCAGTCAGACAAACTCCTGAGAATGGACGGCACACCACCGTCGCAGAAGTCATTGAAAATCCTCTCTTGAAACAACTAAAAAGAACCAAAGCCGAAATTACCATCTGGGATCTCATGTGTACTTCAAAGGAACATCGCGAAAAGCTTATTCGCTCACTTGACCTCATCTCGGTGCCTACAGATATCACACCTGACTCATTGGTTAACCACGTCACGAGAGATGCTGGAGAAAAGGCCATAGTTTTCACTGACAAAGACTTGCCCAAAGAAGGGGGTGCTCACAATAAAGCCCTCTATCTAGTAGTTGGATGCAAAGGACAAAACATCCCCCTAGCACTCGTAGATAATGGTTCGGCGGTTAATGTTTGCCCATTGCGAACCGCCCATTGCTTGGGGCTAGGAAACGATGACTTCCAAACCTCCACGCAAGGAGTACGAGCTTATGATAACTCCCGAAGGCCTGTATTGGGAAAAATCAACCTTACCATACAAACCGGGCATGTGGCACGTACCACGGAGTTTCAAATAATCGACATCAAGCCCACTTTCAACCTCCTCTTGGGGCGACCTTGGCTCCATGACTTAGGAGGTGTGGCTTCTACCTTGCACCAAATGGTTAAACTTAACCATAACGGGGTAATACTAGAAATCCGCGCCCCTCCTCTCTACGTCAGTTGTACTATGGTTGGAACGGCCGAAACTGCAGACAACCTTTACGGGTTTCAAATGGAGAAACAATCCAGTTCATCGAAGATTATGATCCAGCATTCCTAGACCCGCACGCATCCCGACTAATCCCTGAAATGCTGTTAGCTCAAGGCTATTTCCCTGGAACCCCATTGGGCATAAGGAAAAAGGAATGCACATTCCATCCTTTACCCAACAAATCTACTCCCTTTGGCTTAGGCTATGAACCAACGGAGGAAGATATTGCTGACCGCCTGTCTGGGCTACGCCTTAACAAGGCCAAGCAAACCACCCTCCTTCCCCCTTATCAAAGAACCCATAACGGGATGTTCATTCGGGAAGGAGAAGGCCACCCATGGTGTGATTTCCCTGAACCCTTCGTTCAGGGTGGCTTGCTAAAACCAGGATTTGAAATCTTCCATGACTGCCACACCTTGGATGAGGCACCCCACCACACCAAGACTAAAACAGCTGAAATATTGGACAACCAGGCTTTATGGACATTGTTTAACGAATCGAGGCCTATGGAGGACGAGACTGTGATGACTACCCTAGCGTTACAAGATGAAGGTTTCGATCCAACCCGGTTAATCGCTCCTGCATCAACACTAGAAGAGACCGAGAACGGATGGGTGAAGACATATCAGTGGGTCAATGCAAAAGGAATAGAATTCAAGATGAGTACCGGTGAAGGACCGAAGTTTTACGAGACTAAACCCAAGCCTTGAGCCACATAGAGCACCTTGATAAAAAGCGCCTAGTAGTTCTTTAGATTGGTAGAAAAATGATAAAGACTTTAGATGGTCCTAAGACCCCTTAGAATATAGGTCAAGTTTATTTCAGTGTGTTTTCCTTACTTTCCAATTAATAAAGGCGTGATGTTTCTCCTAAAATTTTATTCTAACACTAAGTAAGCACCAAATGTACTTGCAAAATACAAAAATAAAGAGGCGGCCCACTCTAGGCCCAACAAACGAGACCCATTCGGTCTTGAAATAGTGCCACGGGAACCAATTCCCGAAACCCACCAAATAAACCGCACCATCCCATTCATATCCCCAAAACCTAAAAAGTCAACCAGTGTCATCATAAAAGTCAATCCATGCAACCCAAAGAAATCAAAGGAAATCAAAATCCAAAACAAATGCAAATGTTGCTTAAAAGGGGAATTAATAAAATGTAACCCCATCATATCCTTCAAAAGCGACACGCACCTCAACCCACCCAAAAGCCTACACAAAGATCTTCATATCTTCCACACCTAACTCCATTTTTAAAGCCGTTTCGAGTCACGGATAGAAAAAAAATAATCCGGACAAAAATGCATCTCACGCTAACAGTCAAAAAAGCCTCCGAAATAGCCTCAAAATCAATTTTTATACAAGTAAAAAAAGCATAGCACTAAAACGAAAAAAAAAGAAATAAATGCAAGAACACGTGAAGCAAAGCGTCAAAAACGACTGCCCAAATCATTTTCAGCGCCCAGGGCTGGGCGCCGAAATCTTTGACGCCCCAGCCCGGGCGTTGAAACTCTCTGCCTGCCTAAATTTTTTTTAGAAGTGCTCGTCATTTTATCCGCACATAACGGAAAAATAACGAACACTTGGGGGGTACCGCACGTATCCAAATAGGCTCACCAAAAAATATAGCCATACAAAAAGTAGTCGAATTTCATTTTTTACGCGACTTACGGCAAACAAAAAACGGCAGACGAAAATAATGATAATACTTCACTCATTTGACCGATTAAGTAATATGCTACCACCTCAGGGCATATCTATTAAAATCTGGCATCCTAGAACTTATTCTAGCTAGAACTACGCGCGACCTGATTCTGACAAGATACGTAGGCAGTCCTTACCAAGGATTCGGTCCAATAAAAAAAAAAAAACATACATAAATTGTGCAAAAAGTGTTAGACATATAAAAATATAAAAAAGGAGGAGAAACAAAAAATGAAAATGAAAAAATAAAATACGCCTTTATTGAAAAATAATAAGAAGGAAAACAAAGTGCTAAGAAATGAAAAAACAAACACAACTGAAATAAATAAAGGGCACCTACACCCTAGCAAGAGCTACACTACTCTAGTTCTTCCGGATCATCAAATAAAGTCTTGTAGAGGGCAATGTTCGCAGGATCCACCCCCACAGTCTTCTGCGCTGCCCCTATATCAATCTCCATAAGAACAGGCTCCGGGACACTAACTTCCAAAGATGCCAAGGCTTCAGAAACATTCTCAGTTATAGCCCGCTCAGCCTCAAGGGCACAGACAATGGTGGGAGAAGGATTATTATCATCAACTAGACTAGTCACTGTTTCTACAGGCGGCTGAGCCTTCCTAACCCATACATTGTTCCGGCGACGATCTCCGCGAGAGCTTGCATTTCTTTTAACAACAGCAGGCCCCTTCATGTTAGGCATCTTTTTAGGCCTGAAACTGGAACGGGGAGGAACTTCCTTTCGCTTTCGATCAGGACGAGCTTTCACAGTCTTAATACCATGGGTACGAGGTTTGGAAGAATCAGGACCCTCATACTTAACACGAATACGAGGTATCAAAAGCTCAGCCGGCTCCCCATTTCGAGCCTCGGTCCTCACAGCTTTATCATCGGAGCTCATCCACAACTTGTAGTTTTCAGAAAGACCCACAAAGCCATTTGTAGCTACGGCCCAACGCGGGAGACCATCATAATACTTAGCCCACGCTAGAACCCGTGCTTGTGAAAAAGCCGCTACTTTAGGTGGAACCGTATTGACGCATGACTCGGTAAGGGAAAATATAAGTGGGCCGAGATAGCCCCAACAAAGAAACATAAACCGATACATCAAAACCCCCCGTCATAGTAGTCAAACCCCACCATGGTACCACCCACTTAATAGAACAGATTCCATGAGTAAAAAAGGAGGCCCATTCGGCCTCGTCCTGGCCTCGGTGCAAATATTTTCGGTTACCCAAGGCTATATGACGATAATGTTTAGGATCGGCAGGAGTTTCCAAGAGCCTAAGCCGTTCCACGAGCCAAATCTGCAAAAAACGGGTACGATCAAAAAAAATAATAACAAAAAGAAAACGGTTCCTGGGGCGCAGTTTCAACGCCCAGGACCAGGCGCCGATAATTCTAGCGCCCAACCCTGGGCGCTGAAACTCAGCCCCAAGGCAGGACGAATGGAAAATATATATATGCAAACAAAAAACGTATACGTGCGCAAAAGAAAATCGATTACCTGCAGTAATAGGGGGCTTCCCTTAAAATATTCAGATTTGGAGTCCTTCTTCACCTCATCCGCACTCAGCAAAGTCTCGGCAACCACCAACGACATAATAGAATAGCAACTTTCCATCTGGCTAATCAAGGGGATCAACCTTATGTCACCGAACTCACCATTGTTATTCGACAGCAAATAATGATTCAACAAGCAGAATACAAGGGCTCGAATATTCAATTTCTGTTCGGTCATATTCTTACTAGGCCTAAAGTGGTGTTTTACAAGTTTTGCCAAATTAATCTCATCACCTACAACAACTTCAGCAAGCATGTTAGCATCTAGTCCTAGGAAGGCCCCTATGGTTGTTTTACTCTCTTCAATAGTGCCAGGAGTGGCAGGGGTAGCATTAGTTGGATAACCAAGGATCGCAGCAAAATCATCTGGCAAAGGACATATTTCGTTGCCCCGAAAGACAAAAACATGATGATCGGAATCCCAAAAGCTTAGGGTTGCGTGCAGAAAATTATAGTCAATGTTAATTTGTTGTAAGACTAAAAGTGCCTCTAAGTGGTATTCTTTCAACAAAGCCTTTGCTGTAGGATTAAGGGCCCGTAGCCAACGCCTAACAGCCCGTTGGAGCGAGAAAGTGGGAATCGACATGACGAAAGCAAGGAGTAATTAAAACACAGCAAAGAAATAAGGAAATTGAGAGTGATGGAAAATAGGGACGTATCTAGCCTCTATATATAGCTGAACGCATCAAGTGACATCCTGATCCCATTCGGAAACGCGTTACGAAATCCGAAAGTCAAAATTCGCCAGGAAAGGACTTTCAGCGCCCGAAGCTGGGCGCCGAAATAATTAACGCCCAGCCTTGGGCGCCGAAAATGCAGCCCAAGGCCCAGATTTAACAAAACGCGGAGCAGGAAAAGACTTAAAACTGTGTTGCTAGACACGAGGCCCTATGTACAATTAAGATCAAGCCCAAAAGCACCTTTAAGCTCCCAAATAGCAAAAATGAATGGTAAAACTTGGTCGAAACTTAGACTTGTCTCAAGAAACATATATGTACACTTTTCAAAACAAAAAATATCAAGGTCATTCTTCGAAACACCAAAAAAAGTTGTTAAGTCGTTGGTTTCTCAAATAAAAAAATGTTTGTCTATCAAAGGATTAAATCGGGCCAAGCTAAACCGAATGATATTAAACCTTGTCGCCCGAAGACTGAAGTCGCACCCCATGACTTCGCCAAAGTAGCACACCACTATGAAAGGTCGCTCGCACATACGAGCTCGACCCCAAACATGATTAAAAGACATTATGAAGTATGAGAAAAATGACCACCAAAGCCCGAGTGCTTGGGGGCTCGCGAAAAGTATACTCCAACAGAGAGCGCGCAATCAAAATCACATTCCCGGGCTACGCTATATGCCGTCCCATGTTTGGATGATCTCAAAAGAACAGGTTCGACCTCAGAAAAGGGTCGTCATTGACATTTGTACATGGTCCTCTGATCAAAGACCAAGTGGTGGCAAAAATAGAGCCATAAAGACTAGCTCAAAACCACGAAAGCAGACGGTCGCAACACAAAGGTCCGTTTGAACTCGTTGTCAACCCACATTCAGGTTACAACTAAATTCGAGCATCCCTCGAAAGAATTCGCTCTTGCAAGAATGAACAAAAGAAATTCTCAAAAAAAAGAAATCACGATGAAAAAATAGGAAATTTGCCCATCTCAGTTGGCAAAGATCACGTCACGAACCACGCGAGTTCCAAAACAAAAAACGAATTCAGGGACGTCCACCCTCAGCGGACAGGGTTCGCCCACCCTCAGCGGGCGGGGTCTGCGTCACTAGCCGCGCAGGTCCTCAGTTTTCCAAAAATGAAATTTTCAAAATTCAAAATGAAACAGGCTCGCCATCTTCAGCCGGCGGGGTCTACGGCACAAACCACGTAGGTCCTCATTTTTCAAAAAATAAACACAAAACAAATTTCAAAATAGATTCGTCCACTTCTATCGGACGGGGTGTCCACCCTTAGCGGACAGGTTCGCCATCTTTAGTCGGCGGGGTCTACGTCACAAAACCGCGTAGGTCCTTATTTTCAAAATTCAAAAATAGATTCGTCCACTTCTATCGGACGGGGTGTCCACCCTTAGCGGACAGGCTCGCCATCTTTAGCCGGCGGGGTCTGCGTCACTAACTGCGCAGGTCCTTAGTCGCTGCAGCGATAACTTTTTCTGGTTTTCCGTTTTTCTAAAAAAGAACGATGTGAGTAGCTTTCCCTTTTTCCAAAGATTGGTTTTCCGTTTTTTTCCAAAAAAGAACGATGTGCTGGATTTTCCTTCGTTTTATGTCCCATAAAAACAAGGGGGTTTTCTCGTTTAGCTAACCCTGAAAATGAGAATCTTTTAAAACGTTTTTACCTCGTGATTGGGCTTGGCCAGGCCCAATTACACTTTATAGCTTTGATTTCGAAAACATTTGTAGCTATTCCCAATGACAAAGTGAGGGAGTTTCTGCGCACCTTTAGATCCTTCCAATGACAAAGTGAGGAAGTTTCTATACTATCCGTTGACAAATCCCAATGACACGTGAGGGATATGTCGACACTTCAAGTGATGACCCTTAAGTCAAATGTTATCACTCAGGGGCTCGTGAGACCCTCGCCAAAACAGGTCACCATGGCTTGTGCGACGCACTCCGTCTAATACTTTGACCATCGTCTTACACCAAGACTCAGTCAAAGTGGGGGCTAACTGTAGACACCTACTTTTGTCCCCATTCCCGAAAGGGAAGGTTCGATGATGAAAACGTAAATCTCCACTTGACAACGCATCTCCTATAAAATAACGAATCTCAATTCCCCTTTTCATTTCACCCGAAACCTGCTATTTATAGAAACCTGCTATTTATGGATACCTGCTAAAAATAGTAACTGCCGTAATGGTAGTTGTTAAAAGTGGCAAGTCATAAAAGATAGAAACCGGTCAGAATTAGGTGTTGCACTCCAACATAAATCCTAAATGAGATAGAAATTGCGAGAGAATCCTATTCCTAATATGATTCGAAAGTAAGAGTCACGTATTAATTAAAATCCTAACGAGCCTAGAGTTCGTAACGGGCCCAGACGCATCCCGTCACAAGGTTAATACGCACTAAAAGACTCAATTAAACCTCAAATACTCCGGATTCTAGGAATCTGAATATGACTAAAAAAAACAGCCCAGATCCTATTTTCAACGCCTGGCTCTGGGCGATGAAAATACCTGGTACGTGTTTTTTCCTAATTCCTCGTGGATTAGAGTTCTACAATTCTATCTTTCCACGAACTCTTTTCTATAAATAGGGCCTTAAGTTCGACGTGAAAAGGACAACACACAATTATTATTCTGAGTATTGACTCTAAACCCCTAAGCCTAAGCCTCACGCTGCGAAACTGATCACGCGTTCTGTCGCAATCGATCCATAAATCGAACAGAACGTATCCCGTCCCATAATTTGAGATTCGTTAAATAAAAGGAGAAATATCAAAGTCAAAGTGGTTAGTTTTCTGAGAACCGTGACGCACCTCTCAAGGGTGCGTCGTAATGTGTCCCTTTTCCATTGTTTAATTGCTTTCCTCGCCCTTTTATGAACTGTTAAACTAACTAAATCTGATTGTTCGATCACGCTTAATAAATATGATATTTTTGGGAAATTGGATTATCATGCTAGGTCCCTTAAAACAATCTAAATCAGATAACGCGCTCGATCTAGTACTATATGTTGCATATTGTTAAAATCAACTCAGATTAGTTTAATAGTTAACGCATGTCCCTTCAATTATTTATGTTGATCTAGTAAGGATATCCTGCCTCTGGAGTTATCGAAGAGCGAGTACTCCTCTCGGTAGTTACAGTCCCCCGAACCCTCAATCTCTACCCTGCGGGTGTACGTTGAGCGATCCCCACCACCAGGGATCACAAGGGAACCTACGGCCGTCGTGGTCAAACATAATTGCACTCCCTTTATGTCACGATAACCGAGTTTTGTCAGGTTTTCTCATTGTCGTTAAAAACTGAATGGCGACTCCTATATTACTAGTCAATTGGGTGTAAACTCACAGGAAATTCAATTACACTTGATTTGACAAAAAGAAGCGTCACACCCACGAGGGACGAGGTCACGCATTAGCCTCGTGCTTTTTCGGCCCCCTCACAAAATCATCTCTGTCGGTTTGAAAGCTTGCGTCCGTATAGCCCTTAACAATCAACTCATCTGTACCACCATAAACCAGAAACTGATCCTTAGTCCTTTTCAAGTACTTTAGGATGTTCTTGGCCGCAGTCCAATGCGCCTCACCTGGTTCTGACTGGTACCTGCTCGTTGCACTGAGTGCAAACGAAACATCTGGCCTTGTACAAATCATAGCATACATGATGGATCCAATAGCCGAAGCGTATGGAATTCCACTCATCTTTCTACGCTCATCAGATGTTTTGGGCACTGATTCTTGCTTAGATATGTGCCATGTGACATGGGTAGATGGCCTCTCTTGGCTTCCATCATATTGAACCTAGCTAGCACTTTGTCAATGTAAGTGCTTTGTCTTAGTCCAATCATCCTCTTAGATCTATCCCTATAGATCTTGATGCCCAATATGTACTGTGCCTCTCCAAAGTCCTTCATTGAGAAACACTTTCCAAGCCAAGTATTTACAGACTCCAACATAGGAATGTCGTTTCCAATAAGCAGTATGTCATCAACATACAAGACTAGGAATGCAATTTTACTCCCACTGACCTTCTTGTATACATAAGATTCGTCCTGATTCTTGATGAAGCCAAACTTATTGACTGCTTCATCAAATCTTTTATTCGAACTCCTTGATGCCTGCTTTAGTCCGTAGATGGACTTCTTAAGCTTGCATACCTTTCCTTGGTTATTTTGATCGACAAAACCCTCCGGCTGCGTCATAAACACAGTCTCTTCAAGAACACCACTCAAGAAGGCAGTTTTGACATCCATTTGCCATATTTCATAGTCATGAAAAGCGGCAATCGCAAGGATTATCCGAATAGACTTAAGCATCGAGACTGGAGAAAAGGTTTCATCGTAGTCAACGCCGTGAACTTGTTTGTAACCTTTTGCTACCAATCTAGCTTTATATATGTATACAATTCCATCTTTGTCTTTCTTCAACTTGAAGACCCATTTGCATCCGATAGGTGTGAACCCATCCGGCAAATCAACCAAATCCCAGACTTGATTTTCAGACATGGAGTCTATTTCAGATTGCATGGCCTCTAACCATTTAATGGATCTTGGGCTCGTCATAGCTTGCTTGTAAGTCATAGGTTCATCACTATCCAATATGAGAACGTCTAAGTTTTCAGTCAAGAGGACGCATGTCCATTTGCCCGGCTGAAAAATAGTTTACTTGACTTACGAAGGGCAACAACGTTTTGAGGAACTACTCCCACTGGCTCTTCTAAAGACCTTGGAGGTTCATCAACCTGAACTGCTTCTAAAGAGTTCTGAGTTCGTTGTTCGTCTCGAATCTCTTCGAGGTCTATTATTCTCCCACTTGTCAATTTGGAAATATGATTTCTTTCCAAAAAGACAACGTCACGAGCAACGAAAACCATGTTGTCTGACTTGTTGTAGAAATAATACCCCATAGTTTCTTTTGGATACCCAAAAAAGAAACATTTGTCAGATTTTGGTTGTAGCTTGTTCGAAATTAATCGCTTGACATATGCTTCGCAACCCCAAATCTTCAGAAAAGACAACTTTGGAAGTTTCCCAGTCCATAATTCGTATGGAGTCTTTTCAACAGCTTTTGACGGAACACGATTCAGTGTGAGTGCTGCAGTTTGCAACGCATGTCCCCAGAACTGTAAAGGAAGTTCGGCCTGACCCATCATTGACCTGACCGTATCGAGTAAGGTCCTGTTTCTCCGTTCCGACACTCCATTCCATTGAGGTGTCCCTAGAGCATTCAATTTAGAAAGAATACCGCATTCCTTTAGATGGTCATCAAACTCGTGGCTAAGATATTCACCTCCTCGATCCGATCTTAGAGCTTTGATTTTTTTGCCATGTTGATTCTCTACTTCATTTTAAAATTCTCGGAATTTCTCAAACGATTCAGACTTGTGCTTCATTAAGTAAATATAGCCATATCTACTGAAGTCGTCCGTAAACGTTATGAAATAGCTGAACTCACCTCTAGCTTTCGTACTCATAGGCCCACATGCGTCTGTATGTATTAGCCCTAGTAGTTCGCTTGCTCTTTCTCCCACCTTTGAGAAAGGTTGCTTTGACATTTTGTCAAGTAAACAAGATTCGCATTGATCAATCTTCTCTAAGTCGAATGATTCTAGAATTCCTTTTTGTTGAAGTAATTCCATGCGCTTTGTGTTTATATGGCCTAATCGACAATGCCACAGAAATGTGAGATTCAAATCACCAGTTTTAGCCTTTTTGGTGTTTATGTTATAAATGTGTTTGCTCGTATCTAGCACATAGAGACCGTTTTCTTGTTTTGCTGAACCATAAAACATTCCATTCAAAGAAAAAGAACAACTATTGTCTTTAAATTGAAAACTAAAACCTTTAGAATCCAAACTTAAAACGGAAATGATGTTTCTGGTGATACTAGGAACGTAGTAACAGTTTTCTAGTTCCAAAACAAAACCACTAGGCAAAGAAATAAAATAAGATCCTACGGCTAATGCAGCAATCCGTGCTCCATTTCCCACGCGTAGATCCATCTTGCCTTTATCAAGCTTTCTACTTCTCCTTAGTCCCTGCGAATTGGAACATAAGTGTGAGCCACAACCAGTATCTAATACCTAAGAAGTAGAATTAGCAAGATTACAATGTATAACATACATACCTGAAGGAGAAGCAACGTTTCCGTCCTTCTTCTCTTCCTTTATTTTGGGGTAATCTCGCTTGTAATGACCAATTTCATTACAATTGAAGCATTGCGATGTGGAAGGAGAAGCATTTTTCTTCATCTTGCTCTTGGAAGGCGCCAGATGCCCTCCGGGAGTGGACGAAGATGCAACCTTGCTTTTTTTCCCCTTGCCAACTTTCTTGAATTTAGTGCACCTCACATTCAAAGGGTCTTGATTGAACTTAAGGATTTTCTCGAATTTCACGAGTAATTCCACAAGTTCACAGAATGTGCTCTCTTTCAGATTAAATACATAGTGCATCTTGAAACCCTCATAATCCTTATGAAGAGAATTTAGCACTAGTGCAATAACTATCGACTCTTTGATGGAACCACCAAGTCTCTCGATTGTGAAAAATAATCCAGACATCATATCCACATGAGACCGAATTGATGTGTTTTTGTCCATCTTGACAGAGTAAATGCGCCTTTGTGCATCTAGAAGTTCGATTTCTAGGCACGATTTGTGTGGGGTGATGAGCTTGAGATTGCTCATTGAATTAGCCAATTCGTCAACCCTTTTGCCCCCAGTTTGGCACATGGGTTGAAGGCCCGCACAACATCTATCCTCGAGGCGACTTAGGAGAGCATGAGGCTCAAAAGTAATGAACCTCCCTCTCCAACTCTCAAGAATAGACTTAAGGATGAACTCCGTGACAAGGTACTTGTGAAGTGCCCAACTTCTGTACTTTTCAGGAGTCATGCCTCGCGCATCATAGCTAGGAAAAGGTTGTTCAATGACATAGTGTATGCCATTAACTTTCAAAACTTCGACAAGTTTCCCTTTCCATTCAAGAAAATTAGTCAAGTCTAACTCGACATCCAGAATTTCAGCTGATATGATTGTTGTTATGTTTGCGACCATTTTGATTACTACAATCGAAAAGAATTTGCAATAAATAACCGTTCATAAACTTCAATAACTTTGAAATAAAAGCAATCATGTAATCATTAAAGCTATTAAAAGCAATCATGCAATAAATGAATGAAACGATTCCAAGACCCCAAAAGTCCTAAATCTTTAAGCAGCTTTAGCATGTCTTAAGTAGTTTAAGATTTTAGGTAAGAAAAATCTATTTCTAGTAATCTCCAAATTACTCTTGGTTAATAAATTAATACCATAATTTATCCCATTGCCACAACATAATGTCATTGTTGTTTGAGTTGAAACCACAATCAACGTGCTCCTTTAGGACGCCTTACCACCTAAGTCAACTAAAATAGCACCTCGCTTTAGCGTAAACCTACTACCTTAGATCCTTAGATTTTTGTAAGTGCTTGATTTGGAAGGCAATTTTTTTTTAAAACTCAATATTACTTTGGACCTAGTTGTTTCTATGTTGGTTCGATTATTTAGTGAACTTAATCTAATCGAGTCATATGAAACAACCTATTCATGCAAAGCATACATACATTCACGCATTATATATATATATATATATATATATATATATATATATATATATATATATATATATATATATATATATATATATATATATATATATATATATATATATCAAATTGCATAAAAAAATGGTGATCTAGTATGGCCCAAAACATCTTGTCTTAAAGCATCCAATCTTCATCACCTCCTGCTTGGCATCGTCTTGAATCTTCGTTCAAATGCTAACTTAAATTTCTAAACTTAGAAATACTTGAAAATATTAAATTACACCAAAATTTCCATGGTACGCAGATCATATTTAAAACTTTACATTCAAAGATAGAACGGTACGCAGACCGTATTTAACTATCCTAAATGGCCATACTAGTCACTTGGAGTACCTGTATTACATAAAATATACATTCTATGCATTCACCCATTCGTATGCTAAAACGCATGGCCCATATAAATATGCAAGTATTTACGTGAATTAATTAAAATTAACGTTCACATAAACGCGTCCTAAAAGATTAATCAATTTCCAAATTATTAATCTTTAGACTTTATTCTAATTAAAATCGAATTTAATTAAAATAATGCGACCTACGAAAATAATTATTTCATTTTAATTTCATTTAGTGGCAAATAAAATATTAAATTAAATATCCCGTTAGCCAAATTAATGCAAACATGCGAAGCCCAACGAATTAAACAATTTTTCAACAAAAAAAGGTTCAAGTGCATAGTTGCGCTAGGCTTGCGCCCAGCCCATTGCCCTTGCGTTTGGCCTACGAGGCGCACGAGCAAGCTCGCACACCCCGCAGCCTGGCGTGCGCGGGTGCCCACAGCTCGTCGCTGCCCTGCGCGCTTGTCGTCGTGCATCGCTGCGCTGGACGTCGCAGGGCCTTGCGCCTTGCTTCTTCGCAGCACCCGCAAGTCAATGCTTGCCCTTTCCTCGCCCAGCGCACACGAGGCAGGCAGCACGCTTGCTGCTGCCCGTGTCGCTGTGACTCGGCTCTCGTGCAGCTGCCCGTATGGCTCGTCGAGCCATACGTCCACCACACATCGTGTTCGTGCCTTTGGTTCGTTCCTACGGACCAACTCAATTACAAATAAATTTAATTTCACGAACTTGCATTAATATTATTTTTCAAAAAGTTACGATTTTTATTTTCGAAAAACAACGATTTTTAACGATTTAATAAACTTCAACGACAATCCAATTTCGTAAAATTATTAATTCAAGGCTAACATTATTCAAATATTTAAGAATGAATGAATCAACTTGAAAAAATTTGAACTTTTAAATAATAAAATCCAAAACTTTAAATCGTTCTTTAACATTTAAATTTCAGATTTTAATAATTAGGTTTAAGTGCGATTAAAATTAACGAAACCATTCAAAATTTGAATCCAATAATTTTTAAAATTAGCCACTGACCCATGAAATTATATCCCCTTTCCCAATTACCCGAATTATTAAACCAAAATTAATTAAAATTCAATTAGGGTTCCAAATTTTACGAATTGGGGAAAGGAAAAATTAGGGTTTATACTTATCGGAAAAATCTGATATTTTTACCATAGATTAAGAATATAGCCAGAAACATCGTGTAAAATTTCAAACAATTTTGAGTAGTTTAGTTTGACCTTTAGAATTACTGTCCGGCACTTTTAATTTTTATTAAAAAATTAACAAAACGCCCAAAAACGACACTTCGAGGACTGTTTTTGCAATTCTATTCTCATGAGTTGATCTTCGAAAATCGTTTTCCATCAGATTAGGGTTTTAAAAATCGAAAAAACGAATCTTTTTGATTTCATAACATATTATTACGCAATTCATCCAATAATTCGTAAAAATTCCGAAAATTCAACAAAAAAATTCCAAAATTTCGACAGATGCAAAAACAAATTAATCATGCTAAAACATGCTTTGAATACATAAGGCTCATGATACCACTGTATGGGAATACAATTAAACATAATAACAAGTGCGGAAACAATCCCCAAAGCCAGGAAGCATGTATAAAGCACAGATTAAGCAGACTTACGTTTGAAGCGTGTTTTCCACAAATTGTCAACGAACACGAACTTAGAACTCCACGTGTCGTTCCTTTACTTGGTTCACCGACACTGTAATACCTCGTATTTTTATAATATTTATAAATATATTTTATTATATTTATAAAGCATTTTACGATTTATTAGCATTTAAATAATATTTAAATGTATTTAATGTATTTTAATTAATTAGAATAGTTATTATTTTAATTAATTACGAAACGAATTTAATTCTTGAGTCGGGAAATTAAATGAGTTGCAAATGATTTTTTAAAGCTTCGGGTTTTAAATAAAAAGTCCAGTTCATTTTATCAATCAAGCCCAATCCAAGCAGTTTAATTTAAATCCTAAGCTAGCCCAATTCATTTAATTCCTAAGCCCAACTCAAATACCCTAAGCCTAGCCCATCAAGGGATTAGGGAGCCTATAAATAGGACTCCCCGTCATTAAATGAGCCCCTAAATTTCATAAACCCTCTTTTGTCTCTTTCTTGCCCAACACTCCTCTTTCTCTCTCCCTTTGTTCGTCCGGCTCACTCGGCCCGCAAGCACGAGCCTCGTGCCGTTGCGTCGCTGCTGCTCGTGCCTCTCGCGCGGCACAGCCCTCGTCCCCCTCTTGCTCGTTGCTGCTCGTGCATCTCGCACGGCACAAATCCCTCCCCTTGCTTCCTCTGTTGCTGTGTCGAGTGTTGTTGTTGTCGTGTGGTGTGCTGCTGTCCCTCGCACACCCACACCCTCGCTCTCGCTCTCGGCTCTCTTGCGCGCCCTCGCGCTAGCCCCTGTCGCCCAGCCCTCGCGCCAGCCCCTGCGCGCAGCCCTGCTCGTCGCCCCTCTCTCCCGCGCGCGCACACATGGACGTGTGTGTGTGTGTGTGTGTTGTTCGTGTTCGTAATTCAATTCTTTTTCGCCCAATCACCCTAATTCGTGATTGTTCCGTGCTATAGGCCGGATTGGTATAATTCTCTTCTTCCTTACCTATTCTATTTAAATTCCGTATTTTAAATTATAATATTAATATTATTTTGAGTAATTAAAATGCTGGGAACCGGTTATGAATACCGTGGTTGAGGATTTGTGTGTTGTGATTCATTAGGATTGTTTTAATTATTAAAAGATGAATTTTCAGATTTGTTTATTTAATAAAGCATTGATTTTTATGATATTAAACTAGTGTTATTGGGATTTTCAAGTTAGGGTTTTAACCTAGACCTAATGAGTCAATTGATTAGCATAATTAGGTGATGATTTTAATTATGATAATCAATTATATTTTCAGATTTGAATAAAGGTTTAAAGTGTTGATTTTTATTGATTTTAAAGGCGGAAAAAGTATGTTTTTGTACTAGGGATTGATTTTGCAAATTGAGACGACTTTATTATTGAAAAACGATTGAATTCTAAAGTCTAAAGGAAGCTTTAATTTTATAAAGTTGCTGGAAATTTAATGAACATGGAAATCATTTAAGTTTCATTATTTTGATGATAGGAGGTGATTTCTAGTTGAGTGCTTGTTATTGCAAAGTGGCCCCTACACTTAGGTATTCAAGGTACGTACAAGTCTAGGGCGACCACACCTTTTTGTCAATGACATTACATGATTGTTGATGACGTGAATTACATTATGTGGAATCATGTTTATTTCGATGAACGAGCATGTGATTTGTGATGTTGGATTTGTTGGATTAATTGTTGAACAAGCATGTTGAAATTATTATGAGTATGGATTTCATTGTCAATCATGTTGTTCAATATTTATGCATGTATGGTTCAATTCACATGCAAGGGATGGATTATTTATTTGTATGCTATTGTAAGGGATGTCTAGCATACTTTGAGCCATTTATTTGTACCTCGTTGTACTATTTGTTTTACCACATGTGAAGGGTTAGCTCACGTAAGCCACCGCACATGTAGGGTTCAGTTGGGAATATTATGTATGAAATGAATTAGGATTTGTCGTGCAAGGGCACAACCCTCATGTTAATATGCATGATGTGGAGTCTCACTTTGGTGAGGAGGAACATGGTAGTAATATCACAAGTGTCTTGCTTGGTTGATCACAAGTCTTAAAGCATTAAAATAAGATTGTTTTGGTTGTTGTTTATTAATTTTATGTATGAATGTTGTCGAGTCTTGAGTTCGCCTTTATTAAAATATTAATAAACGTAAAGTGCAACCGGAACAAGCTTCAAAACTCTTGGAACGTATATACCTTGAGTATGAACAATGGGGGGAGTCTTGCCGGAAAGCTCGTACTCCTACTTTTGTCCCCATTCCCGCAAGGGAAAGGTTCGATGATGAAAGCATAAATCTCCACTTGACAACGCATCTCCTATAAAATAAACGAATCTCGATTCCCCATTTCATTTCACCCGAAACCTGCTATTTATGGAAACCTGCTAAAAATAGTAATTGCCTTAAAAGGTAGCTTCTAAATGTGGCAAATCATAAAGGATAGAAACCTGTCAGAATTAGGTGTTGCACTCCAACATAAATCCTAAATGAGATAGAAAACCGCGAGAATCCTATTCCTAATAGGATTCGGAAATAAGAGTTACGTATTAATTAAAATCCTAACGAGCCTAGAGTTCGTAACGGGCCCAGACGCATTCCGTCATAAAATTGATACGCGCTAAAAGACTCGATTAAATCTCAAACTCTGCGGATTTCAGGAATCCGAATCTAACTAAAGAAAACAGCCCAGACCCTATTTTCAACGCCTGGCTCTGGGCGCCGAAATCTTCGGCGCCCAGGCCTGGGCGCTGAAAATACCTGGGTACGTATTTTTTCCTAATTCTTTGTGGATTAGAACTCTGCAATTCTATCTTTCCACGAACTCTTCCCTATAAATAGACCCCTAAATTCGACGTGAAAGAACACACAACAACACATAATTATATTCTGAGTATTGACTCCAACCCTTAGCCTAAGCCTCTCGCTGCGAAATTGTTCACGCGTTCTGTCGCAATCGATCCATAAATCGAACAGAACGTATCCTGTCCCATAATTGAGATTCGTTAAATAAAAAGGAGAAATAGCAAAGTCAAAGTGGTTAGTTTTCTGAGAACCGTGACGCACCTCTCAAGGGTGCGTCGTAATGTGTCCCTTTTCGATGATTTAACTGCTTTCCTCGCCCTTTTTATGAACTGTTAAACTAACCTAATCTGATTGTTCTATCACGCCTAACAAATATAATATTTTTGGGAAATCGGATTATCATGCTAGGTCCCTCAATGCTATTTAAATCAGATAATCACGATCGAATTAGTATTATATGTTGCATATTGCTAAAATCAACTCAGATTAGTTTAATAGTTAACGCATGTCCCTTCAATTATTTATGCTGAGCTAGTAAGGATATCCTGCCTCTGGAGTTATCGACGAGCGAAGTACTCCTCTCGGTAGTTACAGTCCCCCGAACCCTCAATCTCTACCTTGCGGGTGCATATTGAGAGATCCCCACACCAGGGATCACAAGGGAACCTACGGCCGTCGTGGTCAAACATAATTGCACTCCCTTTATGTCACGATAACCGGGTTTTGTCAGTTTTTCTCATTGTCGTTAAAAACTGAATGGCGACTCCTATATTACTAGTCAATTGGGTGTATACTCACAGGGAATCCAATTACACTTGATTGAATAAAAAAGAATCGTCACACCCACGAGGGACGAGGTCATGCATTAGCCTCGTGCTTTTTCGACCCCCTCACAGTGGCGACTCTGCTGGGGATAGTGAAGGAAATACTCGTGCTTGTAGGTAATCAAAATAGTCGAAGGGTGAAACGATCCTACCCCACGTTTATTTCCCCATCAAGTTGGGACGACCTGAAAATCAGCATATTAATGTGAACGGGCAGAACATCATAGCGAATCTCGGCTCCTTCAGGAGTTGGGACTAAGGATACCTTTTTTCGCCAATAGGGGGGTGCATACGCCGCGCATGTTTCCCACTCGGTACTTGTGCAAGTAGTACACCTATCCCGAACCCAATCGCTCGCTCATTAGGTCCCTCTCGCCTGCATGCCCCCTTGGCTTGCACTTGCGAGTTGGCCTCTTGAGCGAAATTCGTCTGTTGAAGACACTACCTCGACCGGGGCATGTGTTGGATCTACGATAGAAGCAGTACCAAGCCAGGCGCAAATAACTACCCATAGAAGCCTATCATAAACTACGTGACATATTTAATTTTCAAATCCATGTTTGTAATGTAGTTATGTGTAGCGAACTATGTGACTATGTTATGATTGTGCATACGAATAATGCTAGACAAATAATCCTAGAAAAACCAACGACCTTAAAAATTGCCCAAACATTCATGAACCAATTGGCCAAAGAGTTATACCAAAATACGTGTTCCGCAAGCCCGAACGATCGCCACAAAAATAAGCGACACTCGGGATGGCCGTAACGAATCCCACAAACGCTGCACAACGCGTAAAGGACGTTATAAGGCAAGCACGCAAAATCGAAGTCGCATAAACAAAAGTATACGCAAACAGAAAACAAGAACCAGCCAGGGACGCATTTTCAACGCCCCTGGTTGGGCGCCTAAATTTCTCACGCCCACTGCTGGGCGCTGAAGTTGCTGCCTGGCCTTTTAGTCAGGCACAGCAGCCTCGGTGCCCGCGCATAAAGAAAATACGTAGCACAAAAAAAAACGTTCGTAAAAGTTGCTGCAAGGACACTCGATTCTAAAAGCGACTAAAAAAAATATAACTCTTTGTGTCGTTGTTAGGCCTCCTACGACGACAATGCTCGGCACCAAAACCGAGCATGCTAATTAAACGACCTTGAATGTCACATGGGCAAAGTATTCAAAAAATAATGTTCGAATAAAGTCTTCAAAAAAAAATAATGTTCAAATAAAAAAAATATAAATCCGAGTCTAGACTAGGCTATGCCGAAGTACAATCTAAATCCTAAGTCTTAGTTGTCTTATCCATAGAATCGGTCCTAATACTTGGTGTCGTTCTGCAAGCTAAAAGGTTAAACCATATTGAGTCTCCCTTCCTAACATTTAAATCAATGAGCACCCATATGTAATTGTCATCCGTTGCTAGGAATCCACGGCCTCAATACTCTCTCTCACCAATAAAATATATTATAGTATTTGCAAAATGGAAACGGTCACATTCTGGAAATCATTCCCCCATAGTCGCACAACCCCCAAAGTGAACCTAAGGTGTTAATACCATTGGCAAAGAAAAAAATTAATGGCCTCAAGGCTTATAATCACATTGGGTCACGACTATCATAGTCCTCTCGAGTCACGCGCTCCTTGAAATACTACTAAGTACGGACTAAAAGATTTTCCATGAATGCAACATGACCAACCATGAAAATACCCAAATCGGCATACCATAAGGCTACCCTAGGCCCGCTAAAGCTAAAGGTCCACCCTAGGCCCGCTAAAATTAAAGGTCAACTATAGGCCTACCAAACGAGGCTCACTCAGTCTCGCCTCATGACTCAAAGACCACAACCATCTACCTTTTAGCCCAAATAAAAAAAATTGAAGGATTTATGTTGGGGAGAAATCCCATGCAAACGGAAAAAATAGAAAGAGAAAAGGGGAAGCGAAAATAGCAAGCCATGGAATACTTAGCCCGTACCTCCCAAAGTGCGAAATTTACCCAAGTAAACGAAGGAAAAGAATTGAGTCAACCAATCCAAATAATGCCACAAAAGCTACATAAAGTTCTACGATGTCTACCCTTTCCAATCCTTATGCTCTTAGACGCATTCGCTCTGGGGTCCCTGTTCAGCTCATCTAACCCATCCATGTTCTCATTGCCATAACCCAAGAAACCATTACCTCGACTCTTGTTCTTGAACTTGTTGTCAACCGCAAACCACGCACGGCCATTGACACGTGCGTCATACCCATTATTTCCAAAGCCCAAAACCTGTTCTTACACCACCATTAGCATAATGACCATATAACTTGTGTGGATACATCCGGTTGATATACCCTTAAGCCGTCCCCATACTACTCATTGACCTTGGTTGATTTAAACTCATGACACTAGCTTGAGGCTGCAAATTGTGAGCCTTAGCAGGTGTAATCCTCATGCTCGACTAATACCTATACAACTTATCCTATCTCATTCAACCCGTCTTTCAAACCGTCTTGAGTTACGAATAAAAAAAGAAGACAAATGAAAAGTACAAAAATGTAATAAATAATAAAGAAGGAACTTTGCAAAGCGCCTCTAAAGTTAGTCTAAAAGAAAAAGGAGCATTTAGCGCACCAAAAAAGATCCTCCCATAAGTCATTTTCAGTGCCCATAGCTGGGCGCCGAAATCTTTAGCGCCCCAGCCTGGGCGTTGAATCTCTCTGCTCGCCAAATTTTGTCCAGAAGTGCTCGTCATTTTATCCGCACATGCACGGAAAAATAACGAACACTTGGAGGGGTACAGCACGTATTCAGATATACGTACCACCAAAAAATACATGTACTCAAAAAATATATAAAACAAATTTTTGGCTTACGGCAAAACAGTAGATTAAAATAATAATAAACTTCACTTATTCTACCGTTTCAAATAATATGTTTCCGCCACATAACATACCTATCGAATTCGGCATTCTAAGAAACCATTTTCTAGGATAAGAACTACGCAAGACCTAATTCCAAATTAAATTTATTTAAGGCGGATACGTAGGCAATCCATGATTCGGTCCAACCAATTTGCAACCAATATTAAAGCCTATAGAAATAATAAGAATAAGAAATAGAGTCCCTTATTGAAATTTAATTACTTGCAACCCAAGTTGAAAGAAAGATTTAAGTCAAAAGAAGAATCCAAGTCATCAAGATGCCAAAATTAATGAGCACACATCGAAAAATAATAAGGGCACGTACCCTTGCCAGAAGGAGCACTCAGACTCCTAGGCACTTAGCCAAGACTCAAAAGACCACTTTGCCTCAATTGAATGGGGGCTAGCGCAAGCGTCCATGACCTCTAAAGTACTCGACTTGACCCTCCCTGAAGCGAACTAACTCACTTAAAGACTTTCTTTCACCACTAGACATAGTCGTTCGCTTAAAGACCTTCTTTCACCACTAAGACACAGTCATAATCGCCAACAAGTAATAAGGGCAGTATGAAGGAAATAATGCCCTTGGTCCAAGTATGCATTCTATGTTAAGTCTAATAAGTGCGGTTCAGTATTAATTAACAAGTTAATAATTCAGTGAGATCAAGTGAGCTGAATGCCTAGCTAGAGGCCGCTTCAGTTCAAGTGGAATTAATGATATTAATCCACAGCTTACTCTTCACTGAACCCGTAGGGTCACACAAATAGTACGTAAACGGATCAAGTATTTAATGGCATTAAATACTCTATCTATGGATATTCGGAATCGACGGATCTTGGTTTCAGTGGGAGCTGAGATCGTCACAAGCAAGAAATGAATACTCCGGAAACGATGATATTGCCGGAAACGGAAATATGGATCGTATCGGAAATATAAATATTATCCAAATCGTAGATGTTGCCGGAAACGGAAACATGGTACGTATCGGAAAATATTATTGGAAATGGAAATATTGCCGGAATCGGAAATATTGCCGGAAACGGAAATATTGTCAGAATCGGAAATATTATCGGAATCGGAAAATAATTTCGGAAACGGAAATAATAAATATTTGTTCGAAACGGAAATTAATTCCGGAATCGGAAATATTAAATATTGTTCGTATCGGAAATGAATTCCGAAACCGGGAATTTAATCGGAAGCGTATCGTACGAATAAGCATCGGATGAGGCCTGCCGGACGAGGGCCCAGCACGAAGCCAGGCCATCGCCCAGCAAGCCAAGCGCGCCACACGACTAGCCAAGGCCACGCCAGGCCCAGCGCAAGGCCAGGCCCAGCAGGCCATGGCAGCGCGCGCAGCGCGCGCAGCAATGGGCTGCGAGCTGTGCTGCTGCTCGCGTGGGCTTGCGGCTCGCGTGGGCCGAGCGGCAGTGTGGGATGTGCGCGGGCATAGCCTGCACGCTCGTGGGTCATGCTCGTGTAGAGTTTGTGTTCACATACGAAACCTAAATTGTATAGGATTTGTTTGATGATTAAATTCCTAATCCTAAAAGGATAAAATTAATTAGTTAGAGTCCTACTAGGATTCTAGTTTAACTAATTAGTATCCTAATAGGATTCTAGTTCCTTTTCCATACCTCTATAAATAAGGGCCTAGGGTCATTATTTGCAGGTACGATTGAAGTATTCAAAGGGTAAGTTTTTGAAATATAAATCAGCCATACACTTGCAATATGAGCCGAAATTCCTAGTAACCTTAAGGGCGATTCTAGTTGGTCTAACTTGAGGCGGATCCGGACGTACTGTGGACTATCTACGGAGGGACGACATTTGGAGTCCTAAAGACTTGTTCTTGTTCGGTTCGGGCGCAGCTAGGGAAGGCACGCTACAACATGTATGCATCTATAATATGCTAAATGATTATGTGTAAATAATATGCTTTCCTGGCTATATGGTTTTTCCGCATGATTTATGAACTGTCATATGTATCATAACCTAACACAGTAAGCTTGCAATAAACAGGATTGTTCTACGGCGTCGCCCCATCGTTCCTTCGAGCTCAGGGCACCCGTTCATGGTAACTCAAATGCTCGCGAATCCCCTTTGGAAAAAAATCAGACATTGTCAATAGGACTTGGCACTTAACCAAGGCTCACCCTACTCAGACATATGACACGGGCATCTAAAATCGAAATCTGAAAACATTATTAATGGGAAGACATAACAGTAACTGGGGGCTAAAAATTGAAATGAAAGAGATAGGGAAGGAACTAAGTATACCTCGACCTTTTATACAGACATACACCAAGTAAATCTAAGTCAATTTGAAAACGGTTTATATTCCCGCAATTTTGGAAAAGATGGCCCTAAAAGCCTAAAGCATATGCCAAACGGGCACAAGTATGTCTTGACGCCTGCACCCTGGCTTCCAGCAAATCCTTAGACAGCATTCCAAAAATCGTAACAGTATTTTGATTCACTCATGTAATCTTGTACGAACCCTTCTATAAGACAAACTTACTTAGGACACCTCGGATTGTACATAGTAGGACTCGGATTTCAAATAATTTTCAAAGACTTCTTCGAACATAATAAAGTGTCATTGGTTTAATCTAAGTATGCATTTATCTCGATGTTGCAAGTGAGTCAAAAAGATCTATAAATATGATTATGGGTAAAGAAAGGCACCTAGCTTTTGGTCAAGGCACACTTCAACGTATGATTACCTTGACCATGGCAATGTCGCACAATACGACATTTACAAGAAAAGTAGCAAATTACTACCCGAGCGTACCTCGCACTAAACGAGTCTGGTTCAAACTATTCATGATCCATGTCACCATGAATGCATAAAGACGTATGCAAAGCATTATAGCACCAAGCCAATCCCGTAGCTACAATTGGGGGCTTGAGAAAAACACTATAAAAATGCTCGAAATGACGATTTTATCGCAAATTCTCGATGCTAATGCTATACATACATCATAGGGGCACAATCCTAAGCTTTAATCATGTAAAACGAACCTTAGAATGGCTGCAACCCCTCCCAAATTCTAAGCATTACTTAGAGTATATAAAGTCGCCCCACTAACAAGGGTAACTGAAAATCGCGAGTCACCAAAACTCCGATCAAACCACTGCACATAACGCTCGCCCTATAAAGCGCCCGTTACACAGTCTACATCGTTCCAAAGCAAAAGCGAAAGAAAAAAAAAAGAATAAAAAAAAAACTGTCAAAATTCTGCCCAGGAATCATTTTCAACGCCCAGAGCTGGGCGCCTATATCTTTAACGCCCCAGCCTGGGCGCTGAATCTTTCTGCTAGCCAAGTTTTGCCCAGATACAAAAATAAGAAAAAAACACCTATGAATCATCGCATCGAACGAAGTAATAAGCCATGCAAACCCACACAGAAGGTGCTACACTTGTTCGAGCACCTGAACGATTCAGCACGATGAAGTACTCCAAATAATGATATCCCAACACTTGGAGGAATGTTATAAGACACGCCGTTAGGCCACACAAGCCTGCGTTGCACCATAATCCCACAGTACAAGTCTAAAAAAGGGTAAGGCACATTGCACTAATGAAAGCACGACCAAGAGTAAGAGGCAAAGACTACTTATCACCCAAATGCAAGCCACACGACTTCTACATTAAGGATTAAAGGTAGAAAAACATTACCTACCACGGAAGGGATAGCTCACACCTACACGAGCGAAACCCCAAGGCATCTTTCTCGAAAGAACCTACAAAATCGTACGCCAAAAGGAAGCATCCCAACATGCATACTTGGGGGCTCCAAGCTACGAAACAACCATAACAAAATAAAAAATCTCGAAGCAAATGTTTGAACAATCGAAAGGGCACGATGTTTGAGCCCACTTCATGAATTGACCTGACCCCTATCAAGCTTCTAAGCAAACTATTCAAAATCAGTCATTGCTAAAAAAAATGATTCAAGCAAACTGATTAATGGACCGCACACAACGGCCATTCTATGAACGCTCGTTCGCACATACATATCATCATTCACGAACACGTTCAAAAAATATAAGAGCGATCAAAGTCTTACACCTCAAGATATGTTCCTCGGGCCATATGGACTCGCCCGACTATTGCAATAACTGTACACCTTAAGAGCAACATTTCCTTAAAATAATCGCCCCAAAGCGACAAGCACCGTAGTCCACCAATCGGCTACGGCTTCTCAAGAAAATCATCACGTTCTAAAAACAAAGAAAAAACAAAAGAAAAGAGAATACATAGAACTTCCAAGTGAAATAAACGAATGAACAAGAGGAAAACTGTGTCATCAAAAGACCAGCCCAAACAACACTTTCAACGCCCCACCTGGGCGTGAATTATTTCAACGCCCAGGCCTGGGCGCCGAAAATGAACCCAGGCTCAAAAAGGCCCTAACTTCTATTGGGCCCTGCCATATTCATTCGGCTTGAAAATTGCCGATTTCTTCACTGAAAGTCGCACCTCACGGCTTTGTTAAGAGTAGCACACTACTATAAAAGGTCGCTTGCACATACGAGCATGACCCCAAACATGATTACAAGATGCGAAAAACAACCAACGAGCCCTAGTGCTTGGGGGCTCGCAAAAAATAGACTCCGACAAGGAGGGCGCGATCAAAATCACATTCCCGGACTACGCCATACACCATATCATGTTTGGATATCTCAAAAAAAGAACAACAACAGGTTCGACCTCATCGAAAGGACGTCACCGACACTTGTGCACGGGCCTCTGATCAAAGACCAAGTCGAGCCGTAAAGACTAGCTCAAAATCACGAAAGCGGACGGTCGCAATACAAAGATCCGTCTGAACACGTTGTCAGCCCACGTTCAGGTTACAACTAAAATTCGAGCATCCCTCGAAAGAATTCGCTCTTACAAGAATAAATAAAAAGAAATTCTCAAAAGAAATCACAAAGAACCAAAGAAATAGGAACTTGCCCATCTTCAGTCGGCAAGATCACGTCACAAACCGCGCGAGTTCCCAAATCAAAAAAAAAAAAACGAATTCAGGGACGTCCACCCTCAGCGGACAGGGCTCGCCCACCCTCAGCGGGCGGGGTCTGCGTCACTAGCCGCTCAGGTCCTCAGTTTTCAACAAAAATAAAGTCTTCAAAATTTAAAATAGGCTCGCCATCTTCAGCCGGCGGGGTCTACGACGCAAACCACGTAGGTCCTTATTTTCAAAAAAAAGCAAAACAAATTTCAAAATAGATTCGTCCACTTCTATCGGACGGGGTGTCCACCCTTAGCGGATAAGGTTCGCCATCTTTAGCCGACGGGGTCTACGTCACGAACCACGTAGGTCCTTATTTTCAAAATTCAAAAACAGATTCGTCCACTTCTATCGGACGGGGTGTCCACCCTTAGCGGACAGGCTCGCCATCTTTAGCCGGCGGGGTCTGCGCCATTAAACCGCACAGGTCCTTAGTCGCTGCAGCGATAACTTTTGCTGGATTTTCCTTCGTTTTACGTCCTATAAAAACAAGGGTGCTGGATTTTCCTTCGTTTTACGTCCTATAAAAACAAGAGGGTTGGATTTTCCTTCATTTTACGTCCTATAAAAACAAGGGGGTTTTCTCGTTTAACTAGCCTTAAAAATGAGAATCTTTAAAAACATTTTTTACCTCGTGGTTGGGCTTGGCCAGGCCCAATTACACTTCATAGCTTTGATTTCGAAAACATCTGTAGCTACTCCCAATGACAAGGTGAGGGAGTTTCTACGCCTCTTTAGATACTTCCAATGACAAAGTGAGGGAGTATTCTATACTATCCGTTGACAAATCCCACTGACACGTGAGGGATATGTCGACATTTCAAGTGATGACCCTTAAGTCAAATGTTATCACTCGGGGGCTCGTGAGACCCTCGCAAAACAGGTCACATACACCATGGCTTGTGTGACGCACTCCGTCTAATACTTTGACCATCGTCTTACTCCAAGACTCAGTCAAAGTGGGGGCTAACTGTAGACACCTACTTTTGTCCCCATTCACGCAAGGGAAAGGTTCGATGATGAAAGCATAAATCTCCACTTGACAACGCATCTCCTATAAAATAAACGAATCTCGATTCCCCATTTCATTTCACCCGAAACCTGCTATTTATGGAAACCTGCTAAAAATAGTAATTGCCGTAAAAGGTAGCTTCTAAAAGTGGCAAATCATAAAGGATAGAAACCTGTCAGAATTAGGTGTTGCACTCCAACATAAATCCTAAATGAGATAGAAAACCGCGAGAATCCTATTCCTAATAGGATTCGGAAATAAGAGTTACGTATTAATTAAAATCCTAACGAGCCTAGAGTTCGTAACGGGCCCAGACGCATTCCGTCATAAAATTGATACGCGCTAAAAGACTCGATTAAATCTTAAACTCTACGGATTTCAGGAATCCGAATCTGACTAAAGAAAACAGCCCAGACCCTATTTTCAACGCCTGGCTCTGGGCGCCGAAATCTTCGGCGCCCAGGCCTGGGCGCTGAAAATACCTGGGTACGTGTTTCTTCCTAATTCTTTGTGGATTAGAACTCTGCAATTCTATCTTTCCACGAACTCTTCCCTATAAATAGACTCCTAAATTTGACGTGAAAGAACACACAACAACACATAATTATATTCTGAGTATTGACTCCAACCCTTAGCCTAAGCATCTCGCTGCGAAATTGTTCACGCGTTCTGTCGCAATCGATCCATAAATCGAACAGAACGTATCGTGTCCCATAATTGAGATTCGTTAAATAAAAAGGAGAAATAGCAAAGTCAAAGTGGTTAGTTTTCTGAGAACCGTGACGCACCTCTCAAGGGTGCGTCGTAATGTGTCCCTTTTCGATGATTTAACTGCTTTCCTCGCCCTTTTTATGAACTGTTAAACTAACCTAATCTGATTGTTCTATCACGCCTAACAAATATAATATTTTTGGGAAATCGGATTATCATGCTAGGTCCCTCAATGCTATTTAAATCAGATAATCACGATCGAATTAGTATTATATGTTGCATATTGCTAAAATCAACTCAGATTAGTTTAATAGTTAATGCATGTCCCTTCAATTATTTATGCTGAGCTAGTAAGGATATCCTGCCTCTGGAGTTATCGACGAGCGAAGTACTCCTCTCGGTAGTTACAGTCCCCCGAACCCTCAATCTCTACCTTGCGGGTGTATATTGAGAGATCCCCACACCACGGATCACAAGGGAACCTACGGCCGTCGTGGTCAAACATAATTGCACTCCCTTTATGTCACAATAACCGGGTTTTGTCAGTTTTTCTCATTGTCGTTAAAAACTGAATGGCGACTCCTATATTACTAGTCAATTGGGTGTATACTCACAGGGAATCCAATTACACTTGATTGAATAAAAAAGAATCGTCACACCCACGAGGGACGAGGTCATGCATTAGCCTCGTGCTTTTTCGACCCCCTCACAGGATGCTACCTTCTAAGTTCACTAGTCTAGGATACTTAGAGAAGATGGATAATGAGACTCCTCGCACGTATGTTCAGAAGATCGTGTTTGCTTGTGACTATTTGGCTTCGACCAAGAATATACCCCACCTTAGGCACAAAGATATGAGGGCTAGTATGATTATACATTGTTTACCCCATAAGAACCCCTACATAGACCTCAAGAATAGGTTCAGTGACATGCATTATGGTGATGGTACCCCTAATTGGTACAAATATGGGACTAGTGATGGCAGGTGGAAGTATGATTCTGAGGTTCTTGCTACTATCCTAGAGGTTGCGGAAATTAGCTATGAGGATGGAAAGTATTCTGCGGGTCTAGGTATGGGCTATGGAGGAATAGAAAGTGATGGTGAGGATGGCATGATCCATGATGAGCAAGCTAGTGACGTTGAGGAGGATAGTGATGATGATGTGGTAGAGATTGAGAATCCTAACCCTATAGTTCCTGAACCAACCATTGAGATATCCAGTGGATCTGAAGATGAGCTTGAAGAGAATAATGTGGTTGATAGTGAGCCACAGCAAAATGATGAGGCTATGGATGAAGACTCAGACCCGGAAGAAGACTTGGATGATCCTAATGATCAAGACATTACTCCAGAGCAATACAAGGAAAGAAATGATCGTCGTGATGACGTTAGTCTCTAGAGAAATGTAATCCTTAGTTTTATTTTTTTTCGTTGATTAATAAAGTGGCAAAGCTACTAATTATGGTTTTAGTTTATTATAGTTGGAGAATAAATGTTATGGCATTAGTGGATGTAAGACTTATTCATTGGAGTTTTAATAAAAGAATAGAATTTCCTTTTTCGTTATCCTTTAAGTTTAATTCTCAATTCTAAGTCGTGTTGGTATCGCAAAGGGATTATTTGTTATTTCTTCAATGAAATTTTATGTGCAAGGTGGTTTAGTAGCAACCATCTAAATTTACTTGCATCGAATAGTGGGGTGAGAAGGCCCGAAAGTGGCGCCAACTCTTCCCCTAGGTGGCGCTTAAGTGTGTTCTTGTTGTGAGTAGGTTCATTGTAGAACTAGTGCCTTAGTAATGTCATGTCCAACCAATATTATAGCTAGCCTTTTTATTTATTCAGGAGAAGGGATATGGCTAGCCAAGAGATTTCTAAAGTGGTTAGACAACTAGCTGAGGTAGTTCGTGACCTAGCTCAAACCAGAGCAAACCCAATGCATGACCCGGCAAGGGAAATGTTTAAGAAAATAGCTCAAAGCAAGCCTCCACTCTATAGAGGAGAGATTGAACCAAGTGTGTTGGAGAACTGGTTGAGAGAGTTTGATAAACTCATTGTAGCTGTGAATTGCCCCGAAAACCTTAGGGTGAATAGTGTTGTGTACTACCTGAGAGGTGAAGCTGATTTGTGGTGGCAACGATGTGAAAATACCCTTAGAGCCACACCTAACTTTGGATGGGAAGCATTCAAAACTGCACTAAGGAACAAGTTTTACCCACCCTACCTGAAGAAGCAAAAGGCGCAGGAGTTCATTGAACTCAAAATGGGAGGTCTGTCTGTGACGGAATACTATTCTAAGTTTATAGAACGGTCTAGGTTTGCACCTGAAGTGGTGGCAACGGAAGAGCTCAGGGCTTAAAGATTTGAGAATGGTTTGACCATGGACTTACAGCTGTTGTGGTCTGGAGAGACCTTTACCTCATTAGACACCCTATACGGAAAAGCTGCTCACCTGTATGGGTTACAGCAAAGGAAGAATGGTAGTGCTGAAAAGAGAAAGGATGGTGGAAGCTCGAATCAAGGAAATAACCATCAGAATCAAGGGAATTTTAAGAAGCACAAAGGAAATGGGAATTTCCAGTTTAGGGCTAACAATAGTGGTAATCGCAACAACCAAGGTGGTGGAAATCAGTCTAGAAGGAATGGAGTACGGACCTACGAATATAGGCGCTGTAACATGAATTACCCTGGAAAAGATTGTGATGGGAATTTGGTGACTTGTAGATTCTGTCAGAAGTTAGGCCATAGGGAGTATGAATGCTATTCTAAGAATGGAAAGCCTAATCAAGGTAACCACCAAGGCAATAACCGGAATAATCAGAACCGGAATGGGGGAAATGGAGGTGGAAATCAAAGGAACTACCAAAGCGGTAACAATGGCAATAGCAATGGCAATCACCAGAACCATGGAAAGCCTGGAGGGAACCAACAGCAGAATGGGAATCGAAACAACAATGGGAACACCAATGGAGGTGGCTATAACAAAGGAGTTGCCCAAGGAAAGTTGAATGTGATATCTAGGCAAGAAGCGGAGACTTCCTCTGACGTCATAGTGGGTACTTTTTCTATTAATTCCGTTTCAGTTAAAGTTCTATTTGATTCTGGTGCGACTTATTCTTTTATATCAGTAGATGCTTTGGGGAAATTAGGGTTGAAAGAGCCTGAACCGATTGAAGTACCTATAGTCATACCTACTGGTAGTATAGTGAAGTGTACCAAAATCCATAGAGATGTGCCTATGACCATAGCCAAGACCGTATTCTTATCTAACCTAATCGAATTCGAGTTAGGAGAGCTAGATGTAATTCTAGGGATGGATTGGTTGGCCAAGTTCAAAGCCAAAATAGATTGTGAGAAGCAGAAGGTTCACTTGAGGTCTAGCCTAGGCAAAGTAGTGTCATATCGTCGTTTTGGTAAACCTAAGAATATAGGAATCATCACGGCAATGGAACTCGTGAAGCTAGTCAGTAAAGGGAACCCAACCTTCTTATGTAATGTGAGGAACTTAGAACATGTGATCAAGGATCGGCCTGAGGATATTGCAGTAGTTGGAGCGAATCAAGGAAAAGATTTCGCAAGGTAAGGAGATAGATTTCCGAATCCATGATGATGGAAGTTTGAGGTACAAAGGCAGATGGTGCGTGCCTCAAAAGTGTGGAGAACTGAAAGAGAGATTGATGAAAGAAGGGCATAATACGCCATATTCTGTGCACCCAGGGGGTGACAAGTTGTATAAGGACTTGAAAAAGGTCTATTGGTTGCCAAGGATGAAGAACGAAGTGGCTGAATTTGTGGCTAGATGTTTGACGTGTCAGAAGGTTAAAATTGAGCATAGGAGACCTCAAGGGAAGGTCCAACCTTTAGAGATTCCAAGCTGGAAATGGGACTGTATTTCTATGGACTTTGTCACTTGTTTACCTAAGTCAAAGACTGGGAATGATACAATTTGGGTTGTGGTAGATAGGTTGACCAAGTCAGCAGTGTTTATACCAATGAAGGAAACCTGGAAAATGGAACAACTTGCTAAAGCCTACATTAAGAATGTTGTGAGGTTACATGGAGTTCCTAAGGATATCGTATCAGATAGAGATTCAAGGTTTCTTTCGAATTTCTGGAAAAGTGTGCAGAAGAGCTTTGGTACGACATTGAAAATGAGTACAGCCTTCCACCCAGCCACGGATGGACAAACTGAAAAGACTATCCAAACCCTGGAGGACATGCTTCGGGCATGCGTTATTGATTTCCAAGGAAGTTGGGAAGATAGCCTAGATCTGATTGAGTTTTCCTATAATAATATCTATCATGCTAGCATTGGAATGGCACCATTTGAGGCTTTGTATGGACGAAAGTGTAGAAGTCCACTTTGTTGGAACGATATTAGTGAAACCGTAGTGTTGGGACCTCAAATGATAGAGGACACCATGAACCAAATTCGAACCATCCAATCAAAGATTCAAGCGGCGCAGGATCGCCAAAAGAGTTATGCAGACTTGAAACGTAGGGATGAAGAGTTCAACATAGGTGATAAAGTGTTGCTCAAAGTGTCACCAATGAAAGGTGTCATGAGATTTGGGAAGAAAGGGAAGTTAAGCCCTAAGTACATAGGCCCATATGAGATCTTAGAAAGAATCGAAAAGGTAGCTTATAGACTAGCCTTGCCTATGGACTTGCATAGAGTGCATAATGTGTTCCACATATCTCAGTTAAGGAAATATATCCCGGATAAATCGCATGTGTTGCAACCGGAGACCATAGAATTAGACCAAAGTCTAACCTTTGAGGAAAGACCTGTCAAAATCCTTGATAGCAAAGTGCGTAGTACGCGTACTAAAGATGTGAAAATTGTCAAAGTGTTGTGGTCTAATCAAGAATCTGAGGAAGCCACTTGGAAGCGGAGGACCAAATGAGAAAGAAATATCCCGAGCTTTTTCCCGAGGTTAGTTGAGTTACGGGGTCGTAACTCGTGTCTTTTAAGGGGGGTAGAGTGCGGTAGAATTTCACGCTTTTTACCTTGTTTTCCCCTATTTTATACTTAATTTAGTGCTTTCTATTGAATTTGCACTTATTATTGTCCTGTTTAATCATGTAAAGAGTACAACAACTTAAAACTTTGGTAAATGAACGTATTGAAAGTCTCAGAAAGTCTCAAGTTTGAGTTGAATTTTGGATTTCCGAACCCAAGTTTCGGGACAAAACTTCTTTTAAGGAGGGTAGACTGTAATACCTCGTATTTTTATAATATTTATAAATATATTTTATTATATTTATAAAGCATTTTACGATTTATTAGCATTTAAATAATATTTAAATGTATTTAATGTATTTTAATTAGTTAGAATAGTTATTATTTTAATTAATTACGAAACGAATTTAATTCTTGAGTCGGGAAATTAAATGAGTTGCAAATGATTTTTTAAAGCTTCGGGTTTTAAATAAAAAGTCCAGTTCGTTTTATCAATCAAGCCCAATCCGAACAGTTTAATTTAAATCCTAAGCTAGCCTAATTCATTTAATTCCTAAGCCCAACTCAAATACCCTAAGCCTAGCCCATCAAGGGATTAGGGAGCCTATAAATAGGACTCCCCATCATTAAATGATCCCCTAAAATTCATAAACCCTCTTTTCTCTCTTTCTTGCCCAACACTCCTCTTTCTCTCTCCCTTTGTTCGTCCGGCTTACTCGGCCCGCAAGCACGAGCCTCGTGCCGTTGCATCGCTGCTGCTCGTGCCTCTCGCGCGGCACAACCCTCGTCCCCCTCTTGCTCGTTGCTGCTCGTGCATCTCGCACGGCACAACTCCCTCCCCTTGCTTCCTCTGTTGCTGCGTCGAGTATTGTTGTTGTCGTGTGGTGTGCTGCTGTCCCTCGCACACCCACACCCTCGCTCTCGCTCTCGGCTCTCTTGCGCGCCCTCGCGCCAGCCCCTGCGCGCAGCCCTGCTCGTCGCCCCTCTCTCCCGCGCGCGCACACACAAACGTGTGTGTATGTGTGTGTTGTTCGTGTTCGTAATTCAATTCTTTTTCGCCCAATCACCCTAATTCGTGATTGTTCCGTGCTATAGGCCGGATTGGTATAATTATCTTCTTCCTTACCTATTCTATTTAAATTCCGTATTTTAAATTATAATATTAATATTGTTTTGAGTAATTAAAATGCTGGGAACCGGTTATGAATACCGTGGTTTGAGGATTTGTGTGTTATGATTCATTAGGATTGTTTTAATTATTAAAAGATGAATTTTCAGATTTGTTTATTTAATAAAGCATTGATTTTTATGATATTAAACTTGTGTTATTGGGATTTTCAAGTTAGGGTTTTAACCTAGACCTAATGAGTCAATTGATTAGCATAATTAGTTGATGATTTTAATTATGATAATCGATTATATTTTCAGATTTGAATAAAGGTTTAAAGTGTTGATTTTTATTGATTTTAAAGGCGGAAAAAGTATGTTTTTGTACTAGGGATTGATTTTGCAAATTGAGACGACTTTATTATTGAAAAACGATTGAATTCTAAAGTCTAAAGGAAGCTTTAATTTTTATAAAGTTGCTGGAAATTTAATGAACATGGAAATAATTTAAGTTTCATTATTTTGATGATAGGAGGTGATTTCTAGTTGAGTGCTCGTTATTGCAAAGTGGCCCCTACGCTTAGGTATTCAAGGTACGTACAAGTCTAGGGCGACCACACCTTTTTGTCAATGACATTACATGATTGTTGATGACGTGAATTACATTATGTGGAATCATGTTTATTTCGATGAACGAGCATGTGATTTGTGATGTTGGATTTGTTGGATTAATTGTTGAACAAGCATGTTGAAATTATTATGAGTATGGATTTCATTGTCAATCATGTTGTTCAATATTTATGCATGTATGGTTCAATTCACATGTAAGGGATGGATTATTTATTTGTATGCTATTGTACGGGATGTCTAGCATACTTTGAGCCATTTATTTGTACCTCGTTGTACTATTTGTTTTACCACATGTGAAGGGTTAGCTCACGTAAGCCACCGCACATGTAGGGTTCAGTTGGGAATATTATGTATGAAATGAATTAGGATTTGTCGTGCAAGGGCACAACCCTCATGTTAATATGCATGATGTGGAGTCTCACTTTGGTGAGGAGGAACATGGTAGTAATATCACAAGTGTCTTGCTTGGTTGATCACAAGTCTTAAAGCATTAAAATAAGATTGTTTTGGTTGTTGTTTATTAATTGTATGTATGAATGTTGTCGAGTCTTGAGTTCGCCTTTATTAAAATATTAATAAACGTAAAGTGCAACCGGAACAAGCTTCAAAACTCTTGGAACGTATATACCTTGAGTATGAACAATGGGGGGAGTCTTGCCGGAAAGCTCGTACTCCTACTAATGATACAAGACGTTGTTTCATTTATATTATGCGCAGGAATTCCGTCGGTATGGCCCGACACTCGGTATGGCCCGATTTTATTATTTATTCTTTGGTGTATGGTTGGCTCCCATCACCTTTCCTTTATGGAACTTTCTTTTGGCCCGTTCGAAGCTTATCCTAATTAAATTGTGAGTCAAGAGTCGAGTCAAGAGTCGAGTCTTGTATTCATGATTGGTTGTTAATTATTATATGGCTTTTGCATGATGATTAGCACTTAGTGAGTGATGCATGTTTTAATTTCGTTCACTCTATTCTTGTAAGTACTCAGCTTTTGCTGACTACGTGCTTTGTGTGTTTTGGTCATGGCCTTTGCCTTAATGACCCTATGATGATCCATCATTTGCACTTGCATTGTTGGGGAGTAGATTAATATAGCAGGTTGGTAGATCAAGTACGGTCGAAATCATGTGGCTTGGGATGATTGAGAGAGTTGCATGTTTTCGTTCTTTGAAACTATTTTATTTAACTTTATTTTAATTATGCTTGAAATGTTTGAATTATTTATACTTTGGGTTTTGGGCCATTATGGTTCCAAATTGTAGGAGGCCTCAATATTAAATTTATTATGTTTTTAAAAGTTAGTTGACATTTAATTCCGCTGCCTAATTCTGGTAATAGCCTTAACCGTTATCACGGTGGCGGTAATGCTTTAGTAATTCCTTTATTTTAAGTTGGAAAATGGTTTTATAAAAGCAAGATATTATTAGGGTGTTACAGACACGATCAGATCCGTCTTGATTATCATAGCTTAGACAATCGATCAAGAGTTTTTGCTTTTTGGGATGAACACACTTTTGGAGGCACAGAGAGAATTAGGGTTCTCTGTGACTCTAGGGTTAGTGTGTGACTGAATTATGTTGTGTTTGAAAAAGGGTTAGAAGGTTATTATCATAACCTTACTAACCGACCAAGCCAAAAGGCAAGGCCGGCCAGCAAGCCCCGCGCAAGACGAGCACAGCGAGCTGGGCCATGGGCCTCGCTGTTGTGGCTGTGTCGCTGCTTCGGCCCGCGCGCACACGCGTAGCTCTCTCGGCCATGGGCCAGCGCTGCCGTGTTACCGTGGCCTTGCTTGCTTGCCCAGCGCGCCCATGGGCCTTGAGTGCTTCGTGCACTCGGCTCGTGGGCCGCTCTTCGTATTCGCGATTAATATATTTCCGATATATTATTTATCGTTTCGTATATGACGAATCACCGTCGTACGATACGATTTATTCGTTTCGCCTAGCTTACGAATATTCGCGATACGATATACGATTCCGATGCAAGGTCGTATCGTATAATACGTTTTCCAACTAATTCCTGAAAAGCTATTAAATGAACTTCCAATTCATTTAATCCGGTGATCTGTTACGTGTCATTGGTGTAACCTTGTAGGTTCAGTCAAGAGTAAGCTTGTGAGCTTAATATTCATTAGAACTCACAGATCGGAAGCATTTCTCCAGCTAGCTGTTCCGATTACTTGATCTCACTGAATTAATTGTTCGCAATTAATCTGAACCTTGGTATTATAGTTAATGCACCTTGGGTGAAGGACATATTTCCTTCAATAAGGCCTCAACCGGCCACACACGCACAAGGCCCACAAGCAGCGCGCACAAGGGCATCGCAGCCGTGGGCCTTGGGCCTCGCTGCTTTGCCTGCTGCCTTGCTGCTCTCCGCGCGCGCCCAGGCAAGCGTTGCGGGCTGACTCCTCGCTGCAGGCGAGCTGCTGGCGAGCTGCTGGCGAGCTGCTGGCTCGTTGGGCCTTGCGAGCATGCGCGCTTGGCTCGATGGGCCAACAACCTCGTCTCGGCTCGTATTCGCGACCAACGCCTTACGGCTATTGTTTATCATATAGTACTTGACGAATCACCATCGTACGATACGATTATTCGTTTCGCCAAGCTTACGAATATTCGCGATACGATATACGATTCCGATCCAACGTCATATCGTATATTTATGTTTTTCCGAACTAATTCCCAAAAAGCTATTAAATGAATTTCCGATTCATTTAATCCGGTGACCTGTTACATGTCATTGGTGTAACCTTATAGGTTCAGCCAAGAGTAAGTTGTGAGCCTAATATAGATTAGAACTCACTGATCCAAAGCATTGCTCCAGCTAGCTGTTCCGATCACTTGATCTCACTGAATTAATTGTTCGTAATTAATCTGAACCTTGGTATTAGACTAATGCACCTTGGGTGAAGGACACATTTCCTTCAAAAGTAACCAGTTCTCAAAAAAGTAATCTCAAATCACTCAGGTATTGAGGATTTAGTGTCTAATAATGTAATGAAATTTACTTCTGATAGATTTTCATCTCTTACAGTAAAGTTTCATAGATCTGTCCGATACTAATCTTCTCAAGTAAGTATCTATGCAAATGATTGCGACATTGCCATGTTCACATAGTTCAAGAAACAAAACTACTAGTCATCTAGTGTTTTCTATGCGTCCACCTTTATAGAAAACTTCCGACCAAGTACCATTTTCAACTTTTGACATTCAAGTTCACTTGATAGACATTTCTTAGTCACAGGACTGGTCATGACAGTCTATCTTGAATATATTGTCAAATTGAAAAGACTTATCATTTAATACTAAACCAAGATTAAATGGAGTATGAAAATAAATTTCATATATGATAAATGTTCAACCCCAACGTTTTACAACCATGGGCCTCGAACCCATCTTTAAAATAATTAATGGAATTGAAAACTATGTTTGACTTCCAATGCCACAATGTGAGTGTTGTATTTCACTTGTTGCATAGGTTTAGTTATTATGTTTTTCCAATCTTAATATCCTTTTCATCGAATGCCTTTCGAGATAGGATGATCAGATCTTTTGAGTATGTTTATTTTGTGATCTAGTCTTTCTTGCTTCAATAGTGGTTCTACGCATTTTGCAATGAAGAACCATCAAGTCAGCAGACATGTGATCTACCCAAGTTCAGTCAAGAACTCTTTAAAATAAACAAATCTATTTCATTGCTTCTTAGGCAATAATTACTTTTACTTCAACTGTATAGGTTGCTAGTGATGCTTTGTTTGGATTTATTTATCCAAGCAGTTCACAAATATGTGGAAGACTTTCCATCTGTATCTCTAAACATAGAAATTAATCTTTAATTTCCCACGCAACAACTCATGGTCTTCAATCCATGTTGCCATTTTAAAACACGATGCTCTGTAGCTCATCCTTGCCAATGGTTAACTCCAAAGGGATCTTGCTTGATCCTTTGCCAGTGTTTATGCGTGTAGCATCAATATTTAGCATATCTTCATTTCCTTGAATCAAGAACTATTCCTATTTAATTTTTCAAGTACCATAGGATTTTCTTGATCTCAATCTAGTTGATCTTAACTTAGATCATTAGAGATTGGTATATGTTCGTCATTCTTAAAGCCATACGATACATTTTTGGCGATCCTCATATTATATTATACATGATAAATTCTTTTGCAGGATAATTCCCAATTGAATTTTATCCATGTAACTTTAGCTCATTTAGTTTCAGTAGATACTGAATCCAGCCAAATTCTTTGACATATAATATAGTTTAAGAATCTCATCTATATTCTTTGATGTTTAACTTAGTAATGCTTTACATAGTTCAAACATTCATTACTTAGATTTATTCACATGGGTCGAATATCTCCAATGGAGTCTTTCGTGTTTGATTTAGTAAATGTCATTACTTAATCTAAAACAATATTATAAGATCTTTGTAAATAGATATGAATACCCAGTATGTACTAAGTTTTGCCTTGGTCCATTATTGATTAATAATTTCAAATCTAAGTCATTAGCATTTGAATGTTATTTAACAATAAAGAGATATGTGTGTGATACACATAGGACCAATTAATTTTTATGTACTCCCACTAAATTTCTTATATATCTATAAGTATCATGTACATTTTATGAAACTAAAATACTTATTAGCTTCACTAAAATACAGTTCCAATTCCCAATTGCTTGCTTAAATCCATACCCGGATTTCATAAGCTAGCATTAATTTTAAGCATTATTTGGATCTACAAATCCTATGACATACCATGTACATAGTTTCTTCCAACATTTTATTGAGGAAAATGTTTTGTTATCCAATTTCTATATGTACCAATATGCAATTATTGCTTGATTTATAGACTTGAGCATTACGATTTTGCATGAGGTTTCAACACAATCCACACCGTGAATTTTCTTGTAACCTTTAGCAACTAATGTTTCTTTGTGTGTGAAGACACAATTCCATGTTTGATGGTTTTGATCCTTAAAACCAATTTGCAACCAATAGGTGTGAAACTATTCTTGCAAATCAACAAAAATTCAATTTTGTCATCAAAACATTGCTTCTGTTTTATGGACTTTAACCATTTAAAACATTGAGTCTATATATGGCATCTAACCATTTTAGGGAATCTAGGTTTCGTCATAGCTTTCTTACAAGTCACAAACTCATTAATCTACATGATAATAGTTTGACTACGAGTTGTAGGTTTCTTCACTATCTAATAGAAGAATCTCATAGCTTTAGTGACCTGAACTCTATGCCTACATGGGTATAGAACATCAAACAATAGAATATCAATAGCCACTTAAAAGTCCTTTGAATATTCTATTCTCCTTAAAGCACTTGTAAAGTTTTTAGAGATGTCTATTCTTTAAAGCCACTTCTAAAGTCCTTAAAGAATAAGTGTTCGGATTTTCTGAAAAACTTCAAAAAGCCTCGGGAACGTCCGTTTATGTTTGTTGTTCGCCTCGAAGACTTTCGAGGTCTATTTTCTCCCACTTGTCATTTTGGAAACGAATCTCCAAAAGGACACTATTTCGAGCAAACTAACATTATGTTCCCAAAAATTCATGGTAGAAAGATTACCCTTTTTGTCTCATTTGAATAAATCACAATGAAACATATATCTATACTTGGGCCTTAGTTTGTTGAATAACAAACACTAAGCTCCCACTGAGTTTAGCAACTCTTTAGATATATATATTATTGAAAAGATATTCTGAAATTACTTTTCAATAGCTTTGACGAATTTGGTTTAATTAGTTTGGTGGTAGTTGAGAATTTTGTTTATAGAAATTATAGGAAAAATCTTTATGACTCATCATTGATCGAATCAAGTACCAATTGATTTCGATCATTCCAACGTAGATATGCCATATCTTATGGAGCTAGATCGTGAAATTACAACACACAATCTTTGATGATCATTTTTGGTCTTAAGTAATCATCGTCATGATCTAACCTAGATCTTTATGATTTCTTGTCAAGTAGATTTTATACTTCTGAATCTTTAAACTAGCCAAACAGATTCAAACTTATATCATATTGAGCAAATAAACCAATATTCACTCAAATCTAGCTGATATAATAAAGTCATAAAATCTTTCTTTAGCTTTGAACTCTATTGCCTAGGAGTTCTATCAATAGGTCATTTCTTTTGTTACTTTCAACAAGTAAGACTAGCTCGTCTTGAATGATCTAGAAATCAATCAACTTTCAAAAGTCCATCAAAGTAGAGCTTTTGGATGTTAATTTGTTGACATGGTCTAAGTAACAATGCCAAAGATTAGTGGAACTCAAATCAAGAGATTGATTTGAACCTAGTAAGTTTATACTGTTAGAGAGTTGTTTGTTTTAATCAAGCATACATGACTCAACCCGTAAATGACCATTTCATTCAAATAAACAAACAAACAAACAAACAAACATTGTTTTTGTTTTTCTTGAATGTGAGTCTTTCTGTGTTTGAAAACATAAATTTAGGTATGCTGATTTTGGAACATAATAGCCATTAAGATCCAGCCTTGAAAGGACTTAAAACAAACTAGATGACCCTACAACTAATGTAGCCATGCCATGCTTCATTTCCCACTTATAGGTCAATAGTGTATCCTAGCTTCCATCATTTGAGTTACTACCAAAGTAAGAACCTCAAGCGGTAAATGATACCAAAGAAGTTTGATTGTCACTTCTCTTTAAACATTAACTTTTAGGTAGAAATGGAATTGTAAATTCCTTTCACTTGTTCCTTGTTTTCCTATTTCTTGTACCCTTTCTTATAGTCTTAAGAATTGACTTCTCTAGTGTTGACTTTTATACTTTGTTAGACATGTCCAATGTCACTCCAGCAAGGTTCTTACCATTTAATTTATGTTCACTAGTAGAAAAAACCCATGTTGCAGCCCCCTTGTTGCAGCGTACAGGTATTAATACGCTTCAACAACTAGTCGGTCAACGCGGGTCAAAACCTTTAAAGGGTTGTTGCAGCGTACAAATATAATTGCCCCCTGCAAAAGAGTTTGTTGCAGCGTACATTTTAAAGCCCCCTGCAATAGCCCGTTTTTGTTGCAGCGTACAGTTTAAAAGCCCCCTGCAATAGCCCGGGTAAAAAATTCATTTGCTGCAATATTGGTTGAATAACTAATTCAGAACAAATCAAGCATCTCAAAATTTGAGTTCTCGCGCTTAACTCCTTCTTCTTCCCTTGGATTCCCTGCGTCGTCCCCTAAAAAAAACCCATTCCCTGCGTCGCCCAAAAAGCTTCCTCGTCGATCATACTGGCCCTCCTTGCCAGTCGGCGGTGGGTCTCTTTCTCGCCTCCTCTCCAGCCGCCACCTGTTAGCTTGCTCGGCCGGTGGTTTCAAGGAAAAACTTAGCTTGCTCGCGTCGGTGGTTCCAAGAAAGAAAGTTGTCCGCGTCCTGTTCTCCGTCAACCTCCTCGCCGCGGCTAGTAATCTTCCCTGTCCCCTCTTTTAGGTTTGTTCAAGTCGTTTATCTAATTTTCGTTTTAAGAATTAGGGTTTGTTCATTTCGTTTTTAGGGTTCTATGCGTTTGTTCAATTCGTTTTAGGGTTGGTGCAATTCGTTTTTAGAGTTCAATTCGTTTTTAGGGTTTGTTCATAGATAAAGATGTGGTGGTGTTGGAATTAGAGAATGGTGGTGGGGGTGGTGGCAGTGGTGGTGGGGTGGAGCAGGGGAGGTGGAGTTGACGGTTGTTAATTGCATTGTACTATTGAAATGTTAATTTATGTCATGCTCATACATATTGATGCAACATAATTACTATTCATTCAGAAAGTTGTCCATTCTTTTATGGTTGGTATCTAGCAATTTCAACTTGAAGAACATAGCTACCGCAAACAAATTGGAAAAATTCTAAGTGGTTAAAAATTGAATCAGTGTCTATCTTCGATGGAAAAATCAATATCTTTTTATTTTGGCTCAGTTAGTAATTCTATGAATGAACAGGTGGTCATAATGTTTAATTGGAATTTGAAAGTCTTCATGTTCCCTCGACAATTTCTAATGGAAATCTTCATCTTAGAGGAATAAGGAATGTGAATAAAGAATAACGTTGATATGCGGTTGTTTTTGTAGACGAGGTCAATAAAACGTAGTAGTTGAAGTATCTATTTTTTCTGAGGTCACTGAACGTCTTTTTGATTCACCTAGCTTTATAAACAACCACATCATTCTTATTACTTAATCTTGTAGCTTCAAAATTGTCTTTTTGATTCATTGTTAATGGTGTTGTCCTGTAAAGTTTCTTTGTAGTGTGGTTTTATATCCACCCTCAATATGGAGTAATTTCCATTATGCATTAAATATCCTGCTGATGTGACACAGAAAGGAAGAAGTACTGAAGCTGAAGTTGAGTTCGAGAGGCTACTGGGAGGTTTACATGTCAAAAGTGCAATAGCTTAATTGTCAAAGTCGGATAGAGGGGATGAGGCTGATACAGTTAAATTCTCGGAGCTATTTTATGGTCGACATTATAATGGTAAAGTTTCTCACTTGTTTTGACAATAAATTGGCCCTTTCTATTTTATTTTTTACCAAATTATTGTTCAATGTTGATGCAATCAAATTTTCACTTTCCAAATTTCATATTTTGCTTCATTTTGCAGTGGTTTTCATTGGGTCTGTCCTATTTTCTTTACAGCAGATGTCTGGTATCAACGCTGTGTTCTATTTCTCTTCTTCTGTCTATAGAGTGCTAGAGTTCCACCAGATACTGCAAACATGTTTGTGGCAGTTGTAAATTTATCAGGTAGACACTCTCTTTGCTACTTTCATCTGTCATCCGGTGTATTTCTGAAATTTTCTTACTTAATATAGAAGTGGATAGTTGAGCTACCTTTGTGATGGGAAGCATTGAATTTGGACTCCCAGATACACTTGCAAGTCATATGTTTGATTGTTTCCAACAATTTACTGACATTTCTAAAAAAAATGATGTAGGATCATGCATGGCAACGATACTAATGGATAGACTAGGAAGAAAGCTTATTCTTCTAGGAAGCTTTTTGGGCATGGTAAGAGTCGTAAGACAATCAATTAACTGACAAATTGATCGTTTTATTATAGAAGTTGTTATAGTGATCTTTGAAGTTACCAAATCCTGATACCTCATTGCAACATTTAATCAAAGAGGTTGCCTTAAAGTCATAACAACACTTAAACTCCTTAAGCATGAAGACGGATGTAAAAAAAAATCAGTTTTCATTAAAAGAGTTGATGGAATCATGTGTTGAATGCCATGAAGTTCAGATATTTTTGTTTTGCCTGGTTGTTTGCATCCAGCACAATGAATGAGGTGAATGTGAATCACTAAAATTTGTGGAAGATTTCTTGACAAGTTGGAGTTTGTTGTTTGTTGGTAGCTGATTTTGATCTAAGTTTTTTTCTGTTTGGTGTTGACTTAACCATTACCTTTGTGCATTTCTGTTCAGGCCATGTCACTGGCTGTTCAAATAATTGCAGCATGCTCCTTCGTATCACATGAGATGTCAGTGTACCTGTCTGTTGGAGGTGTGCTTCTGTAAGTATCCATTACTTCACCTTCTATTACTTTGTCAATTATTTTTAAAGACTTCGTTAGGTTATGTTGTAATAAATAGAGGAAGGGATCGGATAGTGCAAAATTATGCAAGAAATCTCCAGGCTGGAAGATATGTGTATTTATCTTCCCCTGTAATTTAATTCTTATCCCTGGAATGTACTCAGCAGTCCGAATGTTGTGCTACAAGAAACAAATTATTATCAGTTTCTACATCAAGATCAGAGTATGAAATTCCTTTTTCACTAAGTCTAGATTCAGCCTACCCATATGCACAAGAAGCATGAAACACAACTAAATATGAGATCTACAATGCGCAGAGACACTAACTTGCACCAAAACAAACATATGGTTAAGTATGACCAGACAACCAAGGGAGTCATCTCATATGGGACTTTTGCTTTCTAGCATTGGGGAAACTGTCAGCCCGTGACATAACGAAATTTGGTCTTGAAGTGTTTTTTTATATAATTAAAAGTGTGTACCAAAAAATAGACTTGTCATTGATTGGTCTAGTAGGCTTGGCCGCTCGGGATTCTGAAACCTGTCATTTATTTATTTCAATTATGGGTTGAATACCATTTTACAGTTGGTTGTTTGATTTTCCTTTTATTATATTGAATGATGGGTTGAATACAATTTCTCAGTATAAAGTTTGAGTTTTGATTTCCTGGGTTGTTTGATTTTGTTCTTAATATGTGGTTAAATTTCAATTTTACAGTAACTTTGGGGTTTAGTAATTAATTATATGAATTGTTTGATTTTTGTTGTTGTTGGGGTTGTTGTAATATTTGTGAATTTGTTCTTAATTGGATATTCTGGCTTAAGTTTTATCTTGTAATTTGTGTATTAATTTTATTTTTTAAGTTGTTCTCCTTATTGCATTATGTATTAGCTAGTTTTGGTGTTTCTTCCCGCGATTGAGCTTAAATTTATCAAGTACTTTAAAACCTGTAAATTCATGATGTTCCAAACTTCCAATATTTTTAGTCTTCAAATCAATACAATGTAATATTAATAGTTTTTAGATCAATGGAAGATTATTGCTTGATTGCTGCTTCGTTGATGATAATTTAGTTGGGGTTTTCATATGTTTGATGATAATTTAGTTGCACCTGCTTAGAAGACTGCAGTATTAAAAAACGTTGTATTTTGCTGCATATGATAATGTATTCTCGTCTGAAAATTATGTATTATGCTTTCTGTTGATTGGATATTGGATGGAGCTTCATATATACTTGGTTTTAGGGAGAAAAACGTGATAGTACAAAAATAGTATCTAGCAGATGGAAAGTAGTTGTTGCCTGTTTCCCAGCCCTCTGCCATAATTAAGACAATAATAATATCTTAATTTACTGTCTGGGTTTTTTCTGCAACTAATAAAATATTTCCATCTTCTGATTTTAGTCCACTGAGTGAGAATGTTGGTACTGTGGTGCTGGAGTAGTAGTGCCCGCTGAACATTCTGGACATATGCCAATGGCTGAGGTCTTCAAGCTTTCTATTTCCAGCTTCAAAGTCCATAATTGCAGCCTTTTTAACCCTTAAGGATGTTATTCTTGGTAAATAGCAATGTTGCACTTTCCTAGTTTGGTAGATGATCGAGGTACTCAAATCATATATATCTCTCAACTAACTTGTTCAATGTAGAATTTCCCTACCAGAAAGTTAATACTTGAATTTGTCAATGATTTACGTAACCTCTTGTATTATAAACTTCTCCATGATAAAAACAAATAAATAGTGATATGTTTGCTCACCTCTTTCTCCTACAATTCTGAGTTTGTTAGTTGCGCTGAATGGGAAAGTACCCTTTTCAGTGGATAGCTAATTTCCGTTGATTATGCAGCAGCTGCTGCTGCTGAGAAATTAACCAGATACAATTTGCTGATGTTAATTTCTTAACTAGGGGTCGAGTTTATATGACTGCAAATTTGATTCTATACTTACTCACCACCCTTCTGAATGTTTTACTTGATGCAGGAACAGCCTAGGTAAGATGATTAATAACCAAATTGTTGTTGGGCATGAATCATAAGGAGGCATTACTCCCACAACGGGAGACGAATCACAAGGTATTAAAGGTCGTGGTCCCCCCTCCCCCCTCCAACTTTGAACTAACGTACCTAAGAACTCATTTCAAACTTATTACATGATTAATATGATTAGTTTTAAGTTTCAAAGACTCAATACAATCTATTTATGCACATTTGAGACTTGTTTGGTCGTTATAGGTTATATTTAGAGCTAAAATGACATTTCCGCTCCCAACTTTGAACTAAAGAATCTGACTCATTTAATTCTTATTACATGAATAATATGCATAGTTTTAACTTTCTAAAACTCATTCCATTCTATTTATGCACATTTAAGGCTAATTGGATCGTTATAGGTCATATTTAGAGGTTATACAGAAATCATAGAGGTTATGTATATCATTTATAAATTATACATAAATCATTGGAATTTATACGTGATGGACCTACGTGGAGGTTATGTATATATTTTCGATTCTGCTAGAGATCCACGTCGAACAGATTATGCATGGGGAATCTTGAGTTTGTAAGTTCTTTTGCTTACAAATTACATTAGTCTTTAAGAAACCTAAGCCAAAATCATATTCATGAGTACCTGTGTTTCGTTAATTTTCTAGGGCATACCAAGTGTACAAGTGCAATGGTGGGAATTGTCCGAATAAAACGAGTTTTAAGTCGTGTAAACCCATTCATATAGAGGTATAACATGTTTCTTAATTAGCTTTTTGCTTTGCTTTTATTAACTATTGGCCTTGCAAGATAAAGTATTATGTTTCTTAATCAGTGTGCTCAACAAATCGGCGGAACTGAGTGTGGCTATTACGTTATGAAGTTCATGTTAGAGATAGTCACGTTACAACATGACTATGAAGGCCGGCTAGATGAGGTAAGTAACTAATTGATTCGTATTCTAGACTATTAATACATTGTCATTAGTTGCTTGAATGTTAAAATGTGACATTTTATTTGCATTTAATCGATCTAATGCTCCATCAAATTTTTGTTTTTGTAAGGTCTATACTCCGAGGACAGCGCCTTATGCTAGTGAGGAAATTGATGTGGTTCGTGAGCAATGGGCGAAGTTTTTTACCACCAAGTATTTATTATTGACCTGAGGGCGCTTGATCGAGTTGGTTTAGATGTTATAGAACAATCTTTTATGTTAAAATGTATGCGTACGTTGAAATTGGAACGTAAATATATTTAAATGTATCGGTATGTGCACTTTTGGTTTTGGGATATATACAAAACTCCAGTTGTTGTTTTTATATTTGTTATACAGGTTGCATTATTCTATTATTGTTTTGACAGGTTTCTATATTTGGTGCAAGGCACTCTAGGTATCCCTAAACAAAATTAGAATTTTCCCGCCAAAAGTGCTTTGTTGCAGCGTACATATATATTGTACGCTGCAACAAGGGAAAAAAAATTCGCAAAATTCCAGACTTGTTGCAGCGTAGAAATAAATGTACGCTGCAAAAAGTTGAGTCTTTTGCAGCGTACATATATATGTACGCTGTAGCAAGTCCAAATTTTTGCCAATTTTTTGGCACTTGTTGCAGCGTACATACATATGTACGCTGCAAAAAACCCCTTTTAGCAGCGAACATTGTACGCTGCAACAAGTTCAGACTTGTTGCAGGCCCCCCATTTGCAGCATACGATGTACGTTGCAACAGGGGTCTAAAAGCCCGCTGCAATAAGGGTTTTTTCTACTAGTGGTTGAATATTTTGCTTCAACTAGATGATCTTACCAGAAGCTTCTAAAGTTCTCTAAGCATCGATATATTCGAATGTCTAGTGACTAGACTCATTCGAGAATTAAATGTACAAAGATATTAGGTTGTTAACCATTTGGTAAAGCTGAGCGTTTAAACTCAATGCTTTATGATCTCAAAACTACATTGTATTTTTGAATTCACAAGCACCAATCGGTTTTCCGTTCGACTTTGATACTCGAAAACAACCATAAAAGTTGCTAAAAGAAACGTACATTTTAAATTGCTCACTTTCTGTCATTTCCGTGAATCGTTCTTGGATTCACTACTAATCGAGGAAATTTATTGTTACCTTTCTAAAAGGATTTACTGCAGTGCAAGATATTTAATTATAAACAATAATTAAAACATACATTGAACCATGCAAAGTCTAAACATTTATCATGAGTAATAACTTGAAAATTAAAGCAATCATGCAATTTAAACAAGTCATTGGCATTTTATTCGAATTTATTATTCCGGCAGGTGTGAATAAAATGAATCCAAGACCCCAAAATCATTGAAAAATTAAGCACGATTCGACTTAATTCTAAAATTTTTTAGGTAAGAAAATCCTTTGCTAATAGTCTAGAAACTACTCTTGGTTGATAGGTACGTCTAAGAACTTATTAGGTAAACCTATCCCATTTGCCACGACATAAAATGACTCCTTACTTATATCGTTGAGTTTTACCAAAACTAACATGTACTCACAATTATTTGTGTACCTTACCCCTTTAGAATCAATAAGTAACACCTCGCTATGGCGGAAAACTATTACTAGATTGATGTAAAGGTTATCCAAGTAAGGCTCTGTTTGGTAGGGCGTAAAACGTTTTCATTGTAAAATGATTTTCCATGGAAAACATTTTTCAAGGGAAAACACAATTCCAAACTAGTTTTCCTTTGTTTGGTACCTTAAAGGAAAATGGGAGAAGATGGTGAAGATTGAGGGGGAAAAAGGAGAGGGAGGTAAGGAGGAAAGAAGGAAAAGTGGTTTCCCTCCCTTTCAAATGGAAAAGGGTTTTCCACCTTGGAGGGAGTCATGGAAAATTGTTTTTCATCCCTTACCCAACCAAATAACGTAAAATGGTTGAAAAGGGGAAAATCGTTTTCCATGAAAACGTTTTACGCCCTACTAAACGGAGCCTATGTGTTATTTTGGAATGACACCTTTTAAGTCATTTTTTTTAAGTTTGGGACTTAGGGCTCTTACTATGTTGGTTAGATTTTAAGTGAACTAAAATCCTTAATCATGCAACATAATTAAGTCACAATCTCATTCATTATTAAGACATATTTAAAGCGATAAATAACTTAAAACATGCATAAGATTTAAATGTGATCTAGTATGGCCCGACTTCATCTTGAAGCCTCAACTTCAAACTCCGTCTTGAAAATGGATTGGAAACTCCGTTTTGAATTTCACCATGGGAGGCGCCATTTTCTTCAAATAGGATATACTATAATTAAAACTAATTACAATTATTTGATGGTACGCAGACCATATTTAAATAAAACTTTGGTGCATAAGACCAATTTTACATTCAAATTGATGGTACGCAAACCATATTTACTATCCTATTTGGGCCATACTAGTTACTTTCCATAACCTGCAAAACAGTACATTTACAATATACCATTCATCCATTCATTTACCAATGAATGGCCCACATAGCAAGTTAGTAGAAAAATCATGCATCACATAAACATTTGCAGCAACTAATCAAAGGTTCCAACAATCTACAAATTATTCAACCTTATTAGTTCTAATCGAGTTGTTTTAACCTTAAAGGAATAAAGACCTAATCAAGAGTTTAATGACTAAAAGCTCCCACTAAAACCAAAAATTTACATGCTTTACAAATTTTAAACATAAAATTGTATTTCCTAGTCCAACCGGAAACTTACAAATTTAATTAAAATTAAAAGCTCACTAAAATAATTTTAAATCCCTTTATTTTATTTTCAGTTTATTAAAATTAATTAATTATAATTTTACCAAGGTTTTAATTTTATTAAAATAATTAGTATAAAATAATTTATAATAATTAAATTAATCAAAATTAAATTCCGAAAAAAATTAAAATTACAAAATTTAATTAAAATCGACGCTCAACCGAAAATTAAACGAACGACCCAACGTGCCAAGGCAAGGCCGTAGGCCGAAGCCACGCCTCGCCCAAGCAAGACACACAGCAGCGCCGATGGCCCGCGTGCACAAGTGCAGCGCCCATGGCCTGCTTGTTGCTGGTCGTCGAGCACAGCCATCGCAGGGGCTAGCGCGAGCAGTGCTCGCTTGTGCTTGCCTTGCCATGCCCCTTCACCCTTCGCCTCATCGCTCACTGCAAGCGACGTGCACAATGCTGACCGAGGCCTTGCGTGCACGTTCGTGCTTATTCGTCGCCTAGCACCGCGTGGGCGACGAGCTCCTTTGCTCGTCGTCGCACGCCCGTACTATTGCAACACCCCTTATGGGTAACACTTAGCTTCCATTGCTTCGTGCGTTCAAGTTTGTGAACGATTTATAAAAATCAAAACTTTTATATTCAAATTTAACGACAAATGAATAGTTCATATTAATTTCACTAAATTTAGGCAAAAAAATCGAAATTTTATTATTCAAATTAATTTCCTATTACATATTTTCCTAGGGATTAAAATCTAGGTCATAAAATTTTAAAACTTTTCAATTTTAACAAATTTTATGGTGGTTTTTAATCATAGGATCCTAATTAAATTATCAATTAATTATGAAAATCAAAACAAATTCTAAATTATTTGAAATTCAAAAAATTAGTTATAATTACAAATTATGTTGTATAATTAACAAAATTAGACCTTAAAATTGTTAAACATATACAGTAGGTCAATCATAGACTCAAGATTTACATACTGGATTCGCACATATTTAATTTAACATCATAAAAATTACAAATTTTGCATTCGAAAAACTAAAACCTCCGAAAAGTCATAGTTAGGCTTCGAATTTGGGAATTCTGGGTTCGGCGTCAAATATCTAATTTTTGTCAAAATTTTAAAACGTCGTTTACATGCAGAATTCACTATAAAAACATAAGATTTCGACCATTATTGACAAAACTGCCGAAAAATCCTGCGAACATATAATCAAATAATCGCACGAATTTGCAATCAATTACATCCACGAAATTAATCACCCCTTTAATTCATTGCAAATTTATAAAATTTAACCCATTTTAACTATAATTGTTTATGGAATTAATTACAGGCTCGTGATACCACTGTTAGGTTACGAATAATACAATAATATAATTCATGCGGAAAAACCATAAAGCCAGAATCCAAATTAATTGCCACATAGTCAATGAGCATAATTTAGGTTACATACAATGTGATGCGTGCCATCCCTAGCTGCTCCCGAACCGAACAAGAACAAGTCTTTAGAGCCCCAAGCGTTGCCCCTCCGTAGAAAGTCCACAGCACGTTCGGATCCGCCTTAGGTTTAACCAACTAGGATGTTACTTAAGGTTTTATGTATTCAGGTTAGACTATATTATGTTCTCCCTTGAACACAATGTGAGTAAAGAAAATAATTTCAATTTGTAATTGATGTGTATAATTATGAGGGCCTAGCCTCATATTTATAGGGTAGGAAATAAGGAATTTGAGTCTTACTAGGAATAGAATTACCAACCCTACTAGGATTGAAATTCTTATCCAATTAGAATTGCAACATTAATTAAACTTTTAATTAAATCAATTCCAGTAGGACTAGGAATACTTAATCCAAGGTTACTTGGGAATTAAGCAATTAGACTTTTCTTGGAGCCCAAGACGAAGCAATCCAACGCAGCCACAATGGGCCACGTTGGTGCGTGTGCCTACCTAGGCCCAGCCACAACTGGCCGAAGGCCCAGCACGTTGCGGCCTTGCCTTGGCGGACTTGCATTGCTGCTGCTGCCTTGCTGGCTTGGCGCGGCCCACGGTGATGCTGCTGCCTTGCTTGCTTGGCGCGGCCCACTGTGTGTTGTTGCCTTGCTTGCTTGGCGTGGCCCACTGTGTCGCTGGCCCATCGGCTGGGCGCTGGCGCTGGGCTTCGTGCTCAGAGCTATGCGCTCGGCCTTTGCTTGTCGAGCGATGGGTTGGCTCGCTTGACGGCTTGATGCTCGTTTTCCGATTCCGGAATCCATTCCGTTTCGAACAAATATTTACGTTTTCGTTAATATTTCCGTTTCCGGAAATAATTTATTTTTCCGACAATGTTTCCGATTCCGGTATTATTTCCGTTTCCGGCAATATTTCCGATTCCGGAAATATTTCTATTTCCGATAATATTTTTCGATACGAACCATGTTTCCGTTTCCGGCAACATCTACGACTTGGATAATATTTATATTTCTGTCATGAACCATATTTCCGTTTCCGGCAATATCATCATTTCCGGAGTATTCTTTATTTTTCCTTTTGACGATTTCAGCTCCCACTGGACCCGAGATCCGTCGTATCCGAATGTTCATAAATGGAGTACTTAATGAATAATATATTCACTTAAATACTTGATCCTTTCACGTACTATTTGTGTGACCCTACGGGTTCAGTCAAGAGTAAGTTGTGGATTAATATTATTAATTCCACTTGAACTGAAGCGGCCTCTAGCTAGGCATTCAGTTCACTTGATCTCACTGAATTATTAACTTGTTAATTAATACTGAACCGCATTTATTAAACTTAGCATTAAATGCATACTTGGACCAAGGGCATTATTTCTTTCACCGGGTACCCTGTTGTACACAAATTATGACCCGCACCCGCCCGTATACCCGCAACTTTTACCGGGTCGGGTACCCGACCTGCAAATTTCACATTTTTTCTAAAAAATACCCGATTATTTCCTTGTGGGTTAACGGGTCAGGGTCAAGTGGGTCGGGTTTTTTTGACCACCCCTAATACTAAGTCACTATTCGGTATCTTCGTTAATGGAGCACCACTCACAATTTCCTCGTGGACATTGTTACCTAATTGTTTTGCTTAATTATCCTTATGTTTTCTTTAGAGTTTGAGATATTCATAAAAAGTTGGATTTTTCCAAGATTACCACCTTATAAACTCCACTTTTTCAAACTTACCACCTTATAAAATTTTAATTTAAAATTACCACCTTATATAATCATTAACCATCAAAGTTACCACCTGTTAATGGATTCTGTCAATTTTTTTGTTAATGGAGCCCACATTTAGGTTTACTAATGTTTTCCCTCCAAAACTTCCAAGACTGTACCTTCTTTATAACATAATCCTCATTCTCCCTCCATCCTTGTTCCTCCTTCTTCTTTAACTTTCACCCAAATTCAACCATTTAGAGAACCAAACTTAAAAAGAACTTTTGGGTTGAAAATGGAATAAAGGAACAAATCGAACATGACAAGGTCAAGAAAAAAAGGTGCTTAATTTCAATTTATGTGGTTTAATTCAATTTGGGGATATATAATGAATTTGGGGATTTTGTTTACAATGATTAGTTGTGCAAATTGGGGGTATATGAAAGTGATTTTAGTTAGTATAAGTTGAATAGCATTGAAATTGGTATTTATTTATGAATTAAGGGTTGTTATTCAATTATTCTGAAATTAGGGTTCTTGAGTTGTAGAATTTGGGAGTTTTTAATTTCATCCATTAAACGACTTTAGGGAATGGGATGTGATTGTTGTTGGATTCCATATGACAGGTTCAACGAGTTGATATTGGTCAGCTGAGTTATGCTACTGTGGATCACCTTTGCAAAAGCTAACATCATGGACTCATGAAAATCCAGGTCGGAAATTCTTAACTTGCAAGTACTATGACAGAAACAGATACTCGAACTTGTATTTATTTCTATTGGATGGATAAGTAAAGCACCGAATGGCAGAAGGTTATGATAAACCAACTACAAAAAAGTTGATAAAGTTGAAGATGAATGTAGCGCTTATGGGAGGCTTTGTTTTCGTAGTCGTAGTTGCAATGTTGGTTGTGCTTTTCAAGTCGTTTCTTTTAAGTTAGGAATGAATGAAGCTTGTTGTAACAAAATTCTAGTTTGTTAGTAATTTGGATTGTTATGTTTTAGTGTTGTAGTGATCACATAAACTCAAGTTATGTAGACAATTTCTTGTCATGTTTTGAGTTGAATGAAATGGAATGATTAATGATGATTGTGTCCTTTTTTGTAATTCTAAAAGAGAAATACCTCATGCCAAAATTACGGCATTTCCTTACAATTTTCAAACTCCGGAAAAAGCAGAGGACGACTTTAATGTTTTGAGACACTTAAGCTCAAAAATTGAAATAAAACAAGGCAACACCAACACGAACATGACCCAACATAAATGAAACACCTAAAGAAATATGAAACTATAAAATGCATAAAGGAAGTAAACGTGTGATATTTCCTTGAGTTAGAAAGAATTAAATCAGTTTGTGATTGTTGAAATCAACATTTCCATCCACAACCAAAATGAACCTAATGTTCCCGATTAACTAAAATTAGCCAAAATGAACCTAATGTTCCCGATTAACCAAAATTAGGTAACAATGTCCATGGGAAAATTGTGAGTGGTGCTCCACTAACGAAGATACAAAATTAGTGATTTAGTATATAGTAGTCAGAATCTTAGCCTGGTAAAATTGTGACTTTTTTTTTTTCCTCAACTGTCAAACCCACATAATTTCTCATTATTGGTAATTCCATAAGTACCTGATGGTTCCTCAGAACTCTTTGCATGGTTCTGATTCCTTGGCTTTGTGCACAGTCGTACCTCATTCATACTCTCTTCATCCCAATTCCCAAAGATAATATCCATGTTGAATATTTACAAATATAAGGAATGAATAAACGAATTGAAAGGGAAGTGGTGGTTGTTGCATTTGTTGCACTACAATGGTCGATTTCCGTTGGCAAACCTTGTGGTGACAGCACGCGTTTACACGATAATGGTGATGGGCCACTACACACGCATACATGACCAGAAAGGAGAGCGGTACGATGGTGCTTGTGAGTCTTGTGTTTTAAGAGTTGTCTAGAAAGCAAATTACACTGGAATATTAGTTCTCTTCAAGTGGTGGACTGGTGGTAATGATTTGGTGGTGGGAAAGTTGGGGGCTAACACCAAGGAGGGTCATTTTGAGGGCATAATGGAATGATGGTTTTTTCTAAACTTTAACTTTTTCTAATACCAAGTATCATTTTGCACCAACAGGTTGTTTAAAACAATTTTCCCCATGCCAACTATTACACATTTCTAATAATGTGGATTATATTTAGCAAAATTTTCATTGCCCGCACTTTGAAATATAATTTTTTTTTCCCGGTCGTGAAGTAGTTCATTATCCTAGTTAGACTTAATCATTAAAACTAGCTCCTTTTAGATGGACCCTAGTTGTACAACTACTTTCAACCACCTTTGCAGATGAGACTCGTGGAATTGAGGGGGATTATAAGAGAAATCCTCACCTCCAAAAAGCCTCTAGTGGAGTTTGTTTCCATAACATTGAAGTTATGAGTCCAAACCTTTACCATTAGGCCAAGCCTTACTTGGTTACATGTCAATTTACTAATATAATGTCCTAACAAATAACTGTAACACAATGTAACCAAACTAACCAAAAAGAAAGTACATTTAGCTTTGATCATGCATTACACAGAGATTTCAAGCTACTACCAAACCAAATGCAACAAACAAGCTAAGTACAAGGCTCTATACTTTAACATGTTTGGACCCGTGTTGCTGACAGTAAATTACACCTTCACAGTTGCATCTTTGATCTTGGATGTCGACCGATCTTTGTCCCAACATTATGAACCCAACTACAATGTTAAGCTTACTTCTAACAATTGTCAACGAGTTCCCCTTTACTATCCCATGGCCGGTTCTCGAATGACTTCCCCATCATACTGCGCTTATCATTAATGCTTCCATCTTCAAGCTTGTACTCTGGAAAGTAGTCCAGAAAAGTTTTCCTGCTTAGTTCATCAACTCCATTAAACAGGAAGCTCCTCAACACATCCTATGAAATGGAATATCGTTGAAATAAGTATAAAATTATTCACTGAAAAGGAATCCCAGAGAATAGGCCATCAGTTTAAGAAGCATACTCTTGCTTTTGCTTCCCCAACCAACTTCTTCAGCAATGAATGCCCAGGGTCCTGTTTTCCAAATGTTACTTCAATGTCAGGCTTATTGTTACACGTTAACTAATTAAATAAGTACTCCGTAGTTGATATGGAATATATTATTACAATAACTCGTAGATGTTCAGCTATAGAAAGCTCTTTCGCGACTACACTGACAGCCCATCCTGCATATACGTGGTAATGCTTCTCCACCCTCAAACATCTCAATTTTTCATAAATTTTCATTGCTACTCAATACCATTCTCAAAAGTGGTAAATGGGTAATTGGCGGAAATTATGAAAAAACAATAGATGTTTGAGTTGCATTACCATATGTTTGGGATGGAACCATCTTATAAAATTACATATCATTTCATTACATTACCAGTTTATCACTTATTACATATATTACAGTTGTAAAACATGCAAAGTATTAAATTGACTTCAGTTTCAAACTATTTTCATTCTTAACACCAAAAATTAGAGAGAAAGAGAAGGAGAGATAAAGACGAGGAAAAACAAAACACGCACATAAAGTGTGACATTCATTCTTCAAATCAGGCTGGGTAAAAACTGTTTTTAACCTAATAAAAATTATTAACGTAAATAAACTATGTTCTCTCCTAACAAAAATATTTCACTATATACCAACATTTTGAGGAACAAATGAACAATCAAGTCATACAACAAAAGCTCAATAAATGATACTAGGTGGGAAATAAGAGGAGGAAAATGCTTTTACCTTTTCCGCTCTCCATGTAAGGTACTTATGTTGTGCTTCACTGTTGAGCATAACTTGGGCAGGAGACTGCTCCTGCACCGCATGTTCCATCAAGTCTAGCCATGTCTGCAAATGCAGCAGCACATTTTGATAACGGTATCCTACAGAGTAGGATTGTTTAATGGGAAATAAAACCCAAAACACATTCTTGACTCAATCCTCAAGCAAGTTTTTGATATTAATCCCTAATCAGACAGGACCTCCAATTTTCCAATTAATCAAAGGTATAATTAACTTTGAAGGTTGAATGACATAAGGTAGACAACATAACTTGATACAATCCTCAATAACACCAAACTTAGCAACTAATCCGAACTTCCAACTCGTGCATTATTCAATCCACTATAAGCCAAAACCGTGGAAGGATGAAAGCATAGCAAATAATCTTGTCTACTAAATGTTAGCAGTAATGCGATTCGATTATCTTCTATCATTTCCAACTCCAGCTTTAAAGCAACAATATCAATAAATCAAATCAACAAAGAAATAAATCAATTCCTCGAGTTGTTCTGCACCTTGTAATAGTCGTTGAAAGCATCAAATAAAATGTCACCCTTGTGTTGGCTTGAAGTAAATCTTGTCCATATTACTATTGGTGAGAAAAATCGCAAAGATTCACCTGTAAGTTTTCCTCCCCAAGGCAAAAGCTGCATAGAAACTGAACTGAAATCAATGGATTTTAGAATGGTAGAAGATGACAGCACAAAGACTAAATTTTCCAATGAGAGAAGTACAAAACTTACTTCGGCATACTTTATGCTGAGAGGCATTAAACTTTTGTAATACTTCTCTTTGTATTCTCTATTAGAAATGACATCATGCAAAGGATTGAGATCCCTGGATGTGATTATGACAAAGTAGTAAGATACAGATCAACTCAATCAAGCACATAAAAGAAAATGATCAACATAAAAAGCATGTGTTATGAAAGGTGAGCAAAGAAACCAAAAAAGCAAGAACATTCATCAGCAAAAACACAACTCACACACAAAGGAAGCAGCAATGGCCACATTATGAGATGCAACTTACAGTACAATAATGCTCATCGATGAGCTGGTAAAAAAGTTGGCACAAAAAATTGGCATATCGAAAGCAACATTTGGGAAGATGCCAAAGTCCAACACCTGCACATAATATTTTGACGATAAAACAACAAAGACATGTAGATATTTCGTAAAATTTATCGAGTTTTATACACTGATGTGCATAATGGAAGAAGCTAAAACAATAACAGTCGATTATTTAGTTAGCACTGAGTTATCAGGTAGTAAATGTAAGCATGTTCATTATTAGTTAACAATATATCTTGAAAACTATGTACACTTGGATTCAAACCCTAGTTGAATTTTAAGGTGATAGCTGCAAGAAAAAGCAGGCTTACCTCCATGTATTAATAGAAAATCAAGATTAAATGTCTATTACGGGAAGATTAAATCAGAGTGATGGTAAAGACCAATTTTATTCACGAAGAATGACGTCCATTCTTTCTCCTTTTCTTCCCAAATTCGAAGGCTATTGGAGTGTTGGCAAGAAGACCTACTTTTAAAAAACAAAATGGTGGTAGAATGTTTCAATCCATCCCCAACACATTATACCGCATTAGACAATATGTGAGAAAGCCAAGCAACAAACTAAAGAATTATTAGCCAAACACGACAAGTGAAAGTAAGATTTAACAATATTCCATTTCTAAGTCATAATATTGTCTCGATATTACTTCAGCTATGTGACGAGAACCTAAGAAACATAAAGAACAATGACGATAATACTGCTGACTTCCTTTTAATCCAATACCCACACATTTATTTTCATCCATATCAAAGCAAGATTCCTGTTGCATATAACCTTACTTTGCATAACTTTTGAAGCAAGTCCAATTTAACAACAAGACATGCAAAACTTGCTCAAAATTTATTTTTACTACTTTTTCACCCCTCCATTCCAAGAAAATAACCTATGTGTTATTACTTGTTATTGCTTCTCAAGAGCACACCACACATATTTACCAAACTATACTCTAACACCCATGCACCTGTTGAGGATCTTTACAAAAATATCTATAAAAAAAAAGATCTAAATTTGCTACTTTGTTGTTTAATGCATGTCATACACATAGTTAGCATGGCATGTACGTCATGTTGTGTCGCGTAACAATCTTCCCAAAAAATTTTACAGCCCAGACAGTAATCTCAACTAAGCATCATGTTGTGTCGCGTAACAATCTTCCCAAAAAATTTAACCGCCAAGAGAGTAATCTCATCTAAGCCTCATCTAAGGATTATCTGACGTTTCTTCTGCATTCTTGCTAATTATGGTTTGCTTCTAGGAATGTAGAACATAACGCTGATAGCCTGATTTGAAGTCAAAGAGGATAACATTTCCCCCTACACCAACAGTAAATTATAGTCTCCACAAAATCACAAGCTCAAAGCACAAGGTTAATCAACTTTTACCATCAAATGATCAAATAACTAACATGTGCAAGCAGTGTACCTTTGTTGAACATCAATATAAGAAAATTTAAACAAAATTCCAACATACCACTCCACTGTAATATAAAGAATATTTACATCCTCTTGTTCCACCATTAAATCTCTAAGCAGCTCTTAAGTTTCAATCTTATTACTTGTCCATCCAGCTAATTCTTCAATACAACATTGTCCAATCTAATTCTTAAATTCTTATGCACAAAATTAAGACCGTTAAAACTCAAAATCTAAGACTCATGGAGTAACGAAATCAACAGCCAATACTTAAGCGTTATACCACAAAGGCTGAACTTGGTAATTTTGGAATCGCCGCCTAATTCCAGGACAGGAGTCAAATAAACAAGGAACCCTAATGTAAGTAAAAGGTTGTATCTTCTTTTGCTTCTATCCAGATTATCCAAGTAGCTTCAACCACGTGGAATTTGCATCTATAAAAGGACTACCATACCAATTTAGACAGACTACTTTTACTGAATATAACCACAATACTAAGTGAAGGCTCAAGCCCAAATGGGTCAAGTAAATTACTGCTAGACCGTCATCTTGTTTGACAAACATCCGCTTCCAGATAAAGTTCGTTTAAAAACAAATGATTGGAAACAGCCTTTCTGCAATGATGCGTACGTCCGACCCCAACCCCCCCCCCCCGCAGCGCTTGTGGCGGGAGCCTCTTTGAAGGCAACAGGGTAATGATGATGAATGAACAAACAAATGATTAATGATCATTGATCAGTGATTGATTCAATACAACAATTGAGTTGTATAAGACTCGAAGTAAGTCCCTCTACCATCTCATTTTGAAAATTATTAAAGCACGTCATATTCAAATTGTGTTACATAAATTTAAATTACACGTATGAAGTTTTTTTTACAAGGCATTGAGCATTGGCAAACTCATATGACAATAAAGTCTTGGTAGAAATAGATTTACCTATTTAATTGGTATAAATATCATTCCATTTCAATAAATTTAGATCTAGCATATTGACACATTTTTATAAAGCTTCTCTAAACAAGAAGCACGACAGACAGACAGACAGAAACTTCGTCTTAGGTATTATGATCTGTGACTAATTGTTTTCTATAAAAACCCATGAAGATGTATATATTAAAGGGGGTAAAAAGGAAAGAAAAAGTACCTGCAGTGAATCACCCCCGTCGATGTGCATACTGCGAAGTAGTCTAATCTTAGAAGCTTCAAAGGATAGAAAATCTATCTTGGCTTTTCCATCTACAGCTTGAATATGACTGAACTTTTCCTGTTGATACTGAAACAATTAATTGGATGATTGAAGAACTGACAAAGAATGAGATGCAAGAAGTCTATTACTGTTACAATCGACAACACCTGACTACCTCAGTACATGCAAGAAACAGGATGATGAACAGAAGAACTAGTGCAGATTTTCTACAATAAGTGAAGACAATATGGAGTAATTTGGTTTGATTCTTCGCCTAGATCCATATCAGATGTATAAACAACTAATCTCACAAACCAATAAAGCCTCAAATATCCAACATGTATACAACATTTTATTGAAATAGTTAGAAATAACCTGCAAAGGAGAAGGGATGAGATGGGTACGATGCTTAGTTTCATCAACAGCAAAATCTACAAACTTCTGATAAGATAAAGCAGAAACAATTTGGGTTCCCAATTTAATCTTGTTTTCTATGAATTTGTTGGTACGATTGTTGTACTGACACCGAGAACAGGGGTTTAGCTTCTCAGGTAAAGGAAACCGCAAAAGCACCATCAGCGTCAGATTAGGCCCGTCCCTGAGGCAGGGCCGGAGGGGCGTCCGCCCTGGGCCTAAGGGGAAGATAGAACGGTGATTGTCAGAAAAATTGAATAGGATTATACGAATTCCAAACACCAAAACAAAGACAAGAGGATATATTTAACAATTTGAAACCCACATATGATACAAGTGTAATACGAATCTCACAAGACCAAAACAAAGATAACAAAAAACCCAAGTACCCAACCCATAATATATTTAACAATTTAGAAAAATGAACAGAAAAATCGACTGACCGAGAATAGCAGCACCAGTGAAGGGGAGGTGGTCGGCAAAGACTAATACAAGACGCTGCTTTTGTTGTAAGGGTTTTAAGAGGAGGAGAATGCGAGAGGACTGAGGAGGAGGAGGAGGAAGGAGATGAAGATAGGAGAATTTTCAGACTTGATTGGCCAGCTAACCATATCAAGGGCCAATTTTATTAATATTAAATATATCAAATATAAGGGTAGGCTGGTAATTGTAGGTGAATGGATAATTTCAAGTGTTTTATAGTCCAAAGTTATCTTACTGTAAAATAAACGGATTTTTCATGAAATACCCCCGAGCTTTTAAGAAATTCACCAAATGTCCCTCGAATTTCAGAAATTCATAAAATACCCCTATTCTAATACTAAAAGTACCAAATATCCCTATTTTAAACTTAATACACCAAATATCTTTAAATGACGTCATCGACCCGATAATCAACCAATTAACGTCTAATTAACACCCCTAATCAACCCACCCATTAACAAACCTAATTAACCCATCCATTAACCCATTAACTCACTAACCCACCCATTTCTTTTTTCTTTTTCTTTTCTATCTCCCCATTCCTTCTTCCATTAGCTCCTTCCCCTCCCTTCCTTACTAGTTACCACCGTCCACCGCCACCCCTGCGACTCTGCGAGCCCCCTGCCAACACCTCCCTCCACCACCCCGTCCTCTTCACCTGTTTAGAAAAGCAATGTATTTCCTTCACCTGACGTCGCTGCTCCATCTCTCTCCTCTCCCCCTTTCCTGTTTTTTCTCTCTTTCCTCTGGTTGAAACTTGAAACCACTTGGGAAGGAATTTCCCTTGTTTGTTTGAGGGATTTGAAAATGATGATTTGAAGTCGATAAAATTCAATCGAATAAATTATCTTTATCTAATTTGGTTTTGGTGAGGGTTGAATAAACAAATTAGATCAGATCTTTATTCGATTTGAAAATCCCCAATTTGTAAGTAATTTGAGCAGTTGAGCTTCATGGAAATCTCTCTTCACCAAAACCACCTTATCAATCGAATAAAGGTTAGCTCCACATCTCTCATTAATAGCATCAAAGACAACTTAAATTAACAACACAAACAAAGCTTAATTGCAACCGATTGCTGCCATAACCAAATTGTTCACCTACATTTGAACAATTGAAATCAGCATTCCCTCATTCATACGAAGTACAGATTATTATTATGCATTCCAGTACAAAATAAAATCAGTCGCCAACGACCCTAACCACCTTCTTTCTCTTCTTCGTTCTTATTGAACCCATGTTTTCTCTCTCCTGCCCCCTTCCCCCCCATCAACCACCAAGACAGCCATGGAATAAACTGGAAAAAGAAATGGGTGAGAGAAAAAAGAAAAAGAAAAAAAATCGGTTAATTAAGTGTTTAGTAGATTAATTGGGAAAAATGGGTTAATGGGTGGGTTAATTGGGTTAATGACGTCATAGGGATATTTGGTACATTTAGTATTGAAATAGGGGTATTTTATGAATTTCTGAAAGTCGAGGGGCATTTGGTGAATTTCTTAAAAACTCGGGGGTATTTCATGAAAAATCCGTAAAATAAAAGTACATTTATTTCACTTTGGGTGGTTAAATTGAAAGACAAGTCAGAGAATTTGAGAAGCCTTCCTCCTCCTTTCCCAATTCCAAAATAATTTCTTCCATACATGCTCAAGTGAAGCATTGTATTCGGAAGTTATCTCCATCATCAGGTAATTGGTATCTCCATTGTATAGTTGATTAATGTTGTTGGTGTAATAATCGCCCCCCTTCTACATGGTGAAATTGGTCAAGGTTTTTTTAATTTTTTGTTGATTTTTGTAGTTGCATGTGTTTGTTTGTGGTCTTGATGATTGAAATTGAGAAAATTCAAGTTTGTTTTTGTGGTCGGTGTTGGTGTGTAGGGCCCCGCGGGTGCTTGCGTGTCTAGGCGAGGCTATCATTATTAGACTAGCTTGATGCATGCGGGCTTGCTTTGAATCTTAGGGGGCGTGGCTGCTCTTGTTGGGCAAGAGGCACCGAGTGGTGCTGGGTGGGGCGAGCTTGTGCGAGGGTAAGGCGTGGGTGTGGCTGTTGTTTTACCTCCCATGGCATGGTTGTTGCTATGTGCTCATGAGTTGGGCTTGGCTGTCGTTTCTTGCTAAGTGGGCGGTCAATGCCCAATCGGTACCCGTCCGCTTGCTATGTTAGGGAGTAGGCGAGTGATGGGCGAGAGATACTCGCGGGAGGGGCGTTAGTTGAGTGATGCGTGCCAGGCCTTGCACGACTGTTGTTCTTTGCACGGGGCTTGCGCGTTGGAGCTAACACTCGGCGTTTGGTCGCCGCACATGGGGTAGCCTTATCTTGCTTGGGCATTGGGCGAGTCACACCCGTGCAGTGCTGCTCCCACTCGCGCGCTGGGTTCCTCTTGTTCGAGCATTTGGCGGACGATATCCGTGCGAGGCTGCTCCTGCTCATCGTTGGGCTGCTCTTGGTCGAGCGTTGGGCGGGTAACTAGGCGGGGGTGCTCTTATCCGCACCCGATGTGCATGTGGCTGTCGTTTGCGAGCACTGGGCGTCGAGCTCGCCTTACTCCATGTGCGGGCATTTCGTGCATCGTTGATTGCCCTTGCTCACATAATGGGTGAACCAGCCTTCGGGCGGGCGGTTGTTTTATCGTGCACAATGGCGTGGCTTCTCTTGCCCACGTTTTGGCGCACAAGGTGCGCGAGGTGTCTCATGCTCGCTCAACGGGGGTCGGGCGTGGCTGTTCCTTCTCGTATATGCGCGCTTATGGGAGAGTTTTGTTCGCAATCGTGGCGGTTGGCTATGGTGAGCCCAAGTGTTGACGGGCGTTCGTCGCATCAAACGTATGATGCGTGTTTGCCAAGGGTGTTGCTCGTGCATTGGGCGAAAGTCATCCGCAGTGGGAGTGTTGGTGTTGGTTTGTCGCCCATGAGGGCATGGCTCGAGCTAGGCCTCGTGTTGGGCGGTTGTTACCTCTCGTATGGTGACAAGTCACGACGCGTGCTGGGGCTGTTGGTTTGTGCGCACGGATGCGGGACGTGTCGTGGCTTTTAGTTTTACCGCGCGGACAGGCATCTCTTCATCGCGCGGGTTTGATGCACGAGTAAGTGGCGGTGTACGCATACGGCTGTCGTGGTTGTCCTTGTGTGGTGATTCGTGCTCGCCTGCTATGTGTTGCAGGGCGTAGCTGTTGGTTTCTTATAGGCGAGGCCTATACGGACGGGCGGGCATGGCTGGGTGTTAGGCGAGTGATGCGCGCAAGTCTTTGTATGGCTGTTGTTTTCCGCCCTTTTGGACTTACCCCATACTTGGAAGTTTTTTTTCAGGATTTTTTTTGTATCATCTGTGCAGTCGGGGCTGTTCTATGTATGGTAGTGTTTGTTTGTGTTTAGGGATGATTTTTGTGAGTTGGGCTTCTTTAGTGGGTAGGAGGCCCAATTGAGGTTAGGGCTAGGGTTTCCTCCTTATGTTAGAGTTTCCCCTCTATATATAGCACTGTTAGGTTATGATTCATATGACAAAACATAAATCATGCGGAAAAACCATAAAGCCAGGAAAGCATATTATTTACACATAATCATTTAGCATAGTTTAGATGCATACACTTTGTTGCGTGCCCTCCCTAGCTGCGCCCGAACCGAACAAGAACAAGTCTTTAGGACTCCAAGTGTCGTCCCTCCGTAGATAGTCCACAGCACGTCCGGATCCGCCTTAAGCTTGACCAACTAGAATCGCCCTTAAGGTTGCTTAGGAATTTCGGCTATTTAGGTGCAAGTGTATGGCTGCTTTTTCTTCAAAATTTTACCTTTAGAATACTTCAATTGTGTCTATAAATTATGACCCTAGGCATCTATTTATAGAGGTATGGAAAAGGAATTGGAATCCTACTAGGATACGAATTAATTAAATTAGAATCCTAGTAGAACTCTTATTTAATTAATTTATCTTTTAGGATTAGGAATTTAATCATATATCGAATCCTGGTAGCTTTCGGATTTGTATAGCACGTACACGAGCATCGCACGAGCACCGCACACTCGCGCAGGCCTTGCGGCCCACGCTGAGCGCACAGCGCTAGGCCCATGCTGCTGCCTGTGTCCGCGCGCGTGCCCAAGGCCTTGGCTGGGCCTGGCCTTGCGCTGGGCCTGGTCGAGGCTTGGCGTGTGTTGGTGATGCATGTGGCTTGCTGGGCGATGTCCTGGCTTCGTGCTGGGCCTTCGTCTAGCGAGCCTCGTCCGATGCTAATTCGTACGGTACGCTTCCGATTAAATTTCCGATTCCGGAAATCATTTCCGATACGAACAATATTTAATATTTCCGATTCCGGAATTAATTTCCGTTTCGAACAAATATTCAATATTTCCATTTCCATTAATATTTTCCGATATGTACCATGTTTCCATTTCCGGCAACATCTACGACTTGGATAATATTTATATTTCCGATACGATCCATATTTCCGTTTCCGGTAATATCATCGTTTCCGGAGTATTCATTTCTTGCTTGTGACGATCTTAGCTCCCACTGAAACCAAGATCCGTCGATTTAGAATATCCATAGATGGAGTATTTAATTCCATTAAATACTTGATCCGTTTACGTACTATTTGTGTGACCCTACGGGTTCAGTCAAGAGTAAGATGTGGATTAATATAATTAATTCCACTTGAACTGAAGCGGCCTCTAGCTAGGCATTCAGCTCACTTGATCTCACTGAATTATTAACTTGTTAATTAATACTGAACCGCATTTATTAGACTTAATATTATATGCATACTTGGACCAAGGGCACTATTTCCTTCAGTCTCCCACTTGTCCTTAGGGACAAGTGTGCATTTCCTAATTCCTTTGTCGCTCGATGCTTGCTCTTGAACATAAGGTAAGAGTTGTCATCCTTATTATGTCCAGAGGTGTTTCTCGGCTTTAGAGTTCAACTGATCAAATAAACAGATAATCATAGCCTATGATTCATCCGAGCACGGCCATGCATTTTACAGTTTCTAGCTCTCCGAGTGGCCTTGTACAACTTTTAAGCATCTCATCCCGATTTATGGGAGGACAACCCCAATCTTGAGATCTTGAGATTAGACTTCGTTTGATAGGTGATTACCTGAGCGTTGCCTTTATAGCCTCCTTTTACGGTGCGACGGTTGGTCAACGTCAAAGCAACCAGTTCTCAAACAAGTAATCTCAAATCACTCAGGTATTGAGGATTAAGTGTCTAATAATTTTAATGAAATTTACTTATGACAGATTTTCATCTCTTACAGTAAAGTTTCATAGGTATGTCCGATACTAGTCTTCCCAAAGTAAGTATCTATGCAAATGATTATGACATTGCCATGTCCACATAGTTCAAGAAACAGAACTACTAGTCATCTTGCATTCTAGTCGTCTAACGTTTTCTATGCGTCCAATTTTATAGAAACTCCGACCAGGGACCATTTTCAACTTTTGACATTCAAGTTCACTTGATAGACATTTCTTAGTCACAGGACTGGTCCTGGCAGTCTATCTTGAATATTTCCTCAAATTGAAGGGACTCATCATTTAATAAACCACAAATTAAATGGAAAATGAATTCGATTCATTTATTGTGAATGATTAACCAATAATGTTTTACAAAGAATTAAACTCTAAGACTTTAAAACATTAAATAAGGACATCAAAGCCATTCTCCAATATGCTTGATTCCCACAGCTGCAGTGTGCGAGTTGTGCTTCGCCTGCGGCAGAGGTTTAGTCAATGGATCTGATATGTTGGCATCAGTTCCAATCTTGCTTATCTCGACTTCTTTTCTTTCAACGAACTCTCGTAGAAGGTGAAATCTACGAAGTACATGCTTGACTCTTTGGTGGTGTCTAGGCTCCTTTGCCTGTGCAATAGCTCCGTTATTATCACAATACAGGGCTATTGGTCCTTTAATGGAGGGGACTACACCAAGTTCACCTATGAACTTCCTTAGCCATATAGCTTCCTTTGCTACTTCATGTGCAGCAATGTACTCCGCTTCAGTTGTAGAATCCGCAATGGTGCTTTGCTTAGCACTTTTCCAGCTTACTGCACCTCCGTTGAGGCAGAAGACAAACCCAGACTGTGATCTGAAATCATCTTTGTCGGTTTGGAAACTTGCGTCCGTATAGCCTTTAACAATTAATTCATCATCTCCACCATAGACCAGGAAGTCATCTTTGTGGCTTTTCAGGTACTTCAGAATATTCTTGGCAGCAGTCCAATGTGCCTCTCCTGGGTCTGACTGGTATCTGCTCGTAGCACTGAGTGCGTACGCAACATCCGGGCGTGTACATATCATATCATACATTATTGAACCAATCAATGATGCATACGGAATCCCATTCATTCGTCTACGATCATCAAGTGGTTTTGGGCACTGAGTCTTGCTAAGAGACATGGGTAGGTAGCCTCGCTTGGAGTCTGCCATCTTGAACCTATCAAGCACCTTATTTATATAAGTGCTCTGACTAAGTCCAATCATCCTTTTAGATCTATCTCTGTAAATCTTGATGCCCAATATGTACTGTGCTTCTCCTAGATCCTTCATCGAAAAACATTTCCCAAGCCAAATCTTGACAGAGTTTAACATAGGAATGTCATTTCCGATAAGTAATATATCGTCGACATATAACACTAGAAAAGCAATTTTTCTCCCACTGACCTTCTTGTATACACAAGATTCGTCTGCGTTCTTGATGAAACCAAAGTCACTGACTGCTTCATCAAAACGTATATTCCAGCTTCTGGATGCCTGCTTCAATCCGTAGATTGATTTCTTTAGCTTGCATACCTTTTTAGCATTCTTTGGATCCTCAAAACCTTCAGGCTGTGTCATAAACACAATTTCTGTCAAAACGCCGTTTAAGAAAGCGGTTTTGACATCCATCTGCCATATTTCGTAATCGTAATATGCAGCGGTTGCTAACATTATCCGAATAGACTTTAGCATTGCAACTGGTGAAAATGTTTCATCGTAATCAACACCGTGGACTTGCCTGTAACCTTTTGCAACCAATCTAGCTTTGAAAACTTCAAGTTTCCCATCCTTGTCCTTTTTCAGTTTGAAAACCCATTTGCTTCCAATGGCTTGGTAGCCATCTGGAAAATCGACCAAATCCCATACTTGGTTTTCTGACATGGAGTCTAATTCAGATTGCATGGCTTCTTGCCATTGCTCGGAGCTAGGGCTCGTCATAGCTTGTTTGTAAGTCGCAGGTTCATCACTTTCAAGTAATAGAACGTCATAGCTCTCGTTCGTCAAAATACCTAAGTACCTTTCCGGTTGAGATCTATATCTCTGCGATCTACGCGGGGTTACATCTCTAGATTGACCATGATTCTCACCTGATACTTCTAAAGATCTCTGAGTTTCATCTTGAGCATTCTCTAGAGTTTGTTGTTCGACTCGAATTTCTTCGAGGTCTACTTTTCTCCCACTTGTCATTTTGGAAATGTGATCCTTTTCCAAAAAGATACCATCTCGAGGAACAAACACCTTGTTCTCAGATGTATTGTAGAAGTAATACCCCTTTGTTTCCTTTGGATAGCCCACAAGGATACATTTGTCAGATTTTGGATGAAGTTTGTCTGAAATTAATCGTTTGACGTATACTTCACATCCCCAAATCTTAAGAAAAGACACTTTTGGAGGCTTTCCAAACCATAACTCATATGGAGTCTTTTCAACAGCTTTAGACGGAGCTCTATTTATAGTGAGTGCAGCTGTATTTAGTGCATGTCCCCAAAATTCTATTGGAAGTTCGGCCTGACCCATCATTGACCTAACCATGTCTAGCAAGGTTCTGTTCCTCCGTTCCGACACACCGTTCCATTGTGGTGTTCCAGGAGGAGTCAATTCTGATAGAATTCTACATTCTTTCAGATGGTCATCAAATTCATAGCTCAGATATTCACCGCCTCTATCAGACCGCAATGCCTTAATCTTCTTGCCTAATTGATTCTCTACTTCACTCTGAAATTCCTTGAATTTGTCAAAGGATTCAGACTTATGCTTCATTAGGTAGACATAACCATATCTACTGAAGTCATCAGTGAAAGTGATAAAGTAGCTGAAGCCACCTCTAGCATTTGTACTCATTAGTCCAAATACATCTGTATGGATTAAACCTAATAGTTCAGTTGCTCTTTCTCCAACTTTAGAGAAAGGTCGCTTTGTCATTTTTCCAAGTAAACATGATTCGCACTTACCATAATCCTCTAAGTCAAATGGTTCTAAAATTCCTTCCTTTTGAAGTCTTTCCATGCGTTTCAAGTTAATATGGCCTAATCGACAATGCCACAGATAGGTGAGATCTGAATCATCCTTTTTGGCCTTTTTGGTATTTATGTTATAAACGTGTTTGTCGTGATCTAATAAATAAAGTCCATTGACTAATCTAGCAGATCCATAAAACATCTCTTTAAATTAAATAAAACGAACAACTATTGTCTTTTATTAAAAAGGAAAATCCCTTAGCATCTAAGCAAGAAACAGAAATGATGTTTTTAGTCAGACTTGGAACATGCAAACATTCTTCCAGTTCCAAAACTAGCCCGGAGGGCAACGACAAATAATAAGTTCCTACAGCTAATGCAGCAATCCGTGCTCCATTTCCTACTCGTAGGTCGACTTCACCCTTGCTTAACTTTCTACATCTTCTTAGTCCCTGTGAATTGGAACATAAGTGTGAGCCACAACCTGTATCTAATACCCAAGAAGTTGAATTAACAAGTGTACAATCTATAACGAAAATACCTGAAGATGGAACGACTGTTCCGTTCTTCTGATCTTCCTTTAGTTTCAAGCAATCTCTCTTCCAATGCCCCTTCTTCTTGCAGCAGAAGCATTCGGATTCAGAAGTGGGTTGACTAACCTTCCTCTTTTCAGACTTGGCGCCAGTTTGCTTAGTTGGGCTGGCCTTGTTGCCACCTTTCTTAGCATTCCTCTTCTTTCCAGATTTCTTGAACTTTCCCCCACGCACCATAAGCACATCTTGCTTATCACTTTTGAGCGTCTTTTCAGCGGTCTTCAGCATACCGTGAAGCTCAGTGAGCGTTTTTCTAGACTATTTATACTGTAGTTCAGTTTGAACTGATCATACCCGTTATGAAGAGAATGGAGGATGGTGTCTACAACCATTTCCTGAGAGAATTGCTGATCCAGCCGACTCATATTCTCAATGAGTCCAATCATTTTGAGAACATGTGGACTTACGGGCTCGCCTTTCTTAAGCTTGGTCTCAAGAATTTGCCTATGAGTCTCGAATCTTTCGACCCGAGCCAGATCTTGGAACATGTTCTTTAACTCACTGATGATCGTGAAAGCATCTGAGTTGATGAACGTTTTCTGTAGATCTGCACTCATGGTTGCAAGCATTAGACATTTCACATCCTTGTTGGCATCAATCCAACGATTGAGGGCTGCCTGAGTGACCCCTTCGCCTGCGGCTTCGGGCATCGCCTCTTCCAGCACATACTCCTTTTCTTCCTGCATAAGAACTATTTGCAAGTTCCTTTGCCAGTCAAGGAAGTTTTTCCCGCTCAATTTCTCCTTTTCGAGAATTGATCGAATGTTGAATGAATTGTTGTTTGCCATAGCTAAAACTACAATTGAAAAGAATAAACAAATAAATAACCATTCACAGTTTCTCTTAATAAACTTAAATTCTAGCATACATGCATAATTCAATGTTCATTAAGCATTTTATTCAAGTTATGTGTTCCGGCAGGTGTGAATAAAATGATTCCAAGACCCTAAAATCCATTGAAGAATTAAGCACATTATGTATTTAGACTCAATTCTAAAATCTTTTAGGTAAGCAAAAGCCTTTTGCTAATAGTCTAGAAACTACTCTTGGTTGATAGGTACGTCTAAGAACTTATTAGGTAAACCTATCGATTTTGCCACGACATAAAAGGACTCCTTACTTATATCGTTGAGTTTCACCAAAACTAACATGTACTCACAATTATTTGTGTACCTTACCCCTTTAGTATCGATAAGTAACACCTCGCTATGGCGGAAAACTATTACTAAGATCGATGAAAAAAGGATATCCAAGTAAGTGTTATTTTGGCATGACACCTTTTAACTCAATTTTAAAGTTTGGAACTTAAGGCTCTTACTATGTTGGTTAGATTTTAAGTGAACTAAAATCCTTAATCATGCAACATAATCAAGCTTTGATCTCATGCATATTTAAGACATATTTAAAAGCAATAAATAACTTAAAACATGCATAAGATAAATGTGATCTAGTATGGCCCGACTTCATCTTGAAGCTTCAACTTCAAAGTCCGTCTTGAAAATCTCCGTGGGAGGCGCCATTTTCTTCAAATAGGATAAGCTATAATTAAACTAATTACAACTATTTGATGGTACGCAGACCATATTTGAATTGAAAAACAATTTTGGTACTTTAGACCAATTACATTCAAATTAATGGTACGTAGACCATATTTTCTATCCTATTTGAGCCATACTAGTCACTTCATAACCTGCAAAACAGTACATATACAATATATACCATTCACCCATTCATTATCATGAATGGCCCACATAGCTGGTTAGTAAAACACGTTATGCATCACATAAATATTTGCAGCAATTAATTAAGGGCACCAATAATCTACCAATTATTCAGTCCTTATTAATTCTAATAAATTTGTTTAACCTTAAAGGATTTGTAGACCTAATCAAGAGTTTATGACTAAAAATGCTCCCACTTAAACCAATAAATTCATATGCTTTACTAATTTTAAACATAAAAATGTATTTCTAGTCTAACCGGAAACATACAAATTTAATTAAAATTTAAAGCTCATATAAATTTATAATTGAATCCACTTATTTAATTTATTTTCAGTCGAATTTAAATTAATTCAAAGTTTTTAATTTTAGTAAAATAATTAGAATAAATTAAAATTTATAATAATTATAATATTCAAAATTAAAATCCAAGAAAACAATTTAAATTATTAATTTTAAAATTAATTAAAATTATATGAACTGAAAATCTCAAATTAAAATTTAAAACTCGATAATCGTAACATGACGAGCACTTGGGCTTGCGCCCAAGCCCCGTCGAGTGCACGACCTATCGCTGGCCCATGGCTCATCGCAGCTGCAGCCACGCGCAAACGTAGCAAGCCAAGCCACGCTTGCGCGCAGCCTGCTTGCCCGCATGCATCGCAGCAGCCACGATGGGAGCGCTTGCTCGCGCGCAAGAAAGCCCTCGAGGCCACGCATGTTGGTGCGCGGAGCAGCGATCGCTGGGCGACCAGCTCTCGTCCTCGCGCGCGCGCCTCTCCTCGTGCCACGCCTTCGCCCCTCGCCCATCGCCATAGCACACAGCACACACGCACATGCTCCCTTGCCGCACGGGCGACGTACTCCCTTGCTCGCTGCATTCGTACCGCACGGGCGACGAGCTCCCTTGCTCGTCGTCGCGTGCCCGCACTATACAACAACCCTTAAGGGTAACACGTAGCTTCCATTGCTTTGTGCGTGCAACATTAATGAGCGTTTTCATAAAAAATTAAAATTTTTAATTCAAAATTAATGACAAATTAATAAAAATATTAATTTCATAATTTTAGGGAGAAAAATCGAAAATTTATTAATCATTTAATTTCCGATTAACATGGATTCAAATCTAGGTCATAAAAATTAAAAATTTAACATAAATTAACAATTTTTATGGTGGATTTTAATCATGGATACCTAATTAAATTATTAATTAATCATGAAAATCAAATCAATTCTAAATTATTCGAATTTCAACAAATTAATCATAATTACAAATTAGGTTGTATAATTAACAAGTCTAGGCATTCACAATTGTTAAACATATACAGTAGGTCAATCAAAAACTCAAGATTTATCAACAAGAATCGCAAATACTTAATTTAACATCTTAAATTTACAAACTTTTGCGTTCGAAAAACTAAAACCTCCGAAAAGTCATAGTTAGGCTTCGAATTTGGGAATTCTGGGTTCGGCCGAAAAATATTAGTTTTGTCAAAATTTTAGAATGCCTTTTACATGCGGAATTGACACAAAAATCACTCGATTTGGATGAGTAACGAAGAAACTGCCGAAAAACTGCGTACATATAATTAAATAAACGCAATTTGCAATTAATTAACAATTACGAAAATTAATCACCCCTTTTAATTCCTTGCAAATTTGTAATATTTAACCATGTTTATGCAATTTAGATTATGAAAATAATAAGAGGCTCGTGATACCACTGTTAGGTTATGATTCATATGACAAAACATAAATCATGCGGAAAAACCATAAAGCCAGGAAAGCATATTATTTACACATAATCATTTAGCATAGTTTAGATGCATACACTTTGTTGCGTGCCCTCCCTAGCTGCGCCCGAACCGAACAAGAACAAGTCTTTAGGACTCCAAGTGTCGTCCCTCCGTAGATAGTCCACAGCACGTCCGGATCCGCCTTAAGCTTGACCAACTAGAATCGCCCTTAAGGTTGCTTAGGAATTTCGGCTATTTAGGTGCAAGTGTATGGCTGATTTTTCTTCAAAATCTTACCTTTAGAATACTTCAATTGTGTCTATAAATTATGACCATAGGCATCTATTTATAGAGGTATGGAAAAGTATTTGGAATCCTACTAGGATACGAATTAATTAAATTAGAATCCTAGTAGAACTCTTATTTAATTAATTTATCTTTTAGGATTAGGAATTTAATCATATATCGAATCCTGGTAGCTTTAGGATTCGTATAGCACGTACACGAGCATCTCACGAGCACTGCACACTCGCGCAGGCTTTACGGCCCACGCTGAGCGCACATCGCTCGACCCATGCTGCTGCCTGTGTCCGCGCGCGCGCCCAAGGCCTTGGCTGGGCCTGGCCTTGCGCTGGGCCTGGTCGAGGCTTGGCGTGTGTTGGTGATGCGTGTGGCTTGCTGGGCGATGGCCTGGCTTCGTGCTGGGCCTTCGTCTAGCGAGCCTCGTCCGATGCTAATTCGTACGATACGCTTCCAATTAAATTTCCTATTCCGGAAATCATTTCCGATACGAACAATATTTAATATTTCCGATTCCGGAATTAATTTCCGTTTCGAACAAATATTCAATATTTCCATTTCCATTAATATTTTCCGATACGTACCATGTTTCCGTTTCCGGCAACATCTACGACTTGGATAATATTTATATTTCCGATACGATCCATATTTCCGTTTCCGGTAATATCATTGTTTCCGGAGTATTCATTTCTTGCTTGTGAGGATCTTAGCTCCCACTGAAACCAAGATCCGTCAATTTCGAATATCCATAGTGGAGTATTTAATGCCATTAAATACTTGATCCGTTTACGTACTATTTGTGTGACCCTACGGGTTCAGTCAAGAGTAAGCTGTGGATTAATATCATTAATTCCACTTGAACTGAAGCGGCCTCTAGCTAGGCATTCAGCTCACTTGATCTCACTGAATTATTAACTTGTTAATTAATACTGAACCGCATTTATTAGACTTAATGTTGTTTTGAATAAGTGTAGGCAACTGGGGTTTTGCTTGTAGATGGATAATAATAATTCCAAGCCCCAGTTGGAGTCGGACACATCCCCCACTCCTTCCCCTCAGTCTAGTAGGCGGACTGAGGGGGGGTCGTTGGGGGAATCTAAAATAGAAATAAACTTAGATTGTTCACACTCCTCGGCCGTCCCTGACGGAGTTGTGATTTCTGATTTCTCGTTGGGCTCTATTTGTTGCGACGAGGATCGGGTCCCGGGCCCTAGAGAGGTAACGGTAGCCGTGTCCCGAGTTCAAAGGAGTTGCTTTGATTCTTGTTTATTAAACCATGTAGTGACAATAATGGCGTCTGAAGAGCTTGCGGATTTGAATAGCGATCCCTCCCCAATTGGTGGGGAGGGGGATGCAAAAGTAGGTCCTCATACGATCATTCTTCGGTCGTTTTTTCGTAAGACACTAGGGCGTGGTTTGCCTATTCTTGCGTCCAAGTGTGGGTTTAAGCCTCCGTTTGGATTGTTAGAGCCAGGTGCGGAGGGTACTGTTACGACACCTGCTCCGGGTTGTACATTTGTATATGTGGCTAACTTAGAGATGGGTCTTCGTTTTCCTCTGCATCCCTTCATTCCTGAGTTGTTGAATTGTTACGGCTTGGCTATTCGTAACCTTTCTCCCAATTCGTGGGGCTCCATTCTTTCTTTTCTCATGATTTGCGATATAATGGAAGTTAGTCCCACCTTGAGGTTATGGCGGAACCTCTTTCGTCTAGGGCCTCTTTCGGCGGAACCGAAAGGATATGGTTGGTGGAGCTTTTGTGTTCGTATGGGATACAAGGTTATTAGAGGGTTGGTGTCTAACCAACATGTCTTTAGAGGGGAGTTCCTTTATGTGTATAATGCAGAGCCCGACACTTGGGATTTTCCTTTGGTACCCACATTGGCTGAGCCTAAGTTGCATATGAACCGTCAAGTGGATCAGATGGATGATACTGAGGCTTTAGTGGCACTATACCTCCGGAGTCGGACGGTCATTGAGTCTTGTGGTGACGTACATATACTTCCTATGCATTGGATTCCTAGTCGAGAGGAGTTGAAACATGAAGAGTTTATGTGTGTCGTGGGTCTGAACCACCGTTATCCGAAGGGTATGATGCCTAGGGGCCTTTGAACATCTTGTTGTACTTTAGCTTTAACTTTGATGCATGCTGTATGATTCGCTCTGGCTTCTATTTTGACGTATGCTGTATGACTTTTTGTTTGTTTTGATATTTATAGCTCGAACGAGACTTGAGGATCCTATGGCGAGTCATATCTCGAAGGCTCAGCTGCTGAGGGCACAACTTCAGGATAAGATAGCGTCGGGTGCTTTGAAGGTTCCAAAGCCGCCTGGAGTAAGCTTTCTCTTGTCGATTGTATGGCTTTTCTTTTTCTCAATCTTGAATTTTCTATCTTAATTTTGGCTTCTTGTTTGTTTTTATAGGATCCTAAGAAGGCGCAGAGGCGTTCACAAGCCCCAGCTGGGAAAGCCCCATCGGTTGTTCATGTTGAGGAATCAGATCATGAGGGTGATGACCATATGGTGGAGGACGATGTTGTTCCCCTCCAAATTGATGGTGCAGAGTCGTCTTTTAGGGGTGAGGGACATGACTCATCTCCAGCTTCGAAGAAGAGGAAGGCGGAAGACGGTCAACCATGGGGTTCTGGCGATCCTCCCTTCATGGTGATTAGTGAGAAAGACAGTTTCAAACGCCTCACTAAGAGTATGAATGTGCTATTCACCCCAACTAATGATGAGTATTTTGAGGGGATCCCGCTGGAGGATGAGTTAGATGGATTCCACATGGCTTGGGTTGAGGTAATTGTACTTGGATATCTTTCTTGACTGTTTTATTCCTTAGATGTTAATCCTCTTATTTGGGTTGTGTAGCTTTCCATCCGTGCGGCTGCCATGTCCAGGCGCAAGAATCACCTAAGGAAGATGGAGGTTGAGCTTGATGATCTTAGGAGGCAAAAGGAGGAGCTCTCTAACAAGGTATCCCATCTCGAGGCTAAGAATCAGAGGATGGAGTCTGACCTTGAGGTGGCGGAGGAGAAGTCGGCCAAGAGGAAGAGTACTCATGATGGGATGAAGGCGAAATATATGAAGTGCAAAGCTTCATAGCAAAGAAGAAGGAGCAGGAAGAAGAGCTTAAGGGAGAGTTATCCGCAGCCCAGGCAAAGAGCAAGGAGCTTGAAGATGGCCAAGCCTCCACGGAGAGCTACATTGAGGCGTGGAAGAAGTCTGAGGCTGGGGTAGCTTATCTAGCTAGTGTGGGTCAGCAGTGTTTGACCGTCGAAGAGGAGTCCGCCTTGGACAAGATGCGAAAGTTGTTTGCGCGCATGCTTCCTTCTGCTGACTTTGCCGCTTTTGAGAAGGATTATCATGCAATGAAGCTTGCTGAGGAGGAGGCTCTTATGTCTGACATGCTTAGGGAGGCGCAGGAGGGTTTGGCTAAGGAAGATGAGGCTGGGGCTGCGACAGAGAGTGTGACTGCAGAGGCAGGGGGTCCGGCTACGGAGCCTTCTTCCAGAGTGGTTTCTTCCCAGGGGCCTTCGACTCTTGCTTCTGAGGATGGTCCGAAGAAGGTCCGGAGTAGTCGAGCTAATACATACCATGTGCTGAAGGGAGGTGCCTTGCCTTCCGACGACTCTTCTTCTTCTTCTTCTTCTGAGTAGCTCTTGCCATGCCGCCTGCGTGCGTGCCTTTGTTATCTTTAGGCTTTTGCTTCCTTGTTATGTCATTTGTTTTTCGACTTTTGAATTTTGCCACATGTGTGGCTTTCGGTGTACTTTGACTTGTTGTGTTTCCGACTTGGCTTTTGTTTGATTCTAGACTTGTTGGCCGTGGCTTAGCTTTTGATGTTCAACTTTTCTTGTGCTTGGAACTTAGATTATTTTACTTAGTATGAGAATGGGTTGTTGTTCTCCAAAGGGACTAATGATCCCCATGCTTGGATGAACGATGATGCACCATTCTTGAAATTGACTTAGATTAATTAGCTAAGTATATGAATGGGATTTTGTTCTCCAAAGGGACTACTGAGCCCCATGCTTGGGCGAACGATGATGCACCATTCTTGAAATTGACTTAGATTCATTTGCTAAGTATAGGAATGGGTTGTTGTTCTCCAAAGGGACTAATGAGTCCCATGCTTGGGCGAACGATGATGCCCCATTCTTGAAAATGACTTAGATTAATTTGCTAAGTGTAGGAATGGGCTGTTGTTCTCCAAAGGGACTAATGAGCCCCATGCTTGGGCGAACGATGACGCACCATTCTTGAAATTGACTTAGATTAATTAGCTAAGTATAGCAATAGTTTGTTGCTCTCCAAAGGGACTAATTAGCCCCATGCTTGGGCGAACGATGATGGCCCATTCTTGAAAATGACTTAGATTAATTTGCTAAGCATCGGAACGAATTCATCTGCTTGAACCTGGCTTGTCTTCTCTTTTTGACGTGCGCTGAGCTTGCCTCGCCAATGTTTGGCTTCTACTTACCACATTATAAAAAATGATGAAGAATTTGCTAAGTAATTCTATCAGCCAAGCTCTTTACTATTGCCTTGAAAAATTGAAAACTTGTTTACAATGATGGGATGTTTATTTATTCTATGGCGAGCTTACATGCATCTTGCCCCCATACTCATCATTGAAACTATGGCTACGAGCTATAAAGCTAAGTACTTTTGAGAAAGCGAAAAAATACTTAGGAAATCAAACATAAAACCTCCTGAGGTTGTCGGCGTTCCATGTACGAGGTAGGGCCTTGCCTTCGGGAGTTTCGAGGCGGAATGTTCCTGGCCTCACTTGTTCGGTTACCTTGTAGGGTCCTTCCCAGTTAGGAGCCAACTTCCCCATGTCGGATTGTCTACCCGTTGATTTAATGTTCCTCAGCACCCAGTCTCTTAGGTTGATGGGCTTATGCTTGACCCTTCTGTTGAAGTGCCTTGTCATCTTTCTTTTCTGGGCGATGGACCTGAGTAGGGCATCACCCCTCATTTCAGGGAGCAAGTCCAGGTTGTGGCTCTTCTTTATCTAATTCTCTTCGTAGTCATAGAACGTTACTCTCGGACTTGGAATACCCACCTCTACAAGGAGGACATCTTCACTTCCATACACAAACTCGAAGGGGGATCGCCCAATGGCGTCCTTGTTTGTGGTTCGGGAAGACCAGAGCACTCCGGGGAGATCATCTACCCAAGTCCTTTTGGATCCCTCTAGCATAGTCATGAGTCCATGGAGTATGATCTTGTTTGCGGCTTCTGCTTAACCATTTGTTTGTGGTTGAGATACAACACTGAAGTAGGTGTGTAGGGCAAACTCCTTGCAATATGCTATGGTGGGCTTGCTGTTGAATTGCCTCCCATTGTCAGAGATCAAGGCACGAGGGACGCCAAAGCGAGTGATTATGTTCCTCCATATGAACTTCTGGATCTGTTTGTCAGTGATGGATGCCAGAGGCTCGGCTTCAATCCATTTGGTGAAGTAATCAATGGCCACCAGCAAAAACTTCCTTTGTCCTGTGGCAGCAGGGAAAGGTCCTAGGAGGTCCATGCCCCACTGGTCGAAGGGTAATGTAGCAATGATGGATGTGAGGTTTTTGGAAGGTAGGTGCTGGACTTGAGCATACTTCTGACATTTTTCGCAATGACGGACTAGCTTCTCCGCGTCTGCTTGGAGGGTAGGCCAATAGAACCCGGCTCTGAGTGCTTTTCCAGCAGTGGTTCGAGACCCTTGATGGCTTCCGCATGCCCCTTGATGTATTTCTCTTATCACATAATCACCATCTTCGGGGGTAATGCACTTGAGGAGTGGGTGTGTGTAGGACTTCTTATACAGGTTATCTTCATACCACACGAACCACTCAGCACGTTTCTTAACTTGGGTTGCCTCCTTTTCATCCTCGGGCAGCTGGTGGCTTCTCTTGTAAGCCACTAATCTAATCCATCCAAGTGTTGGATCGATCAAGGTAGTTGACCGTTGGCCTGTTGATGCTTGGCTCCTTCAATACCTCCTACATGATGGTTCTAGGGGCGAGTCCTTCTGTTGAGCTGGCCATTCTTTTCAAGGCATCTGCCTGTGTATTCTCTCCTCTTGGGACATGTTAAATTTTGAATTCAGCAAGTGTGGTGCTCATGCCTTTAGCTTTGTTTAGATACATCTGCATGCTATCTTCCTTAGCCTCATACTCCCCGGTCATTTGCCCCACAATGAGTTGGGAATCGGAGAAAGAATGGATAGTGTTTGCTCCAGCCACTTGACATAGCTCTAGGCCAAGGATGGGGGCTTCATATTCAGCTTCATTGTTTGAGGCATTGAAATCGAATTTCACAACATACTCGAACCTTTCCCCATAGGGAGATATGATGAGGATACCTGCTCCACTACCTGACTTAGAGGAGGACCCGTCCACATGCATGACCCAAGGTGTGGCATCGAGACATTGCTCAGGGCGGTTTGTACACTCGGCAATGAAATCGGCCAAGGCTTGGGCTTTGATTGCCCTTCTTGACTTGTACTCTAATCCGAAATCTGCGAGTTGATCGGCCCAATCAGTCATTCTGCTCGAGTGATTTCTCCCCTCTATGATCTTCCGAATTGGCTGACTTGTAAGGACCTTGATGGGGTGTGCTTGGAAGTAGGGCTTGAGCTTTCTACTAGCAATTACAAGGGAAAACACAAGTTTCTCTATGTCGGAGTACCTGGACTCGGCCCCTCTGTAGGCGTGGCTGACAAAGTATACCGGATGTTGGCTTTTTTCTCGCTCAGTGACCAAGACAGCACTTAGTGAATACTCAGATACGGCCAAGTATAAGTATAGGGGTTCTCCTGGTAGGGGAGACACAAGCTTCGGTAGGATGAACAGATGATCCTTGAGTTGTTGGAAGGCTACTTCGGCTTCTGCATCCCACTGAAATGAAGTCCCCTTGAGAGTTTTGAAAAATGACAAGCTTTTATCTGCTGACCTTGAGAGAAAGCGCCCTAGGGCTGCTATGCATCCAGTTAACCTTTGGACCTGCTTCACATTTTGAGGGGATTGCATGTCTAGTATAGCCTGGATCTTATCGGGGTTGGCTTCGATGCCTCTCTCATCTACCAAGAAGCCTAGGCATTTCCCCCCTTTGACTCCAAACACACACTTTTGCGGGTTGAGTTTCATGCCATATTTTCTAAGTGTTGAAAGAGTCTCTCTCAAATATGTGACATGGTCAGCCTTGGCTTTTGATTTCATGATCATATCATCGACATAGGCTTCGACGTTTCTGCCTAACTGCCCCTCGAATATTTTCTTGATGAATCTTTGATATGTGGCTCCGGCGTTTTTCAACCCGAAGGGCATGACTTTGTAGCAATAGACGCCCTGGCTAGTGATGAAGGCCGTGTGGGGCTGGTCTTCTTCCGCCATAAGGATCTGGTGGTATCCTGCATTGGCATCCATAAAGCTGAACAAGGCATGGTCGGCTGTTGAATCGACCAACCTATCAATCTTGGGAAGGGGATGGTCATCCTTCGGGCAGGCCTTGTTTAGGTCAGTGAAGTCGACGCACATTCTTCATGCGCCTATTGGCTTCTTGACTAGCACCACATTTGCTAACCATTCTGAGTATTGTCATTCTTTGATAAACCCAGCTTCTACGAGCTTCTTTACCTCGGCTGCGGCTGCGACATTGCGTTCAACTCCTTGGTGCCTTAGTTTCTGCTTGACGGGTTTATACTCCTGTTAGATATGCAGGTGGCGGGCCATGATGGATGAGTCTATTCCCGGCATTTCCTCCACCGTGTAGGCAAAGACGTCTTTAAATTCCCGTAGGACGCCCAAGATTTCATTGCGTAGGGTCTCTTCAATGCCAGTGCCTACTCGGACCAACCGGTTCGTGCCTTCTTCCAACACTTCTTCCTTGTCCGCCTCAGCTGGTTTTGGGCGATCATACCCTTAGGGGCAATCGGTGAATATGACTAGTGGGGCTTCCTCCTACTTGGCTTTCTTGGCTGGAGGTTGGGAGATGCTTGGCCCTCTTTTGAGGATGTTGACATAACATCTTCGACCCACTTGTTGATCTCCAAAGATCTTTCCCACGGTTCCATCTTCCAACTTAAACTGCATGAGAAGTTGGTACACAGAGATTGCAGCTTTTACTTTGTTTAGTAGAGGTCGGCCTAAGATGATGTTGTATGGTAGGGAGATGTCAACGACAAGAAAGTCTACCAACAGCCGCCTCCCTTTGTGCTTAGGACCCAGCCTGACAGGTAGCTTGATAATGCCTTGAGGGTGGACGGCTTGACCTCCAAACCCAATGAGGGGCTGAGTGATGGCCTTCAGATCATCTTTGGAATACTTGAGCCCTTCTAGGCATTTCAGAGTGATGATGTCGGCGGATGAGCCACTATCCACCGACACTCGCCCGACCGTTGAATTGGCTACTTTCATCTCAATAACTAGGGGATCGTCATGGGACTCTTGAATTGGGCGGCCACTGTTCCTGCCAAATGTCATCACTGGAGCTGTTTGAGAAGCCGAGGATACTTTCAAAACTTGATGTTCGAGTGCCCACAAGCTATCTTTTGCTTTGCTGACAGACCCGCCTGTTGCTAGGCCTCCAGCTATCACTCCAATGTAGTCCCCTGTATCCTCACTAGCGGATTCCTTTTCCTTGGCTTTTCCTTTCGGGGGAGGATTCTTCCTTAAGTAATCATTCAGCTTACCCTCGTCGGCCAAGTGATCCAGTGCCCTTTTGAGCTCCCTACAGTTCTTTGTGGTGTGCCCGCACTCGTGGTGGAACTCACACCATAGAGACTTGTCTCGTTTTGCCTCGGGCGTTCGGATTGCAGGTGGCTTAGGGAGGATTTCTTTTCCTTTGAGATCAAGGTAAATTTCCCGCCTGTTGCGGTTGTACCTCGGATCTTCGCCATATATGGTCATCAGCTGCGAATGACCTTTTGAGGGAGGTTTGAGCTTGGTCAGGGCTGCCATTTTCTTTTTTCTTCCTGTCCAATTTTGAGGTCTCTCCCGAATTGGGCTTTTGTTTTTGCCTTGTGCTACGCTCAACACCCCAACTGATTTTACAGACATCTGTGGATTGTATGTGCATTTGGGCTTTTTCCATGACTTCTTCGAGGTTAGACACCCCGGACTTGATCAACTCAAATTTGAAGTTATTTGTCTGAAGGCCTGCCAAGAGGACTGCAAACTTGGTTTCGTCCTTGAGATTGTGTATCTTTAGGACTTCTTCATTGAATCTCTTAATATAGTTGCGAAGGGTCTCCGTCTCTCCCTGCCTGACTGCCATTAAGTTGACACTTGTCTTTTGGTGCCTTCGACCCGCCGCGAATTGGCTGATGAAAACCTTTTCAAGCTCACTCTAGCTCTTGATACTTCCCTTTGGCACGTGCTTGTTGAACCAGATAAGGGCAAGACCCTTCAAGGTGGTAGGGAAGTATCTGCACCAAATAGCGCCACACCTAGTCTGGACGTTCATTTGGGCCGCATAGGCATCCATGTGCTCTTCTGGGTCAGTAGTTCCATCAAAAGCTTCGATGGTAGGGACCTTCACTTTATCCCGGCGGGGAGTGTTTATTACTTCTTGTGAGAAGGGAATGAGTGAAGGAAATAATGCCCTTGGTCCAAGTATGCATTCAATGCTAAGTCTAATAAATGCGGTTCAGTATTAATTAATTATGCAAGTTAATAATTCAGTGAGATCAAGTGAGCTGAATGCCTAGCTTGAGGCCGCTTCAGTTCGAGTGGAATTAATAATATTAATCCACAGCTTACTCTTGACTGCACCCGTAGGGTCACACAAATAGTACGTGAACGGATCAAGTATTTAAGTGAATTAAATACTCCATTTATGAATATTCGGAATCGATGGATCTCGGTTCTAGTGGGAGCTCAAATCGTTAAAATGCAAAATATGAATACTCCGGAAACGATGATATTTCCGAAAACGGAAATATGGATCGTAACGGAAATATAAATATTATCCAAGTCGTAGATGTTGTCGAAAATGGAAACATGGTACGTATCGGAAAATATTATTGGAAATGGAAATATTGCCGGAATCGGAAATATTGCCGGAAATGGAAATATTGCCTGAATCGGAAATATTATCGGAATCGGAAATAAATTCCGGAATCGGAAAATATTAAATATTTGTTCGAAACGGAAATTAATTCCGGAATCGGAAATATTAAATATTGTTCGAATCGGAAATGAATTCCGGAATCGAAAAACTAAACGGAAGCGCGACGTACGAAATAATCATCGGAAAAGCTTGCTAGACGCAAGGCCCAGCACGAAGCCAGACTTGCGCAGGGAGAAAACAAGCGCAGCGAGCCCAGCCAAGCAAGGCAGGCCCAGCCGAGCACGGAGCAAGGCCAGGCCCACCCGAGCAAAGCAAGGCAGGCCAGCAGCAGCGCCCAACAATGGGCCGCGTACCGCCAGCGCTACTGGGCCGAGCCGCGCACAGCGCTCCCCTCATGGGCAGCGTGTGTGTGTGTTCGTGCAACGCTACGAATCCTTAGTCGCTTAGGATTGTCCGATTAATTGTTTTTCTAAATCCACGAGAGTTAGTTGTTTGATTAAACACTAAAATCCAATGGATTAATTTGACTAGAATTCTAATCGAATTAGTAAATTGAATCCTAGTAGAAATCTAAGTCCGATATTTCCTCCCTATAAATAGGTGATACATAATCACAATTATACATAACAATCACAAGTATTCATATAGTTTAAGTTTAAACTAACTTAATAATTTGCCAAAATAATTTAACTTTCGAATAACGTAAAACCTTAGATAATATTCTAGTTAATTGAATCTAAGGCGGATCCGAACGTGCTGTGGACTATCTACGGAGGGGCGACATTTGGAGTCCTAAACTTGTTCTTGTTCGGTTCGGGAGAAGCTAGGGAAGGCACGCGTCACATGTATGTATCATGAATTATGCTAATTGACTATGTGGCAATTAATTTGGATTCCTGGCTTTATGGTTTTTTCCGCATGAAATATATGTTTTATATTTGTCATAACTTACAGTGGTATCAGGGCCTCTTATTAATTCCATAATCAATTATAGTTAACATGGTTAAATTTTATAACTTTGCAATGAATTAAAGGGGTGATTAATTTCGTTGAATGTAATTAATTGCAAATTCGTGCGATTATTTAATTATATGTTCGCAGGAATTTCGGCAGTTTAATCAATAATGGTCGGAATCGTATGAATTTCGCATGTAAACGACGTTTTAAAATTTTGTCTAAAATCATAGATTTGATGCCTAACCCAGAATTCTTCGAACGCAAAATTTATATTTTTTATGATGTTAAATTAAATATTTGCGACTCTTGTATGTAAATCTTGAATCTATAATTGACCTACTGTATATGTTTAACAATTTTAAAGCCTAATCTGGTTAATTATACAACCTAATTTGTCATTGTAATTAATTTGTTTCGAATAATTTAGAATTTGATTTGATTTTCATAATTAATTAGCAATTTAATTGAGATCTTATGATTAAAAACCACCATAAAATTTATTGAAATTTAAAAGTTTTAAAATTTTATGACCTAGATTAGAATCCATGAAAATAAATATAATCGCAAATGAATTTGAATAATAAATTTTCGATTTTTCGCCTAAATTTATGAAATTAATATGAGTTATTAATTTGTCAATAAATTTAAATTATAAAAGTTTTAATTTTTATGAAATCCGTTCACGAATGTTGCACGCACGAAGCAATGGAAGCTAAGTGTTACCCTTAAGGGGTGTTGCATAGTGCGGGCATGCGACGACGAGCAAGGGAGCTCGTCGCCCATGCTGTACGATGCAGCGAGCAAGGCATGGCACACGCGCGCGGGGGTGCAACCCTGCTGTGCGGTGTGTGCTGTGTGCACGTGGGCGAGAGGCGAGGAAACGCTGCAAGCACAGAGGACGTGCAGCGCGGGCAGTGAGCGTTGGCTCGTCAAGTGAGCATTGCCCCGCCCCGTCCAACGAGGGAGCTGCTACGCGTAGGCGTGGCTTGCTCGGCTTGCTGCGTCTATGCGTGGCTGCTCGTGCTTGCGCTACGACCGATGCGAGTGGCACCCCATGGGCGCTGCTGCTACAAGGCCTCGACGAGGCATGGGCGCAAGCCTATGGCCTTGTCTTGGCCCGATTGGTTCGTTTTAATTTTTCGGTTAAAAACGATTTTAATTAAATTTAAATTCGTAATTTAATTTTTTCTCGGAATTTAATTTTGAATAATTTAATTATTATAAATTTATTTATACTAATTATTTTACTAAAATAAAGACCTTGATAAAATTTAAATTAATTAATTTAATCAACTGAAAATAAAATAATGGATTTAAATAATATTTTATATGAGCTTTAAATTTTAATTAAATTTGTAAGTTTTCGGTTGGACTAGGAAATACAATTTTATGTTTAAAATTCGTAAAGCATGTAAATTTCTTGGTTTTAGTGGGAGCATTTTAGTCATAAACTCTTGATTAGGTCTACATTCCTTTAAGGTTAAAACAACTCGATTAGAATTAATAAGGATTGAATAATTTGTAGATTATTGGAACCCTTGATTAATTGTTGCAAATATTTATGTGATGCATAATATGTTCTACTAACTTGCTATATGGGCCATTCATTGATAAATGAATGGGTGAATGGTATATTGTAAATGTACTATTTTGCAGGTTATGGAAAGTGACTATTATGGCCCAAATAGGATAGAAAATATGGTTTGCGTACCATTAATTCGAATGTAAAATTGGTCTAATGCACCAAAGTTTTTAATTTTAAATATGGTATGTGTACCATCAAATAGTTGTAATTAGTTTCAATTATAGCTTATACTATTTGAAGAAAGTCGCGCCTCCCATGGTGAAATTCAAGACGGAGTTTCCAATCCATTTTCAAGACGGAGTTTGAAGTTGAAGCTTCAAGATGAAGTCGGGCCATACTAGATCACATTTATATCTTATGCATGCTTTAAGTTATTTATTGCTTTAAATATGTCTTAATTATGCATGAGATTGTGGCTTGATTATGTTGCTTGATTAAGGATTTTAGTTCACTTAAAATCTAACCAACATAGTAAGAGCCTTAAGTTCCAAACTTTAAAATTCAGTTAAAAGGTGCCATGCCAAAATAACACTTACTTGGATAACCTTTACATCAATCTTAGTAATAGTTTTCCGCCATAGTGAGGTGTTACTTATTGATCCTAAAGGGGTAAGGTACACAAATAATTGTGAGTACATGTTAGTTTTAGTGAAACTCAACGATATAAGTAAGGAGTCCTTTTATGTCGTGGCAAAACAGATAGGTTTACCTAATAAGTCCTTAGACGTACCTATCAACTAAGAGTAGTTTCTAGACTATTAGCAACGGATTTGCTTACCTAATATATTTTAGAATTGAGTCTAAATACATAATGTTCTTAATTCTTAAATGATTTAAGGGTCTTGGAATAATTTTATTCACACTGCCGGAACACATAACTTGAATAAAATACTTAATAAATATTGAATATGCATGAATGCTAGGATTTAAGTTTATTAAGAGAAACTGTGAATGGTTATTTATTTGTTTATTCTTTTCAATTGTAGTTTTAACTATGGCAAACAACAATTCATTCAACATCCGCTCAATTCTCGAAAAGGAGAAGTTGAACGGGAAAAACTTCCTTGACTGGCAAAGGAACTTGCAAATAGTTCTTATGCAGGAAGAAAAGGAGTATTGGATGAGGCGATGCCCGAAGCCGCTGGCGACGGGGTCACTCAGGCAGCCCTCAATCGTTGGATTGATGCCAACAAGGATGTAAAATGTCTAATGCTTGCAACCATGATTGCAGATCTACAGAAAACGTTCATCAACTCAGATGCTTTCACGATCATCAGTGAGTTAAAGAACATGTTCCAAGATCTGGCTCGAGTCGAAAGATTCGAGACTCATAGGCAAATTCTTGAGACCAAGCTTAAGAAAGGCGAGCCCGTAAGTCCACATGTTCTCAAAATGATTGGACTCATTGAGAATATGAGTCGGTTGGATCAACAGTTCTCTTAGGAAATGGATGTAGACACCATCCTCCATTCTCTTCATAGCGGGTATGATCAGTTCAAGCTGAACTACAGTATGAATAGTCTGGACAAAACGCTCACTGAGCTTCACGGTATGCTGAAGACCGCTGAAAAGAAGCTCAAAAGTGATAAGCAAGATGTGCTTATGGTGCATGGGGGCCAGTTCAAGAAATCTGGTAAGAAGAGGAACGCTAAGAAAGGTGGCAAGAAGGCCAGCCCAACTAAGCAAGCTGGCGGCACCAAGTCTGAAAAGAAGAAGGTGAGCCAACCCACTTCTGAATCTGAATGCTTCTACTGCAAGAAGAAGGGGCATTGGAAGAGAGATTTCTTGAAGCTTAAGGAAGATCAGAAGAACGGAACGGTCGTTCCATCTTCAGGTATTTTCGTTATAGACTGTATACTTGCAAATTCAACTTCTTGGGTATTAGATACAGGTTGTGGCTCACACTTATGTTCCAATTTACAGGGACTAAGAAGAAGTAGAATATTAAGGGTGAATTCGACCTACGAGTGGGAAATGGAGCACGGATTGCTGCATTAGTTGTAGGAACTTATTATTTGTCGTTGCCCTCTAGGCTAGTTTTGGAACTGGAAAAGTGTTTCCATGTTCCAAGTCTTATTAAAAACATCATTTCTGTTTCTTGCTTAGATGCTAAGGGATTTTCCTTTTTAATAAAAGACAATAGTTGCTCGTTTTATTTTAAAGAGATGTTTTATGGATCTGCTAGATTAGTCAATAGACTTTATTTGCTGGATCACGACAAACAAGTTTATAACATAAATACCAAAAAGGCCAAAAATAATGATTTAGATCTCACCTATCTGTGGCATTGTAACACCCCGACAATTCTCTCTTTTCTAAAATAATCTTTTAATATAAAACGTAGAGAATTATCAAGGCATTATCGCCCGTGTGAAAACGTAACGGCTTATTCAGAATTTTGCAGCGGAAAACATAAAACTAACTTTAGGTTTATAAATAATCGATTACAGATTTAGTCCCCAAAAATCAACCAACGAAAATAAGGAAATATAAATAGTACGACAAGTTTAAAGTCCCAATTAACAAACCCAAGTTAACTTAGCAAATCAAAACTAAATACAAGCTCTCTATTCCCGATCCCAATGATGCAACATCTTCAAACCTGCAGATGGACAATGCTTATTGATCCTTAGAGACTGCTCACCAAAGATTGGGTCATCACAGGATCAATAAGGCATAGCCATGATCAACATGCACAAGCAAAAGCACGTAATCAGCAAAGCTGAGTACTACATACTAAATCAATAATAATCCTAACATGATTTTATTAAACGAACAATCCTAACATGGTACTAAATAAAACATAAGCAAGGATAATCAAGATATATTGACTTGAAGACTATACTTGACTGAACTAGACCTTTGTATCATTAACATTATTTTAATTGAAATAGTCAATGGACCGAGTTGCTACTAGAAACTTCTTCTTCTTCACTAAGGAAGACGAGGTACGGGCGCGACTCCGTAAACCCCAATGACCTGCGATATCGAGGGACTTTTAAATAAAAATAGGACCGGTGATCAATCCGGCCCCAGAAAAAGTCATAGGCTACCCATGACCCCAACTCCTGATTGTCCGTCACTTTAGACGTGCACAGTCTAAAGCTATTGCTACTCATTTTCACTTTACATGACTTAACTTTTAATACTTGGTTATGACTCATCAAACATAAATATTATATTCAACAAGTAAACACAACTTCTTTTATCTTTGAATTAAACAAGTGATCACAACGTTCAACCAAGAGCCAATTCCAACCATTTTAATCCTTCCTTTATCCATATTTAAAAACCTTTATTAGGTATAAGGTTCAACTACCAAACAAGGTCCTCGGCCCTTATAAAGTAGTGAAAATCTAAAGAGGAACAACGATCAATAAAGATCTAAACCAATATTAAATAATATAAAGTTCCACAAAACCAACATGCTTGCATCAATATTCCATGCTAACATGATTCAATTCTTATAAATAAAGTTCTATGCTCAACGCATTAATTCAACGACATTGAACATGAAATTCCAACATAAACAAGTTCATAAATATATTCATCATATTCTCAATACAACACACATCCAAGCACACGGTATGTACGTACCTTGTGTAAACAAACTGATAGGCCACTTTAACGAATTCAAAAGTCACCCACAAAGAATTCTCCGCCTAAAATAATCAAGAAACGTACCCAAATCAATTCCTAATCATTGGCAACCATAACAAAGCATTCTAAATGCATCCCAAACATATTTAGAACATTCCCCAATATCAAAACTTAAACCTTTGATTTCCTAGCATCATAATTATTGAATTAGTGATTGAAATTCGTTGAAAACTCTTTGCAAACATCGTACTTTAAATTTTCAGCAATATAACTAATTTCAAACTACTCCAAAACATAATTAACATTCTTAGAATCATACAAATAATAGCTTTAATAATATATAGTCATTCTATTATGATTTAATCATTAAAAACCTTAAAAATTCACACTTTAATAATTAAAAACTCTTATTTCAATTCAATTATGTAATCTGAAAATTAAATTATTAATTAAGCATAGTATATAATCTGAAAATCTAACTTAATCATAAAAACTTATAATTTATATTCACGAAACATGAATTAAATTAATAAAACTTAATTAAAACCCTAATTTAAATGTAATTAACAAATCTGAAAATAATTAAATTGATTTCGACAACATATAATCTGAGAATTAGTAATTAAATCTTAAAAATCATAAATTTATTAAATCAAATCATGAATTAAATCACTAAACTAATTTAAACCCTAACTTATGTATTAATCAACCAAAACTGAAAATAATTAATTTATAATATCAATACCAAATCTGAAAATTATAATTTAATTATAAAGATTAATAGTTTAATTCTAGAAACATAAACAAAAATCAATAAACTTAATTAAAACATTTAAATAACTTAGGGTTTAAGAAAGTCACCCAAAAGGGGAGGAGGAGTGCTGGCCGGCGGTGACTAGGGCACGGCGGGGACAGCGGCGGCTAGCAGAGGTGGCGCTGGTCGGGTCAGGTGTCGGCACGGGTGGTTGCTGGTGGTTGATGGTCGAACCAAAAACACTGCGATTAGGGGGGAGAGAGTGGAAACCGAATCCAAGGAGGAGGAGGGGGAGTTGCCGGCTTGGACAGGCGCTGCAGGTGGGCGGCGCAGCGTGGAGGGGAACGACGAGTGTAGAAGGCGGTGCTCGGTGGTTGTGCGTGGCTGCCACCAACAGAAACGAGTGAGGAGGAGAGCAATAAAACTAAGGAGAAGAAAGAAGGACGAAGCAAGAGAGGGAGAAGGGAGAAAGGAGATTACCGGCGGCTGGCGAGGGACGACGGTGGTCCGGCGTGGGTGGCTGGACGACGGCGACAAGGGGAGCACTAAGGTGTGAGAGTTCACGTGAATTCTTGAAGAGGGTTTGAGGGTTTTTCTGCTTTTCTTTTCACGTGAAGGAGAGGAGAGGATTGAGAGTTTTACATGAATTTGGAATATGGGTAAGGGATGTGGGTTTACTTATTTTGGGCTTTGCTAACTTGGGCTAGGATTAGAATTACGTTTGGTATTTGAATTCAACACCGCTTAAGATTGTTTTCTAATTTCAATCGTGTTTTCGTAATTCAAATTCTTTTCAACATCAAATTCTAAAATTATTTGAATTTCATAAACCGTTGAAATATTTAGAATATATTTAAATTAAATTAAATATACATTAAATATATAAATATAATAAAGTTCAAAAATCGTTAATTATTTAGAACGTACTTTAAATAAAATAAATATACGTTAATTATATACTTATTATTTAAATTAGTAAATTCTATTAAAATATAAATAACTATACGTTAAAATATATTAATAAAATTTATAAATTTACGGGGGATTACAATCTACCCCTCTTAAAAGAAGTTTCGTCTTGAAACTTGACACGAAATTTCCCACATTTTCCCCAAAAGCTTTTAACTTATTCTCACTAGAGAAGTACTTGTGCCACCTATGTGCACTCTTTTGCCAACTCAAAGCTGTTTGTGTTACTCATGAACACCTTTTCTTATGCGGAGAGTCTATTTGCTTTGCCTAAACTTGTAAAATTTGCTAAAATAAGCATACAAATGCATAAAAATGCCATAAAATAGGTAAAAAGCGCGAATTTCTATCGCATTCTACCCCCTTAAAGAAAACGAGTTACGCCCTCGTAACTCACCTCAGGGAATAGCTAACTAAAATTCTCTTTCGACGAATTCTATCCTCAAAATTCCTATTTCACTAAAACTACTAACTTTAGACTTTTCACAACAGATGACGAAACAAAAGAACAAGTCACCACGAATTAAATAATGCTTAACTTGCGCGGAGTTAATAGAAAAGTACCAGAATCTATATCGGTAGATCGTTCATTTTCATTCTGATTCATCATGTACAACTTTCCTGGAGCCTTATCCGGGTTGTTGTGATCATTTGCACGCTTATTATAGTTTTCTTGATTGTTTTGTGCCCCTCCAGGCTTTGAATTTTGACCTCCAGACTGGTTAAACCTCACTTGGTTTCCACCTCCATTACTATTTTGTTCCTTTCTGTGCTTAGTGAAGCACTCATACTCTCTATGCCCCCTTTTCTGACAATAGTTGCAGGTCACTAATTCTCCTTTGCAGTTCTTACCAGGGTGATTGTTACTGCACATTTTGCAATGATGCACTCTCTTAGATTGGTTCGAGTTGTTGTGGTGCCCTTGATTGTTTCCTCCTTGCAAATTTCCATTTCCATTCCCATTTCCGTTTCTATTCCTTTTAAAGTTTTCTTGGTTACCCCCATCATTAAAATCTTTTCTCTTTTCCCCAATTACCACAGTTTTCTTGTCCTTTCTAGACTGCAGACCATAAATATGGGCAGCTCTCCCATACACTATGTCTAAGGATGTAAATGTTTCTCCACCTAATCCCAATTGAATTTCATCAGTCAGTCCTTGCTCAAACCTTTGAGCCTTTAGCTCCTCAGTAGCTACCACCTCAGGTGCAAACCTCGATAAAGCTATAAACTTGCTATAGTATTCAGCAATAGTCATATTCCCCATCCTAAGGTTGATGAACTCCTGCGCCTTCTGCTTTCTCATAAAAGGAGGATAAAACTTCCCCCTCAAGGCAACTATGAATGAATTCCAATTGAATCCCTCAACAGCACTTAGTCTATTTCCATTTTCCTTCCACCAAAGGCCGGCCTCATCTTTCAGATAAAGGACAGCTTGACTTACTCTCATACTCCCAGGGCAACTCACAGCCTCAAATAGTTTCTCAAACTCCCTAATCCAGTTTTCCAGGAAGGTTGGGTCTGCTTGCCCATTGAAATACGGTGGCTTAACCTTAGAAAGTCTTTCAAACATTTCCCCTGCAGAATCGGGGCGCTCAGTTCTCTCCTGGGTTAGCTTTTCCGCCAAGAGGCGAATCGCAGCAGCTAGATCATTGTTGTTGGCCATTCTAGAACGCGACCTGCAATTAGTATATTCTACTTTAGGTTTGAAACATCACCTATACGTTATCCCATACAATTTAATACTTGAATTGACCATAAAGATTGCCTCAACCAACAATGTTCACATTAATACACATCATTTACGAAGGCACGACAATCGCTTACGAAGGTGCAACGATCGTTTACAAGATGCAATAATCATTGGAAAATAATCATCCTCAATAATTCACGAAAGACATTTACACACTACACATAAGGCATATCATTTTGAATCATATTGGTCATGAGGATCTAGATTGACCCTCACTTCCTTTATGTACTCAAATCATTTAATATTTTTGTGGCAATTGAATTGATCCACAATTCACACTGAGTATGCAACCAATAGGAAGATTAATCCACGACGTACTACCTAGAGGTTGGGGTATTATGGAATCCTCAAAATAGAATAAAGAACAATTCCTTGAAAACTTTAACTTTTATTGCTAACTCCATAGAGGTTTATTACATCCTTGAAAATAATAAAGAATATTTCAAACTTCAATAAACTTAAACTTTAAACAGTTGTAGCTTTGCTACTTATTCTTTAAAACATAAAAGAGCTAATTAACTATTTATGACTTCAAAATATTTGTGGCCTCTTGCCTATCCATTGCCCTTGAAACTTGCGGAGTGAAATTTAGATCTCAAGATCATCGAACTCTTCTTCAGGGTCTTCATCGGGGTCTTCCTCAGGGTTTGCATCTTCACCCATGTCTTCATTTTGATTAGGCTCACTTGCCATCTCATGTTCACTTTCGAGCTCTGCATTCGAATCACTAGAGATCTCAATGGTTGGCTCATGAGCCGCTGGGTTAGGATTCTCTGCCTCAACACCTACATTCTCATTCTCCACAGCTACATCATTTTCCTCTAGGTCATTATTTACACTTATTCCCATAGGTTCTTCTGTAACTGAATCCCCAACATGACTCCCTACGATTTTACCGTCTCTAAACCCACTTTCTGCTGCTTCAATAATGGTGGTCAGAATTTCTGAATCATATTTCCATCTACCATCCCAAGTTCCATACTTAACCAAGTTTGGAGTTCCATTATCAGAATGCATGTCTTTAAACCTTTCCTTGAGTTCTAGGTATGGAAATTTGTTAGGTAAGCAATTAATGATAGTGGCTGCTATGATATCCTTTCTCATTAAGATAGGTTGCCCTTGAACTTTAGCATAATATTCACATCCAAACACAATTTTCTTCACGTAAATATCAGGGGTTTCTATATCAAGTTTCTCGAAGGATCCTATGTTGGTATACTTGGAAAGAAACATTTTATTCCTGAAATAAACAATTCTAGGTCTCACTAACGATTTTCCAGCCAAAACATAAACAAGGTTCAATGATCAATAAGTTTGGTGGAATCAAACAATTCTTTATGCACATGTAAATGTAACACTTAAACAATTAGCACACGCACGTACATAACAATCAATTTCTAATGCTAGCGTTGACTAGCTACTAATGCACATATAATTCTATCTTATATGCCCTTCTTATACTACCCATCTCTCATAAGCTAAAGCATTGGAATAATTTAAATAACAAGGTAAAAGGACGCTAATATAATAAAATTATAACATAGAATAATAACATAAATAAAAATATAAAATAAATAAAGTAAAATAAATTAAGGAAATGCGTAGCGAATAAATTAGAAAATAAAGTTATTAATTCGAAAAAGATTTATATTTTCTAATAACGAATTCTAACTCTTGAAACAACTAAAAAAAATTGAACTTCTTTTTAAAAAAAACGTACTCATTTTTTTTTTTTTGTTTTTTTTTTGTTTTTTTTTGAATAATAAATAATAAGAAAAATATAAATGTCGAAAGTATCACTTTAACTTTAATAATAATTTGATTTCGAACTTAAATAAGAAATATTATATACTTTCAAACAGGATAAAAGGAAATCGGCCCCCCAAAAAAAAGTACCAATTTTTGAACACTATATTCCGTAGAAGCTCGATTTTTAAGAAATTGATTTTAAATAATCAGATAGTTAGGCGCCTAAAATTTATTAAAGTAAAACCTTAGCTTCTAGATACCACTTTGTAACACCCCGACAATTCTCTCTTTTCTAAAATAATCTTTTAATATAAAACGTAGAGAATTATCAAGGCATTATCGCCCGTGTGAAAACGTAACGGCTTATTCAGAATTTTGCAGCGGAAAACATAAAACTAACTTTAGGTTTATAAATAATTGATTACAGATTTAGTCCCCAAAAATCAACCAACGAAAATAAGGAAATATAAATAGTACGACAAGTTTAAAGTCCCAATTAACAAACCCAAGTTAACTTAGCAAATCAAAACTAAATACAAGCTCTCTATTCCCGATCCCAATGATGCAACATCTTCAAACCTGCAGATGGACAATGCTTATTGATCCTTAGAGACTGCTCACCAAAGATTGGGTCATCACAGGATCAATAAGGCATAGCCATGATCAACATGCACAAGCAAAAGCACGTAATCAGCAAAGCTGAGTACTACATACTAAATCAATAATAATCCTAACATGATTTTATTAAACGAACAATCCTAACATGGTACTAAATAAAACATAAGCAAGGATAATCAAGATATATTGACTTGAAGACTATACTTGACTGAACTAGACCTTTGTATCATTAACATTATTTTAATTGAAATAGTCAATGGACCGAGTTGCTACTAGAAACTTCTTCTTCTTCACTAAGGAAGACGAGGTACGGGCGCGACTCCGTAAACCCCAATGACCTGCGATATCGAGGGACTTTTAAATAAAAATAGGACCGGTGATCAATCCGGCCCCAGAAAAAGTCATAGGCTACCCATGACCCCAACTCCTGATTGTCCGTCACTTTAGACGTGCACAGTCTAAAGCTATTGCTACTCATTTTCACTTTACATGACTTAACTTTTAATACTTGGTTATGACTCATCAAACATAAATATTATATTCAACAAGTAAACACAACTTCTTTTATCTTTGAATTAAACAAGTGATCACAACGTTCAACCAAGAGCCAATTCCAACCATTTTAATCCTTCCTTTATCCATATTTAAAAACCTTTATTAGGTATAAGGTTCAACTACCAAACAAGGTCCTCGGCCCTTATAAAGTAGTGAAAATCTAAAGAGGAACAACGATCAATAAAGATCTAAACCAATATTAAATAATATAAAGTTCCACAAAACCAACATGCTTGCATCAATATTCCATGCTAACATGATTCAATTCTTATAAATAAAGTTCTATGCTCAACGCATTAATTCAACGACATTGAACATGAAATTCCAACATAAACAAGTTCATAAATATATTCATCATATTCTCAATACAACACACATCCAAGCACACGGTATGTACGTACCTTGTGTAAACAAACTGATAGGCCACTTTAACGAATTCAAAAGTCACCCACAAAGAATTCTCCGCCTAAAATAATCAAGAAACGTACCCAAATCAATTCCTAATCATTGGCAACCATAACAAAGCATTCTAAATGCATCCCAAACATATTTAGAACATTCCCCAATATCAAAACTTAAACCTTTGATTTCCTAGCATCATAATTATTGAATTAGTGATTGAAATTCGTTGAAAACTCTTTGCAAACATCGTACTTTAAATTTTCAGCAATATAACTAATTTCAAACTACTCCAAAACATAATTAACATTCTTAGAATCATACAAATAATAGCTTTAATAATATATAGTCATTCTATTATGATTTAATCATTAAAAACCTTAAAAATTCACACTTTAATAATTAAAAACTCTTATTTCAATTCAATTATGTAATCTGAAAATTAAATTATTAATTAAGCATAGTATATAATCTGAAAATCTAACTTAATCATAAAAACTTATAATTTATATTCACGAAACATGAATTAAATTAATAAAACTTAATTAAAACCCTAATTTAAATGTAATTAACAAATCTGAAAATAATTAAATTGATTTCGACAACATATAATCTGAGAATTAGTAATTAAATCTTAAAAATCATAAATTTATTAAATCAAATCATGAATTAAATCACTAAACTAATTTAAACCCTAACTTATGTATTAATCAACCAAAACTGAAAATAATTAATTTATAATATCAATACCAAATCTGAAAATTATAATTTAATTATAAAGATTAATAGTTTAATTCTAGAAACATAAACAAAAATCAATAAACTTAATTAAAACATTTAAATAACTTAGGGTTTAAGAAAGTCACCCAAAAGGGGAGGAGGAGTGCTGGCCGGCGGTGACTAGGGCACGGCGGGGACAGCGGCGGCTAGCAGAGGTGGCGCTGGTCGGGTCAGGTGTCGGCACGGGTGGTTGCTGGTGGTTGATGGTCGAACCAAAAACACTGCGATTAGGGGGGAGAGAGTGGAAACCGAATCCAAGGAGGAGGAGGGGGAGTTGCCGGCTTGGACAGGCGCTGCAGGTGGGCGGCGCAGCGTGGAGGGGAACGACGAGTGTAGAAGGCGGTGCTCGGTGGTTGTGCGTGGCTGCCACCAACAGAAACGAGTGAGGAGGAGAGCAATAAAACTAAGGAGAAGAAAGAAGGACGAAGCAAGAGAGGGAGAAGGGAGAAAGGAGATTACCGGCGGCTGGCGAGGGACGACGGTGGTCCGGCGTGGGTGGCTGGACGGCGGCGACAAGGGGAGCACTAAGGTGTGAGAGTTCACGTGAATTCTTGAAGAGGGTTTGAGGGTTTTTCTGCTTTTCTTTTCACGTGAAGGAGAGGAGAGGATTGAGAGTTTTACATGAATTTGGAATATGGGTAAGGGATGTGGGTTTACTTATTTTGGGCTTTGCTAACTTGGGCTAGGATTAGAATTACGTTTGGTATTTGAATTCAACACCGCTTAAGATTGTTTTCTAATTTCAATCGTGTTTTCGTAATTCAAATTCTTTTCAACATCAAATTCTAAAATTATTTGAATTTCATAAACCGTTGAAATATTTAGAATATATTTAAATTAAATTAAATATACATTAAATATATAAATATAATAAAGTTCAAAAATCGTTAATTATTTAGAACGTACTTTAAATAAAATAAATATACGTTAATTATATACTTATTATTTAAATTAGTAAATTCTATTAAAATATAAATAACTATACGTTAAAATATATTAATAAAATTTATAAATTTACGGGGGATTACAGGCATTGTCGATTAGGCCATATTAACATGAAGCGCATAGAAAGACTTCAAAAGGAAGGAATTCTAGAACCATTTAACTTAGAGGATTATGGTAAGTGCGAATCATGTTTACTTGTCAAAATGACAAAGCAACCTTTCTCTAAAGTTGGAGAAAGAGCAACTGAACTATTGGGTTTAATCCATACAGATGTATGTGGACAAATGAGTACAAATGTTAGAGGTGGTTTCAGCTACTTTATCACTTTCACTGATGACTTCAGTAGATATGGTTATGTCTACCTAATGAAGCATAAGTCTGAATCCTTTGACAAATTCAAGGAATTTCAGAGTGAAGTAGAGAATCAGTTAGGCAAGAAGATTAAGGCACTGCGGTCTGATAGAGGCGGTGAATATCTGAGCTATGAATTTGATGACCATCTAAAAGAATGTGGAATTTTATCAGAATTGACTCCTCCCGGAACACCTCAATGGAACAGTGTGTCAGAACGAAGGAATAGAACCTTGCTAGACATGGTTAGATCAATGATGGGTCAGGCCGAACTTCCAATAGAATTTTGGGGTCATGCACTAAACACAGCTGCACTCACACTAAATAGAGCTCCGTCTAAAGTTGTACGTCGAAAAGACTCCATATGAGTTATGGTTTGTAAAGCCTCCAAATGTGTCTTTTCTTAAGATTTGGGGTTGTGAAGTATATGTCAAACGATTAATTTCAGACAAACTTAAACCAAAATCTGACAAATGTATCCTTGTGGGATATCCAAAGGAAACAAAGGGGTATTACTTCTACAATACATCTGAGAACAAGGTGTTTGTTGCTCGAGATGGTATCTTTTTGGAAAGAGATCACATTTCCAAAATGACAAGTGGGAGAAAAGTAAACCTCGAAGAAATTCGAGTCGAACAACAAACTCTAAAGAATGCTCAAGATGACATTCAGGTTGAAACTCGGAGATCTTTAGAAGTATCTGGTGAGAATCAAGAACCATCTAGAAATGTAACCCCGCTTAGATCGCAGAGATATAGGTCTCAACCGGAAAGGTACTTAGGTATTTTGACGAACGAGAGCCATGAAGTTCTATTGCTGGAAAGCGATGAACCCGCGACTTACAAACAAGCTATGACGAGCCCTAGCTCCAAACAATGGGAAGAAGCCATGCAATCTGAATTAGACTCCATGTCTGAAAACCAAGTTTGGGATTTGGTCGATTTTCCAGATGGCTACCAAGCCATAGGAAGCAAATGGGTTTTCAAACTGAAAAGGACAAGGATGGGAAACTAAAAGTTTTCAAAGCTAGATTGGTTCCAAAAGGTTACAGGAAAGTCCACGGTGTGGATTACAATGAAACCTTTTCACCAGTTGCAATGTGATATGCTCATATTTTATAGTGTTTTTACCCCCGTTCCTTAGTACTTTTTTTTATCTCAAATGAGCTCTTCGGAGCGATTTTTAGTACTAATGTGCTCCTTGTAGTGTGTTTGTAGTTTCAGGTTCATCATTGTAGGAATTAGCATACTTTTGTGCATTTCCTACTCATTTGAATCAATACAAGAGATTATGTACTTTAGAGAGCACAAACATTGAGTTGGAAGAGTTTTTGAGCAAAGCGAATAGTGAAAGAAGTAGAAAACCGATACTCATCTACTCTTTTGATCATAACTCAGTTTATACAACTCCAAATACAGCGATTCAAATTGGGTAGGATTCTAGACTTCATGAGCTTTCTAAAAAGTGGTCACTCGCCTAATTCCGACTTATAACGAAGGAGATATGAACTTCACCCTTGTGACTCCGAAGTCACTTCATCGCTTTCGGACTAGGCAGGTTGATCCAGCTATTGAACACTCTATCAAGTTTTTCTCGGCCCGGGTCGGACATCCAATTGCTTCGATTTGAATTATCCTCCGGATACCTTATATGTCAAAAAGAGAACCTCTTATTATTCATAGCCAAACCAAGAGTGTGCGCTTAAGCGAAGCTTTCGGATTTGTTGATAAAAAATTATGTTTTCTTGCTGGAAGGGGAATCCTGCAAGGTTTTGGCTCGCAATAAAGCTAGGGTCCCTCCTGAAGCTTTCTTCTTTCCTCTGCAAGGGCGACGACAACCCTGGAGCGCGGATTCTAGTTTATTTCCGGTTTTCGCTTGTTTTTTTGGGCAAACTATAAATACCAAGCCCTTATTATTAGTTGGGGTCTTATTTTCAGCACCTTTTATTCTAGTTTCAAAAAAACACTTAGTTTATTTTCCTTAACTTAGTTATTCTCTCTAAATTTGTTAAAAGACTTAATTTTTATTTTCAATCAAAATTCAAGCTTTCATTATTCATTGTTCTTCATTTAGGTATTGCTTCTTACTTTGATTTATTATTTTGATTTAATCATGTTTTCAATAGTATTAATTGCTTTGTTAATTGGTAATATGTGTGAGTAATCTATTTTCTAGGGTTTGGGGATCCATGAATTAATATGAAGGGATGATTGAATGTTGGATTGTTGGTATTGTGATTAATTCCTATTGATTTCATTTACTATGCAATTAGATTTGCGCAGGTTTAATTGTATTAGTCAAGGAATATCAAGTTAAGATTCGAGAGATGCAATTTGATGTTTAGGCGTGTGTCAATAGGTAGAATTGGGATTAATACGTAGCGAGAGCCAGTTAATTCTAAGTCTATGATTAGTATCGATTCGAGAGAGCATGCTAGTCTAATTAATTGCTTTATTGATTATTGTCGATTGTTTATCATCCTGGATTGTTGTTCATTGGTGAACCTATGACCTAGACTCTATAATATCTGCATTCTCTTGTTTAATTATTGTCGTAGTTTTGATATCCAAATCAACCAAACTCTTGTTCGCAATAGTCTAGGCTTTATTCTTAGTAATAGAAAGAATGTTGTTTCCCTGTGGATTCGATCCTGACTTCCCTTGCTATTTAGCTAGTGATTTTAGGTTTATCTTTGATTAGGTGATACGACTTAAGCCTGTCACAATGCTAAAGTCTATTTGGATAATGTTAGCAATCGCTGCATATTACCATTACGAAATATGGCAGATGGATGTCAAAACCGCTTTCTTAAACGGCGTTTTAACAGAAATTGTGTTTATGACACAGCCTGAGGGTTTTGAGGATCCAAAGAATGCTAAAAAGGTATGCAAGCTTAAGAAATCCATTTACGGATTAAAGAAAGCATCAAGGAGCTGGAATATACGTTTTGATGAAGCAGTCAGTGACTTTGGCTTCGTCAAGAACGCAGACGAATCTTGTGTATACAAGAAGGTCAGTGGGAGCAAAACTGCTTTTCTAGTATTATATGTCGCCGACATATTACTTATCGGAAATGACATTCCTATGTTGAACTCTGTCAAGATTTGGCTTGGGAAATATTTTTCGATGAAGGACCTACGAGAAGCACAGTACATACTGGTAGGGATGGAAATATCCAGTGGATGATCCAATAACCCGGTCACCCGCTCTAATTAAACGGATGAAAACCCGAAATAAATGGATGATAAGCGGGTGATGGGTGAAGCGGGTGATGGATGCGGGTCGGATGCGGGTGATGTTTTTTCTGTTAGGTTATGATACATATGACAATTCATAAATCATGCGGAAAAACCATAAACCCAGGAAAACATATTATTTACACATAATCATTTAGCATAGATTAGATGCATACTCTTTGTTGCGTGCCTTCCCTAGCTGCGCCCGAACCGAACAAGAACAAGTCTTTAGGACTCCAAGTGTCGTCCCTCCGTAGATAGTCCACAGCACGTCCGGATCCGCCTTAAGATTGACCAACTAGAATCGCCCTTAAGGTACTATTATTTTCGGCACTTTATAGGCAAATGTGTGACTGAATTTTTTTCTCAAAAACTCACTTTGAATACTTTGAAACTTGTGTTATAAATTGTGAGCCCTAGCCTCATATTTATAGCGGTATGGAAAGGGAATCGAAATCCTATTCAGATACAAATTAATTAAACCTAGAATCCTATAAGAACTCTAATTTAATTAATTTATCAATTAGAATTAGGAATTTAATCATTAACCGAACTCTGCATGTTTTAGGAAACGTGCACGAACACAAACACTTGCACACACACGCACGGCAGCCACGATGGGCCCCATGCGTGCGCGCGAGCAGCAGCCCACTCAGCGCCCGCGCGCGCTGCGCGCTGTGCGCGCTGTGCGCGCTGTGCGCGCTGTGCGCGCTGTGCGCGCTGCGCGCTGCGCGCTGTGCGTGCTGTGCGCTGCGCGCGCTGTGCGCGCTGCGCGCTGTGCGCGCTGCGCGCTGTGCGCGCTGCGCGCAGCCTGCTGGGCCTGGCCTTGCGCTGGGCCTGGCGTGGCTGTTTGTGCGGCGCGCTTGGCTTGCTGGGCGATGGCCTGGCTTCGTGCTGGGTCTCGTCCGGCAGGCCTCGTCCGATGCTTATTCGTACGATGCGCTTCCGATTAAATTTTCCGATTCCGGAATTCATTTCCGATACGAACAATATTTAATATTTCCGATTCCGGAATTAATTTCCGTTTCGAACAAATATTTAATATTTCCGTTTCCGGAATTATTTTCCGATTCCGGTAATATTTCCGATTCTGACAATATTTCCGTTTCCGGCAATATTTCCGATTCTGGCAATATTTCCATTTCCGATAATATTTTCCGACACGTACCATGTTTCCGTTTCCGGCAACATCTACGACTTGGATAATATTTATATTTCCGATACGATCCATATTTCCGTTTCCGGCAATATCATCGTTTCCGGAGTATTCATTCCTTGCCTGTGACGATCTTAGCTCCCACTGAAACCAAGATCCGTCGGTTCCGAATATTCATAGATGGAGTATTTAATGCTATTAAATACTTGATCCGTTTACGTACTATTTGTGTGACCCTACGGGTTCAGTCAAGAGTAAGCTGTGGATTAGTATCATTAATTCCACTTGAACTGAAGCGGCCTCTAGCTAGGCATTCAGCTCACTTGATCTCACTGAATTATTAACTTGTTAATTAATACTGAACCGCATTTATTAGACTTAACATAGAATGCATACTTGGACCAAGGGCATTATTTCCTTCAGTCTCCCACTTGTCCTTAGGGACAAGTGTGCATTTCCTAATTCCTTTGTCACTCGATGCTTGCTCTTGAACATAAGGTAAGAGTTGTCATCCTTATTATGTCCAGAGGTGTTCCTCGGTTTCAGAGTTCAACTGATCAAATAAACAGATAATCATAGCCTATGATTCATCCGAGCACGGCCATGCATTTCACAGTTTCTAGCTCTCCGAGTGGCCTTGTACAACTTTTAAGCATCTCATCCCGATTTATGGGAGGACAATCCCAATCTTGCGATCTTGAGATTAGACTTCGTTTGATAGGTGATTACCTGAGCGTTGCCTTTATAGCCTCCTTTTACGGTGCGACGGTTGGTCAACGTCAAAGCAACCAGTTCTCAAACAAGTAATCTCAAATCACTCAGGTATTGAGGATTTAGTGTCTAATAATTTAATGAAATTTACTTATGACAGACTTTCATCTCTTACAGTAAAGTTTCATAGGTCTCGTCCGATACTAGTCTTCCCAAAGTAAGTATCTATGCAAATGATTATGACATTGCCATGTCCACATAGTTCAAGAAACAGAACTACTAGTCATCTTGCATTCTAATCGTCTAACGTTTTCTATGCGTCCAATTTTATAGAAAACTCCGATTAGGGACCATTTTCAACCTTTGACATTCAAGTTCACTTGATAGACATTTCTTAGTCACAGGACTGGTCCTGACAGTCTATCTTGAATATATCGTCAAATTGAAGGGACTCATCATTTAATAAACCACAAATTAAATGGAAAAATGAATTCTTTTCATTTATTGTGAATGATTAACCAATAATGTTTTACAAAGATTTAAACTCTAAAACTTTAAAACATTAAACAGAGACATCAAAGCCATTCTCCAATATGCTTGATTCCCATAGCTGCAGTGTGCGAGTTGTGCTTCGCCTGCGGCAGAGGTTTAGTTAATGGATCTGATATGTTGTCATCAGTTCCAATTTTGCTTATCTCGACTTCTTTTCTTTCAACGAACTCTCGTAGAAGGTGAAATCTACGAAGTACATGCTTGACTCTCTGGTGGTGTCTAGGCTCTTTTGCCTGTGCAATAGCTCCGTTATTATCACAATACAGGGCTATTGGTCCTTTAATGGAAGGGACTACACCAAGTTCTCCTATGAACTTCCTTAGCCATATAGCTTCCTTTGCTGCTTCATGTGCAGCAATGTACTCCGCTTCAGTTGTAGAATCCGCAATGGTGCTTTGCTTAGCACTTTTCCAGCTTACTGCTCCTCCGTTGAGGCAGAAGACAAACCCAGACTGTGATCTGAAATCATCTTTGTCGGTTTGGAAACTTGCGTCCGTATAGCCTTTAACAATTAATTCATCATCTCCACCATAGACCAGGAAGTCATCTTTGTGCCTTTTCAGGTACTTCAGAATGTTCTTGGCAGCAGTCCAATGCGCCTCTCCTGGGTCTGACTGGTATCTGCTCGTAGCACTGAGTGCGTACGCAACATCCGGGCGTGTACATATCATAGCATACATTATTGAACCAATCAATGATGCATATGGAATCCCATTCATTCGTCTACGCTCATCAAGTGTTTTTGGGCACTGAGTCTTGCTTAGAGTCATTCCATGAGACATGGGTAGGTAGCCTCGCTTGGAGTCCGCCATCTTGAACCTATCAAGCACCTTATTGATATAAGTGCTTTGACTAAGTCCAATCATCTTTTTAGATCTATCTCTGTAAATCTTGATGCCCAATATGTACTGTGCTTCTCCTAGATCCTTCATCGAAAAACATTTCCCAAGCCAAATCTTGACAGAGTTCAACATAGGAATGTCATTTCCGATAAGCAATATGTCGTCGACATATAATACTAGGAAAGCAATTTTGCTCCCACTGACCTTCTTGTATACACAAGATTCGTCCGCGTTCTTGATGAAACCAAAGTCACTGACTGCTTCATCAAAACGTATATTCCAGCTCCTGGATTCCTGCTTCAATCCGTAGATTGACTTCTTTAGCTTGCATACCTTTTTAGCATTCTTTGGATCCTCAAAACCTTCAGGCTGTGTCATAAACACAGTTTCTGTTAAAACGCCGTTTAAGAAAGCAGTTTTGACATCCATCTGCCATATTTCGTAATCGTAATATGCAGCGATTGCTAACATTATTCGAATAGACTTTAGCATTGCAACTGGTGAAAAGGTTTCATCGTAATCCACACCGTGGACTTGCCTGTAACCTTTTGCAACCAATCTAGCTTTGAAAACTTCAAGTTTCCCATCCTTGTCCTTTTCAGTTTGAAAACCCATTTGCTTCCAATGGCTTGGTAGCCATCTGGCAAATCGACCAAATCCCATACTTGGTTTTCAGACATGGAGTCTAATTCAGATTGCATGGCTTCTTGCCATTGTTTGGAGCTAGGGCTCGTCATAGCTTGCTTGTAAGTCGCAGGTTCATCACTTTCAAGTAATAGAACGTCATAGCTCTCGTTCGTCAAAATACCTAAGTACCTTTCCGGTTGAGATCTATATCTTTGCGATCTACGCGGGGTAACATTTCTAGATTGACCATGATTCTCACCAGATTCTTCTAAAGATCTCTGAGTTTCATCCTGAATGTCATCTTGAGCATTCTCTAGAGTTTGTTGTTCGACTCGAATTTCTTCGAGGTCTACTTTTATCCCACTTGTCATTTTGGAAATGTGATCTTTCTCCAAAAAGACACCATCTCGAGCAACAAACACTTTGTTCTCAGATGTATTGTAGAAGTAATACCCCTTTGTTTCCTTTGGATAGCCCACAAGGATACATTTGTCAGATTTTGGATGAAGTTTGTCTGAAATTAATCGTTTGACGTATACTTCACATCCCCAAATCTTAAGAAAAGACACATTTGGAGGCTTTCCAAACCATAATTCGTATGGAGTCTTTTCGACAGCTTTAGACGGAGCTCTATTTATAGTGAGTGCAGCTGTATTTAGTGCATGTCCCCAAAATTCTAATGGAAGTTCGGCCTGACCCATCATTGACCTGACCATGTCTAGCAAGGTTCTGTTCCTCCGTTCTGACACACCGTTCCATTGTGGTGTTCCAGGAGGAGTCAATTCTGATAGAATTCCACATTCTTTCAGATGGTCATCAAATTCATAGCTCAGATATTCACCGCCTCTATCAGACCGCAGTGCCTTAATCTTCTTGCCTAATTGATTCTCTACTTCACTCTGAAATTCCTTGAATTTGTCAAAGGATTCAGACTTATGCTTCATTAGGTAGACATAACCATACCTACTGAAGTCATCAGTGAAAGTGATAAAGTAGCTGAAACCACCTCTAGCATTTGTACTCATTGGTCCACATACATCTGTATGGATTAAACCCAATAGTTCATTTGCTCTTTCTCCAACTTTAGAGAAAGGTTGCTTCGTCATTTTGCCAAGTAAACATGATTCGCATTTACCATAATCCTCTAAGTCAAATGGTTCTAGAATTCCTTCTCTTTGAAGTCTTTCTAAGCGTTTCAAGTTTATATGGCCTAATCGACAATGCCACAGATAGGTGAGATCTGAATCATCCTTTTTGGCCTTTTTGGTATTTATGTTATATACTTGTTTGTCGTGATCTAATAAATAAAGTCCATTGACTAATCTAGCAGATCCATAAAACATCTCTTTAAAATAAAACGAACAACTATTGTCTTTTATTATAAAGGAAAATCCCTTAGCATCTAAGCAAGAAACTGAAATGATGTTTTTAGTAAGACTTGGAACATGGAAACATTCTTCCAGTTCCAAAACTAGCCCGGAGGGCAACGACAAATAGTAAGTTCCTACAGCTAATGCAGCAATCCGTGCTCCATTTCCCACTCGTAGGTCGACTTCACCCTTGCTTAACTTTCTACTTCTTCTTAGTCCCTGTGGATTGGAACATAAGTGTGAGCCACAACCTGTATCTAATGCCCAAGAAGTTGAATTAGCAAGTATACAGTCTATAACGAAAATACCTGAAGATGGAACGACTGTTCCGTTCTTCTGATCTTCCTTTAGCTTCAAGCAATCTCTCTTCCAATGCCCCTTCTTCTTGCAGTAGAAGCATTCGGATTCAGAAGTGGGTTGACTGACCTTTCTCTTTGCAGATTTGGCGCCAGTTTGCTTAGTTGGGCTGGCTTTGTTGCCACCTTTCTTAGCATTCCTCTTCTTTCCAGATTTCTTGAACTTGCCCCCACGCACCATAAGCACATCCTGCTTATCACTTTTGAGCGTCTTTTCAGCGGTCTTCAGCATACCGTGAAGCTCAGTGAGCGTTTTGTCCAGACTATTCATACTGTAGTTCAGTTTGAACTGATCATACCCGCTATGAAGAGAATGGAGGATGGTGTCTATAGCCATTTCCTGAGAAAATTGCTGATCCAGCCGACTCATATTCTCAATGAGTCCAATCATTTTGAGAACATGTGGACTTACGGGCTCGCCTTTCTTAAGCTTGGTCTCAAGAATTTGCCTATGAGTCTCGAATCTTTCGACTCGAGCCAGATCTTGGAACATGTTCTTCAACTCACTGATGATTGTGAAAGCATCTGAGTTGATGAACGTTTTCTGCAGATCCGCACTCATGGTGGCGAGCATTAGACATTTCACATCCTTGTTGGCATCAATCCAACGATTGAGGGCTGCCTGAGTGACCCCGTCGCCTGCAGCTTCGGGCATCGCCTCATCTAGGACATACTCCTTTTCTTCCTGCATAAGAACTATTTGCAAGTTCCTTTGCCAGTCAAGGAAGTTTTTCCCGTTCAACTTCTCCTTTTCGAGAATTGATCGAATGTTGAATGAATTGTTGTTTGCCATATTAAAAACTACAATTGAAAAGAATAAACAAATAAATAACCATTCACAGTTTCTCTTAATAAACTTAAATTCTAGCATACATGCATAATTCAATGTTTATTAAGCATTTTATTCAAATTATGTGTTCCGGCAGGTGTGAATAAAATGATTCCAAGATCCTAAAATCATTGAAGAACTAAGCACAGTTTGTCGACTTAATCCTAGAAAATCTTAGGTAAGCAAAAGCCTTTTGCTAATAGTCTAGAAACTATTCTTGGTTGATAGGTACGTCTAAGAACTTATTAGGTAAACCTATCGAATTTGCCACGACATAAAAGGACTCCTTACTTATATCGTTGAGTTTCACCAAAACTAACATGTACTCACAATTATTTGTGTACCTTGCCCCTTTAGGACCAATAAGTAACACCTCGCTGAGCGAAAACTATTACTAGATTGATGTAAAGGATATCCAAGCAAGTGTATATTTTGGCATGGCACCTTTTAACTCAATTTTTAAGTTTGGAACTTAAGGCTCTTACTATGTTGGTTAGATTTTAAGTGAACTAAAATCCTTAATCATGCAACATAATCAAGCTTTTGATCTCATGCATTTTAAGACATATTTAAAACAATAAATAACTTAAAACATGCATAAGATATTTGTGATCTAGTATGGCCCGACTTCATCTTGAAGCTTTGACTTCAAAGTCCGTCTTGAAAATCTCCGTGGGAGGCACCATTTTCTTCAAATAGGATAAGCTATAACTAATTACAACTATTTGATGGTTCGCAGACCATATTTGAATTGAAAAATAACTTTGGTACTTTAGACCAATTACATTCAAATTAATGGTACGCAGACCATATTTTCTATCCTATTTGGGCCATACTAGTCACTTCATAACCTGCAAAACAGTACATATACAATATATACCATTCACCCATTCATTATCATGAATGGCCCACATAGCTGGTTAGTAAAACACATTATGCATCACGTAAACATTTGCAGCAATTAATCAAGGGCACCAATAATCTACCAATTATTCAGTCCTTCTTAATTCTAATCAAGTTGTTTTAACCTTAAGGATTTGTAGACCTAATCAAGAGTTTATGACTAAAAAGCGCTCCCACTTAAACCAATAAATTCATATGCTTTACCAATTTTAAACGTAAAAATGTATTTCTAGTCTAACCGGAAACATACAAATTTAATTAAAATTTAAAGCTCATATAAATTTATAATTGAATCCAAAAAATTTAATTTAATTTCAGTCGCATTTAAATTAATTCATGATTTTAATTTTAGTAAAATAATTAGAATAAATAACATTTATTATAATTATAATATTCAAAATTAAAATCCAAGAAAATAATTTAAATTATTAATTTTAAAATTAATTAAAATTACGTGAACTGAAATTTTCAAATTAAACATTCAAAACGATCTAATCGTAACGCAAACACCCTACGCGTAGCACGCCCATGGGCCGCACGCACACAGCCATTGCTGGCCATGTGCGCGCAGCCCATGCGCTCGTCGCATAGCTGCTGCATCCCTATCGCAAGCCTCCGCACGCATTGGTACTCGCTGCGCGCGCCAGCGCTCATCGCACGCGGGCTATCGCTCGCAGTGCGCGCGCGACATCGCTCGCTGGGCGCGCGAGCCATCGCTCGCTGGGCGGGCGACATCGCTCGCTGGGCGGGCGACATCGCTCGTTGTGCGCGCGAGCAATGCTAGGCGCAGCGCTCGTGGCACGCGAGCTTGCGCTCGCTGCGCGCGAGGCTGCGCGCTCTTGTGCGAGGCAGCGCGCGTTGTGGCGCAGCTCGCTTGCTGCCCACACGCGACTGCCTTGGCTCGCCCTACGCCCATGCCCATTCGTCCATTGGTCGTGGCACACGACACAAGGCAGGGCTGCTGCCTTGTGCTCGTGCACTACGCCCTTGCTCATTGCATTCGTGCCGCACGGGCGACGAGCTCCCTTGCTCGTCGTCGCATGCCCGCATTATACAACACCCCTTAAGGGTAACACGAAGCGTCCATTGCTTCGTGCGTGCAAGTTATATGAACGAATCGCATAAAAATTTAAAATTTATATTTAAAATTAATGACAAATTAATAAATAATATTAATTTCATAATTTTAGGGCGAAAAAATCGAAAATTTATTATCCAATTGATTTCCGATTGTTATGGATTCAAGTCTAGGTCATAAAAATTTAAAATTTATCGTAAATTTACAATTTTTATGGTGGTTTTTAATCATAGGTTTCTAATTAAATTACAATTAATTATGAAAATCAAATTAATTCTAAATTATTCTAATTTTCAACAAATTAATCATAATTACAAATTAGATTGCATAATTAACAAGACTAGGCATTCAAACTTGTTAAACATATGCAGTAGGTCAATCAAAAATTCAAGATTTATCAACAAGAATCGCAAATATTTAATTTAACATCTTAAATTTACGAAATTTTGCATTCGAAAAACTAAAACCTTCGAAAAGTCATAGTTAGGCTTCGAATTTGAGAATTCTGGGTTCGGCAGAAAAATACTCTTTTTGTCAAAATTTTAGAATGCTTTTTACATGCGGAATTGACACAAAAATCACTCAATTCGGATGAGTAACGAAGAAACTGCCGAAAAACTACGTACGTATAATTAAATAAACGCAATTTGCAATTAATTAACAATTACGAAAATTAATCACCCCTTTTAATTCTTGCAAATTTGTAATATTTAACCATGTTCATGCAATTTAGATTATGAAAATAATAAGGGGCTCGTGATACCACTGTTAGGTTATGATACATATGACAATTCATAAATCATGCGGAAAAACCATAAACCCAGGAAAACATATTATTTACACATAATCATTTAGCATAGATTAGATGCATACTCTTTGTTGCGTGCCTTCCCTAGCTGCGCCCGAACCGAACAAGAACAAGTCTTTAGGACTCCAAGTGTCGTCCCTCCGTAGATAGTCCACAGCACGTCCGGATCCGCCTTAAGATTGACCAACTAGAATCGCCCTTAAGGTACTATTATTTTCGGCACTTTATAGGCAAATGTGTGACTGAATTTTTTTCTCAAAAACTCACTTTGAATACTTTGAAACTTGTGTTATAAATTGTGAGCCCTAGCCTCATATTTATAGCGGTATGGAAAGGGAATCGAAATCCTATTCAGATACAAATTAATTAAACCTAGAATCCTATAAGAACTCTAATTTAATTAATTTATCAATTAGAATTAGGAATTTAATCATTAACCGAACTCTGCATGTTTTAGGAAACGTGCACGAACACAAACACTTGCACACACACGCACGGCAGCCACGATGGGCCCCATGCGTGCGCGCGAGCAGCAGCCCACTCAGCGCCCGCGCGCGCTGCGCGCTGCGCGTGCTGTGCGCGCTGTGCGTGTTGTGCGCTGCGCGTGCTGTGCGCGCTGTGCGCGCTGCGCGCTGCGCGCAGCCTGCTGGGCCTGGCCTTGCGCTGGGCCTGGCCTTGCGCTGGGCCTGGCGTGGCTGTTTGTGCGGCGCGCTTGGCTTGCTGGGCGATGGCCTGGCTTCGTGCTGGGTCTCGTCCGGCAGGCCTCGTCCGATGCTTATTCGTACGATGCGCTTCCGATTAAATTTTCCGATTCCGGAATTCATTTCCGATACGAACAATATTTAATATTTCCGATTCCGGAATTAATTTCCGTTTCGAACAAATATTTAATATTTCCGTTTCCGGAATTATTTTCCGATTCCGGTAATATTTCCAATTCTGACAATATTTCCGTTTCCGGCAATATTTCCGATTCTGGCAATATTTCCATTTCCGATAATATTTTCCGACACGTACCATGTTTCCGTTTCCGGCAACATCTACGACTTGGATAATATTTATATTTCGATACGATCCATATTTCCGTTTCCGGCAATATCATCGTTTCCGGAGTATTCATTCCTTGCCTGTGACGATCTTAGCTCCCACTGAAACCAAGATCCGTCGGTTCCGAATATTCATAGATGGAGTATTTAATGCTATTAAATACTTGATCCGTTTACGTACTATTTGTGTGACCCTACGGGTTCAGTCAAGAGTAAGCTGTGGATTAGTATCATTAATTCCACTTGAACTGAAGCGGCCTCTAGCTAGGCATTCAGCTCACTTGATCTCACTGAATTATTAACTTGTTAATTAATACTGAACCGCATTTATTAGACTTAACATAGAATGCATACTTGGACCAAGGGCATTATTTCCTTCATTTTCATCCATCACCCGACCCACCACACGTACATCACCCGGTCCATCACCCATTTATTTTATGTATATTATTTTTATTTTTGTTTTAAACATAAAAATGTGTTAGTAAATCCATTATTTATTAAAGTTAGTGTTTGTTTAATTTTTTTGGGTTACTAAGTTATGCATGATGAGAAACAATTATATGTTTCAGTAGTAAATGTTGTATATAAGATTTTTTTTTGGTTAATTATTATGCATATTCTAAGGTGGTGAATTTTTAGTGGTTAATAGTTTTCACCCGAATATCACCCGATCCACCCAGTTCACCCGCGGGTGATGGATGGACGGAATGCGGGTGATGAGTAAAGCGGGTGACAGATGGACCGGGTGGAGCGGATGAAAGCGGGTGATAGATGCGGGTGATGCTCCACCCGATCTAAATCCCACCCATTTCCATCCCTACATACTGGGCATCAAGATTTACAGAGATAGATCTAAAAGGATGATTGGACTTAGTCAAAGCACTTATATCAATAAGGTGCTTAAAAGGTTCAATATGGCAGACTCCAAGCGAGGCTACCTACCCATGTCTCATGGAATGACTCCAAGCAAGACTCGGTGCCCAAAAACACTGGATGAGCGTAGACGAATGAGTGGGATTCCATATGCATCATTGATTGGTTCAATAATGTATGCTATGATATGTACACGCCCGGATGTTGCGTACGCACTCAGTGCTACGAGCAGATACCAGTCGGACCCAGGAGAGGCACATTGGACTACTGCCAAGAATATTCTGAAGTACCTGAAAAGGCACAAAGATGATTTCCTGGTCTATGGTGGAGATGATGAATTAATTGTTAAAGGCTATACGGACGCAAGTTTCCAAACCGACAAGGATGATTTCAGATCACAGTCTGGGTTTGTCTTCTGCCTCAACGGAGGTGCAATAAGCTGGAAAAGTGCTAAGCAAAGCAACATTGATTCTACAACTGAAGCGGAGTACATTGCTGCACATGAAGCAGCAAAGGAAGCTATTTGGCTAAGGAAGTTCATACGTGAACTTGGTGTAGTCCCCTCGATTAAAGGACCAATAGCTCTATATTGTGACAATAACGGAGCTATTTCACAGGCAAAGGAGCCTAGACACCACCAGATAGTCAAGTATGTACTTCGTAGATTTCACCTTCTACGAGAGTTCGTTGAAAGAAAAGAAGTCGAGATAAGCAAGATTGGAACTGACGACAACAACTCAGATCCATTAACTAAACCTCTGCCATAAGCGAAGCACGACTCGCACACTGCAGCCATGGGAATCAAGCATGTTGGAGAATGGCTTTGATGTCCTTAATTAAAGTTTTAAAGTTTTAGAGTTTAATACTTTGTAAAACGTTATTGGTTAACCATTCATATAAATGAATAGAATTCATTTTCCATTTAATTTGTGGTTTATTAAATGATGATTCCCTTCAATTTAAAGATATATTCAAGATAGACTGTCAGGACCAGTCCTGTGACTAATAAATCTCTATCAAGTGAACTTGAATGTCAAAAGTTGAAAAAGGTCCTTGGTTGGAGTTTTCTATAAATATGGACGCATAGAAAACGCCAGACGACTAGAATGCAAGATGACTAGTAGTTCTGTTTCTTGAACTATGTGGACATGGTAATGTCGCAATCATTTGCAAAGATAATTACTTTGAGAAGACTAGTATCGGACAGACCTATGAAACTTTACTGTAAGAGATGAAAATCTGTCATAAGTAAATTTCATTAAATTATTAGACACTAATCCTCAAGACCTGAGTGATTTGAGATTACTTGTTTGAGAACTGGTTGCTTTGACGTTGTCAACCGTCGCACCGTAAAAGGAGGCTATAACGGCAACACTCGGGTAATTACCTATCAAACGAAGTGTAACCTCAAGATCACAAGATTGGGATTGTCCTCCCATAAATCGGGATGAGATGCTGAAAGTTGTACAAGGCCACTCGGAGAGCTAGAAACTGTAAAATGCATGGTCGTGCTCAGATGAATCATAGGCTATGGTTGTCTGTTTATTTGATCAGTTGAACTCTGAAACCGAGAAATACCTCTGGACATAATAAGGATGACTACTCTTACCTTATGTTCATGAGCAAGCATCAAGCGACAAAGGAATTAGGCAATGGGAGACTGAAGGAAATAATGCCCTTGGTCCAAGTATGCATTCAATGCTAAGTCTAATAAATGCGGTTCAGTATTAATTAATTATGCAAGTTAAAAATTCAGTGAGATCAAGTGAGTTGAATGCCTAGCTAGATGCCGCTTCAGTTCGAGTGGAATTAATAATATTAATCCACAGCTTACTCTTGACTGAATCCGTAGGGTCACACAAATAGTACGTGAACGGATCAAGTATTTAAGTGAATTAAATACTCCATTTATGAATATTCGGAATCGACGGATCTCGGTTCCAGTGGGAGCTGAAATCGTCAAAAGTCAAAATATGAATACTCCGGAAACGATGATATTGCCGGAAACGGAAATATGGATCGTAACGGAAATATAAATATTATCCAAGTCGTAGATGTTGCCGGAAACGGAAACATGGTACGTGTCGGAAAATATTATTGGAAATGGAAATATTGTCGGAATCGAAAATATTGTCGGAAACGGAAATATGGCCGGAATCAGAAATATTATCAGAATCGGAAATAAATTCCAGAATCGGAAAATATTAAATGTTTGTTCGAAACGGAAATAAATTCCGGAATCGGAAATATTAAATATTGTTCGAATCGGAAATGAATTCCGGAATCGGAAAATGAATCGGAAGCGCGACGTACGAAATAATCATCGGACAAGCTTGCTAGACGCAAGGCCCAACACGAAGCCAGGCCCGCGCCTAGCGAAGGCCGCGCAGCGAGAAAACAAGCGCAGTAGGCACAACCGAGCACGGAGCAAGGCCAGGCCCAGCCGAGCAAAGCAAGGCAGGCCAGCAGCAGCGCCCAGCAATGGGCCGCGTGCTGCCAGCGCTTCTGGGCCGAGTCGCGCACAGCGCTCCCCTCGTGGGCTCCGTGTGTGTGTGTGTGTGTGTGTGTGTGTGTGTGTGTGTGTGTGTGTGTGTGTGTGTGTGTGTGTGTGTGTGTGTTCGTGCAACGCTACAAATCCTTAGTCGCTTAGGATTGTCTGATTAATTATTTTCCTAAATCCACGAGAGTTAGTTGTTTGATTAAACACTAAAATCTAAAGGATTAATTTGACTAGAATTCTAATCGAATTAGTAAATTGAATCCTAGTGAAAATCTAGGTCCGATATTTCCTCCCTATAAATAGGTGATACATAATCACAATTTATACATAACAATCACAAGTATTCATATAGTTTAAGTTTAAACTAACTTAATAATTTTCCAAAATAATTAAGCTTTCGAATAACATAAAACCTTAGATAATATTCAAGTTAATTGAATCTAAGGAGGATCCGAACTTGTTGTGGACTATCTACGGAGGGGCGATATTTGGAGTCCTAAACTTGTTCTTGTTCGGTTCGGGAGCAGCTAGGGAAGGCACGCGTCACATGTATGTATCCTGAATTATGCTAATTGACTATGTGTCAATTAATTTAGATTCGTGCCTTTATGGTTTTTTCCGCATGAAATATATGTTTTATATTAGTCATAACCTTACAGTGAGAGCCTCTTGCAATGATGAGGTATGCGTGTGCCTATCAGTTCTTGGTGGAGGGGAGTCCCATCTTCCTCTTGGGAAGGTATGCCTACCCATACTTTTTGGGTGGGGCGAGTATGTTCGCTCACGGCGTGGCGGGCTCCTTGTTGTTTTCGAGGGTGAACGGTGCCTTGGGCAATGGGAAAATGAATGAGCCCTTAGCTGTTGGTCGAGGGGTGGAGTCCTTGTCCGATGGGAGTGGCCTCTAACCCGGCTAGGGGGTGAGTGGCGTCTCCTTATGGGAGAAGGTGAGTGCCTTCTGGGAGATGTCCTGCAGGAGCTGACTTCGATCGGTTCGACTTGCCTTGAAGGGCGGGGTGGTCTCGTGCGGAGGCGGTGGTCTTAGCACTAGAGGGGAAATTAAGACGGCGCCAAGTGTTTCTGCTAAGAAATTGCTAAGTGTGAAAATATGGGAAGTCTCGTCTACCAGGGTTGTTGTTTTCCTCCAATCGGCTGTCATTTTTGCTACAAAAGAGAAAGCGTAAACTGGCTCGGGGGGGTTTCCGAGAAAACCCTCTCCGACGCTCAAGTCAGGTCTAGTTAGAGAGAGAAAGTAGTGAGAGAGTCAGTGTGAAAATAATTGCTTACCTTTGTAATGATTAGGTGAGACATATTTATAGTAATGCAGGATGGCATTATTAGTAAATATGGGCAAGTGTAGGGGTATGAAATCTTGGGCCTGCAAGAGGCTGAGATATGGGCCCCGAAATTAAGGTTTGAGCCCATTAAGGGGTTTGTTTCTGAGGGTATTTTAGTGATTTTCGTTAGGAAGGGTATTTTGGTAATTCTTGTAAAAAGTGAGTCCCATAGGGGGCCCCGAACAGTTTTCACGTAATTGAGTTTTAGAGTTAAGTTCATGAAAATTGTGGGTTGAAATTGAGTTACGGGGAGCGGATTGGGGGTTTACTGATTTTGTTATTCCTCGATTCTATGAGGTCTTGGAATGGTGGTTTTATAGTATGTGTAAATGGAAATTATGGGCGTTTTATAGTTTCTCTAAATATTGTCGTAATGTTAATAATATAATTCCAAAAAAGTTAATTGTAGAATTTGTTGGTGTTGTTTTTCTTAGCATTTTAGTTTGTTGGCTTTGTTTTTGTTTTTGTATGAAGACATTTTGTGCTTTGTTTCAAAATGTTTGTCAATGTAAATATGTTCTTTTATGTTTCTCTTTATAATTATCTATGTGTTCCTTGTTTGATGATATAACTAGTAGAATTTTATATTAATAATGATTAGAGAAAGTAACATTTTCTCACTATGTTTCTTGTGATTTGTGATGGGTCAAAATTTCTTGCATCCACATTAAAAGAAGTTATTGTTGGTTGTGTACCATCTATATTCGTTGTTCATTAAGCACTGATAATGTAATAAATTGATTTGCTAGTTTTCATGCATTTCGCCGTGCTAGATTATTGATTAATGTGAGATCAAAGTACATTATGATGTCGAGTACTCAGGTTATTGTCTGATCTTGGGACATAGGTTTCATTTTTTGTTACCTCAAAATTGAAACCTAAACTTGTTAAATAGACCTACTAGGTACGCGTATGAACTGTGAACTATTATTAGCACATATGCACATTCGGTAATATGTTAGATATATTTATTTCTTGTATTTATTACCGCTTGTTGGAACTTATTACAGTAAGCTTTAACCATTTTTGGTGTGAAAAAAGAGGGTTGTAGACTTGTAGTTCTGTATAAACAATATAGTTTCACTAGGTGGAGTTTTTCTATCAATCTGTTGAGACATTTTATGTCATGTTAAGAAAATAACAGAATTTGCTGAGTTTTGCGAGATAGCTCAAAATTTTCAACAGATTCAAGTGAAGTACTATTGATATGTTGTGATGAACCTTTCCATGTGGTTAAGTGAATATTAGACATGTACTTCCCAAGGAAAGATTGGCTGGTTTGCAGACAGGAAAATGCTAAGTGGTTTTGCATAGAAAAATTAGGCTATTTTTCACTTATGATGGCTTTGGGAACAACCGAACAAAATTTGACCAAGTTAATACTCGACAGATTTGCCTGTTGGCCACGTAAGTGTTTATGTAGGAGGATTTCCAATGAGGACTGAGAAAATGTTAACTTTGAATGTTTAAACATGAGACTGGTTTTAATCAGGGTTGACCTGTTTCAATTTTTCTTTTTCAAATTGTAGCATTATCTAGTCATCATGTTGCTTTTATAGGGAATAGGGGTTGATAGTCATTTAAATTAATAGATAGACAAACTGAAACTGAAGTACTAGAGTTTGTTCATAGTGACTTGGGGGATTTTAAAAATTATGAGGTATTATATTACTTTTGTTGATGCCTGCTCAAAAATTATGAGGTATTAGGTCAAAAGATGAAGATGAGGAAATCAACTTGATAGGAAGATCAAAAGACTTGGGAGTAATAGGGTGGTGAGTATGACCCTAACAATCTTAAGGCATTTTGTGAGCAGAATGGGATCATCCATGAGACAACTGCTCCCTACACACCCGAGCAAAACCCGATTGCTGAAAGGAAGAACAGAACATTGAAAAACATGATGAATTCTATGTTTATTAGTTCTGGGTTTTCTGATAATATGTGGGGGAAGTCAGCCTCGATCCTGACAATTTGAGGGCCCTAGGTAAAATGTGAAAAAAGGGCCCCTTAATAAAGAATTTTTTATTTCAACCAACATAAAACTAATTAATAAATAAACTTAGATTACGAAATATTAGGTTCTGTTTGGCAACACTACCTGAAATGTAGCTGAAACTGATAAGTTAGCTGAATTAATAAGGTATTAATTGAAATTGATAAGGTGTTAAAATTGATAAGGTAGCTGATTAGATAAACTGTTTGGTAAAACTGATTATTTAAGATATTGAATTTTTTAGCTAATATTTCATATACTCTTCTATCGACATTAATTTTTTTAATTCTATTAATACGTAAAATAATAATACTTCTTACATGTTATTTAAATTTGGATTGTTAAATTTGGGTCGTTGAACACAAATCAAATTTAAAGAATGATAAATGTACAAGAGTCAATTGCTAACTGCTGTACCCGGGTACAGCCAACTCTGGCTGTACCCCCAAAAATGACGCGCTCATATTGTTTGTTCATTCTTGTCGACTGTTTGTTCTTTTTTATTGTACTGTTTGTTCATTCTTATTGTACTGTTTGTTCTTTCTTGTTGTACTGTTTGTTCATTTTTGTTGTACTGTTTGTTCTTTCATGTTGTTTTTTAAATTCATCATCAAATTTTCATAATTGTTGTATTTTTTGTTCTTTCTTCTAGAACTTTATGTTTTTTTTTTAATATTGTTTGTTCTTTCTTGTTTATTTGTTTGTTTATAATAATCATATGGTTAATGTTCATAATTAAACTCTTCATTAATCTTTTATTCTTTCTTTTTGTATTGTTTGTTCTTTCTTGTTGTACTGTTTGTTCTTTCTTGTTTTTTAAATTCATTCATCAAACTTATTGTTGTATTGTTTGTTCTTTCATGTTGGCTTTAAAATTATCATAAAATTTTTCATAATTGTTGTATTGTTTGTTCTTTTTTCTGGAATTTTATGTTCTTTTTTATATTGTTTGTTCTTTTTTGTTGAATTATTTGTTATTTTTTGTTTATTTTTTGGTTCATAATAATTATCTGCTTTATTGTTTGTTCTTTCTTGTTGTATTGTTCGTTCTTTCATGTTGGCTTTAAAATTCATAATGAAATTGTTCACTTCATTGGTCTTTTATGTTTTTACAAGCGCCTATATTGTTTATTTCCAAATAAATAAATAAATGTTCATTTCCAAAATAGTAAATGTTCATTCCAAATAAATAAATAAATGTTCATTTCCGAAATAGTAAATGTTCATTTTTGTAGTTTATTTCCAAATAAATAAATAAATGTTCATTTCCAAAATAGTAAATGTTCATTCCAAATAAATAAATAAATGTTCATTTCCGAAATATTAAATGTTCATTTTTGTACCAGTATTTGTTCTTTCATGTTGTATTGTTTGTTTTTTCATGTTGGCTTTAAAATTCATCATAAAATTGTTCATAATTGTTGTATTGGTTGTTCTTTTTTCTGGAATTTTATGTTCTTTTTTATATTGTTTGTTCTTTTTTGTTGAATTATTTGTTCTTTCTTGTTTATTTGTTTGTTCACAATAAATATATGGTTAATGTTCATAATGAAATTGTTCACTTCATTGGTCTTTTATGTTTTTACAAGCGCCTATATTGTTTATTTCCAAATAAATAAATAAATGTTCATTTCCAAAATAGTAAATGTTCATTCCAAATAACTAAATAAATGTTCTTTTTCGAAATAGTAAATGTTCATTTTTGTAATCTATTTCCAAATAAATAAATAAATGTTCATTTCCAAAATAGTAAATGTTCGTTTCAAATAAATAAATAAATGTTCATTTCCGAAATAGTAAATGTTCATTTTTGTACCAGTATATTAATGTTCATTTTAAACAACACAAAACGACATCGTTTTGGATGGGGGTACAGCCAGCTTTGGCTGTACCCGGGTATAGCCAAAAATTTACCGGAGTAGTCTATCTGCAGTTGCCGATGAATTTGAACCCTCGATAATAAATGGGATGTTGTCATTCAAATTGAATAAAAGAAAGGGACTTTGTAGGCATAACAAAGTAAGAACATCAAGCAAAGAGTAAAATCTTTAGGACTATAAGAAAAGGTGCTAGAAAGGATATGAAACGGGAAAAAAATAAATGAATTCAAGATTCAATTTCTACCTAAAAGTTTGCGTTAAAGAGAAAATGACTTAGCAAATAAACTCCTATGGTATTAGATTACCGCTTAAGGCTCTAACTCTTGTTAAGAACACAAATTCCGGGAGCTAAGTCTGGTTATTGACCTACAAGCGGGAAATGAAGCAAAGTCGTGCTACATTAGATGTAGGGTTATCATGTTTGTTTCAAAGTACTTCTTAAGGCTGGAACTTAATGGCATTATGTTCCATTAATCATCATAAATAATTTCTGTTTGGACAACATAAAGACTCACATTCAAAGTAAACAAAAACATTTGTTGAGTGTTTATTTGAATGAAATGGTCATTTAAGGGTTGAGTCATATGATTGATTAATAAAAAAAGAAATCTCTTCACACTCAAACTTCAAAAGGTTCAAATCAAATATTTTGATTTGTGTTCCACATATCTTTGGCAATGTCATACGACCATATCAACAAGACAACATTCTAAGATTCCATGGCATGGATTTTTGAAAGTTGATTAATTTAAGACACGTGGGTCTTACTTGTTGAACATGACATATACATGGACCATTGTTAGAAGGTTCTAGAAAATTACGTTCATAGACCAAAGATGGATTTTATGACTTACCTATTTCACAAGAATTTGAAAAAATATGGCTACATTTACTCAAGGTGAAATATGTGAAATGCTTCAATGCGATTCACAAAAGGATATAAAATCAACTTGGCATGAATCTTGGAACATCTAGGCTGGGTCAAGGTGATGTTTACATGAGCCAAGAAAGATTATCTAGATTGCTTATATGGCGGCATATAATTTAACAATCGAAGCTCCATTTTAAATATGGTATGTCCAAATAGAGAAATCGAAATATATTCGATTGATGATAATCACGGCTATTTTCCTATATAGTTTCTAAATGATACTCTCAAGTGAATATCACACTAAACAAAGTTGTCAAAGATAAGGATAAGATTTCATAAGGATTGAACTTCGATTCAGTACATCTTTTCAGCATATATATATCTAGGGTTGCAAAACCCAGTGAGAGTTAGTGTTTACATCAGACAAACTCAAGAATAGATATATGTTTCTTTATGAGCGGCTCATAGAAACAAAAGGTATGGATTCTACCACAAATCTGAGAACATATGGTTGTTGCTCTAGATAATGTCTTTTAGGAAACCATCATATTTCCAAAAAGGCAAGTGGGAGAAAAATGACCTCGAAGTGACCTCAAAAGAACATCGAGTCAAGCAACAAAAAAATGTAGGATACTTAGGAGTCTTTGGAAAAGCTCCGTACTTAGAAGCCTTTGGAAGAGCTTCAGGAAGACTTTGGAAGTGCTTCAAGAGAATCATAATACTCAAAGGACTTGAGTAATGTCTTTATAGACACTAACGTTTGATGTTCAATACCTAGGTAAATCGTATAAGGAATATAATTCAACCAAGATAGATATATAGATATCTTGAGGAATGAAAACTATGAAGACTTTGGAAGTGCTTCAAAAACATACGACTTACAGGTTAGCTACGACGAATTAAAATTCCCAAGTATGGTTTGAGGCCATCAGAGTATAGTTCGAGGCCATATAAAATGGTTTGAGGCCATTTTATCCGAAGTATCTTCATCTTAAAGAATCAAATCTATGATTTGGTTGATTTGCATAAAGGGTTCACTCCCATTTGTTGCAAACATTTTTTCTAAACATACAACGTTGATTTGCATAAAGGGTTCACTCCCATTTGTTGCAAACATGTTTTCAAAACTTACAAAGATGATATTGTATACACATACAAAAGAAAAGCTAGATTGGTGGTTAAATATTATAAACAACTTCATGGCGTTGATAATGTTGAAATCTTTTTCACCAAGTCGGAATGCTTGAACTATTTTGGATAAATCTAGCAATCATTGCATATGGAAATATGGCAATTGGAAAATGAAACACCTTCCTCAATTGGACTTGTAGAAAGGAAATGTGTACATCACACAATGTAAAAGTTTTGGATGCTAGATAAAAGAGCAAGCATAAGAAATCTATTTGTAGATTAAAACATGCAAGTGGGAATTGGACCATATTTTTCAACAGAAATCATAGATTTATGAAAACATGGATCATCTTGTAGATGAGGAGTTTAGTGGGAGCTAAGTCATGTTTATTGGTTCTACATATGAGATACATATCTCTCTATTGAAAATGACATTCAAATTCTAAATGGTTATATTTGAAAGTATTTGTCAATATTAGAACCATGGTGAAACTTAGAACATACCGGGTTAAAGATCTATTGGATAGGATCTAAAGAGTTGTTTGGATTCTGTAAAAGTAATTACTAAATCAAACACAATTGAGATACTGAAAAGAGACTTTCCACCCATATGAGTAAGTCTAAGTAATGAATGCTTTAACTAAGTATAAAGCTAGGCTGTTATCACTAAAGTTAAACATGAAGGACCTTGAAGAGGTGCCTTCACCTTATATCACATGGCAATGCCAAGATTTTAGCAAGTTTCAATATCTCTTGAAACAGAACAAAGCTAAAAGTTACATGGATAGATTTTAAAATGCAAATGGTTTTTGCATTACAATCAATCATGTATGATGTGATATATAGATCGCCAAGATAACTCGTGAACATTAGATCGTGACGAGTTTATACCAATCTCTATTGATCTAGATCAAAGATCATAAGAACAATATCAAGAACATCCAACACATTTGGATATGTAGGATGAGCACTTGATAAGAGGAAGTGAAGATGAACTAAAGTTTTGATGCTACATGCATTTGTCTAAGAAAAAGTTGAATCTTGTTGTTAGGCAAACCACAAACATACACGGGCAATTAGGTGTCGTGATTAAAAGGTGGTAACATAGGTTCTAAACCATATGTGATGCATGGGAAACTGAATCAATGATTATTTTCCAAGTTCTCAGTTGAAAGATGTATCTCCCACATCTCTGTGAACTGGTTGGAGTATTCCAAAAGGATAGCATCATTTGCAATTCTACATAATTGAAATGAATTCATTATTGCCTATGTAGATACCTAATTTGTGTCTCCCCTTTGGGATGATGACGATACCATTATCCTTGTTAGGCGATTGGAGTAACTCCAGGCGGAAATCCCAATTGCTAAGAACACCTCCAAAATCCAAGGTCCAAAATCCAATCCCCGAGACCGTTCCCCTCCCGGAACTCGGTACAAAATACAACTTCCAAAATCCAACTTCAAGATTCGAGTACAATCTCAATTAGTGGACCATCCCATTGGTTTTACTAGGCCTTTTCCACTCAAAATCATATAAGGCAAGTCAAATTCGGGCGCCGATCCACAAAACCGAGCATCCCGGGCCCCGCCCCGTAAAACCGGAATTCAAAAACCCAAGAAAGGCTTGTTTTTAGATGCAAATTCAAGTCTTAACCTCCAAGAAAACACTACACGCCAAACATCGTACTATTCGTACGAAGGTACACCCATACAAGACAAATCAAGGACGGCATCTTTCCGTCCTTTTTGGCGGCATTCAGGCCACGTCAGCAGCGCCCAACGCTGGCCTGGCACCAGGCGCTGGCGTGTGCTGGCGTTTTGCACCATTTCCCTCCTATAAATACCCCTCATTTCCATCGAAAAAGGGGGGGGGGGGCACAGCACATACAACGTCGTAATTTCGACATTATTCCTCACAATACAAACTCCAAAACTCCTCAAAAACACATACAAAAATTCCTAAATTCAAAAGCAATTGGGAGCTTGATCAAGGGGAAAACTAGGTCGTTACTAGTCTCTCCTAATCAAACAAATTACCTAAACTAACCACTAAACACAAGTAAAGCGGTAAGCAAGGGTCGGAATCCACAAGGACTAAGGTGCGCTAATTTATGCTAATCGAACAACAAGCTAGGTCGAAACGAGGTTTTGGAAAATCACTAATCGAATAAAACTAATTAAATTAAACTACGAAATGAAAAGTAAACGAGATTAGGGAATGGGTCAAACAACAACAAATCATGGATTGAACCTAAGAGAATTGAAAACGGGAAAGATTCACAAGCACTACATGAATACGCGTTGAATTCACAAATAGCTCCAACTATCTCCCGACATGCGAGCAATTTCCCTAAGCATCAAGGATGAACTCCCGTTCTACCCTATCATACCCGGGGTAAATCAAAGTCTTAATTCAACTAGATAATCAAGTTTAGGTCTTTAATCCCTTTCCAACTCAACTAGGCTACTCCAAGCAATCATGGAACACTTAATCGATCAAGTTAAATGCAACATGTATTGGAAATGCCTAAACATGTAATAATTTAATCATGAAAATCCCTAATTTCCAATCACAAACACTCAAACCAATCAATGTTGAGTTTTCACCAAACCCTAATCAATAAACTACTCAATCAACATAAAAACACAAAATTTATAGAAATTAACAACTAAGAACATGATTCTAAACATTAATAACAACTAATCCAAACATGAATCATTAAGCTAAACCAAAATAATTAAACTAATTAAAACAATAAATAAATAAAGCAATAAATGGAGAAATAAATAAAGAGAGAGATAGAAGTGCTCATTGATTGATTGTTGGTTGCTCAATATAAATTGTCACACTTGAAATTAAAAAGCCCCAATTTTTCATTGATTTTTCTCACTTTATCTCTCTAAAAAAACTAAGCATAAAGAGAAAACTAAATATGTACATACATCAAAAAATGAGGCTAGAAAGAGTATTTATACTCCTTAACTAAAAAGAAACAAAAGAGATAAAAGAAAAAGGGAAAAAAAAAAAAAAAAACTAAACTAATTAAAGAAGGGAAATAATTAAAGAATTGGATAAAAGAAAAAGAAAAAGGAAAATAAAAAGTAATATGCTTTCCCCTCCAAAATGTCAGTCCCTTTCCTTCGTCCTTCTAATTTGCTGCGACCCATAGAGCTTTTGTTTGCTGCGTCGCACCTCATCCCTCGCTGCTCTTCTATTTCGATCCCCCATCACCACCGTCCATCATGATCAATCCTCCACCATCAATCAATCATCAGTCGTCATTCATCATCACCTTCAATCGTTCATAACAACCGTCGATCCACATACATCATCAATCATAATCGTCCATTGATCATCAATCATCAGCGTTCATCCTCCACCATCAACGCTTAAAATCGAGGCTTCTCTTCAATCAAATCACAACCGCCCAATTTCATTAATTCCGTACATATTTGAGCGCTCAAATGTTCGGTTGAACTTTAATGGAGATTCGAGCGAACCCGTTTCTAGTTTGGGCGAACATACGGTGGGTTCGTCCGGACCCGACCATGTCAGGAACTTCAAAAATTCGGGTTCGGTCGAACTTAATACGGGTTCGACCGAACCCAATTGCTCTGTTTTCTCTGTATTTGGACTGCTGTTTGATGTGCGATATTGGCCTCAATTATTGTGTTTGATGTTGTTTGCTGTTGAGGAAGATGGTGCTTTGATGTTGGTGGTACAACATGTTGGAAATTCTCATTGGGAAACACAAAGGAAAAAAGGGTGAGTGAAAATTCAAGAGTCCCACATTGGAAAAACTCTTCATATTCCTCTTGTTTATTAATTGGGGAATGAGTGTAACTCTTGTTTAAGAAAGTGTGAGAATGGTATGGGTGGACACATCACACACACGCGCGCGCGCGCCGGGCCGGGCGCGGGCCGTGGGCCGTGGGCCGTGGGCCGTGGGCCTTGGGCCTTGGGCCTTGGGCCTTGGGCCGTGGGCCTTGGGCCTTGGTACTTGGTACTTGGTACTTGGTACTTGGTACTTGGTACTTGGTACTTGGTACTTGGTACTTGGTACTTGGTACTTGGTACTTGGGAATGCGGTTCGCGGGCGTGGGGTGGGTTTTGTGGGTCAACCCTATTCTTTTTGGTAACTGGACCGTTTTGCTTAAGTCATTGTTACGGGAATCTGTATTGATTACGTAACCGTTGGATTAATTACCATTAATTACGTCCGTTACTACATTCATTCCCTCAGCCGTTTTTGTCTGTTGCAATGCTTTCCTTCTAATTATTTAAATCAGAGTTTCAGTTCCCTTCTCACAGAAAAATCATACACAAAAAATACGAAAACACATTCTTACTCTCACACAAAATTGCTCTCGGTTTTTGGGCATACGTTCTGACTCCATCCGGCTTTGTGAGTGCACACAACGTCGGAGTTGCGCTAATCCTGGAGGGCGACCGCATTCTGTTCTACTGCACCGGGAGGTAGCGCGGAATCGTCTTTTAGGACAGTGGGTGTCCACGACGCAACAATTGTTCTTCGTTCAGTTCATCGAATCAGATAAGTTTGTTCTAATTTTCGCTTTAATCGCAACAATCTAAAAGACGATTATTATGGCTTTGACTTCCAAATTCATGATTCCTGATATGTCTAAGTTAGAACCTCTTGATGGCAAGAATTATAAACGTTGGGCTGTTAGGATGCGATTCTATTTAGAACAAATTGAGATTGCTTATGTGCTTGATGACGTTGTCGAACCTGATGATGAAACTGAATTGCATGCTTTTGAGTTGAAATTTGCTAAAGATGATAGGACATGTAAGGGCATGTTGCTGCATCATATGTCGAATACTTTGCTTGATATCTATATGGGGTTTAATCATGCTAGGGATATTTGGGATGCATTAGAAAAGAAATGTGGAACTGATGATGCTGGTACTAAGCGTTATTGTGTCAGTAAGTGGTTAGCTTTTCAAGTCCAAGATGATAAACCAATTATTGATCAGATTCATGCTTATGAAAATATTTGCATTGCTATGGCTGCCGAGGGTTTGAGTATTTGTGATATTACCCTTGCTATAGTTTTAATTGAGAAACTCCCACCCTCTTGGAAAGATTTTCGTAATCAGTTAATGCATAAGAAAAAGGACCTTACCTTAGAGGAGCTTGTAGGTCACCTGAAAATTGAGGAGGAAAATCGTATTAAGGATAAGGGTCAATCTGTGTTTTCCGGGTCTGCTAAGGCTAACCTTGTAGAACCTAAGCCTCATGCATATTCTGAAAAGTTTAAGGGAAAGGGAAGTCCTTTCAAGCCTCAAGGGAAACCAATGAAGTATAAGTTCAAGGGCAAGTGTTTTGAATGTGGGAAAACTGGTCACAAGTCTGTAGATTGCAGATCCAAGAAGAAGTCGGATCAGAACCAAGCCAACCTTGCTGAAGCTAATGAAGTTTCTAATCCTAACCATTTTGTTGCGGTTGTTTCAGAAGCTAACTTGACAGGTAATGTTGCTGAATGGATCGTTGATACTGGAGCAACGAGACATATCTGCACCAACAAAGACATGTTCACTACCTACGAAAAAACTGATGGTGAAAATATCTTCATGGGTAATTCAGCTTCTGCAACTGTTCAAGGCAAAGGGAAGATCGTTCTCACTCTTACCTCTGGAAAACTTATTACTCTTACCAATGTGTTGCATGTTCCAGAAATGCGTAGGAACCTGATTTCTGGTAGCTTGCTAATGAAGGCTGGATTGAAGCTTTCATTTGATTCTGATAGGCTTGTTATTACTCATAATGGGGAGTTTGTGGGAAAGGGTTTCTGTAATGGGGGTTTATTTACTCTTGATGTCAAACTTGAAATTATGAATAAGAATGCTAGTACTTCTTCTGTTTATATTGCTGAGTCTATTGATTTATGGCATGCAAGGTTGGGTCATCTTAACATTGCTTCAATTAAAAGGCTTAAACAACTTAACTTGATTCCCAGTTTTTCTAAAACTGATTTTGCAAAATGTGAAGTATGTGTTGAGGCCAAGTTTGCAAAGAAGCCATTTAAATCAATAGATAGACAAACTAAAGTACTAGAGCTTGTTCATAGTGACTTGGGGGATTTTAAAAATTATGAGAGCAGGGGTGGTAAAAGGTATTATATTACTTTTGTTGATGACTGCTCAAGATTCACCATGGTTTATCTTCTCAGGTCAAAAGATGAGGCTGAGGAAATGTTCCTCAAATACAAGGCCGAAGTGGAGAACCAACTTGATAGGAAGATCAAGAGACTTAGGAGTGATAGGGGTGGTGAATATGACCCTAACACTCTTAAGGCATTTTGTGAGCAGAATGGGATCATTCATGAGACAACGGCTCCCTACACACCCGAGCAGAACGGGATTGCTGAAAGGAAGAACAGAACATTGAAGAACATGATGAATTCTATGCTTATTAGTTCTGGGTTTTCTGATAACATGTGGGGGGAAGCTATATTATCTGCTTGTCATGTTTTAAACAGGGTACCTCACAAGAAGCTAGACAAGACTCCATACGAAATATGGAAGGGTCGTGCACCTAACCTAAGTTATTTGAAAGTGTGGGGGTGTCTAGCAAAGGTGGCTATACCCAGCTTCAAAAGGGACAAGATTGGTCCTAAAACGGTTGATTGTATTTTTATTGGTTATGCTTACCAAAGTGCTGCATATCGTTTTCTTGTTAAAGGTGCTAACAATTCTTATGCAGGTGGTAACATCATTGAGGCAAGAGATGCCGAGTTTTTTGAAACAGTATTTCCTTTGAAAATATCTTGTATCAATGATGTGCCTTCTTCTAGCACTTCTTCTAGTATGCCTGTTGTTGCTCCTCCCACCTCTGATGTGAATTCTGAATTGGAGCCAAGGAGGAGCAAGAGGGCAAGAAAGGAAACCAGTTATGGTGATGATTTTATTACTGCTTTCTTAACTGAACCTTACTTGATTGATGATGACTTTGTTTATGTCTTTATTTTGGAAGATGATCCTAGGACCTATGAAGAGGCTATGAAATCTGTTGATGCAGTGTTTTGGAAAGAGGCAATAGATAGTGAACTTCAGTCAATCCTAAGTAACAATACTTGGGAGTTGGTTGATCTGCCTAGGGGTTGCAAGCCCATTACTTGTAAATGGATCTTTAGGAAAAAATTGAAATCCACTGGATCCATTGACAAGTATAAGGCTAGAATTGTGGTAAGGGGATTCACCCAAAGGCATGGTATTGATTATTTTGATACTTATTCTCCTGTCACTAAAATTGCTACTATTAGAACTTTGATTGCTCTTGCTTGCATTCATGATCTTGTTGTGCATCAAATGGATGTTAAAACTGCATTCTTAAATGGTGATTTGGATGAGGAAATTTACATGGTTCAACCGGAAGGGTTTGTTGTTTCTGGTCAAGAGAATAAGGTTTGTAAATTAGTCAAGTCCTTGTATGGGCTTAAGCAAGCTCCAAAGCAATGGCATGACAAATTTGACAAGACTATGACAGGTAATGGGTTCCATGTAAATGAAGGTGATTCTTGTGTTTACTCTAAGCATGATTCTGATGGTTGTGTGATTATTTGTCTTTATGTGGATGATATGTTAATTTTTGGGACTAATTTGGATCGAGTAAATGAGACAAAAAGTTTTCTAAGTTCTAAGTTTGAAATGAAAGATATGGGTGAGGCAGATGTGATTTTAGGAGTGAAAATCAAGAGAACTCCAAATGGCATTTGTCTTAGCCAAGCTCACTATGTTGAAAAGTTACTTAAAAAATTTAACTCTTTTGACGTCGATCCAGTTAGGACTCCCTATGATCCAAGCATCCACTTAAGGAAAAATAATGGTGATCCTGTTAGCCAATCTGAATATGCTAAGATTATTGGTAGTGTTATGTTTCTGATGAACTACACTAGACCTGACATTGCTTATTCTGTGAGTAGATTAAGCAGGTATACTCATAACCCAAGTCATGAACATTGGGATGCTTTGAAGAGATTGCTCAGGTACCTTAAGGGTACCATGGATTGGAGTTTGCACTACTCCAAGTTTCCAGGAGTTTTGGAAGGTTATTGTGATGCTAACTGGGTTTCTGGCAATGATGAAATTAACTCTACCAGTGGTTATGTTTTCACCCTAGGGGGTGGAGCTGTGTCTTGGAAATCTTGTAAACAATCTTGTACTGCTATGTCTACTATGGAATCTGAGTTTATTGCTCTTGAATTGGCAGGTCATGAGGCAGAATGGTTGAGAAATGTGCTTGCAGATATTCCGCTGTGGGGGAAGCCAGCTCCTTCAGTTGCACTTCATTGTGATTCGCAAGCGGCTATTGCTGTGGCAAACAACCATGCCTACAATGGGAAGAAAAGGCACATTCGTTTGAGGCACAAGGCCATCAAAGAATTGTTGTCAAGTGGGGTGATATCACTAGACTATGTAAAGTCTGAAATGAACATTGCGGATCCGTTAACGAAAGGCCTATGTAGAAAACTAGTTTTGGAAACATCGGAAGGGATGGGCCTGAAGCCCGTTGAATGAATTGTAAAATAATGAACTCCTACTCACAGAGTTCAAAGGACGACATTATTGTTATAATTCGGAAGCACAAAATTTTATTTTTTGTCCATCCCCTAGATGTTATAATGTGCTTGCTACAATAGGAAAGAGGTTGAGCATACGGCTCTTAATGAACCCATACCATATGTTTGGTGGTGTGAATGTAGCTCACACTTGATGGGATTCACCTACGTAGGTGTGGAAGTGTGGCCGCTTCCTATGAGAATTGCGATATGGGCTATTCTCTAGAGCACCTATGAGCATATCCAGGTCGGACGTATGGCCAGTATAAGGCGTCACTTTATTCGCGGAGTCAGAATGTCATACATATTCAGTTGCGTGCTTTAAGTGACGGGTTTCTATCTCCCTATCAAGTTCAATACGAAAGTCACTTGGTAGGAAAGAGATCATAGCTTAAATGTCACTAAGTGTTAATTCAAGTCGAAAGACATTGACACCTATTCAATTGTTTTGTTTGCCCAAAACCAATATCCTTCTCCTTTCTTTTCTTTCTTTTCCGCATATTCGAACCTGTGGGGGATTGTTGGAAATTCTCATTGGGAAACACAAAGGAAAAAAGGGTGAGTGAAAATTCAAGAGTCCCACATTGGAAAAACTCTTCATATTCCTCTTGTTTATTAATTGGGGAATGAGTGTAACTCTTGTTTAAGAAAGTGTGAGAATGGTATGGGTGGACACATCACACACACGCGCGCGCGCGCCGGGCCGGGCGCGGGCCGTGGGCCGTGGGCCGTGGGCCGTGGGCCTTGGGCCTTGGGCCTTGGGCCTTGGGCCGTGGGCCTTGGGCCTTGGTACTTGGTACTTGGTACTTGGTACTTGGGAATGCGGTTCGCGGGCGTGGGGTGGGTTTTGTGGGTCAACCCTATTCTTTTTGGTAACTGGACCGTTTTGCTTAAGTCATTGTTACGGGAATCTGTATTGATTACGTAACCGTTGGATTAATTACCATTAATTACGTCCGTTACTACATTCATTCCCTCAGCCGTTTTTGTCTGTTGCAATGCTTTCCTTCTAATTATTTAAATCAGAGTTTCAGTTCCCTTCTCACAGAAAAATCATACACAAAAAATACGAAAACACATTCTTACTCTCACACAAAATTGCTCTCGGTTTTTGGGCATACGTTCTGACTCCATCCGGCTTTGTGAGTGCACACAACGTCGGAGTTGCGCTAATCCTGGAGGGCGACCGCATTCTGTTCTACTGCACCGGGAGGTAGCGCGGAATCGTCTTTTAGGACAGTGGGTGTCCACGACGCAACAATTGTTCTTCGTTCAGTTCATCGAATCAGATAAGTTTGTTCTAATTTTCGCTTTAATCGCAACACAACATTGGTTGCCGGCTGCTGTTGTAGCGTGGGATGAGCAGTTGGTAGAGAAGATAGTGTGGTGTAGGATAGACTGTAGGAGTGGTGTAGGATAAGGTGTGGCCTTGTTGTACTATTAATTCGGCTCTTGAAATTCGTATTTCGAAACCCACACACGTGCACCTACACAAAATAAACAAAGACAACGGGAGGAACAAGACATATAAAAAATAAATAATAATAATAATAATAATAATAATAATAATAATAATAATAATAGAAAGAAATAGAAATAGAAATAGAAAACAAAATAAAATATGAAATAGAAAATCAATAACGAAAACTATAATAATTAAACTATAAAATTAGAAAATAAATAAAATAAATAAATTACGAAGTTAATATCTAAAAACTAACAAAAAAAGCTAAAAACGCTAAACTAAGCTATAATTTAATTAAAATGAGAAATCAAGTAAAATAAAGACTAAAAATGCTAAAAATAGAATAAAATTGACTCAAATAATGCTTAAATCACTACCTTATGAGTGACATTTTTATGTCACTCATCAGAGCTCGTGCCTAAGCCTAACTAGGTAAATCCGAATCCCATTTCAATCAATCATGCTATTTTGATTTCAAATGATTAGCAAGTTGGTGTTTTTTGCCATAAAAAACACCACTTGCAACAATCATACATGCTTTTTCAAAAATACAAACTTTTTCAAAATACAAAATACAAACTTTCAAGATTCAAGGATGTTCAAAGTTGCTTACATTCATCTCTTTGAACTAGAATCACCTTCAAGTGTGGAGTAATCAAAGATGACACCTTTTAGCATTTAAAGGTTTAGTCTTTTGAGATTCAAGACTCCATTTTTTCAATATACAAGTTCAAGTTTTTAAATTTCAAGATCCCACCATGTTTAGGGTTGTTCATAACTACCTCTCTAAACTAGGATCATTTCAAGTTCAAATTTCAATCATTTCAAGTTCAAACCTTTCAATATTCAAGCTTTCAATTTCAAGTTCAATATGCAAAATCTAGGATATTTGGGTTGAGCAACCTCTCCCAAGTTGAGATTTTTGGCTTTGAATTCGTGTCGGGCGCACTTATTTTTAAGGAGCCGCTTGGCGTTCGAATCTCATGTGCCCAAGTACAAATTTCAATTATGCACCTTTCAATATCGCAATTTCAATATCGCACCTTTCAATATCGCACTTTCAATATCGCATTTTCAATACCGCAATTTCAATACCGCAATTTCAATTTCGCACTTTCAATTCCGCACCTTTACTTGCCTAGTCCATTTCTAGGCAATGTGGACCTACTCCCTAGTCCTTTTCTAGGGGGTATTGTATTTACTAATTCCGCAATTTATTTAGTATTGTGATGTTGCTTTATGTGCTTTATCGCTTTCATCACCAACATGCTAAATACAACAAAATACAAAGGTTACATCACGCTTAACGAAGATATTTTTGGACAAACCGGCCTTAGGTTCCTTAAATCAATCTTTAAAGCAAAGTGACCACCGTACAATTAGAAATTCTATTTTGCTCTAAATTTCAAACCCACATAGTCTAATCTTAGGGTTTATTTTCGAAATAATGTTGTGCCAACGTACTTGAATATTTCTAAAGCTCGCCGAATAAGCATTTTCGTTCCTGAGCCCGGATCTCACCCATCCGTTTCAAGGATTCAAGGCCTTATCCAAAAATAGAGTAATTTTGCGGTCTTCCCAAACGGGACCTAAAATAAAGTTTGGTGGCGACTCCTTCGAGGTGCAAAAACAATTCAACGGTTCTCTAAACGAACCGCCGCGTGCCAACCCCCCTTGTAGGAAACAGGAAAAAAACTACCCCCTACAGCCTAAGAAGCAATGAAAGGGAATTATTTCTAGTGGGAATTCTTCAATGAACTCAGGTTGATCACAAGTCTGCTATCTAGATGATTTCCTATTTTAAATGAGATTATCATTCTAAACAACAATGAAAGACTAGATCATTCTATAAACATATTCAAAGATCTTTTCATCTTACATCGAAAGGCTTTCGATAGAAAAGATGCTAAGAATAGCAAAGTATGATAAACTAAACCTATGCATCGAATGAGATACAACACTCATATGCAGAAATGGAATCAAGTTTGAGTTCCATGAATGTTTTAAGTATTTGGTGAAAGGCCTATATCTGTAAAAAATTAAATTCTTGATTTTGGGTTAGAGGCCCACAAATTGGTAAGCATTTGGTTTAAACATTTATCATTTATGAAATTATATTTCATATTTCATTTAATATTGGTTTAGTATTAAATGATGAAGTCCAAGTGATTCAAACCATTCAAATGGGATGTCAAGATGGATTCTTTGACAAAGAAACACCCATAAGTGAACTTGAATATTGAATCACAAAAGGATCCCTAATCCAGGTCATTGAAAGGTTGGACGACCAATGACTAATGAAGATCAGATTGCAAGTTGATTTATAGTTCTGTTTCTTGAACTAGATGGACTAGATGTCAGAAATCATTTGCATAGATACTTATTGGATCTTGTATCAGATTGACCATGAGAACACTTTAAGAGATTAAAGTCATGTCATAAGTAGTTCTCATTAATGGTGATCGGAACCTATTCCTCAGAACCTGAGTAGTTATGGCTGCTTGTTTGAGAATTAGTTCGCTTTAATGCTCGCTAAACGTCGCACCGTAAAAGGAGACTATAAAAGCAGTTATTGGGCGTACTATGAATCAAAGTAAGTTGTTCATAAGTTACAAGAAGGGATTGTCCTCCTATATTTGATAGGATATGGTGGTGTTGTTGTACAAGGCCTTTCGAAGAGTTAGATACTGTGAAAATGCATGGCCGTGCTCAAAATGGTTAAGGCTTAACCTTCTGTAAAAGTTTAACAGTTGAACTCAGTAATTCGAGAAACACTTCTGGACCTAATAAGGATGGCTTGGATCTTACCTTATGTTCAGTAAGTAATACCAAGAGACAAAGGAATCTGAATGCACACTTGTCTGAATGACAAGTGGGAGACTGAAGGAAATATGTCCTTCACCCAAGGTGCATTAGTCTAATACCAAGGTTCAAATTAATTACAAACAATTAATTCAGTGAGATCAAGTTATCAGAACATCTAGCTGGAGCAATGCTTCCAATCAGTGAGTTCTAATCTATATTAGGCTCACAGCTTACTCTTGACTGAACCTATAAGGTCACACCATTGGCATGTAACAGATCACCTAATTAAATGAATCGGAAATTAATTTAATAGCTTTTCGGGAAATTGGTTTGGAAAACATAATTATACGATTAATCATTGGATCGTGAAATCGTATATCGTATTTCTTATATTCGTAAGCTAGGCGAGACGAAAAATCGTATCGTACGACATTAGATCGTTAAGAACGAAATGATTAATAAAGTTATCGAAAGATAATTTATTCGCAAAGAAACCCACGAGCCGGAGCGCACAAGCGCAAGGCCCATGGGAGCAGTGTGTTAGGTTATGATACATATGAATAAACATAAATCATGCGGAAAAACCATAAAGTCAGGAAACATATTATTTACACATAATCATTTAGCATAATTCAGATGCATACACTTTGTAGCGTGCCCTCCCTAGCTACGCCCGAACCGAATAAGAATAGGTCTTTAGGACTCCAAGTGCCGTCCCTCCGTAGATAGTCCACAGCACGTCCGGATCCGCCTTAAGCTTGACCAACTAGAATCGCCCTTAAGGTTACTAAGATTTTCGGCTATTTGGGTTGCAAGTGTTTGGCTGATTTTTGCTTGAAAATCTCACCTTTTGAATACTTCAAATCTCGATGTAAATATGTGACCCTAGGCACCTATTTATAGAGTTTATGGAAAGGAATTATAATCCTACTATATAGGATATGGATTTATTAATTAGAATCCTATTAGAACTCTAAATAATAAATTTAATCGTTTAGGATTAGGATTTAATCAATGCACGAATTCCGATAGGATTAGGATTCGTTACGAACACGAGCACACGCACACGCATGCACGCCCGCACGCAGGCCTTGCAGCCCACGCCGAGCGCACAGCGCATGCGGCCTCGCATCCCAAGGGCTTCGTGCGCGCACGCCATTGCTTGGCTGGGCCTGGACTTGCGCTGGGCCTGGTCGAGCACTTGGCGTGCGGCTTGCTGGGCGTTGGCCTGGCCTCGTGCTTGGGCCTTTGTCTAGCAAGCCTCGTCCGATGATAATTCGTACGATACGCTTTCCGATTAAATTCCCGATTTCGGAATTCATTTCCGATACGAACAATATTTAATATTTCGATTCCGGAATTAATTTCCGTTTCGAACAAATATTTAATATTTCCGTTTCCGGAATTATTTTCTGATTCCGATAATATTTCCGATTCTGACAATATTTCCGTTTCCGGCAATATTTCCGATTCCGGCAATATTTCCATTTCCGATAATATTTTCCGATACGTACCATGCATGTTTCCGTTTCCGGCAACATCTACGACTTGGATAATATTTATATTTCCGATACGATCCATATTTCCGTTTCCGACAATATCATCGTTTCCGGAGTATTCATTTCTTGCTTGTGACGATCTCAGCTCCCACTGAAACCAAGATCCGTCGATTCCGAATATCCATAGATGGAGTATTTAATGCCATTAAATACTTGATCCGTTTACGTACTATTTGTGTGACCCTACGGGTTCAGTCAAGAGTAAGCTGTGGATTAATATAATTAATTCCACTTGAACTGAAGCGGCCTCTAGCTAGGCATTCAGCTCACTTGATCTCACTGAATTATTAACTTGTTAATTAATACTGAACCGCATTTATTAGACTTATTATATGCATACTTGGACCAAGGGCATTATTTCCTTCAGTCTCCCACTTGTCCTTAGGGACAAGTGTGCATTTCCTAATTCCTTTGTCGCTCGATGCTTGCTCTTGAACATAAGGTAAGAGTTGTCATCCTTATTATGTCCAGAGGTGTTTCTCGGTTTCAGAGTTCAACTGATCAAATAAACAGATAATCATAGCCTATGATTCATCCGAGCACAGCCATGCATTTTACAGTTTCTAGCTCTCCGAGTGGCCTTGTACAACTTTTAAGCATCTCATCCCGATTTATGGGAGGACAATCCCAATCTTGCGATCTTGAGATTAGACTTCGTTTGATAGGTGATTACCTGAGCGTTGCCTTTATAGCCTCCTTTTACGGTGCGACGGTTGGTCAACGTCAAAGCAACCAGTTCTCAAACAAGTAATCTCAAATCACTCAGGTATTGAGGATTTAGTGTCTAATAATTTTAATGAAATTTACTTATGACAGATTTTCATCTCTTACAGTAAAGTTCATAGGTCTGTCCGATACTAGTCTTCCCAAAGTAAGTATCTATGCAAATGATTATGACATTTCCATGTCCACATAGTTCAAGAAACAGAACTACTAGTCATCTTGCATTCTAGTCGTCTAACGTTTTCTATGCGTCCAATTTTATAGAAAACTCCGACCAGGGACCATTTTCAACTTTTGACATTCAAGTTCACTTGATAGACATTTCTTAGTCACAGGACTGGTCCTGACAGTCTATCTTGAATATATCGTCAAATTGAAGGGACTCACCATTTAATACTAAACCAAGATTAAATGGAATATAAAAATGCATTTCATATATGATAAATGTTCAACCCCAATGTTTTACAACCATGGGCCTCAAACCCATCTTTAAAACAGTTCGTGGAATTCAAAGCTATGCTTGATTTCCAGTGCCACAATGTGAGTGTTGTTTCTCACTTGTTGCATAGGTTTAGTTATCATGCTTTGCCAATCTTAATATCCTTTTCATCGAATGTTTTTCGAGATAGGATGATAAGATCTTTTGAGTTTGTTTATTATGTGATCTAGTCTTTCTTACTACATTAGTGGTTCTACGCATTTTGCAATGAAGAACCATTAAGTCAATAGACTTGTGATCTTCCCAAGTTCAATGATGAACTCATTAATATAAACAACTCTGTTTTATTGCTTCTTAGGCAATAAGTACTTTTACTTCAACTGTTTAGGTTGCTAGTGATGCTTTGTTTGGATTTACTTATCCAAGCAGTTCATAGATATGCGGAAGACTTTCCAACTATATCTTAGAACATAGAAATTAATATTTAATTTCCCACGCAACAACCCATGGCCTCTAATCCATGTTTCCATTTCAAAACACGATGCTCTTTAGCTCGTCTTTGTCAATGGTTAACTCCAAAGGAACCTTGCTTGATCATTTGCCAGTGTTTATGCGTGTAGCATCAATATTTAGCATATCTTTATTTCCTTGAATCAAGAACTATTCCTATGTACCTTTTCAAGTACCATAAGTTTTTCTTGATCTCAATCTAGTTAATCTTTACTTAGATCAATAGAGATTGGTATATGTTCGTCATGCCTAAAGTCATACGATACGTTTTTGGCGATCCTCATATTATATTATACATGATAAATTCTTTTGCAGAATAATTCCCAATTGAATTCTATTCATGTAACTTTAGCTCATTGTAGTTTCAGTAGATACTAAATCCAGCTAAATTCTTTGACATATAATATAGGTTAAGAATCTCACTTAGATCCTTTGATGTTTAACTTAGTAAATGCTTATACATAGTTCAAACATTCATTACTTAGATTTATTCATATGGATCGAATATCTCCAATTGAGTCTTTCGTGTTTGATTTAGTAAATGCCATTACTTAATCCAAAACAATATCATAAGATCTTTGTAAATAGATCTTAATACCCAGTATGTACTAAGTTTCGCCTTGGTCCATCATTGGTGAATAATTTCAAACCTAACCTTTTAGCATTCACTACTACAAAAATGGGCAAAGAGATCCTTCCAAAATGGCCTAAGAGACCTCTTCTAAGGAGGTCTCTATCTCACAGGTCTCTTTGATAAAGAGACCCCCTCGTCAAGAGGAGGTTTCTTTGTAAGAAACAAGAGACCTGCTAGATAAGAAAAGAGGTCTCTTATGTAAGCCTTATGGAAAAAAAATTAGAAGGGGAATAGATCCCTCATTCAAGATATAGGGTCTGTTTTTAAATAAGTGGAGACCCCATATATAAGAAAGGGGGTCTCTTTTAATTTTTCTTAATTTTTTTTAACAAATTCAGACCCCATATTTAAAATAAGAGGCCTCTTTGATATTTTTTATTTTTTTTATTATTATTAAACGTGAGAGAAATTTTTTATTCCTACTGGTCTCTGTTCGTAATTTTTTTAATAGCAGCATATGCGAGACATATTTTAGGCAAAAAAAATTAGCATTAAACCTTTTTGGAAATTTCATAATAATTCATACTATTAACAAAAAAAATCTCACATTAAATCAAATGCATTCTCCAAAAACATAAAATATAAAAAGTAGAAAAAAAAACTTTAAGGTCTGCATAACTATGACAAGATCCTAAACGACAATAATGCACATTACTAATGTGGGCACAAGCCCTTGAGTAAAAAAAAACAAAAGGTTGTTAATAAAGAGCAAGGCCTCTTGTACTTCAATATCAGAGAAGCTCTTCACAAAAAGCATTAGACCAAACGGGCACGAGCGAGCACCTAGGGGATCATTCATCTCATGACTATTACCGAAATCACACTTGGTTTCAAACTACAAAAAAAAAAAAGATGAAAGCAAAGAGTAAGCCAAATATTCAATAAATATACAACAAAATTTCCTACCAAGATGCAAAAGTGTGACTGACTGCATGCATATACCAACAATAGAATGTAATACAAAGATGAAAAGAAAACAACTCAGAAAGATGAGTCAAAACAATCTCCAGCTGGAATTGAGCATCAATACACTTTGTTCATTGGTAAACTATCGAGTAGACAAGCATGGACCAAAAATAGAGTTTGTGTTGATTTGGCGACAAAAAAATAAAATAAAAACTTTAAATGTAGCTTTCTCATTTTTGCAAGGTAAGAAACTTAATAGATATATAAATGAGTTTGTTTTAAGGAATTATTTTAGTGACATTTTTTAATTGGAAACTCGGATGTATTGAGTTCCAGGTACTACACTTATTACCTAATCCCGTGACATAGGTAGTCATATCAACCTCAGATGTCCTTACAAAGACAAGATGTATATAAATTTTAAATTATTTTGTTTATAAATAGCTGCTACACCCTTTCAAAGTGAAGCTGGAAGATTTAACAGAGGAGTAATGAAATAGGTAGACCATATAAACATAATTTAGATCAAGCAATATACAAGCACAATTAGAGGCATTACGTTACCTGTAGTTCATTGGATATGTATCCTGCAACAACAACAACACGTAAAAAGCCAACTAAAAAAGGCAGAAAACATGGTATAGTCAAGTACTGAACTCAAGAGGGAAAACAAATTAAAAATGGGATAAGTATGTATTATACTCGATTAAAGCACGTGACACCAAAATTACTATCTCTATATATAATAGTTATTGTACTTATGCAGTTATTTTGAATAAATGTTTTATACTACCTGCTTCATCAAGTTTATTAGCAAGCTTCTCGATCATCTTGAAGTTCCCAGAACTTTTTAAACCTTAAACACCAACTTTCATTATAATTATTACCAGACTTCTGCATTTATATCAAGTTTCTCAGCCAGCTTCTCCATCATCTAGAAGTTCCCGGAACTTTTTAAACCATGACCTCCAGTCACTACAATGCGTGCATTTCCATGATCATGGCACTTAATTATGAGAGCTAAGCTTTACAAATCTAGATTTCTCCAGAATTTTTTCAAATGAGAACCAAAATAAGAGCTTACAAGACATATAACTATAAAGCAAGTTATAAATTTTTAATGGATCTGAATGTATAAATTGTCGTCAGTAGGCACTCATAAGGCAATAATAAGTTGATAATACAAGAAAAGCAAACTACTCATAGAAACTCTACTACTACATCCCTATAACAACAAAACAGTATAGATTTCCAATCACAACGTTGCCAAAGACTCAGTTTGCACAATCTTTGATTGTTTATTACTTTCCTCCGTGCTCTAATAGAAATTTGACAATAAAGTAGACAACTAATTATAAACCATGTATGTTTTTGTTGTCACAATTCATTTATTGTATCTAAACTAATTCAACCAAGTATATTAAAATGGTAAAACCCATTCAATGAAATTATGAATTGGTTCGCTTGAGTTGTAACATTAACTGACCTTGTGCAAATTCAGAAATTATGAAGAGACCTCCTTCATTTTGTCAACGATCTTCAACCCAACATGCATGCGATTCCTCCAGCATTCTAGAATTTCCAGTTAGCACAATTGTCGCAATCCATTTCATCTTATCTTTCTCATACCTGAACTTTCACAATTCAACTAATTGAATTTTAAACCATAGAGTCGACAAATCAAACAATACAATTAAAATTTTGATTTGTTGTTGGTGAGGCATAGAAGGAAGTTGGCAGAGAGCAAAATTATCAAACACTCAAAAAATAATTGGGTATTTCATCAAATACTACTCAAAAAATAATTGGGCATTTCATCAAATACTTGGCGTGCAACTCAAATAATATAAATTCCACTACGTCATAACAATCAAATAAATCATCTATAATCATTAGAATCCAAGAAATTAACAACATTCAAATCCCTACTCAATAAACAAACAATAACAACCAATTATTCCTAATTAGAAAACCTAACTTAATTGCTCATACAAAAACCCTAATTTTTTAATACCCAAAGTAGAAAACATACCCGTTCTAATGTAAACGGTGGAAGTGATAATGGAAGCAAGGAAGAGGTGGTGATAGGTAGCAGAAAGCAGGGATTGTTGGACGGAGGATAGACAGAAACCGGTGTTTGACCAGTAGCGATTCCGATTCATCCATTTTCCAACGCATGCAATTGATCTACTGTTATAGTTCATTTACATTGGATTAGATGAAATATGAAGAGGAGAGAAGAGAGAGGAAGAGAGGATGAAAGAGATGAACCATGGTTGCTGAGTTTCTATAAAGAGAGAGAAAAGGAGATGGAAACTCAAAATGATTTGAGTCTTGAGGAGAGAGATTGTGTGGAACGAAGATGGTCACCTAAATTTTATTTATTTTTAGTTTTGGTTGGGAAAGAGACCCGTGTATCCAGTTAAGGGGTCTCGCATTTTTTTCAAGCGCAAATCTGGTGGGCCCCAATGTGATTTGAGACCCGTGGACAGACATAAAGGGTCTTTTATCTTTAATTTCTTTTTTCATACGGTATACTAGTGGGTCCAAATGCATATTAGAGACCTGTTATTTATGATATTAGATCTCTCATATCAAAGAGATCTGTTATTTAAATAATGGGTCTTTTATTTGAGGTCTCTTCGCCCATTTTTGTAGTAGTAATTTGAATGTTATTTCACAATAAAGAGATATGTGTGTGATACACATAGGACCAATTAAGTTTTATGTACTCCCACTAAACTTCTTATACATCTATAAGAATCATGTACATTTTATGAAACTAAAATACTTAATAGCTTCACTTAAAATGCAGTTCCAATTCCCAATTGCTTGCTTAAATCTGTACTTAGATTTCATAAGCTAGCTTTCATTTTCAAGCATTTATTTGGATCCACAAATCCTATGACATACCATGTACATAGTTTCTTCCAACATTTGATTGAGGAATACTTTTTGTCATCCAATATCCATATGTATCAATATGCAATCATTGCTTGAATTATAGACTTGAGCATTATGATTATGCATGAGGTTTCAACACAATCCACGTCGTGAATTTTCTTGTAACCTTTAGCAACTAATCTAGCTTTGTGTGTGAACACAATTCCATGTTTGATGGTTTTTATCCTTAAAACAAATTTGCAACCAGTAGGTGTGAAACTATTCTT